>NC_080580.1:59210502-59844502 GCF_029962835.1 Magnolia sinica
GATGTGGGGCCCATTCGTCTTACATCAATGTGGCTGTCATCAGCTCATGTCCACTAGCAATTTGCATATATCGATAAAATTGGATGGCTGAAAACCACTTTAGAGCATGTAATTGTTACTGATGTGGACATTGCAATTGGGGACTTTCATGGTAGTTGTCTTGGACCATGGTCATGTCTGGGAGCCGTCTACGTACAAGTATTATGGAAGTTTCATTTTCTTCTCCTATCGTTTTTTTTTTTCTTGTTTCGTTTTTCTTGTTTGTCATGTAACAACTGATCACATATTGTGTTGTATCTTAACATGTAACTTTTTTTTCCCTTCTCATGAGCCCAGATCCATTACAAACGTTTGTAGTTTAAGCTTAAAAGGCAAAGGGTAATGAAAAGATGCATACACGCATCTTTGTTGCTGTGTTAATAAGATTTTCTTTCTTTAAAAAATGCCTACACGCACTTCCTCTCTGTTAAGCAGTGCATTTGAGACTATAAAGGCCGTTGCTTATAAAGGATGCTTTGTTCATGATGGTCTAATTGTGCAGTAAAATTTCTCACTTACATTAGGCCATCCTACAGAAAATTAGGTTAACCCAAGATTAAAGTGCGCCACACCAAGAAAAAAAAAAAGTAGGAGAGAAATGTCCACCCTTGGAGGGTAAGTGCTCTCGTGTACATTGTTTCCACTGAAATACAAATGAGGCTGATGTGGATTTAACGTAAACACTATGACGTGGATTTCACGTAAACACTATGGTGGAGCCAGGAGTGAACTAGTTGAGACCTTGGAGTCACTGAGGTGAGTGGGACCCACTGTGATGTATGTGACTACATTCACGCCCTCCATCGGAATTGAAAGCTCATTTTAGGGCACTATTCAAAAAATGAAGCAGAACATTCAGGAGGGCTCCACATATAAATTGGGCCTCACTTATCATATTGCCAAATTGGTCAGCAGAAAAAAGGAGAAGGGAAAAAGTAAGAAGGACGGGAAGAGGCGTCTCTCGTATAGGAGAGAGAGGAGGCGGGGTCCATGAAGAAATAGGAGACGGATAGCTGCTGATCCCTGCAGCGAAGCTGGGAAAGACACCCACACACATATCCACTGACTTCAACCACCAAGATACCAGTCCTCATCTAATGGGACATCAGATGAACCAGAGGACCGCAGAGAGAGGAGACGTAGAATAAGAGTATTGCCTAATAACAAAAGAGTAGTACAATAGATGTAATAAGAATATTCTGCATTCATCAGAAAACACGCACTTGCAGCTCAAAAACGAAATTTTAAGAAAAATTTACTATTTTTAGTAATTTCCAAATTTTTAATATTTTCTTATTTTTAGAGTTTTAGATTTTCTTCTTTTCTAGAAATAACTTATAATTATGCTTAGACTCTTCTAGCAAAAGTTTATTTGAAATTTTTATTTTTAGAAATTAGGTTTCAGAAGAGTTTTATTAAAATTAAGATTTTTATTAGAGTTAGAATTTTAATATTTTTGGTAATTACGAATTTTGATTTACTTTTTTTGTTCTTTATTAATGGTGTAAGAGGGATACATAAATATTAGAAAATTATCAATCAATTTATTTTCTATTTTTTAGAATTTTTTTATTTTCCCTCATGGATTTGAGGAAACTCCATGAGGAGTCCAGAGAAGCTCCGTGGATTCAGAGTTATTATTCCTTAAGGAAGACTGTGCTCGACCTCATCACATCCTTCCCTATGTCACCCCTATAGTTTAAAAAACTACACTAATGTGACATTCCCAAACTTACTTTTAAGGGCATTTATCACATGGGAAGAGGACTGGGTCTCACTACCCATTTGGGCCATACCATCTGCTGGCCCGTTTCCTTCTCTATAGATGTGGAGAAATTGCAGCTGAGCAAGAGATAAAAATCTCTGAATTCTCTCAATCCAGTAGGTCCATTTCCAAGATGGATGCATGTTACTATTAAGGAAGTCGACCAAGCTCTTGGAGTCAGATTCTACGATGATATTAGATAAACTAGAACTGAGGCATAATGAGAGCCTATCATGGATGGCACGAAGCTCCGCATAAGTGTTCGATGCTAACCCATATCCTACTGAAAAAGCCAAAATAAACTCACCCTTGTCACCCCTACAGATACCTCCACATCCAGAAGGCCCTGGATTTCCCCTAGCTGAACCGTCAATGTTGAGCTTAGACCAGCCTGCGCACAGTTTCTCCCACCTAACCACAATAGGAGGAGGATGAAACCTTATAGAGTCAGCTATCCCCAGAAAGGACCGAGTGGCTCTACTCGAAAAGGAATTTTTGTCTGGGTCTGTTAAGAGGTTTCCTACTTCTTTTAGTCATGTTGATACTTTGTGGATCACCCGAGTCTCCTAAAGTTTCTAGTTATCGTATTTAGCCGCATTTTGGCCTAACCAGATCTCCCAAACTATGAAAGAGGGAGCCAACCCCCGAAGGTGATGCCATCTCGAGGAGCGGTTGGCAAGGGAGCTCCATTGGTTAACTCAACAGTCAATGGATTGATCATGTATAAGAGGAACATGAAACAACCAGGCAAAGTGAGACCAAACCTTGGTAGCAGTAGTTTCATGGAAGAATATATGGTCCAGGTCCTCAATAGCATGTTGGACTTGCAAATGGCACATCTGATGGCCTCAAGGATCATCTTGGGGTTGGATCTGGTGAGGTTGCATGGTGTTGGAAGTTGAGGCGACTAGTCGAAGGAGGCCCTGGCTGTTGAAATCAACAAGGCGTGTCGGAGATGAGACGACAAGGGGATGCCCCGCTGCTAATGTTCGTCCTCATGAGGATGGCCCTGATGGCTGGCAAGGGCATGATGTTCTATAATGGGGGTAAGGAGCAATCATACCAGAGCTATCGGTCTACTGCTAAGAGGGGAGCATGATTGGATGAGGATCTGCTGCCATCTGACGCAGGTGTTGTAGGTTATTGCTATCATGAGCACAGTTTCCAAAGGGGTAGAGGGTGGACCGATGCTGTCGAGGATGTAAAACTACTCTAAGGATCAATGGTGCTTGGTCAGGAGCAATGGAGGTGTCATTGATTCCCATAAGTTGAGAGGGAGTTGTTGTGACTGAATCTTCACAGCAGATACATTTAGAGGCCAAGTTGATTCCTACCTTTTGGATGGCAGCATCCACAGGGATGGCTCTACGCATGACCTTCGAGGTTGAATCGGATTCTAGGATAGTGGTGGGTCTTCTCAATGGTTACATGAAGTCCAGCTAGCGTTGGGAAGATTGGATTTGGAGGATTGGCAAGTTGAGGGCAGCAGGGTCTTGCTCTTTCTGCCATGTTCTCAGAGAAGGGAATGCCCCGGCAGACGGAATGGCTTGTTAGGGTTCTGGCAACCAGCTTTCCTTCTCAACTCGTCGCCTTGCTGACCTCCCTTCCAAGATTAGAGGCCTCATCTTCCTGGACAAAGTGGGTCTTGGGGCCATCCGTTTGGTCCCGCTTTACGGTCCCGGCCTTGGTAGTTAGCTGATGTTGGTTCTTTTCCCCTTTTTTACGATAGGCTGAGAGCTTTTCCTTCTGCAACTCGAAATTATAAATTTTGTTGATATATATATATATATATATATATATATATATATATATATATATATATATATATATATATATAGCCCAACGAGTGGGTCCCAACAAAAAGAAATGGGCCTCACCCAGAAGAACCCCTTTACTCCAATGGCCTCTATACAGAAACAGGACTCTCGAGAAGGAGCCCGCCTAACCAGACCAAACGGAGCCCAACCCCACTCTGTCCAGGAAGACCCGACCCCCAATGTGAGCCCGGAGATCACGTACGTGGAGAAATAATTGCGAAGACTGCGACTCGCGTCCCATTCGGGCCAAGCCGTTAGTCGGGCCATTTCCTTCCCGTTTGGTAAGCCTACAAGCGGTGGTGGCTTTCTCCATGAGGGCTGCAATCCTAGATATCCAATGCTTCCATTGCCTCCGTAGTGCCCCATTCTAGGATCCCGGCACTCATGTGCCCGATTTCGATCCTGGGATCCTACAAGGAGAATTTTCAGTATGAATTTTTTTTTGTAATGGAGTATAACCACAAGTATAACCAAGTCATAAAGACAACATCATCATCACATATCCACTAATATAATCATTTGAGTACAATGCTGAAAGAGAAATATATAAATCAAAATTTAAGCGCCAGAAGACCACTGCACACTCCAAGCTCAACACTGCTGCAACCTAACATCACCTGCACGCATCTATCGTGCATAAGCTTATAGAAAGCTTAGAGGGTGGTGTAAGTGTGTGCACAAGATAAGTGTCAAGTATACCATAAAGCCCATAAATCATACATCATCAGAATAAGCGAAAATACTGACAAGATCATGAATCATACGATATCAGAGTAAGTGAAAATATACTGGTAAGTCCATGAGTGCTATCAGCCATACCAAGGCTATGCAATGCAAAACATAATAAGACAATAACAGATGCTAGGGATGCAATGTAATATGCAAATCCTGATGAACCACAAACACCATCAACCTCATGCAAAAACATAGTAATCCAAAATGCTAAGTACTGCAGATGCAATATAATATACGGTGTGAATGAAATGACCATACTGGAATGTGAAGTTGGGATGATAGTACGAAGTATCACAGGCTATGGGGTCCATCACATGGGACTTCTATCTAAACCAGTCCCATACCTAAATTTGGATAGTCAGACACAATGTGGTAAACTCCTGATCTCAGGTTAGTTGCGCGCCCAACCGAAATCTTGGCTATGCAATGGTACACGTAACAAATAGTTATGCACCACCAGCCCGTGTGGATAATGAATGAATGGATATGCAATTCCTGCTCAATAAGTCCACATATCAGTACGGTTGCTCTCTAGGGAATTCATCGGGGTCTATTACACTCCACTCCGACTGCCTCTTCCCTAGCTGCACAGTCTAGTGAATGGAAGAGACCTCACTATCCGCTTGCCAATATCGGGCCCGACTCATCGATAGCAGACCCATTTACGAGCTGGTCATACTCAGCCTAGCTTATAGCTCCCTCACTCAGGCGGATAAGGCCACACTCCCTTCCAATCTGCCACGACACAGTGGGAGACATGACCTCATGGTATAGGCACTGATGCTCATATTCCACTTGGTTTAGACGTTGGAGCATCTCTTGGTACCAAGGAGGTTCTAGGATTTTCACTCAAGGATATCCTACGTACCCACAGTACTAGAACCAAGCATTTTCGGTATCCCATCTGGGCATCCACGATGTGTCTGTGGAGGCCATGGCCCTGATGTCGCTAGGGCGTACAATGATCAAGTCACATATATATGAGATGCACGAGTCACACTGCACAATCATGCAACAATCCTGCGCATACCACGAGATCATGTGGGGCACTCCATCTCATAAGGAGTCCCGTAAATAGTCTACCCATTGGCGTATGCTATGATCAAACATTCCTCATATCAAGCATACAAATGATGCGTATAAACATGAATCATGGAGCTATACTAAGCATGTTATAAGTGATGAACTATCCTTACAACGCAGATAGGCCTAGACGGCCTACACAAAATAAGTACGGGTCTAGCAATGGGCCCTAGGGAGAGTCATGATGCGGATATTTAACCAACATCATACTTACAATGTGGATGTCAAACCAACATTGCTCCCAAGGCACATCCTGCCATAGAGGTCAACACATACACCACGGTGGAATCACATTCAATGGGCCTTAGGTACATCCCATTGGGCCTCGACCCATGGGCCTCTAATACATCAAATGGGCCTCACAGCAGGGGCCTTATGTATATCAAGGTGGACCTCAACAACGGGCCACAAATGCATCAAGATGGGCCTAAACACATGGGCGTCATGTATATATCAAGGTGGGCCTCAATGGACGGCCATAAATAAATCAAGATGGGTCTCATACATATACCAAGGTGGGCCTCAATAACGAACCTTGAATACATCACAATGAGCCTCAACCCATGGGCCCCAAATACATCATAATAGGCCTCAACCCATGGGCCCTAATACATCACAATGGGCCTTACCAAATGGGCCATAAATACGCAATAGCTGGGCCCTGCACATGGGCCATAAGCACATCACATCGGGCCCCAACACATGGGCCGAGTACACATCATATTGGGCCTCAAACATGGTTATCATATACATCAAGTGGCACGCATCGTATGGGTCTCACACATCGCAATGGGCCACATCAATGGGCCTTATACATCACGTCGGGCTGCTTGGATCAAGCACGTACGTCAGATGGGGGCCACGTGGGTGGACGGTGTGAATATACAACACATCTCAAGGTGGGCCCTTCCCGTCCTATGACAAAACAAATGGACGGCTGGGTATAGAACGCATGCATCAAGGGGCCCACCGTCCCACAAAACAGATGGACGGCATTGCTGCAAAGCACATACATCATGGTCGGCCTATACAGCACCGTCCAAATGGACAGCGTGTATATAAAATACATAGATCAAGGTGGCCGTAACAACGGGCCTTGCACATGGGACTTACATACCTCAGGTGGGCCTCAATAATGGGCCATAAATATGGCAAGTGGGCCACATCACATGGGCCATATGTATATACCAAGGTGGGGTCCACTTGAACTATAGATCTGTCCCATTCTTTTCTCATGCCATAAAAATGATCTCTCAAAATGATTGGAAGGTATGGATACAACACATGCATCATGGTAGGGGTCCACATGAACTATGGATCTAACTCATTCTTTAGCTCATGTAAAAAAAAGAGCTTTCAAGATGGATGGACGGTTTGGATGCAGCACATGCATCAGTGATTTTGGCACCACAAATTTGACAACAGACAGGGATATAAACTATAGCACTTACAGTTCCACCATCCGCCTGGACGGTGTGAATAAAACACATATCTCACTGTGGGTTCCACTGTCCATAGCAATGGACGATGTGAGTAAAACACATACATCAATGGTGGGTTCCACATGGGGCCCACCATAACATTTGTTTGCAATCCAACCCGTTGGTAAGGTCACACAGACCTGGACAAATAGGAAAAACAAATTTCATATTAATCCCAAACTCTTGTGGCGCCCAAAAGAGTTTCAATGGCAGTCGTTCAATCACATTGTTTCCTAACATGTGGGCTACCTGAGTCCCATATGCCACTGATTTATGGGGTGACCCACATACAGAAGGAGGCCCACCTAATGCACGGTGTGGATTTTTGGCACACATCACAATGGGGCTTACGTTTGGGGACCCACGGTCCCTGGCCGACCATCCCAGGGCAGAACGCCGCTGGCGTCCTCTGACGGTCAGTAGCAGCTGCAGCTCTCTCTCTTATTTCTTTTTGAAAAATTAATTTTTCTGAGGAATTTCTTAAGTGGGGTCCATGTCAGGTAAATCCACTTCACCCATTGGATTCTATGGCTTGAGATAAACCAAACGAGTCCCATATACGATATGTCTTGGCGTGTAGAAAAAATTTAGGGGAATTTAAACGGTGAAAATCACTATTTACAAGGTATCGCCAACCAGTTAGTCGGATCAGCTTCATTTTTCTGCTCAACGCCTAAAATGATTTGGGAAAAAGGATGGACGGCTTGGATTGAATCTATACATCAATGTGGAGCCTATACAAGTGGCTCACCCAAACAACCTTGAACTAAGGCTAATATTTGTATTTTCATTCCACATCCAGCATCCAAGGACGCTGGACGGTCTAGGCTTAGCACATGTACAAGGTGGGCTTGGCTTGGGTGGGCCACCAAATGCATGGTTGGTGTGGATAAGACATACACCAAGGTGGGGTCCATCCGAGTAGGCCACACGGCCATCTATCACAAGACAAAAATGAAAAGAAAGGGAGAGAGAGAAAGAGAGACACACGTGTGATGGAGGGGCCCCGGCACTATGGGCCCTCTGATCCATGCATTCAATCATACATCAAGTGGGTCTCATTACATGTGGGCCCACCAAATCAAAGATCAACGGTGGAGATTCCTTCTCCACCCAAAATGGACGGTCTAGATGACCTCTTTTCATGTAAGGAAAATAAACATCATGATGGGGTCCATGGATAATGGCCCCATCATGGAATGATCGTGAGAATCAAGGTGGGCCATCGGCCACACCTAGGGTCCCAAGGTGAGATCCATACCATCAATCGGTAAGTCTCACTTGGCCCATCATAAAAATATGAAAACTAGCCTATAGAAGCACCCACCGTTCGATCTTCTTGGTCTGTTGGAAAGCCGATCTCCTTGTGCTTCACTTTGATGAACGGTGATGGGGTTTGAATGACTAGGATGAAGGATTTTGGGATGAGAAAGTAGGCCACACAAAACCACTTTTCTCTCTTGGGAAAGGCTTGGACGTGAGCTCATTTTGGTGCTTGGGAAATGTGAAGAGAAAGAGAGAGAGAGGGTGGTTGTAAGAAAAGCGATGGGTGATGGAGTGATGGATGTGAGGTGAGTGATGGGTTGACTTTGGTAGTTACTTAACTGGTTGCTTGAGGATGGGGTGAAAGGTGATGTGTACTTGACATGAGGTGATTGATTGATTGATTTGAGTGATTAATTGATGAGACATGTTATAGAGATTCTCTTGGGATTACAAACGTGCGGCATTTCTTCGAAATAATCGCTGGCCCACATCTCCTGGCCAGGGTATCGGATCGGTGCGTAAGACGCGGCGTTGGAACCACGGCGATGGTGCGGTCGCAATGGTACAAGTCTCGGATGAAACTGACTTAAATCTACAGGATACGACTTAGGGTCATGCACAAACAGCGATTATAGGTCGTGGATTGCCAGAATTTGCTGGGAAGGATCGCGAGAGTCGACAGAACAGTATGGGATAGGATACGGGTCTTACAGCTCTCCCCACCTAATAAAAATTTTATTTTCGAAATTTAAATAAGAACACGACCAGTACAACGCTCACCAAGGAAGGGAAATCCTATCAGAACACAACATCCGGACATAATCAAACACCTAAGAGATGGGGACAACGCCTGCGAATCTCAGCCTCCTACTCCCAAAATGCCTTGTCAACACTACGATGATCCAACTGGACCTCGAATCCTGGATCAGAAATGATCGAAACTGGAATGTTAAGTAGCCTCATAATCTCAACAGTAGGGAGCTATATCAAAAAGTTTCTAAGTCATTCGAACTCGGGGATCTAACCATGCTAAGTTCTCAACAATTATAGAGTGTAAGGTAGCTATCAGCAGATATGTGATGTTATCCTCGGGTATTCCCAAGTTTTGCTTTGATACCAACTTCTGTCACGCCTCAAACTCGGAAAACGGGCTCACAAAATTTTCGATCACCGAATCTAGCGTCGACAGCCTCCGTAGTGCCCCATTTTCGGATCCCAGCACTCACGTGCCCGATTCCAATCCTGGGATCCTACAAGGAGGATTTTCAGTATGATTTTTTTTTTTTGTAATGGAGCATAACCACAAGTATAACCAAGCCATAAAGGCAACATCATCATCACATATCTACTAATACAATCATTTGAGTATAATGCTGAAAGGGAAATACATAAATAAAAAATCAAGCGCCAGAAGACCGCTGCACGCTCCAAGCTTAACACTGCTGCAACCTAACATCATTGCACGCATCTATCGTGCATAAGCTTATAGAAAGCTTAGAGGGTGGTGTAAGTGTGTGCACAAGATAAGTGTCAAGTATACCATAAAGCTTATAAATCATACATGATCGGAATAAGTGAAAATACTGATAAGATCATGAATCATATGATATCAGAGTAAGCGGAAATATACTGGTAAGTCTATGAGTGCTATCAGCCGTACCAAGGATATGTGATGCAAAACATAATAAGACAATAACAGATGCGGAGGATGCAATGCAATATGCAAATCCTGACAAGCCACGAATCCACCAACCTCATCTAGGTCATATAAGTGCAAAAACATAGTAACCCAAAATGCTAAGTACTACGGATGCAATGTAATATGCGGTGCGAATGAAATGGCCATGTTGGAATGTGAAGTCGGGATGATAGTACGTAGTATCGCAGGCTACAGGGTTCACCACAAAGGACTTCTATCCAAACCAGTTCCATACCTAAATTTGAATAGTCCGACTCAATGTGGTAAACTCCTGATCTCAGGTTAGTCGTGCGCCCAACCGAAATCCTTGCCATGCGAAGGTACACGTAACAAATAGTTACGTACCACCAGCACAAGTGGATAGTGAATGAATGAATGAATGGATATGCAATTCTTGCTCAATAAGTCCACATATCAGTACAGTTGCTCTCTGTGAAAATCACCGGGGTCTAATACACTCCACACTAACTGCCTCCTCCCTAGCTGCACAGCCAAGCAAGTGGAAGAGACCTCACTATCTGCCTGCCAATATCGGGCTCGGCTAGTCGATAGTAGACCCATTTATGAGCTGGTCATACTCAGCCTAGCTTACAACCCCCTCACTCAGGCGGATAAGGCCACACCTCCTTCCAACCAACCACGACACAGTAGGAGACACGACCTCATGGTATAGGCACCGACGCTCATATTCCACTTAGTCTAGACGTTGGAGCATCTCCTAGCCTTGGAGGATTCTGGAATTTTCACACAAGGACATCCTAAGTGCTCATAGTGCTAGAACCAAGTATTTTCAATGTCCCATCTAGCCATCCACGATGTGCCTGTGGAGGCCACGACCCTGATGTCACTAGGGCGTATAATGATCAAGTCACATATATGTAAGATGCATGAGTCACACTATCCAGTCATGCAGCAATCCTGCGCATACGGCGCGATAATGTGGGCACTCCGTCTCATAAGGAGTCCTGTAAATAGTCTGCCCAATGGCGTATGCTATGATCAAACATTCCTTATTTCAGGCATACATATGATGCGTATGGGCATGAATCATGGAGTTATACTAAGCATTTTATATGGTGATGAACTATCCTCACAACGAAGATGGGCCTTGATGGCCTACACACAACAAGTATGGGCCCATCAATGGGCCCTAGGGAGAGTTATAATGCAGACATTTAACCAACATTATTCTTACAATGTGGATGTTAAACTAACATTGCTCCCAAGGCATGACCTACCATAAAGGTCAACACATACACCACGGTGGAATCACATTCAATGGGCCTTAGGTACATCCCATTGGGCCTTGACCCATGGGCCTCACAGCATGGGCTTCATGTATATCAAGGTGGGCCTCAACAACGGGCCATAAATGCATCAAGATGGGCCTAAACACATGGGCCTTATGTATATATCAAGGTGGGCCTCAATGGACGGCCACAAATAAATCAAGAGGGGTAGATTGTAATGACCTGGAAAATTTCGTGCAAAGACCCGAGTACTACCTCAAATTCCTTAGAAGTTAAATGTGGGTTAATTAGCGCTAAACTCAATTGCTTGTGAAATTAGCACCAATCACTTTAAATTTGATCTGCAAGACTCAAAACCTATAGAATCGTTAGCGCTATGTTACCCTGAAATCTAGGATTCAACGCTAAATCCAGTTGCTCTCGAGAGTACTTGGAAACTTTGTGTCGGACCTGGACCGCGCGTCGAAAGTCCGATAGCGATGATCTTAGATAGTTATGATCATCTTGTTGGGCTTGACCATCACCTCAAAAATCAAGTCCAGATGATGTCCTGAGTCGATTTGCTTGAGTCCAGAGTAAAGAGGGTGAGAAAGGTGAGAAATTAAATATGAAATTATGAAATCTGAGTCGTGTCGCTTGCGCAACGATTTTAAACAATCTAACCATTGGATTCTAACCCAAATTTACCCTCGGATCAGGTAAGATGGCCCAGGCATGTCATAGTACTTGTGGACCTGATCGAGTTTCGGTGACCGTTGAATTGAGATTGGTCCGCCACGGCTGATCTGTAAATCCGATCGGTACAAAAACTCAGCCTAACCTAGATCCATGGTCAGTGAGCTTAAGTCCGACCGCACGTGGAAAAGGGACCACCAGAAGCGCTCCGTTGGACCGATATAAACCCGATTTGGTTATAACCTAAGTATACCTTGGCCCTGGGACTATTTTCATCAATTTTAGGCCTATATAAAGACCTTAAAACCCTCACTCTCAATTCCATACGAATTTTCTAACCCTAGCTAAAAGAGAGAGGAAAAGAGAGAGAAAGTGAGAGAGAAGTTGGTGAATCATCTTGAGATTCTTCCCTGTTACTCTGCGTCTCTAAACCATCACTTCTGAATCGTTATTCCGGCGATTCTAAGTTCATTCTTGGGTAAGTTAATCAAACCCTAGTCTGTTTTGGAGCTTAGAATAGTCTAAGTGTTGATGTAGTTCATTTTATTCATGCCTTAGGTTTTCTAGTCACCGTTGACGACGACTTATCGTCTGAATCAGATCTGTTGCGTTTTTTCTGGTTTAAGGTGCAGACTATATTCGTATAGGTTATGGTTTTCAAGGCTTTCAATGTCGGTTTATGGTTTATTATTGTTGTGGGTGTAATTTCACATGCCAAATGCGATGTTCATTTTACGTTCCTGATATATATGAGCTATATTGAGATTCGTGTATTCTATGTATATGTAGAAAGTATCGTATACGTATGAAATACGAACATGTGTTTGCCATGATTAATTATCGTGTATTTGTGCTAGTTGTATGTTTGTCAACTCCTTGGCAAAAGGAATTGTCCAAATGTGTGTTATCACCAACATATGTCATGTATGTTGGAATATGTAGTTTAAGTGTTTGTAGAAATGTCTGAATGATCAAGTGTGTAATATATTGTCCTGTTTACGGACGTTGAGAAGAGATTCTTAACTATCCTATTGGTCTGTATGATTTCCTACATGCGATTTATATTCTTTGTTGTTTAAATTCAAGCACTACTTATGTGTAAATCCATGTTAAGTTGATATTCATTAAATGCTCACATACTGTATGATTAGAATTGTTGATCCATTACTGTTCTAAATTATTAGTATGAATATCTGTTATGATTGAAGATGTTTGAGACTATGAAATAGTCCAGAAAATCGGTAACAAACCTTGAGTTCGTGGCCAAGGTTGTTTTCGTCACATAGGACGTGGTTGACGAACCCGAGTCGTATTAGGGTTGACAACAGTGGTTTGGCCACACGGAGTGTTTGCGCACTCTATGTCGTTCAACTCAACATGCGCTTGTGCTAGTCGAATTCGTTAAGTAACGTGGTTATCCCGGTGGATGTGCACCATGTATGGACGCTTTTGTTTGAATCTAGGGTACCAAACTTACCAATGCAATCCCATTAACCATTGTACCTCGATACGCTAAGACTCATGAGTCAGGCATGGTGGTATGGGACACCGTGGTCGAGCTGTCGGCCTATGCTGGGGTGACGAACCTCCCCGTAGTGACCATTGAGCACACCAGACTCGTGAGCCGATTATGGTGGTATGGGACACTATAATCATGCTGTCGGCCTACATTGATTGGTGACGAGCCCTTTGTAGTGACCTCGAGCATACCTTGATACTACATTGAGGCGACGAGCCTTAGGGTAGTAACTAAGGTATGATAGGCATGCATTGATTGGTGACGAGCCCTTTGCAGCGACCTAGAACCATATGATCGTATGAGATCGTCTAGGACTGACGAACCTAGAATGGATCACTGTATGAGAGTTGATATGAGGAAGGTACCTTAGCTTCCCAATCCTGCTGTATGAAAAGGACTAATAATAACTTGGTAATCATGTTCATGCACCGCATTGCATGTGCGTTGGCGTCGTTGGCACTGCGGGAGGTTGTCATGCGTACCGTAAGATGAAGACGCTGAGGGAGTGCAGGCGAGGGCATGCATCATTTCTACATACATCCTTGCATTAACAAGAGTAATTAGGACGTGTTTGATTGTATTGCCTTATCATTACTGCTTGATTGATTTGATAACATGTTAACTTTTACTGTATAGTTCCACTGAGTTGATCACTCACTCCCATATTCTGGGACGGTGTTTCGACACCAACCAGACTCTGTCTTGAATGCAGATGATGATGCAACCCCCGAGGCAGAGCAGGAGTATGAGGATGATGAGGAGGCGTTCTCGTCTATGCAGTTTTCAAGAGGGTTCATGTGAGCTGTGTGTCCTGATCTACGGGGATTCAGGGTTTATTTTGAAATGGTTTATGTCATTTTGATACTTATATTTTGAGACAAACACTTGTAATTATGACCTGGCAGAGCATACATATTTCAGGGACTTATACATATACACATATATTCCTTCAGTCTTCCGCTTGCGTCTTTCACCTATCCCTATACTATGTTTGTAGTTTGGCTTAATCTACTCCATGTTTTATGCACTATTACAGACAACATACATCCATCATTGCATATGTTGCATAAGTGATGTTTTGGAACTCGAGAGCTGACTTATGCTTGACCCCCGAATTTCAGGGCGTTACAATCCACCTCGTCCATCAGTTTTTCTAGCTCATTGTAGGACAGGGTCGAAAATATATTACAATGGGCCTCGTCATATGGGCCATGAATCCATCACAATGGGCCTCGCTAAATGGGCCATAAATACATAACAGTTGGGCCCTACACATGGGCCGTAAATACATCACATCGGGCCCTAAAACATGGGCCAAGTACACATCATATTTGGTCTTACCCATCGCAATGGGCCGCATCAATGGGCCTTATATATCACGTCGGGCCGCTTGGATCAAGCACGTACGTCATGTGGGGGCCACGTGGATGGACAGTGTGAATATACAACACATCTCAAGGTGGGTCCTACCCGTCCTACGACAAAACAAATGGACGGCTGGGTGTAGAATGCATGCATTAAGGAGCCCACCGTCCCACAAAACAGATGGACGTCGTTGCTGCAAAGCACATACATCATGGTCGGCCCATACAGCACCGTCCAAATGGACGACGTGTATATAAAATACATATATCACGGTGGGCCGTAACGACGGGCCTCGCACATGGGACTTACATACCTCTGGTGGGCCTCATCACATGGGCCTCAACAGTGGGCTATAAATATGGCAAGTGGGCCACATCACACGGGCCATATGTATATACCAAGGCAGGGTCCACTTGAACCATAGATCTGTCCCATTCTTTTCTCATGCCATAAAAATGATCTCTCAAAATGATTGGAAGGTATGGATACAACACATGCATATGGTAGGGGTCCACATGAACTATGGATCTGACTCATTCTTTAGCTCATGTAAAAAAAAAGAGCTTTCAAGATGGATGGACGGTTTGGATGCAGCACATGCATCATAGTAGGTCCCACCGTCTAGGTTTGGACGATGTGGATAAAATACTTGAACCATGGAGGGCTCCACCGTCCGCCTGGACAGTGTTAATAAAACACATATCTCACTGTGTGTTCCACTGTCCACTGCTATGGACGATGTGAGTAAAACACATGCACCAATGGTGGGTCCCACCATAACGTTTGTTTGCAATCCAACCTGTTGGTAAGGTCACACAGACCTGGACAAGCAGGAAAAACAAATTTCATATTAATCCCAAACTCCTGTGGTGCCCAAAAGAGTTTCAATGGCAGTCGTTCAATCACGTTGTTTCCTAACGTGTGGGCCACCTGAGTCCCATATGCCGCTGATTTTTGGGGTGGCCCACATATAGAAGGAGGCCCACCCAATGCATAGTGTGGATTTTCAGCACACATCACAGTGGGGCTTACGTTTGGGGACCCACGGTCCCTGGCCGACCGTCCAACGTAGGACGCCACTAGCGTCCTCTGACGAGTCAGTGGCAGCAGCTGCTCTCTCTTTTTTTTTTGAAAAATTAAATTTTTTGGGGAATTTTCTAGACAAGGTCCATGTCAGGTAAATCCACTCCACCCATTGGATCCTATGGCTCGAGACAGACCAAACAAGTCCAATATGCGATATGTCTTGGCATGTAGAAAATTTTAAGTGAATTTAAATGGTGAAAATCACTGTTTGCTAAGCCACCGGAATGTCGGATTAGCTTCATTTTTCGGTTCAACACCTAAAATGAGTTGGGGAAAAGGATGGACGACTTGGATTGAAAACAAACATCAAGGTGGGGCTTGCATGGGCAGCCCACTCCAAGACTTGAACCAAGCCAATATTTATGTTTTCATTTTGATGTCCAGCGTCCCTGGCGCTAGAGTTTGGGCATAACACATGTGCAAGGTGGGCCCCACTAGGGTTTTCAAAATGTATGGTTGGTGTGGATACAAAATACACCAAGGTGGGGTCCATCCGAGTGGGCCGCACAACCATCTATCACAAAACAAAAATGAAAAGAAAGGGAGAGAGAGAAAGAGAGACACACGTGCGATGGAGGGGACCTCGGCACTATGGACCCTCCGATCCATGCATTCAATCATACATCGAGTGGGCCTTTACATGTAGGCCCACCAATTCAAAGATCAACGGTGGAAATTCCTTCTCCACCCAAAATGGACGGTCTAGATCGAAAAGGCCAAGCTATATGTCCTAGAGGGGGTGAATAGGACAATGCCAAATAAAATTTATAACGAATAAAAAAGAATATGATAGCCAAAGTAAATCACAATGCAGGAAAGTAAAATAACCTCAAAATTCAGATCTTGAGAGGTTGATACAAATGTTGTTCTAAGGACAACCTTACACCAAAAACTAGAGTTTATGGTAGGACAACCTTATTTCTAGAAAGATCTTTGTATCAAATCTCAAATCGAAGAGGAATACAAAAATAAATACAAACTGAATTGAAATAAATTGTAATAAAAAATGTATTGTTCTAGGGACAGCCATACACCATAAAAATGGCAGGGCAACCTTGCTGGAACAACTTTCAAAAGAAATTAAATATCAAGCTGATAAAGGAATAGCAGAAAATAAATTCTAAACTATTACAACATTCTCACAATGCTTGAATTAAATGATTACAACATTCACCACCATACATACATCCCACAAAAGAATAATTAAAGATTAGAAGAATAAATCAATCAACCACAACACAAGGGTTTATAGTGGTTCGCCTGTGTGTTCACCAACTGTTAAACAACAGCCACACAAAATGCTACTCCACTCCTAATATCCTCACACAGGGGATATTAGCGTTCACTAAAAATAGGTTTTCCCAGGTTCACCCAAAACCTTTACAATTGTGTCTTTGTATGTGGGCTTACACAATTAAAAAAACCCCACTTCTGAGTTTTCCTGGCTCTCCTCAGATAACCAATACAACAAGATTTTTCTGGCAAATCTTGAAAGAAACCAAAACAAAAAGGAATTTACAATTAAATGTAAAATACCTGATTATCTCCTTCGTTGTAGCAGCCCGGTAGAACCAAATCGGAGTAGATGATTGAATGTCCAAGTTCAATGTCCAGTACTCAATTACAATGGTTCTAATTCTAATAGATTTTAAATTAAACCAAATAGGGCTTGCCTTAATTGATTTTGATTCCAAAGAAAGGGAATAACAATTCCTCTTATCAAATTAGATTGGAATAGCAGAAACAAAATCAATTAAATAAAGCTAAGGAAAGAGAATATTAAATAAGCACACTTAGCTTAGATGGAGCACGGAATTATTCTCTCAGAAGTTCGACGAAGATTGGCTTGAATAGATTAATTAATTCGATAATTTCTTCTGAGATTCGTGCACTATTTATAGGTGAACAGATCGCGTCTTCGACTGGTCTAGGAGCTCTTCGACTAGTCGAAGCAACAATAGATATTTGAAAAATTCGGTGGGATATGCTTTGACCGTTCTTCAAGGTCTCCTTCGTCGTAGGTCACCTCGTCGTCAAGAAACTAAAACCATCGATTTTGAGTCGAAGATTTTCGACTGGTCGTAGATGCAGTCGACACTATTCCTACGACTGGTCGAACAGATTCCTGGACTAGTCGAAGCCTAACAGATTTCATCCGAAATTTGTAACAAACTCACGACTGATCGAGGAATTTCTTAGATTGGTCGAAGCAACTCTAGGACTAGTCGAAGAACAGACCAATCACATGTAAAATAAACATTCGGCTTATGTATCCGAAATGACCTACTTCTAAGGTCAACCTATGGTCAGTCAAACCTCAACCATGAAGTATGGACATTGAAACATTAGGAACAAGTGACCTTGAAGTATGAGCCTTGAAGTCTTGATGTAGTTGAAATCTTGATGTAGCTCAATCTTGAAAGAGTCTTGAGTTCTTTACAAACTGCCTTGTACTCTTCTTGAAGTCTTGCAGCTTGAGTCTTGTCTTGTGAGCAGTTCTTGCATTCAAGATTGATCCTTGTACTTGTGAGCTTTGCTTGTTGTGAGCTTAGCTTGTTCATGAATGTTGATCCTTGAGAGAGCTTCACTTATGCAAGTTATATATAACATAACAGTGATTTTGGCACCACAAATTTGACAACAGACAGGGATATAAACTATAGCACTTACAATCTCCCCCTTTGTCAAATTAGTGACAAAACACATAACCAAGATAAACAAAAGTAAAACAACTGGTTAATACCTGCAAATCAATATTCAATATTCAATATTCAACATTCAACCAGTTTCATTCAACAAGCTTAAACATACTCCCTCTGACTCCCCCTGAGTAACATAATCAATGCTACTCCTCTCACAATCACATCGTTAAGAACAAACCATTCTCCCCCCTTTTGTCACAATATGACAAAGGAGAACTAAATAAAGGAATACATGAGAGTAAACATGAGGAGTTATGAGAGTATAGCAAAATAGACTCAGCATAGCTTCACATAGAATAAATATCCAGCATAAAACATAGATAATATCCAACTCAAAATCAGTCAATCAAGTGCTAAGTAATAAAGTTATTACATACCAAAAGTCTCATAAAAACTAGTCAGAACTAGAACTCGATGAAGCAGGAATAGAAGGATCAAGTTGGTGCATGCCTTTGTTCAATCGCCTAAGATATTTACGCATGTACTTGAATTGTAAATCATGAGCAACAGACATGTTTTCCAACTTTACATTTATATTCTCAACTTTATCCTCTAATGTACTCAGACGTGCATCAATATCAGATGGTTCAAAATCTGGATCATTTGTTGAGTCAGAATCCAGTTCCTCAAAAATGTCATCCATATTAATGTCATCACCAGCTTCTTCATGACCACCACCACCACCACCACCTTGTTCAGGAAGAAGATCCAGCTTCATCTTATTGATATTAGTATTGTTGAAAATCAGATGATGGATTGGTGCCTCATCAACTGGCATATCGACTAACATATGTGTAGCCAATACAGTCATTAAATAGGCAAAAGGAATGTCACTATGACCAGGATGGAGTCTAAACTGAAGAATGAAATGACAGATTAAGGATGGTAAACAAATCTGAGTACCATTGGAAATAGCATGGATAACACGAACCATAAACGAAGTCAAGTCAGATTTATTACCCGAACGAGGATACAGATTAGACACAAAGATTTTGTGGAGAATTCTGTATTTGGGTAACAAATACCTTGCGGGGAGCGCATTCCCTTTTTGAGTCCATTGAACATCCATGTTGCACAAGTCTCTAGTGAGCATGCGTTTTTCAGACATTGAGGGTTTATCAGTTAAGTTATGGATAGGAATACCCTCATCATTCACAGGAATATCCATAAGGGCTGAAATTAAATGACGATCAACGTCAAAAGGCCCTTCTCTAGTAGAAATTTGAAAAGTTAAATTATCCTGTGAGAAAGCACTAATACATGTAAACATGGATTGGGCAATGGACCGGTATGCAGGCCCACCCCAATGTAATAAGTTAACCCAACCTACAGCTTCAAGCATAGGAAGGATGTCAAAAGGTGCAATATGATTAACATCAACAGGATGTTCAACAATAACATTACGTAATCTAATGTCCCTAACATATGATGGATCATCATTGGGAACAAGAAGATGACGTTTAGAGATAGCGGTCGATCTGGAGGAAGAAGAAGGACCACGGGAAGTAGTTTTTCTACCTCTAGAAGCCATTTGCAATAAGGATTTCAAGGAATAAAGAAGTTGTAAAGGATTGAGAAATGGGTTTACACAAAACAGATTTTTCAAAATTCAAACCCCAAATCTCAATGAAATCCAAAATAGAAAGCTTCAAGCTAGAAAAGGAAACAATCTAGACACAAATCTGCAAGAAAAAGTGATTTGGAACACTAACCTTGAAGAATAAGAAAGATGAGTTCGATAAGTCGAAGCTTGGCTCCAAGGAGAAGAAAGATGAAATGAGGAAGAAAACAAAAAATCTCCAATTTAAGTGAAACCCGAGTTCCACGACTGGTCGTGGGTATCTACGACCGGTCGTAGGACGACTGGTCGTGTATACTCACGACTGGTCGAAAAAACTCCAAAAATTCAAATTTCTTACAAATTATACAAAAAATGGAATTCAATCTAGCAAATATATACACTATAATACAAGAAGGCATAAATAATCAATTTAAAATGCACATGCTAAGATCAAATTTCATCTTTTTAAACCTGCTTTTATCGAGAGGTTTTGTGAAAATGTCAGCTCGTACTTCGTAGGAATATATTCTAGAGATATAACTTTTTCTTCTACTAATTCCCTTATATAATGAAATCTAATGTCAATGTGCTTAGTACGAGAATGCTGAATAGGATTTTTTGAAATATTTATCGCACTGGAATTATCACAATGTAATAACATAGAATCCTGTTTAATTCCATAATCACTTAGCATTCGTTGCATCCAAACAAGCTGTGTACATGCATTACCAGCTGCGATATACTCAGCTTCAGCTGTTGAAAGTGATATAGAATTTTGTTTCTTACTAAACTAGGAAACTAGACAATTTCCAATGTAAAAACAACCACCACTGGTTGATTTTCTATCATCTAGATTACCAGCCCGAGTACCCTACCCAACTAATTGGACATTGGTTTCATGAGGATACCAGAGACCGAGATTTACAATATTGCGACATATCTAATAATTGCGAAAGCAATCAAGTGAGATTCTTTTGGATCGATTGATATCTTGCGTAAATACCAACACTTAGAGAAATATCAGGTCTACTAGCAATTAAATATAACAAACTACCAATCATACTCCGATAAAGTTTTGAGTCAACATTTTTACCATTAGAGTCTTTTGATAGTTTCAGGGTAGTACTCATAGGAGTATCGAAATTCTTGCCATTCTCAAATCCAAATCTCTTGATTAGATTCAAAGCATACTTAGATTGAGAAATGAATATTCCTTCAGGTTGTTGCTTTACTTGCAATCCAAGGAAATAAGTCAATTCCCCAACCATGCTCATTTCAAACTGTGATTTCATCAAATCTGCAAACTCAGTAGTCAAGTCAGTACAAGTTGATCCATAAATGATATCATCAACATAAATCTGTAACATTAAGATATGATCATTATGTTTCTTAAAAAACAGAGTTTTATAAGCAGATCCCATTTGAAAATTATGATTTAAAAGAAATTTTGTTAGTTTCTCATACCATGCCCTAGGTGCTTGTTTTAATCCATAAAGTACCTTTTAAGTCGATATACATGATCAGTATTTTTGGAATCTTCAAATCCCATTGGCTGTTCAACATAGACTTCTTCATGTAAATCGCCATTTAGAAAAGCACTTTTCACATCCATTTGATAGATCTTTATCTTTTTAAAACATGCAATGGATATAAATAGTCTGATAGATTCAAGACGTGCTACTGGTGCAAAGGTTTCATCGAAATCAATCCCTTCAATTTGAGTATAACCTTGTACCACTAGTCTAGCCTTTTTTCTAATTATATTTTCACACTTGTCAGACTTATTTTTGAAAATCCATTTTGTTCCAATGATGTGTTTATCTTTAGGTCTTGGTACGAGATACCAAACATCATTTCTTACGAATTGGTTGAGTTCATCTTGCATCGCAACAATCCAGTTCTCATCAGCAAGAGCTTCTTTTACGTTAGATGGTTCAATTTGGGATGTAAAACATACATAATTACATATATCCTCAAGTTGTCTACGGGTGCGAACACCGGTGAGAGGGTTTCTAAGAATTTGTGTGGTTGGATGATCTTTAACAGTCCTCAACTCAGAATCAGTCTGATTCGATGAAGTATCGGGTTTATCAATGATTAGTACTTCATCATTATCTGAATTAGAAATTGGTGTGTTTAAGTGATCATCAATGACAACATTAATGGATTCTTGAATCACACCAGTCCTTTTGTTCAAGACCCTCGACTGTTTAAGGAATATCCTAGAAAAATACCTTCATCACTCTTCGTATCGAATTTTCCCAAATTTTCACGATCACGTAAAATATAGCACTTGCTGCCAAAAACTCGAAAGTATTTAACAGTAGGCTTTTTATTGAACCACAATTCGTAAGCCATTTTATTATTATCTTTGCTAGTGTAGACTCGGTTAATAATATAGCAAGCTGTGTTGGCTTTAACCCAAAGATTTTTAGAGAGCTTCATGCTATTCAACATGACATTAGCCATTTCTTGAAGCACCCTATTCTTTCTTTCTACAATTCCATTTTGTTGTGGAGTTTTGGGAGCAGAGAATTCATGTAATATTCCTTGGTCGGTACAGAACTTCTCAAAATTGCTATTCTCAAATTCAGATCCATGATCACTACGAATTTTACTGATTTGAGAAGATTTTTCAGTTTGAATCCTTTTGAAAACTTTTCTTACTTCTTCAAGGGTTTTAGATTTATCCCTTAAGAAGACTACCCAAGTGAATCTGGTAAAGTCATCAACTATTACCAGGATATACTTTTTCCCACCATGACTTTCTGTTCTGGTAGGTCCTATCAGATCCATGTGGAGAAGTTCGAGTGGTCTTAATGTGGTATTTGAATTCACCTTTTTGTGTGAGTTCTTTGTTTGTTTGCCTATCTGGCACTCACCACATATTTTATCTAATTTCTGAAGTTTGGGTAAACCTCTTACAAGTTCTCGTTTGCTCAATCTATATAAATTTCGATAATGTACATGTCCAAGACGTTTGTGCCATAAATCAGTCTTGTCTGTATGGACCATGTAACATGTTTGATTAGATGAGCTGGATTCACTAATAATATAGCAATTTTCAGACGTTCTACGTCCAGTTAATATTACAGAACCCTTATTGTTTATTATCTCATAGCTTTGATTAGAAAACCGAACATTATGGTTATTATCACATATTTGAGATATACTAAGCAAGTTATGTTTTAAGCCTTCAACATATAAAACATTTTTAAACACGGGAAGATTAAAAAGTTGAACCGTACCTTGGCCTATAATCTTGCAATTGCTACCATCACCAAATGTGACTGAACCATCAGTCATATCTTTCAGATCCGTGAATAAAGCTTTGTCACCTGTCATATGCCTGGAGCATCCACTGTCTAGGTACCACTTTGAATGACTTGTTGCTTTGAAAGCAGTGTGAGCAACCAAGCAGGTAACTTTAGGAACCCATTTCATAACTGTTTTGGGTTTAGGAACATAGTTGGTCTTCTTTTGTGTATATTTGTAGGAATGACCTATAGAGTTAGATTTTAAGAGCTCCTTGAGTAAATCAACTATCTTTTCAGCTAGTGGATTTCATTTCTGATTAAAGTTGACATGGCTGCTTCTAGGTTTTTGAAAAGTTTTTGAATTTCTAGAAAAATCTTGATAAGTACTTTTCCCTTTTGAGTTTGAGGACTCTCCTTTAACAAACATAGGAGGAGTATACATTTGTTTAGGAGGTAGATTTTTATCACAGCCCAACCCGGATCGATCGCCACATTTTCTTGATCCGGATAAAAGTTTCTCTAACTTTGGATCACCTTGGGCATATTTTCATGTGTCCTTTAAACTCAGAAGAGAAGATACTTCAGTTTTAAGTTTCTCAATTTCAGATTTTAAATCAATAATTAGGGAGTTTTTGAATTCCAAATCGCATTTTGATTTTTCAAAACAATCTGAAATTTGTGATTTTTCTAAGACAAGTGATTCAAAACAATTTTTGAGTTTAGAAAACTTTCCTTTTTAAATTTTAAGTTTGACAGCAATTTTACAACTTTCGTTATATAAGGCATTGTAAGCGTCTTGAAGATCATCTTCATTTTCACATTCACTATTTAGATTTTCTTCACTTGTAGAGTCATTATCTAAAAATGTGAATTTGGCTAGAGTCATAAGAGCTTTAACCTCATTGCCCGACTCAGTTTCAGAATCTTCTGATTCAGAAGAACCTTCAGAATCAGATGATTCATCCCATGTAGCCAACATACCCTTCTTCTTGGGTTTGTCCCTTTTAGGACATCTATTTGCTAAGTGCCCATATTCTTGACGGTTGTAACATTGACTATCTTTCAAAGATTTTCGAGATTTGGGTCTAAACTTCTTTTTATCATTTGATTTTTGAAAATCAACCCTTTTCTTGCTTTTGAAAATCTTGTAAAATTTCTTAGCTAAAAGAGCCATATCATCTTCTGAATCAGAATTTTCTTCTGAATTACATTTAGAAGATTTTAGTGCGATAGA
The DNA here is from genome assembly GCF_029962835.1 of Magnolia sinica. Classification (NCBI taxonomy): domain Eukaryota; kingdom Viridiplantae; phylum Streptophyta; class Magnoliopsida; order Magnoliales; family Magnoliaceae; genus Magnolia; species Magnolia sinica. The sequence goes on from NC_080580.1 coordinate 59,235,037, forward strand.
TTTACCTTTAGGAGCTTTAAAGTTTAACTCGTAGGTTTGTAGAGAACCAACTAGTTCTTCTACCCTCATATTATCCGTATCACGAAGTTCCTGGATCGCGGTTACTTTAGAATTGAACCGTTCAGGAAGTGAGCGTAATATTTTTGCACACACTTTACTTTCTGGGATTTTATCGCTAAGACCCCACATTGAGTTTACAATGTCATTCAATCTAGTGTAAAAGTCCATAAACATTTCATTTTCCTCCATATGAATTTCTTCAAATCTGGTTGTGAGGAGTTGGACTTTAGATTTTTTGACAATTGTAGTACCCTCGTGTGTCATTTCTAATATATCCCAAGCTTGCTTTGCAGTATCACAGGAAATGATTCTTTTGAACTCATCCGGTGATAGTGCGCAAGTAATTGCATTTAGTGCTTTAGCATTTGCACTACTCTCACTTTTCTGAAGAGTGGTCCATTGGTAATATGGTGTGACTTTCATAGATTTTGAACCATCAACCCCGGTAACTTCCATGACAGGAGGTTTCCATTCAGTTGCTGTGGCTTGCCACACACTCTCATCCATTGATTTGAGGAAGATCCTCATTCTGGCTTTCCAATAGGCATAGTTGGAGCCATCAAAGGGTGGAGGCCTAGTGACTGAAAGGCTATCAAAATTTGACATCTTAAATAGCTTAAATCGTTAGCTCGGGAATTAAATCCAAGAATAAAAAAGAGCTATTAGGCTCTGATACCACTTGAAAAGGCCAAGCTATATGTCCTAAAGGGGGGTGAATAGGACAATGCCAAATAAAAACTTATAACAGCGGAATAATAAAGAATATGATAGCCAAAGTAAATCACAATGCATGAAAGTAAAATATCCTCAAATTTCAGATCTTGAGAGGTTGATACATTTGTTATTCTAAGGACTACCTTACACCAAAACCGAGTTTATGGTAGGACAACCTTATTTCTAGAAAGATCTTTGTATCAAATCTCAAATCGAAGAGGAATACGAAAATAAATACAAACTGAATTGAAATAAATTGTAATCACAAATGTATTGTTCTAGGGACACCATACACCATAAAAATGGCAGGGCAACCTTGTTGGAACAACTTTCAAAAGAAATTAAAATATCAAGCGATAAAGGAATAGCAGAAAATAAATTCTAAACTATTGCAACATTCTCACAAAGCTTGAATTAAATGATTACAACATTCACCACCATACATACATCCCACAAAAGAATAATTAAAGATTAGAAGAATAAATCAATCAACCACAACACAAGGGTTTATAGTGGTTCGCCTGTGTGTTCACCAACTGTTAAACAACAGCCACACAAAAAGCTACACCACTCATAATATCATCACACAGGGATATTAGCGTTCACTAAAAATAGGTTTTCCCAGGTTTCACCCAAAACCTTTACAATTGTGTCTTTGTATGTGGGCTTACACAATTAAAAAAACCCCACTTCTGAGTTTTCCTGGCTCTCCTCAGATAACCAATACAACAAGATTTTTCTGGCAAATCTTGAAAGAAACCAAAACAAAAAGGAATTTACAATTAAATGTAAAATACCTGATTATCTCCTTCGTTGTAGCAGCCCGGTAGAACCAAATCAGAGTAGATGATTGAATGTCCAAGTTCAATGTCCAGTACTCAATTACAATGGTTCTAATTCTAATAGATTTTAAATTAAACCAAATAGGGCTTGCCTTAATTGATTTTGATTCCAAAGAAAGGGAATAACAATTCCTCTTATCAAATTAGATTGGAATAGCAGAAACAAAATCAATTAAATAAAGCTAAGGAAAGAGAATATTAAATAAGCACACTTAGCTTAGATGGAGCACAAAATTATCTCTCAGAAGTTCGACGAAGATTGGCTTGAATAGATTAATTAATTCGATGATTTCTTCTGAGATTCGTGCACTATTTATAGGTGAGCAGATCGTGTCTTCGACTGGTCTAGGGAGCTCTTCGACTAGTCGAAGCAACAACAGATATTTGAAAAATTCGGCGGGATATGCTCTGACCGTTCTACGACTGGTCGTAGGTCACCTACGACTGGTCGTAGGTTTCCTTCGACTGGTCGAAGAAACTATAAACCATCGCTGGATTTCGAGTCGAAGATGTTCGACTGGTCGAAGATGCAGTCGACACTGTTCCTACGACTGGTCGAACAAATTCCTGGACTAGTCGAAGCCTAACAGATTTTATCCGGAATTTGTAACAAACTCACGACTGATCGAGGAATTTCTTAGACTGGTCGAAGCAAGTCTAGGACTAGTCGAAGAAGACCTAGGACTAGTCGAAGAACAGACCAATCACATGTAAAATAAACATTCGGTTTATGTATCCGAAATGACCTACTTCTAAGGTCAACCTATGGTCAGTCAAACCTCAACCATGAAGTATGGACATTGAAACATTAGGAACAAGTGACCTTGAAGTATGAGCCTTGAAGTCTTGATGTAGTTGAAATCTTGATGTAGCTCAATCTTGAAAGAGTCTTGAGTTCTTTACAAACTGCCTTGTACTCTTCTTGAAGTCTTGCAGCTTGAGTCTTGTCTTGTGAGCAGTTCTTGCATTCAAGATTGATCTTTGTACTTGTGAGCTTTGCTTGTTGTGCGCTTAGCTTGTTTAAGAATGTTGATCCTTGAGAGAGCTTCACATATGCAAGTTATATATAACATAACAGTGATTTTGGCACCACAAATTTGACAACAGATAGGGATATAAACTATAGAAGGAAAATAAACATCATGATGGGGTCCATGAGATGGCCCCATCATGGAATGATCGTGAGAATCAAGATGGGTCATCGGCCACGCCTAGGGTCCCAAGGTGAGATCTATACCATCAATCGGTAGGCCTCACTTGGCCCATGATCAAAACAATGAAATCTAGCCTATAGAAGCACCCACCGTTCGATCTTCTTGGTTCGTTGGAAAGCCGATTTCCTTGTGCTTCACTTTGATGGATGGTGATGAGGTTTGAATGGCTAAGATGAAGGATTTTGGGGTGGGAAGTGGGCCACACAAAACCACTTTTCTCTCTTGGGAAAGGCTTAGACGTGAGCTCATTTGGGTGCTTGGAAAATGTGAAGAGAAAGAGAGAGAGAGGGTGGTTGTAAGAGAAGTGATGGGTGATGGAGTGATGGATGTGAGGTGAGTGATGGGTTGACTTTGGTAGTTACTTAACTTATGGAGAAAGAAAGCATAGGTGCTCTTGTACTTGACATGAAGTGATTGATTGATTGATTTGAGTGATTGATTAATGGGACATGTTGTATAAATTCTCTTGGGATTGCAAATGCACGGCGTTTCTTCGAAATAAACGTCGGCCCACATCTTCCGGCCAGGGTATCACATCAGTGCGTGAGTCACGGCGTTGGAACCACGACGATGGTGCGGTCGTAATGTTATAAGTCTTGGATTAAACCTACTTAATTCTACAAGATACGAGGGTCACGCGCAAGCGTTGATTATAAGTTGCAGGTTGCCGGAATTCACCGCGAGTTCCCTTCCCTTAGGGCATGCACAATCCTAATTCAGCCATTACGCTGCAGCTTATAAATCCTATGCAACCACATCCTCCATTTCCATCCCGGCGTTGCCACTCCGTTGAGCAAATCGACTACCAGATTAGAGTCTGATTCTAAGATGATTTGGCTATAACCCCTTTGAATACCCAAAGCAAGACCATCATGCACCGCTCTCAATTCTGTAACGGTATTAGTGCCAACTCCATAGCCACCTGAAAAAGCAAAGAGACAATTGCCCATCTCTATATACACATACATACATACATACATACACACACACACACACACACACATATATATATATATATATATATATATATATATATATATATATATGACCATTCGATTTAACATGTTTTACAAAACAGATGGTCTATGATCGCGGCAACTCTACCAGGAAGAACTGACAATGAAATTAAAAACGTTTGGTACAGCCACCTGAGAAAACGGCGAAAACAAAATCTAATGACCCAGGAAACCAACAAGCCCGCCATGGAAATATCCATATGTAACGTAGGGGCTTCAAAGGAAACGTTAGGATCTGTCCTCTCACCCTTGAATGTTCCAACCATCCCAAGATCCGAAAATTCCAGCTACATTCACATGTACCAGCCACAGTCTTCTGCCAATTCGTCTCCGATAAGCAGCAATTCCTTGAATTGCAACAAGATTATCATGGAAAATTATATTGAATTGTCTGCGACGGTCGAACCATTGCTTCAATTGCAGTTCTCTCCCGTTCTGAATGGAGATTCCGAGTGTCCAAGTGATCCCTACCACCACGACAATCTCAGAAGTTTTTGGTTAAATCTGTTGAAGGAAGCGGGAGAGTATGGAGAGGATCGGACGATCTGGTCGCAATTATGAGCCGTTTGGCTGGTTGGTGGTAGTTTTGTGGCGGAAAAATGATTTGAATGTTTTGTATTATATCACGTTTGATATTTTACTGGGAAACTGTTACAGTGGTCTTTGCTGCATGGGAATACTATTGATAGTTCAAAGATTAAAAAAAAAAAATGAGAGAGAGAGAGAGAGAGAGAGAGAGAGAGAGAGAGAGAGAGAGAGAGTACAACACAAATTGAAGGATGCAGTTGGTGGACCCTTTCTACATACACACCTCAAATGACCAAACAACTACTCAATCCTCATTGAAAATTAATAATAATCTGTCTTAAGTATTAAGGTAGCCAAAATCAGCGAAATGTACGACCCAGATGGACCCCACAGGCATGGAATAATGGCATTGCCATGCCAACCATAAGCTCATGTGTGGGGACCACCGTGGTGTGTATTTCTCATCAAACCCGTTAATTGGATTTAAGTCGACAGGTTGAAAAGAAAAAACAATTAAAAAAAAGAGTAAAACTCATGTGTTGGGGGCCTTGCACAAAACCTTAGGATCTAGCCTCCCAAAACAAACCAGAATTATGGGATAATAAAGCAATGAAATAAATCAAAGCATAAACCACACGACACCAGAGAATTTTACGTGGAAAACCCTCAAAGAGGTAAAAACCACGGGACCTCGTCCAGATCAACAATCCACTATAAAGCAGAACGTTACAACCGATCACAAGCACACACCGCTTGGATCAAACCTTCTTCACTCACGCAGGAGTGGATGAACAATAAGAGAATAATGAAAAACAGAGAGATCTCACCGATCACGAGGACGTAGAAGCGCTGAGACGTGGACTGTGAAGTAGATCACCTCTACGAGCAGAATCTTCCTTCCACAAGCTTCCTCTCTCTCTCTCTCTCTCTCTCTCTCTCTCTCTCCTTTGATAGCCCTAAGCCCTCTTAGAGTACTTTTAAGAAACCTTAGAATATCCTGAAATACACCCCCATCCCACATACACCCCTTTATATAAGAATAGAAAGAGGTAGAATCAAAATAGGAAACAATTTCCACAGAATCTGCGTTTCTGTAATCGCATTTGCATAACTCTTTGATGATATTGAATGTCTCTCGAAGACAGCCTTCGATATCATTTAAGGTCCTTCGATGATATCGAAACAGGACCAAAACTGTCTAGCGACCAGGGGTGAAAATTTTCTATAATTATCGATGTCATCGAAGGTCTCTCAATGACAGCCTTCAATATCATCTAAAGTCCTTCGATGATATCGAAATAGGACAAAAAACTGTCTAACGACCAGCAGTGAAAAATTTGACAATTATCGATGATTTCGAAAATGGTTCGATTTCATCGAATCCAGCAATAAGGAGAAAATTCCCATCAAATCTCTCCCTTTTCGACTCAGGAGGAATTCACCTTCTTCAAGCCAGCCTGGTTTCTACAAACCTCAAACTTGCCCTTGAGCAAAGCCTTGGTCATCATGTCTGACCCATTATCATCCGTGTGGACCTTCTCAAGCTGTAACACCTTTTGTTCCAAAGTATCCCTGATCCAGTGATACCGAATCTCTATGTGCTTTGACTTGGAGTGCTGACTTGGATTCTTACTCAAGTGTATAACACTTTGACTATTGCAATAGACAACGTACTGCTCTACTTCAGGCTAAGTTCCTGTAGGAACCTCTTCATCCAAAGCATCTCTTTACATGCCTCTGTGACTGCAATGTACTCGGCCTCTGTCGTCAACAATGCTACGACCTTCTGTAGCTTGCTCTGCCAAGAAACCGCTCCCCCTGCAAACGTGAACATGAACCCCGATGTAGACTTCCTGGAGTCTATGTCACCTGTTATATCTGTATATGTGTAGCCTTCTAACATAGGTTTTCCGTCACCATAGCATAGGCTCAACCTGGATGAGCCTCTTAGATACCGCAATATCCATTTCACCGTTGCCCAATATTTTTTTGCTAAGATTGGTAAGATACCGGCTGACAACACCAACCGCATATGCTATGTCTGGGCGTGCACACATTATAACATACATCAAACTTCCTACTGCTGATGCGTAGGGTATCTTCTGCATCTCTTCCACCTCTGCCTTCGTCTTGGGACACTGCTTGTCGCTCAATCTGAAGTGACCATCCAGTGGAGTACTGACCGGCTTCGCTGCATTCATATTGAACCGCTCTAGGACTTTCTCAATATACCGCTCTTGTGACAGCCAAAGCTTCCTGCTGCTTCTGTCACGGGTTATCTCCATTCCTAGGATTTGTTTAGCCGGGCCCAAGTCTTTCATCTCAAATAACTTGCCCAACTCATGTACCATCTAGTGGAGTACTGACCAACTTCGTTGTATTCATATTGAACCACTTTAGGACTTTCTCAATATACCACTTTTATGACAACCAAAGCTTCCTACTACTTCTGTCATGGGTTATCTCCATTCCTAGGATCTGTTTAGCCGGGCCCAAGTCTTTCATCGCAAATGACTTGCCCAACTCCTGTTTCAGCCTGTCAATCTTCTTGATGTCTTTTCCCATGATGAGCATGTCATCAACGTATAACAACAGAACTAAGAAATCACCATCTGAGAACTTGCGCGTGAACACACAGTGGTCCGACTCCGTTCTGTCATATCCATGCTTTAACATGAACGAGTCAAACTTCTTGTACCATTGCCTTGGAGCTTGTTTCAGCCCATACAAGCTCTTCCTCAGCCTACACACCATATGCTCTTTGCCCTTGACTTCGAACCCCTCTGGTTGGTGCATGTAGATCTCTTCTTCCAGGTCACCATGGAGAAAGGCAGTTTTAACATCTAACTACTCTATCTCCAGATCCATGCTAGCCGCCAACCCAAGCAACACCCGTATGGATGTCATCTTCACCACTGGTGAGAATATCTCCTCGAAGTCTATACCTTTCCTCTGACCAAACCCTTTTACCACAAGTCTGGCCTTGAACCTCGTCTGTGAATTCTTCTGCTCAACCTTCTTTCTGAACACCCACTTGTTGCTCAAAGCTTTCTTGCCCTTAGGCAGTTTCACCATGTCATAGGTGTGGTTCTTATGCAAGGATTCCATCTCCTCTTGCATAGCTTTCAACCACTCCCCCTTATGCTCGTCGGCTAGGGCCTCAGAATAATCTTCTGGCTCTCCCCCATCAGTCAGCATAATGTACTCATGCGGCGAGTACCTCTTGGACGGCTGTCTGTCCCTAGATGACCTCCTCACTTATGGCTCAACAGGTGGATCAAGTGGGGGCTGCTCCCCTGGTCCATCTTCTGTAGGAACTCCCTCGTCCTCTGCACCTTGTTGTACTCCCCCGTCATCAGGCACCACGGGAGGAATAACCAGATCCATGTCCTCTAGCTCACCTGAACTAGGCTGGTTCTTCTCTGGCTTACCAATGTCTTTTATACACTGATCTTCAAAGAAAACCACATCTCTGCTCCTGACGAGCTTCTTCTCGGTCGGATCCCACAATCTGTAACCGAACTTTTCATCACCGTACCCCAAGAACACACACTGCCTGATCTTCATATCGAGCTTAATGTAACACCCTGAAAATTGGAGGTCATGCATACGCTCGACTCCCGAGTTCCCGGGGTCACTTATAATCGATTTTCATTAATATGCAATTAATCCAGGTTAAAAGGCGCAGCATGGAATTACTTGAAACATGAAGCACGATCACAACTAGTCTGTTGAAATGAAAAATAGATCATTATATACAAGTCCAAAAGGATATAAAAAGGGTCGCATCAGGCATTGCCTAACAAAATCACAAAAGGAATATCATGACCAAAAGAATAGGGCCGATCCCACAACTCAGCAATCCAAATCCTGTCTACTAGGCCGACGGGGAACCATCCATCAGCTGAAAGTAAGAGAACTCGTCCTCCTCCTCGAGGCTCGCATCACCAAGCTCCACGAAATCTGTATCACCTGCATCTATGAACGGGTCTGGTTGGTGTTTTAAAACACCGTCCCAGAGTGGGAGTGAGTGATCAACTCAGTGGGTGCTATTAACCTCAAGTTATCACAGGCATCAATTATAATATGATCTTAATGAAAAGCAGACAATCACATACGTCTAAGTAATCTTATTAATGCGCATGTATGCAGCATGACATGATGCATGCCCTCACCACAATGCTCCCTCGTGCGACACCATCTAACGATCGCCAATGCCAACACTCCCTCAGTGCGACCTCGACTGCCGAGTCGCCACCCTAACTAGTGCGATGCAATGATCGTGTTAGCCGTGTGATTAGTTAGGTCCATTCATCCAGCAGATTTGGGAATCTGGTACACCCCACGTATCAATGCCCTAAACGGGTTGCGAGGCCAAGACCCCCCAATGCGTGAGGCCGAGACCCCGCGGTCCGTGATCCCGTCGGGTTCCTCATCCCCGACTTCAAGCACATGAGGAGTGCCATGAGAAAGGGATCGCTCGCGGTCACTACGGGGAGGCGCGGTACCCCAGCATAGGCCGACAGCTCGGACACAGTGTCCCATTCCACCATGCCCGGCTCACGAGGCTGTGGACCAAATTTCAAGTGGGTTATTGATGAGCTACAACGGTTGTAGGGTGTTCCAGGTTCCATACAAGTGTGAACAAGCAGGGTTAACAATCAAGGTTGGTCAGACAGTAGGCTAGACCACACGAGTCAGGCGAGCGTGAGGCGTGTGACATCGGGCACGAGGGTCCCATGTAGTCGAACTACAGCCACCCGAACACACCCGCCCAAACCCACAAGTCCAACCATAGCGTAGTCCTACCGATAGGACTACCGTCTCTCCTTAAGTTCCTGACCAACCCAAGGGTAGGAATAGGGACTCATAGCATGCCAACTACCAAAGTAACATCAAGCATATTCAACACCATGTTCTCATGTTGCTCAACATACAATTCAAATTTCTCTAACAAGCAAACTATTAACATCATGAATAAAGTGTATGTGTGTGGTGTGGTTTGGTGAGGAAGTTAACACTTCCTCCAACTTAAGAAATCACATGCACAAGGGTAATGAATCATACATCCTATGAAGCAACAACACATAGGAAAATCAAACATGGCATGAACATATAATAATCCATACACAAAATCATGTGAGAGACAAGAACAATCATCATAAGAGTCAAACCTACAATTCCATACTATTGCAACAAACATACAATTCCTAGGGTTCCTCTAGTTCTCCTAATATGGCATCCAAGCAATCAAAATCATTAATCTCATACTAGAATTGGTGCTAGGCCACCTAAGATCAATAGTCCGCACCTATGGATCGTTGGAGACTTGGAAAACGACCTAGGAATGAGGCTTTTGGGGATTTGGGTAAAACCACCATTTCCTAAATCAAAATCAAGAAAGACAACATTAATGTCTGAAAATCTACACTATGTTGCTCTATTGAAGGGAAAATATACCATTCTTACCTCCACTTCTCAGCATGGGTGGGTTTGGTGGAGGTTTTCTTGAGGAAGAGGTAGGGAGTTGCAAGATTGAACTCCCTTGGGCCCCACTTTAACTATGACCCACTTTCTCTCCCTTCTTCACCCTCCCTTCCTCTCTTCTTCCTTTCTTCCTCTCCCTTTTCTCTCTTCTCTCTTTCCTCTCTAGGGCAAATTCGTATGGAGAGAGGGGTGCCCCAAAGAAGCCCCTTTTATAATGCCAGATTTGGTACAAATGGCCTCAAGTGTTGGGTTTTTACTATACTAACCCTATGGGAGGATTTTTCTAGCCACTAAGGCCCATTATAGGGTGTAGGAGTCGATACCCACCGTTGGATAGTTAGCCCTAGTGATGATCTACGTATGGACATGATCGGCCCCCCATTTGGATGCGTCGATCGACAGATATGATTAGAAGTATGTTTAACGGTCACCGATGGTTGACCGGGGCCGCGGTTATACGGATATGAGCAAGAAAATATTCTTACTCTACGTGTAAAGTTTGGTCGCAACCCGACGGTCCGAAATCCTCAACTTTACATAAGAGTGGACGACTTAATTCACTTAAGTTCCAACTCCTTCCTTTAGGGTATTTGCACTTCTCATGCACTCATCCTTCAGCTTATGTTGAACGGTTCTGGACAGTACCCCGGTTGAACTTCCGCGATGGGCGTCAAGTGTTGAGGGTCAAATATTGCATATCAGACCAACGAGCGGTCTAAAGTTTGTTTGGAGAATCGGGGCAGTTCTGGTGGCCCTTTAGCCATGAAACTTACAGGATAGGTGCTCCATGGCCCGATAAAGGACCATGCAAAATTTGAGAACGATTGGATATGGGGTTTAGTCGCACGGGTCTGATTCGCGATCAACGGTCACCGTGCCACGATCGGGACCCAGATTTTGTGAGCGGGCATAGACAAATACATTAGACCATTACCATAAATTTAGAAGAAATTTGATGGCTAAAATGCCTGAAATCCTAGTTTTATTTACCAGTGCCAGATTCCAATTCTGGCATTGGTGGGTTGCATTTGGCAAGTGCCGTTGGGACGGCCTGAATAGTTTATTTCTGGGTGTCCACTGGGTCCATGGTCCGCGATGGACCACAAGCCCAGTGAGATCTATGCTTTCCCAAATTTTTAGATTTTTCTGACCTTCCTCGGCTGCTGCACGGCCTACACAAGCTGTTGCCGAGTACAAACCGATCATCTGACTTGATGGCCTGCACACGGTCTGATCGTGACCAGACTGGACCACTCGTGTATAAGCTAACGTTGAGTGCTAACGGTCAGTAAGTGATAATATAAGTTAATTAAAAAAAATTTCAAAATTTTTTAAAAATTCAAAACAATGAAAATCCAAAATATTACAGGACCTCTCGTCCTTTAGTACGTGAATGGATGCCCTACATCCAAATACCTTGAGATGATTGTGGATCCTGTCTAGTCTACACTTTCTCAGGCACTTCTCCATTCAACGGAGTGATGGAGACCTGTTTATCAAATACACCGCCGTGTGCATTGTGTCTCCCCAGAACGTCTTGGGAAACTTTGTATGAGATAACATGCATCTGATTCTCTCAACAATGGTGCGATTCATTCGCTCAGCTACACCATTATGTTGGGGGGTCTTGGAAACCGTCTGTTCATGTCGTATACCTAGGGACTTACAATACTCATGAAAGTCACCAATTTATTTACCACCATTGTCAGTGCGAATACACTTCATTGATCTACATATCTCTCTCTCGACCATAGCATGAAATAATTTAAACACACTAAAGACCTCGTCCTTGGATTTCAAAGCATAAACCCAAACCCTCCTAGATGCATCATCTATAAAAGTGACAAAATACAATGCCCCACCCAAGGTTTTTATCCTCATAGGACCACAAACATCAGAATAAATCAAATCTAATGCATGCACTTTATTAACGTAAGAAACAGATTTAACAAATGAAACTCTATGCTGTTTCCCTAATAAATAGTCAATACAGGTTTTGAGAGGTATACCTGTCACGTCTGGAAAGAGCTGCTTCTTTGCTAGTAGCTGAAGCCCTTTTTCACTCATGTGTTCTAACATGCAAGTACATTGTCAGTAGCTGAATCTTTCGCTACGTTTAACCCACCCTTGTACACACCGACACGTGCCTTGTAAAGGGTGCAACATTTCTTCCCTTTGACTGCGATCAATGAACCCTTGATGATCTTTTAGCGCCCACCAACAAATCGGCTTTCATAGCCATCATCATCCAACCTTCCAGTCGACATTAAGTTGAGGCGAAGGTTTGGATTGTGCCTCACATTTCTTAGAACCAATGTGTAGCCCACATTGGTCTTCACACAAACATTACCGACCCCTACGATCTTCGATATGCCAGAATTTCCTATCTTCACGATCCCAAAGTTACCTAACTTTTTTTAAAAAGGAAAGTGGTAGGAGCCACAAAATTTCATTAATCATAGCAATATACAACCCTTCGGGTGGGTCTAAACAAAAAGAAATACATCATGATCTGCTGAAAGAATAACTACAACGTCACCATCGGAAGCGACCGCGGTGGAATCTGATTCATCTTCCTTCTCCTTTTCTTTTCTTTTCTTGTCGTTCTTCTTACCACGACATTCATGCTTGTAATAGCCCTTCTTGCCATAATTCCGACATTCAACATCCTTCCTGGTATTCGACTTACCTCTTGATTTATCTCGGGCCTTCCCGCCCTTCCTGTTTTTTCCTCTCGCCAGTCCTGTGTCACAAGAGCCTCTTACTGAGTAGACCCCTAAGACTTCCTCCTTGTCTCCTCATTGAAGAGAAAACTGGTTACCTGTTACATAAAAACCTTTCTGTCTGGCGAGGAGTTACTTAGAGACACCACCAAAGTCTCCCAATTTTCAAGTGGTAATGAACTAAGCAACAGCAATGCCTGTAATTCATCATCCAGGACCATCTTCATAGTGGAGAGTTGGTTCACTATATTGCTGACCCCATTCATGTGCTCGGCCACATAACCACCATCTTTGAACTTGAGATTCATAAGTCATCTTATCAGGAAGATTTTATTACCGGTTGTCTTCCTCTCATATAGCCCTTCCAATTTCAGCCATAGGCTAGCGGCTGAGACCTCCATAAACACATGGTGGAACACAGAATCATACAGTCATTGTCTAATAAACCCTACCGCCTTTCGGTCCAATTTCTTCTAATCATCAGATATATCCTTGGATTTTGTTGATATGTCTAAAATTGGAGAATATAAGTCCTTGCAATAAAGCAAGTCTTCCATGTTAGCCTTCCATATGATCCCGTTAGAACCATTGAGGCTGATCATCCTTGATGAGCCACCTTCCATAATTCAAAACCGATCCCACTCCGTTCAATGAACTTAGCTTTGATACCACTTTGTTGGGGGCCTTGCACAAAACCTTAGGATCTAGCCTCCCAAAACAAACCAGAATTATGGGATAATAAAGCAATGAAATAAATCAAAGCATAAACCACACGACACTAGGAAATTTTATGTGGAAAACTCTCAATGAGGTAAAAATCACGGGACCTCGTCTAGATCAACAATCCACTATAAAGCAGAACGTTACAACCGATCACATGCACACACCGCTTGGATCAAACCTTCTTCACTCATGTAGGAGTGGATGAACAATAAGAGAATAATGAAAAATAAAGAGATCTCACCGATCACGAGGACGTAGAAGCGCTGAGACGTCGACTGCGAAGTAGATCACCTCTACGAGCAGAATCTCTCTCTCTCACACCTTTAATAACCCTAAGCCCTTTAACAAACCCTTACAAAGCTTTAGGAAACCCTATAATACCCTGGAATGCACCCCAATCCCGCATACACTCCTTTATATAAGAATAGAAAGAGGTAGAATCAAAATAGGAAATAAAATCCACAAAATCTGCATTTCCTCAATCGCATCAACGGTCTCTCGTTGATAGCCGTCAATATCATCTAAGGTCCTTCGATGATATCAAAACAGGACCAAAACTATCCAGCAACCAGGGGTGAAAATTCTGACAATTATCGATGTCATCGAGCCACTGTCGATGATAGCCTCGATATCATCTAAAGTCCATCGATGATATTGAATCAATAACATGACCATTAGGGTGGAGCCCCATGATATTGTGAGTGTACACAGTTTCATGGGGCACGGAATGTCATTGACAACTCTGAATAGAATTATATTTGAAGCGATATACTCTTATTTGACAGCAGTAGTAAAAAGACGTAGGCAGTGGAAGAGTCATACAATGGGTAGGATCTTCCCACGACTATTCTATTATAATGAGAGTCTGGTACCCAACTTTATACATATTCATGTGCACGTTTTTCTTCCCAATAGAGAACTAATAAGTGTAGATGTTGTTTTTTAATTTTATGAAATGAGACAATGCTCCTTTCAAAACCAAGAGGCTTAGGAAAGAAAATACTCGATCTCCATTTTTGCAAGTCCTGAATTGAATAATATAAACAATAGCTTTTTGATTTACAATGATAGAAATATCTGAATTGTAGAGCATGGGCGGCCGTGTATCCGCATTGGGTGACATGTACAACTATGAAATCCTTTTATTGAAATGTTCACAGGAAAAAGGCCCACGAAGGCATTTATAAGGACATTTTGAGCCTTTATGAATATGTCAAGATAGCTTTGTAGTGCTAGAAATAGTGGATCCACGACTCTTGAAAGAACGAAGGAAAGAATAAGAACAAGAATGAATGTCGTAGGGTGGGTCGTGGACACTTTCATATCTAGGATGGACCAAAGAAGGCCCGATCCGAGGCGGAAGTGATCTAGATTGTTAGACCTTAAATCAGACGTATCTGCAAAACCGGAATGAGTTATTTGACGTACCATGTGCTGCTTTTAATGAGAGTTAGAGTTATCTTGGGATTGGTCATAAAACAGGATAAGCACATGGCCATTGAAAGTACTTAGCGAGTAATATGGAGGAACACATAACGTAGGAACTATTATGTGTGTAGTATTTTCGGTTATGTTATATAGGAATAACTAGTTCAGATGCTGCGACAACCAGAAATTTCGAAATAACTTTAACATACTTATACTAATAAATTATTCAAATCGCAAGATATCTTTCTTTATGTATAATAACTATTATTCTGGCAGAAAATTTTCTATTGTTTAAAAAAACTATAGGAGATTGTTGAAATTTGTGGGTTTTCGAAAATATTTAAAATTTCAAATTTTTAGAATTTTGCCGCCTAAACAATTTTCTGAAATTTTAAATTAAAAAGTGCAATGTGTGCTTTTAGTCCCACATCGAAAATGGTAGAAAAGTTTTTGGGGTTTATATGTGGATTTATGGGTAGTATTCTTACTTGTATGTTTTGGAGATGGAGATGCTCGGGTTGCGTGTGTTTCAATGCGCCCGGGATCGAGCGTGGGCAGTGTGGCTGTAGTGGCGGTAGACTTCGCACGTGCGCAGTATGATAGGTCTGGTAAGAGCCTAGGTGCGGTGGGTCTGAAATGAGTCAGAGCTTTATAGGCGACTGAGAACGGTCGAATCATAAATCCAAAACGTTCAGTAATTTCTGAAAACGATTAGCTGCCTTAAAAGTCATAACGATCTGAAAATGGACAGGTCGTGATGATCTAATGATCAGATCTTGTGATTCGACGACCAGAAATGGTGGAATTAATGCTCAACGATCGAAATATTTTTCAAATGTTCTGGAACCATTGATAACTACCTAGTAACGGTCCACTACCTAAAGAGATCTAAACCGGACCATTCCGGTCCAAAATCAATCATCTCAAACCCATCTCTCCCATCAGATACTCCAGATCTCCTTTTTAGAATATCGTGAACATTTCCACTATCTGATTCTGTCAGAATAAATCGATTGCGTTAAACTGTTCCATAGTAGACCCATCGTGATTGCTGCATGCCGGATCCAGACAGGCTTGTCTTATCATAGAAGCAATTTACCCCTGAAATTCGGGGTCGAGCATAACTCGGCTCCCGAGTTCCAAAATATCACTTATGCAACATATTTAATGATGGATGTATGTTGATGTATTAGTGCATAAAACATGGAATAGATTAAGCCAAAACACAGATATGATTCAGGGATAAGTGAATAAAGCAAGCGGAAGACTTATAGAAAATTATATGTGTACAAGTGTAAATTCCTGAAGTACATATACAAACCAAGTCGCATGAAAGTGTTACTTAACAAAATTATAAGTATCAAGTTACATCATTTAAATTCCCAAAAATAATCCCAGAGATCCCGCGCATCAGACCAAGGCTCGCTAGAACCCGTCTGAAAAGCTGCATATAAGAGAAAGCGGCCTCATCATCATCCATCTCCCGCTCTGCGTCGAAGTCGCATCAACATCTGCAACATCGGAACCTACAGAGTCCGGTGGGTGTTTAACACCGCCTAACGTGGGAGTGATTGATCAACTCGGTGGAACAATAAGGCACTGGTTAATGTTATCAGTTCAATCAAGTAGTAATGATAAAAGCAGAACAATTAAATAAATCCTAAGTACTCTTGTTAATGCGAGGATGTATGCAAAATGATGCGTGCCCTCACGCGTACACCCTCAGCGTCTTCATCTTACCTTGCGGTATCCCTCGAGGTCACTACAAAGGGCTCGTCACCAATCAATGTAGGCCGACAGCACGAATATAGTGTCCCATACCACCATAATCGGCTCACGAGTTTAGTTGCTCACTGGTCACTACGGGGAGGCTCGTCACCCCAGCGTAGGCCGACAGCTCGACCACGGTGTCCCATACCACCATGTCCGGCTCATGAGTCTTAGCGGATCAAGGTACCATGGTTATTAGGATTTCACTGGTAAGTTCGGTACCCTAGATTCAAACAGTAGCGTCCATACATGGTGAACATACATCGGACAATCGGGTTACTTGACGAACTCGACTAGCACGAGCGCACGTTAGGTTGAACGACATAGAGTGCGCAAACACTCCGCGTGGCCAAACCACTGCCGACAACTCTAATACGACTCGGGTTCGTCTAATACGTCCTACGTGGCGAAAGCAACCTCAGCCACGATCATGAAGCAGGTTACCGATTTTCTGGACTAATGCATAGTCCCAAACACATTGCACTACTACAGATATTCATATTAAATGTAAAACAGTAATGGAACAACAACTTAATTCAAGTGGTACTCAAGCATCTGAAGAATATCAACTTAACATAAATGTAAGCATAAGTAATGCTTGAATTTAAATAACATGGAATGTAACTTGCATAACGGAAATCATGCACATCAATAGGAGTGTTGAGAATCACTTCTCAACGCCCGCAATTAGTGTAGTAAGTTACACTTTAGATCATTCATGCATTTCTACAAACACTTAGCATACATGGCACAACATACATGACGTATGTTGAAATACATGCATTTGGACAATTCCTTTTACCAAGGAGTCGTCACGCATACATCTAACATACATACATGACAAATAATCATGGCAACCACAGGTGCATATTTTATACATATACGGTACTTTATAAATACACATAGAATACACAAATCTCAATATAACGCATGCATATCAGGAAAGCAACGTAAACACAACATTTGGCATGTGAAATCTCATCCATAACAAGAATAAATCATTCACTAGCATTGAAAGCCTTGAAAACCATAACCTATACACTTAAAGTCCGCACCTTAAGCCAGAAAAGAAACACCGAACTGATTTAGACGAGTTGTCTTCGTCAACGGCGATAGAATACCCTAAAACAAGGATAGAAATGAGATACAACAACACCAAGACTATTCTAAGCTCTAACACAGATTAGGGTTAGGTTAACTTACCCCAAGATGAACTCAGAACCGTCAGAATAACGATTCAAAGTGAAGGTTCAAAGATGAAGAAGAACAAGAAAGAATCCAAGATGATTCACCAACTTCTCTCTCACTATCTCTCTCTTTTCCACTCTCTTTCCAAGCTAGGGTTAGAGAAAATTCGTATGGAAAAGAGAGCTAGGGTTTAAGGACTATAAATAGGCCTCAAATTGATGAAAATAACCCCAAGGACAAGGTATACTTAGGTTATAACCAAAGCATGCCTCTCTCGATCCAACGAAGCACTTCTGGTGGGCCTATAACCACGAAAGGTCGGACTTAAGCTCACTGACCATGGATCTAGGTCAGGCTGAGTTTTCGTACCGACCGGCTCTTCAGATCAGCCGTGGCGGACCACACTCAATTCAACGGTCACGGGATCTTGATCAGGTCCACAAGCACAAGGATATGCCTAGGCCACCTTCCCTGATCAGAGGGTGAAATTGGGTCAGAATCCAACGGTCAGATAGCTTAAAATCATCGCGCAAGCGACACGACTCAGATTTCATAAAAGCTTATTAAATTTCCAACCGTTCTCACACTCTTCACTTCGAACTCAATCAAATCGACCCAGAACATCACATGGACTTGATTTTCGAGGTGATGGTCAAGCCCAACTTGGTGACCTAAACAGCATAAGATCATCGTATCGGACTTTCGACGCGCGGTCAGGTCCGATCCAGATCTTTCAAAAATTTCCCAGAAACAGCTGGATTTAGCGATGGATCTCATTTAGAGTAACATAGCGCTAACTAATCTATAAGTTTTGAGCCATGCAGATACAATTTAAAGTGATTGATGCGAATTTCACAAGCAATCGAGTATAGTGCTAATTACCCCAAAAACAACTACTTAAGGAAAGATTAGCACAAAAATTTTCAAGGTCGTTACAATCTACCCCCTTAAAGAAAATTTCGTCCTCGAAATTCATACCTTCATATAATCCTCAAGGATCGGAGGGTAGGTCTTCCTAACCTCAGCCTGCAGATTCCCAAGTAGCCTCTTCCACACCATGATGCGTCCTTAGCACCTTCATAAGAGGGATAACCTTGCTACGCAATACACTGCTCCTTCCTGTCGAGAATACGAGTCGGTCAGTACATAAGTGGCATCCTCACTCAACCGCACTTGCTCCCAATGATAATATGCGAAGGATCAGAACGTACTTCTTCACATAGAAATATGAAATACGTTATGCATGCCCGCAAGAGGGGTGGGCAAAGCAAGGCGGTATGCTACCACTCCCACTCGATCCGAACTTGAAATGGACCAATAAATCTCGGCGTCGGCTTCCCCTTCTTCCGAACCGCCGAACTCCCTTCATAGGAGAGACCTTGAGAAAAACATGGTCTCCAACCACAAACTCAAGCGGTCGACGCCTCGTATCGGCATAACTCTTCTCTCTGCTGGGTTGTTAGAAGTCGACGTCGAATGATGTCAACCTTCTCTCAAGTCACCTGCACCAACTTCGGGCCAAGCAAACTACGCTCACCAATTTATGCCCAACAATGTGGTGCTCTGCACGGCGACCATACAACGCCTCATAGGGAGTCATGCCGATACTCACTTGAAACTATTATTATACGCGAACTCGGCATGAAGACAATCATCCCAACCGTCCTTGAAATCCAAAACACAAGCTCGCAACATATCTTCCAGGACTTGATTCACGCGCTCCGTCGCCCATCGGTTTGCGGATGAAAGCGTGGTCTTGAACTTGATTTCACACCCATCGCTTCTCGGATACGAGTCCAAAAGATAGATGTAAAACGCGTGTCTCTATCAAGACACAATCTCCGGGGGAACTCCATGCGGACGCACTATCTCCTTGATATACAACCTAGCCAACTCGTCTACGGAGTAAGTGACTCGATCGGTAAGAAATGCGCCGACTTCGTTAATCGGTCGACGATCACCCAAATAGAGTCATATCCCTTTCTCGTCCTCGGCAACCCGAAATAAAGTCCATAGAGATGAAATCCCACTTCCATTCGCTATGGGCATGGGCTGCAAGAGACCGAGGAGGTCGGCGATGCTCGCCTTGACCTGCCGGCACGTGAGACAACGAGAAACAAATTCAGCAATTTGGACCTTCATATTATCCCACCAATAACATCTCCTCATATCCTGATACATCTTCGTGCTACCTGGATGCATCGCAAGTTTAAAACTATGGGCTAACTCGAGAACCTCCCGTCTCAAGTCAGGGATGTCAGGAATACATAACCAGCCATGAAAACGTAGGCCCCCATCAGAACTAACACTCTAGTCGGAGTTCTCATCTGTGCCAACCCGCTTCCTCATCTTCACCAAAAGCTCATCATCTGCCTGAGCTGCAACGATCCTCTCGTCGATAAGGGGCTGTACACGAATGTGTGTGATAACCTTATACGGCTTAACCACCATAAGCTTTTGCTCAAAATCGTGCACGAACTCCAACATATCCCACTCAGCTATCATCAGCGAAGCCGCAAACTTAATAGCCTTCTTGCGACTTAACGCATCTGCCACAAGGTTCGCCTTGCCCGGATGGTAAGAAACATCGAACTTAAAGTCCTTCAATGTTTCCATCCATCGGCGCTGCCTCATATTTAAATCACGTTACGTGAAAATATACTTAAGGCTCTTGTGGTCGCAAAAGAGCTCGAACTCCTCACCATAGAGGTAATGTCTCCAAAGCTTTAATGCGAATATGACAGTTGCTAATTCCAGATCGTGCGTAGGGTAATTCTCTTCGTGTTTCCTCAACTGACGCGAAGCATAAGCAATCACCCTGTCCTTCTGCATAAGGACACAGCCCAGGCCAACGCGAGAAGCGTCAGTATATATAATATACTTAACCCCTTGATCCGCAATACTAGCACAGGGGCGGACGTCAACTTGTCCTTCAGCTCTTGAAAAGCTAACTCCACCATCTCATTCCAAGCAAACTTCAAATCTTTTCGTGTCAACTGCGACAAGGGCCTGACAATCTTCGAGAAGTCTTGTATGAAGCGTCGATAATAGCCTGTAAGACCCAGAAAGCTCCTTACCTCAGTAACTGAACCAGGCTGCTTCCAGTCCTGCACTGCAGCTACCTTGGCAAGATCGACAGCTATCCCTTCCTTGGACACCACATGTCCCAGGGAACTTGACTTCCTCTTTCGAAAAATCACACTTCTTGAATTGTGCGAAAAGCTGATGCTTCCTAAGAGTATCCAAAACCGCTCTTAAGTGCTCCTCGTGTTTTGCCCGTCCTCGAATAAATCAAGATGTCATCAATAAAGACAATGACGAATCGAACAAGAATGGCGAAACACCCTGTTCATCGATCCATGAACACGGCCGGTGCATTCGTCAGATCGAACGACATCATAAGGAACTCATAATGACCGAAGCTAATCCTGAAAGCGTCTTCTGCACGTCCCCATCCTCGACGCGCAACTGATGATACCTGCAGATCGACCTTTCAAAAGTACCGTGCCCCCTTCAATTGATCAAACGGATCATCAATCCCGGGCAAAGGGTACTTATTCTTCATAGTTACCAAATTCAACTGCGATAATCAATACACAATCGCAAGGAACCATCATTCTTCTTCACAAAGAGACAGTGCTCCCCAAGGAGACACACTAGGTCGAATAAAACCCAATTCCAGCAAGCCATCTATCTGCTTCCTCAACTCCTCCATTTCACTCGGAGGCATACGATAGGTGGGTAAAGAAATGGGCGCCGCACCAGGCATAAGATCGATAGCAAAATCAATCTCACGCTGAGGAGGTAATCCAGGAATCGACTCAAACACATCTTCAAATTCCTGAACTACCGGCGTACTAACTAACGCCGATTCGGCCGAACTCTCCAACAGAGAAGAATAATAATCAATACGAAGAGGGTAACTGACCTGAACTGGGAAAGTAACAGTCTCGCCCTCAGGTCCATGGATCGTCACTGATCTAGCTTCACAATCAATCTCAGCTCGCATCCTCGTGAGCCAATCCATACCCATAATAACATCGTAATGATAAAGCGGTGCGACTAAGAAATCAACATGCATTCCATTAATCAAAATCGTCGCAATACAAGTAGTGCAGCAATACATGAATCACGACTAGGAAAGCATGTAAACAACAACATCTAACACTTCAAACAACCACAACAACTACAACAACCACAAACAACTACAACAACTACAACAACTACAAACAACTACAACAACCACAAACAACGGCTACACACAGAAAGAAAACAACAAACAAAGTAAAGGACGGCCACGACGACTGCTACTCGTCGGAATCAGGAGATGGAGGCGGGGCACCCTTATCCTGCAAGCAACACAGGATAGACTTCAGAGTTCGAGTCACCTTCTTAAACTTATGTTTAACAAGGCCTCGAAGATCAACAATATCCTGGCGTAAAACAGCCTGCCCTTCTTCAAGCCGTGTAAGACGGGCATCTCTGGCAGTCTGCTCTGCGCCCTGCTCTGGCGCCACAGGAGGAGAGCTATCACTCGAATCCTGTGCCTCATCTCCTTCCTCGTCCTGCTCTGTTTCTTCCTCAATCTCCGCACCACCTTCAGCATAACTCTCTTCATCACCGCTCTCAGACTCAGCCTCACTCTCTGAGGCATGCCGACCAGAACCAACCTCCATCAGCTTAAGAGTCCTCAGATTGATATGACGAACAGGAACCGGCTTCTCAGCTCCAAGCCTATAGCCAAACTCATGAGCAAGCTTGTAAATGAGACGGCCAAATGGAAGCGACTCGGTCCTCTTACTCGAACGAGCGATGAGAATAATCTGGCGCAGGACGTACGTCGGCACACACAACTTCACTTCCTGCTCCACATGAAACAGAAAATCCACCATCAGGCGCGTACACTCGCTGCGGTTGCTCCACCTCGGATATACATTGAACGTAAATATGTGGTGAAGCAAATGGAAGTAGTCCATCATGTAGGTAGCTAGAAGACTCCTATTCGGCTGCCATTCGACCAGACGACCACACAAGGATCGGGTGCGACGATCCCTCTCGCACACACTGTCCACATTCTTCTCGCTGGCATGCACTTCACCAAGTGGCACCTTCAGGAGTCGGGATATCAAAGCAACATTGACAATACCCACTCGACCGCTACCACAAGGAATCTTGAACTGCAGAGGCTCCAGCGAAGGATCAAGAATATTTGCATAAAAGGCTCGAACAGTGCTAGCATTCGCGCGATACTCGCCTTCGAACAAGGGACCCCAACCAGCCCCTTCTAGGCGCTCCAACAACATAAACTCACCAAAGAGCCGCGGATCAACATGAGCCTCAAAAAGGACTCTACGGCCTTCATAGACTCCATGCGACAACTCCGCCAACAAAGTCCTACTAACGGGAGCTCGAGGATCAAGGTCCCGCTTCGTTCGGAATTCACCAGTGGCGGACGTGCTAGCGGCAGCACCTCTCGGCCTCCGTGCACGGGTTGGGCGGCTCAGCTTCATCCACGGGTGCTCTCTTCTTCCCCATCAAGGAAAGAAGGGAAGAAATGGAAAAGATGGCCGTCACAATCTCAAAGAGGGCCATGAGAAATGAGAGAAAGAGAGAAATAGGAAGAAGGTGAAGCTTCCACACACTTGAGAGCCAAAAAAGGGAATGTAAGAGCTCAAATGAGAAGGAAAGAAAGGGAAATCAGCAATGGGAGGGAGGATGTTGAGATGGGGTGATGGGTTCGCACGAAAAATGGAAGAAGAAGATTTGGGAGAGATTTGGAAGGATTTGGAGAGGGTTTTCAAGAAAGGGAGAGCTTGGGAGGGGTATTTGTGAAGGAAATAGATAAAAGGAAAGGCTTTAAGGTGAAAACCGTGGAGGGGTGGGCCACACTAGGCCTAGAATGAATCGGCCCGCACCGGCCTAGCCCGCTGGCCGGCGGTCCCTCGCCGAATCGGCGATGGCATCGCCGGTCTCTTGACCTTCCGGCGATGCCTCGCCATTTTGTCAAGGTCCTCCTGGTCCCCCATGGTCCAAAACATGTGGTTCCCCCCCTGGGCCCCACAGAAAATGCCCCGATCGGCCCCTTGCATGATTTGACGCCTATCGGGCCATTCTGGCAGAAATCTAATTCAAATAAAGATTTCTTGAAGGTTTAAGGGTTAAAAAGGGAAGATAGACCATCTAAACTCATTAATAGATGGTCTAGGAAAGGTTTCGGGTCACTGTGTGTGATCAGGTAAGAGTACAGACTCGATCTCGGTGAAGGTTTTCCGGAAACTTTCGCCGATAGAAGCTACGGAGCACAAACACAAAATCTATGATAGACGCACACCCAAATACACTAAAGTGGTGACAATGTGCGGTGTGTGACCATAACCCAGGTCCGGTTTAATCCAGATCATGCTCTGATACCAACTTGTAATGCCCTGAAATTCGGGGGTCGAGCATAACTCAGCTCCCGAGTTCCAAAACATCACTTATGCAACATATTTAATGATGGATGTATGTTGACTGTATTAGTGCATAAAACATGGAATAGATTAAGCCAAAACACAGATATAATTCAGGGATAAGTGAATAAAGCAAGCGGAAGACTTATAGAAAAATATGTGTACAAGTGTAAATCCCTGAAGTACATATACAAACCAGGTCGTATTAAAGTGTTACTTAACAAAATTATAAGTATCAAGTTACATCATTTAAATTCTAAAAAAATAATCCCAACATCCCGCGCATCAGACCAAGGCTCGCTAGAAAACTGCATATAAGAGAAAGCAGCCTCATCATCATCCATCTCCCGCTCTGCCTCAGAAGTCGCATCAACATCTGCAACATCAAAACCTAAGACAGAGTCTGGTGGGTGTTTAACACCGCCCCAGAACGTGGGAGTGAGTGATCAACTCAGTGGAACAATAAGGCACTGGTTAACATGTTATCAGTTCAATCAAACAGTAATGATAAAGCAGAACAATTAAATAAATCCTAAGTACTCTTGTTAATGCAAGGATGTATGCAAAATGATGCGTGCCCTCACGCGTACACCCTCAGCGTCTTCATCTTACGTTACGCATGACACCACCTCAAAGTGCGCCACATCTACAAAGCACATGCAAATGCGGTGCATGGATATGATTACCATGTTGTTATTAGTCCGTTTCATACAGCAGGATTGGGAAGTTAAGATACCTCCCCCATATCACCATCTAACAGTGATCCATTCTAGGGTCGTCAGTCCTAGACATCTCATACGATCATATGGTTTCAGGTCGTAGCAAAGGGCTCGTCACCAATCAATGCACGCCTTTCATACCTTTATTACCACAGTTCGGCTCGTCACCTCATTGCGGTATCCAGGTATGCTCGAGGTCACTACAAAGGGCTCGTCACCAATCAATGTAGGCCGACAGCACGAATATAGTGTCCCATACCACCATAATCGGCTCACGAGTTTAGTTGCTCACTGGTCACTACGGGGAGGCTCGTCACCCCAGCGTAGGCCGACAGCTCGACCACGGTGTCCCATACCACCATGTCCGGCTCATGAGTCTTAGTTTCAAGCAGTAGCGTCCATACATGGTGAACATACATCGGACAATCGGGTTACTTGACGAACTCGACTAGCACGAGCGCACGTTGAGTTGAGCGACATAGAGTGCGCAAACACTCCGCGTGGCCAAACCACTGCCGACAACTCTAATACGACTCGGGTTCGTCTAATACGTCCTACGTGGCGAAAGCAACCTCAGCCACGATCATGAAGCAGGTTACCGATTTCCTGGACTAATGCGTAGTCCCAAACACATTGCACTACTACAGATATTCATATTGAATGTAAAACAGTAATGGAACAACAACTTAAATCAAGTGGTACTCAAGCATCTGAAGAATATTAACTTAACATAAATGTAAGCATAGTAATGCTTGAAATTAAATAACATGGAATGTAACTTGCATAAAGGAAATCATGCACATCAATAGGAGTGTTGAGAATCACTTCTCAACGCCCGCAATTAGTGTAATAAGTTACACTTTAGATCATTCAGGCATTTCTACAAACACTTAGAATACATGGCACAACATACATGACGTATGTTGAAATACATGCATTTGGACAATTCCTTTTACCAAGGAGTCATCACACATACATCTAACATACATACATGACAAATAATCATGGCAAACACAGGTGCATATTTTATACGTATACGGTACTTTATAAATACACATAGAATACACAAATCTCAATATAACGCATGCATATCAGGAAAGCAACGTAAACACAACATTTGGCATGTGAAATCTCATCCATAACAAGAATAAATCATTCACTGGCATTGAAAGCCTTGAAAACCATAACCTATACACTTAAACTCCGCACCTTAAGCAAGGAAAGAAACACCGAACTGATTTAGACGAGTTGTCTTCATCAACGGCGATAGAATACCCTAAAACATGGATAGAAATGAGATATAACAACACCAAGACTAAACTAAGCTCTAACACAGATTAGGGTTAGGTTAACTTACCCCAAGATGAACTCAAAACCGTCAGAATAACGATTCAAAGATGAAGAAGAACAAGAAAGAATCCAAGATGATTCACCAACTTCTCTCTCACTATCTCTCTCTTTTCCACTCTCTTTCCAAGCTAGGGTTAGAGAAAATTCGTATGGAAAAGAGAGCTAGGGTTTAAGGACTATAAATAGGCCTTAAATTGATGAAAATAACCCCAGGGACAAGGTATACTTAGGTTATAACCAAAGCATGCCTCTCTCAATCCAACGAAGCACTTCTGGTGGGCCTATAACTACGAAAGGTCGGACTTAAGCTCATTGACCATGGATCTAGGTCAGGCGAAGTTTTCAGTCCGATCGGGATCAGCCATGGCGAACCACACTCAATTCAACGGTCACGGAATCTCGATCAGGTCCACAAGCACAAGGATATGCCTGGGCCACCTTCCCTGATCAGAGAGTGAAATTAGGTCAGAATCCAACGGTCAGATAGCTTAAAATCGTCACGCAAGCGACATGACTCAGATTTCATAAAAACTTATTAAATTTCTAACCGTTCTCACACTCTTCACTCCGAACTCAAACAAATCGACCCAGAACATCACATGGACTTGATTTTCGAGGTGATGGTCAAGCCCAACTCGATGACCGCAACAGCCTAAGATCATCGCTATCGGACTTTCGACGCGCGGTCCAGGTCCGATCCAGATCTTCCAAAAATTCTCCAGAACAACTGGATTTAGCGATGGATCCCAGATTTCAGAGTAACGTAGCGCTAACTAATCTACAAGTTTTGAGCCATGCAGATACAATTTAAAGTGATTGATGCGAATTTCACAAGCAATCGAGTATAGCGCTAATTACCCCAAAAACAACTACTTTAGGAAAGATTAGTACAAAATTTCCAAGGTCGTTACAATCTACCCCCCTTACCCATTAGCAATTGATAAGGGGGCGAATTACGCTTTAAGGACAACATATATCATTTTATGTGATTTAGCCTAGTGAAATGAATTTTGAAACTTTATTTTATTTTTCTATTTTTGGTATATCCAATAGATTATTTTCTAACAAATCATTATTTAAGAGATTGTAAATTCATTTTTAATTATTAATCAATTTATTTCAAATTTTGTTATAATTTATTTTAATTTTCTCTCTCATCTTATGAATTTGAGAAACCTATGTGAGTCAGGGAAACTCCGTGGGAGGAAGACAGTGCTGGACCTCATCAAGCCCATCTCTACGTCAAAGAAATAGAGGAAAGGACCTTCAATTATATCTACATTGGCTAAGACCAGAGATGGCGTGCTCGGTTTTGTGCTAGATACTGGTAGCAAAACACGCTACTGAAGTGACGTCACCAAGTTCCGTAGGCCCCACCATGATATATGTTTTGTATCCACGCCGTCCATCTATTCTGCAGAGGTCATTTTAGTGTAAGATCCAAAGAATGAGTTAAATTCAAAGCTCCAATGGACCCCCAGCGCTGAAAACAGTGGGACAGTGACACTTACCATTAAAAACTTGTAAAGGCAACAAAAGTTTTAGATCAATCTGATATTTGTATGGCTGGATTTCAAATAAACATTATGGTGGGCCTTAGGATAGTTTCAACAGTGGAAATCACTCTCCCCACTGTTTTCTATGGTGGGGTCTACTAAAGCTTTTTATCTGCCTTATTCTTTGGTTCATACCCTAAAATCCCACATAATTAGATGGGCGGTTTGGATACAAAACATACATCATGATGGGCCCACAGAACTAGCAGATGTTACTTCAGTACCAAGTCTCACTACTGAACCTATCAGTAGCTAATCTGCGTCCCGCTCCCCTACCTCCGAACGGGCAGTTCTGTGGGTGGGCCCACCGTGATGTATCCAGACCGTCAATTCATTTTTTAGAGGTTATTTTAAGGCCAGAATACAAAAATGAGGCATATCCAACGCTCAAGTGGACCACACCAAGTAATAAGCTTGGTTGCATTAAAATGCACAATGCATTAAATGTCAGTTGCATTAAATACAAGAGTCATCTGTAGTGTGGTCCATTTGATCTTTGGATCTGCCTCATTTTTGTTTTGATGCCTTCAAATAATCTGAGAAAAGGAATAGACAGTTCGGATGTATAAATACATCATGGTGGGCTTGCCCATAGACCTGCCCGTTCGGAGCTAGGGACGGGCAGGGTAGTACGCAATCTGCGTCCATCGTTTTAACGTCGGTTCTTAGTTCTTACGTTGTCATTTCATGATTTTTTATAGGGAGAGCATGAAATTGTTATTGAAGGTTTTTTTTTTTTTGGAGCATTTATGGTAGTTGTCGTCGCTCTCTCTCTCTCTACAGCAAGGTACCTCTAAATCTAATTGCCATCGTTCCCTGGTCACGTCTCTCTCGCTCTCTCCATGGCAATTGTAGCATTAATGGTAGTTGTCATCGTTCCTGGTCGTCTCTTGCTGCATTGCAATTGTAGCATTTACGGTAGTTGTCGCAGTTCCTCGTCATATCTCTCTTTCCCTCTTTATTTATTTATTTTTTTTTCCTTTTTTTAATCTTTTTCTTTTTAGCTTTTTTTTTTTTTTTTCTTCCTAAGTGCTCTACAGTTGGAGAACTGGAATTGCAAGTAGTAAATAAAATTAGAGTGCAGATCAGCTGCAGGCAATGGTACCATAACTTCTGGTACAGATCATCTGTTCTCACCAACATGCCACTTATGTAGGATATCAGTACCATGAAAATGATAGGATCCTATATCCATCCGAAAGTCAGTCATAGTTCTAATGATAAATGATCACACTCAACATTGTATGTTAACATACAACATCTTTATATCCGCTTATGTATCACTTCATTGGAACATCCAAATCATAAAAAGAGTGGGGCATACTGTGAAGATCATATGGAGAGAAATGGAATGATCCACTCATCAGTCGGGCCACAAACATACGTTGTTTAATCTCCTTAATTCTATCCTGAGTCGAGTCAGGAGGAATGGTTAAATGACTCAGGTGACTTGGACCAATCCAATAAATAGATAATCAAACAAACTTAACTTTTGGTTCATTCTACATCTAATCTAATGTATCCCGGCCATTTGATGATTCATATTTTAATTATTTACACTCTAAGATAAATGCAATTTTTAAGTAATATCTAAGTGCATGCCTATCGTCCATCACACTCTAAACACACAAAGACTATGATGGTTTCAATTTTTAGTCATGCAATGGATAAAACAAGTATTAATAGATGTTGTTTTTGAGTTATTTGCAAGTTCCAAAAATGATTCATGGGTAAAAACAAATTTGGAATCCTTTCAATAGTGATACCAAAATTAGGAAGAAGTTTCGAATCAAACTCCAACTTGAACTCCCAAAAATCGTGACTTACTATAGATAGTAAACTTACTATTTACATAAGGTATGTTTTCTACTAGACTTCATGGTTTTCGGCCAAAAAAAGTAATTGTCCTATTTGGCCTAACCCCGTTATTCTCCTAAAATTTCTAAACCCTTTTCATGTTGGACACAAACTCCTAAAGCTCAATGGATCAAAAGTTGTGATGGAACTAAAACTTATTATAAATAGTAAAAATAGAAATAAAAGATTTTCAATAGTTTATTGAAAAAACAAAAAGTTGAGAAGTTTCCTTTTAGCGACGAAATTAATTTCGCAGCTAAAGGTGGCTTTTAGCGACGAAAATATTAGTTGCTAAAGGCTATTTTGAATTTTTTTTTAGCGACAAAATTGATTTCGTAGCTAAAGGGGGCTTTTAGTGACGAAATATTCGTCGCTAAAAGGTGTTTTAAATTTTCAAAACACAAAAAAGTCGAGAAATTTCCTTTTAGAGACGAAATTAATTTCGTAGCTAAAGGTTGCTTTTAGCGACGAAACTATTTGTCACTAAAGGGTGTTTTGAATTTTTAAAAAGATAAAAAAAGTCGAAAAGTTTCCTTTTAGCAACGAAATTAATTTCGTAGCTAAAGGTGGCTTTTAGCGACGACAATATTCGTCGCTAAAAGGTTTTTTAATTTTTGAAAAGACAAAAAAGTTGAGAAGTTTCCTTTTAGCAACGAAATTAATTCCATAGCTAAAAGCCAGTTTTAGCGATGAAAATTGTCGTCGCTAAAGGGTGTTTGAAATTTTTCAAAAACAAAAAGAAATCAGAAGTTTACTTTTAGCAACGAAATTAATTTCGTAGCTAAAGGTGGCTTTTAGCGACGAAAATTTTCGTTGCTAAGAATTTTTGAAAAAACAAAAAAGTCGATAAGTTTCCTTTTAGCGACGAAATTAATTTCGTAGCTAAAAGACACCTTTAACGACGAAAAGTTTTGTCACTAAAGGGTGTTATGAATTTTTGAAAAAAACAAAAAAGTTGAGAAGTTTCCTTTTAGCGATGAAATTAATTTCATAGCTAAAGGTGGCCTTTA
This sequence comes from Magnolia sinica, assembly GCF_029962835.1. NCBI lineage: Eukaryota > Viridiplantae > Streptophyta > Magnoliopsida > Magnoliales > Magnoliaceae > Magnolia > Magnolia sinica. The sequence continues at coordinate 59,265,671 of NC_080580.1, forward strand.
GCCACGAAAATTTTCGTCGTTAAAGGGTTTTTTGAATTTTTGAAAAAATAAAAAAGTCAAGAAGTTTCCTTTTAGCGATGAAATTAATTTTGTAGCTAAATGTGACTTTTAGCGACGAAAATTTTCGTTACTAAAGGTGTTTTGAATTTTTGAAAAAAATAAAAAAGTCAATTAGATTCCTTTTAGTGACAAAATTAATTTTGAAGCTAAATGTGACTTTTAGCAATGAAAATTTTCGTCGCTAAAGGTGTTTTGAATTTTTGAATAAACAAAAAAAGTTATGAAGTTTCCTTTTTGCGATGAATTTAATTTCATAGCTAAAAGCCACCTTTAGATTGAAAATTTTCATCACTAAAGGGCGTTTGGAATTTTTGAAAAACAAAAAGTCGAGAAGTTTCCTTTTAGTGATGAAATTAATTTCGTAGCTAAAGGTGGCCTTTAGCGACAAAAATTTTCATCGCTAAAGAGTGTTTGGAATTTTTCAAAAAACAAAAAAGTTGAGAAGTTTCCTTTTAGCGACAAAATTAATTTTGTAGCTGGATGCGGCCTTTAGCGACGAAAATTTTCGTTCTTAAAGGATGTTTTGAATTTTTCAAAAAAACAAAAAAGTCGAGAAGTTTCCTTTTAGCGTGAAAATTTTCATTGTTAAAGGTGGGATAAAAATTTAAAAATATAAAAAAGTCGAGAAGTTTCCTTTTAGTGACGAAATTAATTTCATAGCTAAAAACCACCTGTAGTGCAAAATTTTCTTATTTAAAGGGTATTTTGAATTTTAACAAAAAAATTCGCCTTTGTCTTGGAAATGTTCGTGTAAGACTTTTCTTGTGAAAATGTTCGTCGGTAAAAATGTTTTTCCTAAATCTTTTTCCCGACGGCTGAAAAAGTTATATTTTAAAAATGTTTTAATTCTTAAAAAGTTTTGTCGGTAAAAATGTGTGTGTGTGTATATATATATATATATATATAATTTTTATATCATATGAGTGGAAATTTATATATATATAATTAAAAGGTAATATTTAAATTATTTGTAATATCACATTAAAAAGAAAATTGAAAAGTTTAGAATTTTTAACTATGTTTGAGAAAATTTTTGAGAACAAAATAATGCTTTTGAAGAAAAATATCGGCATTTTGAAAATTTTGAGAAAAAATTAAAATATGAGAAAATTTTTGAGATTTTGAAAATAAAAATTCAGAATTTGTATTTTAAATATTTTTTGAAATATTTTATAATAAAAATGATATTTTGTTAAAAGTGAAAATATACATTTTGAAAAAAATGTTATTTTTAAAAGGAAATTGAAATTTATCTGTGAAAAATAAAACTTCTAAATTATTAGGCACATCCACTAATTGAACCTTTAACTATTTTTGGACAGTTTGATTAGTCCAGATTAAAGAGTAAATAACTTCAAATGTTTAAATCAAATTTCACTCAAATTATTGATCAATCTTGTATGCCCAATTTCTTTCTCATATGTAGTTAGCTTAACCGGGCGAGTAACTAGTCAAATTGAGGTTATTAATCAATAAAATAAAGTGAATAGAGTAGACATGTAGAATGGGCCAAATATTCTGGTCAAAATTGTGACCCAACTTATTGACCTCATGAGAACCTAAGAATTGATGTTAGTAAGTTTTGTGGGCCCCGTCATGATGTGTGTCGAACATCAACACCATGGATTTGATGTGTCCCCTTTAGGTTATGAGATATCTCAAAAATCATCTGTATACGAAACTCAAGTGGGCCAACCATCTAAAACTATGTGAAGACATCCTAAAAAATATAAAAGCACTTGGTGGGGCCCACATGAGTTTTGGATGCGGTTGAAACTTGGTCTGACCCCTCATCCAAGTGGGACACACATAATGAGTGGGTTGGATATGTGAATCACATTTAGGCAGGCCCAATATATGATTATGAATGTTTTAAGGAAACCCTTCTCCACTACATTTAGGTGAGTTACTCGTTACCCTTACTAAAGTAAACTCTGTGGGGTCCACTGTTATTTATTTATTTTATCCACTCCATTCATCCATGTTAACAGATAATTTGAGGTCTAAAGAACAAAAAGGAAGCATATCCAAAGCTCAAGTGGACCACACCACAGGAAATAGTGTGATTGAACCTCTACCATTTAAAATTTCTTGGAGGCCATAGAAGTTTTTGATCAAGTTGATGTTTGTTTTTTCTATTCATTCTATATTTTTGATATTATGAACAACCTTGACTATTTTTGGACAATTTGATCAGCCCAGATTGAAGAGTAAATAACTTCAGATGTTTAAATCAAAATTCACTCAAATTGTTGATCAATCTTGTTTGCCCAATATCTTTCTCATATGTAGCATGATCGGGGCGAGTAACTAGTCAAATTGAGGGTAATGATCAGTAAAATAGAGTGAATGGACCAGACATGTAAAATGGGTCAAATATTCTGGTCAAAATTGTGACCCAACTTATTGACACCCTGAGAACCTAAGAATTAATGTTAGTAAGTTTTGTGGGGCCCATCATGATGTGTGTCGAACATCAACACCGTGCATTTGATGTGTCCCCTTTAGCTTATGAGATATCTCAAAAATCATCCGTATACGAAACTCAGGTGGGCCATACCATCTAAAACTATGTGAAGACATCTAAAAAAATATAAAAGCACTTGGTGGGGCCCACATGAGTTTTGAATGCGGCTGAAACTGGGTCTGACCCCTCATCCAAGTGGGACACACATAATGAGTGGGTTAGATATGTGAATCACATTTAGGCAGGCCCAATATATGATTATGAAAGTTTTAAGGAAACCCCTCTCCACTATATTATGTGGTGTGGCCCACCCAAGTCATGGATTGACATTCTTCATACCATTCAACGCTTTTCTCAGATCATTTTAAGATATTAACTAAAAAATGGGGCGGGTCCAAGGCTTAAGTGGACTACAAAGTGGGGATTGAACATCCACCATTAAAAATAACATTCATAGAAGTTTTGGATCAAGCTGATGTTTGTGTTTTCCCTTCATTCATATCTTTTTGATATTATGAACATGTTGGATGACAAATAAACATTACTGTGGGCCCAAGGAAGGTATCAACGGTGGAAATCATTATTCCACACTGTTTTGTGTGGCATGGTCCACTTGAGTTTTGGATTTACCAAAAATTTGGGATCAACCCACACCGTTCATCCATTTTTCGAGATCATTTTATAGAATTATCCAAAAAATGAATCATATCCAAAGATTAAATGGACCACACAACAAATAAGGGGAACGAATTGGCTACTCCCCTAACACCGGCCAATGGCTGGTGGTTGGTGCTCTGTGGGCCCCACCATGATGTATGTGTTTAATCCATTCCGTCCATCTATTTTTAAAGATCATCTTACGGCATTAGACCAAAAATGAGGTACATCCCAATCTGAAATAGACCACATTACAGGAAACAGTGTTGAATGAGCGTCAACTATTAAAAACATTTTGGGGGCATAAAAGTTTTGGATCGAGTTGATTTTTGTTTTTCCCCTTCATCTAGGCCTTTATGACCTAATAAAAAGATTGGATGTCAAATAAACAGTACAATGGGCCTTACGAGGATTTTAATGATGGATATCCAATCACTATTGTTTTCATGTGGTGTGGTCCACCTGATATTTATATACCTCTCATTTTTGGGCCCCACCATGATGTATGTTTTATATCCACACCTTCCAGCCATTTGGAGAGATCATTTTAGGGCAATATTCAAAGATAAATCCAAAGCTCTAGTGGACCCCAGCACAGAAAATAGTGGGGATAGTGACACCCACCATTAAAAACTTCTAAAGGCCACAAAAGTTTTAGATCAAGCTGATATTTGTGTTTTACCTTATTTCATGTCTTTTTTAACTTTTGAATAGGTTGGATTTCAAATAAAAATTATGGTGGGCCTTAGGATTTGGGATTCGAAATCCCTAGCTGTATTTAGATTTTTTGTGGTGAGGTCCACTACATGTTTTTATCTGCCTCATTCTTTGGGTCATGCCCTAAAATAATATCTTAAAATGGATGGACGGTGTGGATACAACACATACAACATAGTGGGGCCCACAGAACTTGGTGACGTCACTTCAGTAGCCAACTCGCTACTCAACCTGTCAGTGTCTAAACCCCCTCTCCTCTCTCTCTCGCCCTAATCCTCTCTCTCTCTCTCTCTCTCAACCTGTCAGTAGCTAATCTATGTCCCCCTCTCCTCTCTCTCGCCTTAATCTTCTCTCTCTCTCTCTCTCTCTCTCTCTCTCTCTCTCTCTCTCTCAACCCGTCAGTCCTAATCGTTGCTATCTCCAAACCCTAACCCTCCTCTTCTCCAAACTTTTGCAGTCACCTGCCGCGCCTCCATCACAAGCAGAGTAACTTTGTTGTCCTACTTTCTACTCCAAACCCTAACCCATCATCCACCGATGATGTCCAAAGTCTTCCCCATCTGCGGTAGCAGCAGATCTCATCCCAATGCATGGTCGCCCAACCTCCATCAATAACAGCAACCATCACAAGAGGCTGCTCGTTCCTCATTGTCAACAACAACTACCATCAAATCGAAGGTACTCTCTCTTAATCTCTCTTCCTTCATCTCTGTCTATCTCACTTTCCCTTTCGATTTGGGGATTTTAGGGCTTACAGATTTGAATGTGGACCCCGAATTGGGGTTTTTTTGATTTTACAAATTAGGGATTTGAGGATTTTGGGGATCTGAGGATCCAACCAGAATTAGGGATTTCTGATTTTACAAATTAGAGATTTCTGATTTTACAAATTAGAGATTTTTGATTTTACAAATTTGGCATTTTAGGGCTTATAAATTAGGGATTTGGAGATTTTTTTTGGGGATTTGAGGATATATAGAGGATCCACTGAGGTGGGTGGGATCCCTGGTTGATGGAGTTGTGCTAGGAAAAATTAATGATATAGAGGAAAACAAAAAATTCTTCTATGTCCTACTTATGTTGAAAGAGATAAATGGTAAGAGGTAATAGGTGCAGAATTGAAAATAGAAAACAAAGGAGTTCAAAATTGGATCTGGTACTGTGTATTGAGATCTACGATATTCTTCCCTGATGTTCTTTTTGTAGATTTGTTACTCATTTTATGATATCGGTTTATGTTTCTTATAGATCTGATTGTTTTGGAGAGAGATTGGCTTCGCTGAGCTTGTTTGTATCTTTCAAGATCTGATTTTACACAGTACTATATTCAGATGCTTCTTGTGAGGTGGTGAGATTGGGCAGATTGATGTTGTGTCATTTGGTTCGGGAATAATGGTTTTGAGATTTCTCCCATTTTTTTAGTAGATGTCTTTGCCCAGATCACAAGTGGGATGGGTGAGAATTGGATTTGAACTGTTCTTATTTGCTCTTTTTCCTAATTTCGAGCAGGGATAGAATTCCAATGGGGAGTGCTTCATTTGTTTGCGTTTCTAGCTCTGCAAGGAATCGATCCTGGTTAGGAATGCCTTTGGAATGGACTATTGTGTAGTTTAATGAGGTTTGTGGGGCTAGATTTTTTCATGCTTTGCATAAGGGTGCATTTGCTTTCAACAAATTGCTTTCATACTTACATTTCAATTTGAGAACTCTGATTATTTTTCAATTATTAGAATTTAAATGCTCTTTGTACTCCTTAATTTGTATGTGGTAAAGTTGGATGCTGTGCTAGGCTTTGCTGTCCCTTTGCCAACTGTGAGGTGAGTCATTGTATAGTGACCAGAGAGAAGTTCGTGATTTGTCATTTTCTTGTAGGAGCTCGTGATAAGGAGCAATAGTGCATGGTGCATGGTGCAGCGAATACATAACCTCTTTGGGTCTAGACTGTTCTTTGGTGTGGTTATTTATGAATATTTGCATGAATTTGGCCATACCATTCTCTTACATCATTACATGGCAATCAACCGTTTATCCTTAAAAGATGTATTTAGAATATCTTAACTGATTTAATTGATTGATTGTTAGACAAACATAATATGGTTGTAATGTTTCATATGGTGTTTCAGATTGATCGGCTTCTAGCTTTGCTTGTGGAGGAGTCATGTCAAGCTGAAAGATCCGGCCAACCCCTTCCCCTAACTATTGTTTTTGTTGAAAGGAAGGTATTGAGGCTGCATAGATGCATTTGAATTTCATTTCTTACAAAAGAGAATTCATCATGATTGATCAAAAATTACATTTACACTGATGTAACAAGAAGATGCCTTCTGTACATGCGGGGCCCATGGTTTCATGATCTAGACTGTTAATCTGATGGAAGTATTGATATATGCATAGTGCCCCAAAACCTCTCGAAGTAGAATATCCTAATCATCTAGTCGGGCATTTTTTCAGTGAAATGCAGACTGTTGCAGCATTGCTTTTCTTAGCTGTTTATTTGCATGCCGCAAATCAAAGTGTTACGATAGTCCCCATTGAGAAGATCTAGATCACGGTCCATGCACTATGGGTCTCCATCATTTTTCTAGTATTTGTGAATGTAAATGAAAATAAAGAACTTATAATATATATATATATATATATATATATATATATATATATATATATATATGTTATCAATGGAGGATACCTTGTTTAGGGGGACATGAAATTCTTGTAGCTTATGGTATGGTGCCCCAATATTGGTTGTATGTTACTAGTATGTAGTAGATAATACTAGGTTCAATAGTAGATAATACTAGAGAATACCTAAACCCGATCCGAACCCGAAACTGAACTTGGTTCCCTAAACCTAGACCTAAACCTATAACCTAAACCTAAATTTCCACCATTAAAAAATCCTAGGCCACATTTTAATGGTTATTTGACAATAACCTAAACCTATAACCTTAACCTAATTGAACATGCCAAATTTGGATGATTAATGATTAATATACTATCCTATCAACCATTTCTCAAAGCACTTGCATCCATCAGTAGCTATCTATCATCCTTAGCTTTTGAGCCCTTCTAGTGGGGTTGCAATTGGTTTTGTTTCACAATAAACCAAACTTTACAACTAAGCTAACAATGAGCTTCTTTCAAAGGATCAAAATTGATAGCACTCTTACCTAAAAAGTATTGAAGGTCTTTAAGTCCTTTATCTTAAAATTTTGAGAGAGATTTTTTAAAATTTTCACATATCCTACAACACCACTTGTGATGATCAAATTATCTATGTCAACAACATAAAGTTTCATTTATATATTTCTTCACAAAAGTGCATGTATTAGTAAAAGGAAAAATAAAATCACTTGAAGAAAGTATTCTCTAACCTTTGCAACCAAGCTTTAGAAGCTTGTTTTAGATTATGGATTGCCTTTTTTGGTTTGCATGCATGCCTCAGCTTCATATGATCATAAAATTCCATAGGTTGATCAATATATATGATGAAACCCTACTCTCTCATAGCAATGTGAGAATAACAACACTCCAGATATGCATATCTTTTATCTTTCTTGTATGTAGTTACATGTCGAATTTCTTCATTCTTTGATTCATTACACTCAATTCAGGTATGGTTTGCACCAATTCAAGAGACTGTACATTAGGCATTTAATATATAAGACTGGAGTGAGACTGATTAGCATTTAAATGTGTCGCAGGATGTTGTTTGAATTGCTTGTCCTAACAGGTGCACAAGTTGGGATGGATTGGTAGTTATTATTGTAATGAAAAGTTAAAAAATTAAAAGAGAGAGAGAGATAATGAATTCATGGAAAGAAATGTTCTTTATCATTAGGGTTGGTTTCGCCGGGTTTGATGCAGAAATCGTCGCCAACTTCACCGAAAGACAAATAGCATCAGTGACCACAGATTGCAACCTGGATTTAAACAAGGTTCGAGGTGTTGTTAACAATACTAACAGAATCCTCTAGGTTAGATTGTTGATTGGACCTGATTTTATTTAAATGATCTTGATAATCCATTTTATTTAAATGAGCAGACCCGAATGTGTGTCGGAGCTATCCAGATGTTGAGTGGGAGTCCCTAGAAGGTGGGAACCGCTGTTATGACCATGATGAAGCTGTTCATTTCCTATGGACAGCATTGGAGTGGCCTGACCATTTGGACAGGCCGTATTTATATCTGTATTTGTTCAAAATTGATGGAGCAGACCTAGATATGCGTCAGAGCTATCCGGATGTTGAGCGGGGGTCGTTGGAAGGTGGGAACCGCTGTTATGACCATGATAAATCTGTCCATTTCCTATGGACAACATTGAAGTGGCTTGGCCATTTGAACATGCCGTGTTTATATCTGTACTTACAGGGACCACACCCTTAACCTATAACCTAAACCTATTCTCATATCCCAAAACCTATAACTACAACCTAAACCTTAACCTAAACCTATAACCTATAACCTAAACTCATAACCTAAACTCATAACCTAAACTCAATTCCCTAAACTCTAACCTACAACCTAACCTAAACCTATACTTATAACCTAAACCTATTCTCAAATCCCAAAACCTATAACCTAAACTTAATTCCCTAAACCTTAACCTATAACCTGAACCTATAACCTAAACTCAATTCCCTAAACCTTATCCTATAACCTAACCTAAATCTATACTTATAACTTAAACCTATTCTCAAATCCCAAAACCTATAACTATAACCTAAACTCAATTCCCTAAACCTTAACCTACACCCTAACCTAAACCTATACTTATAACCTAAACCTATTCTCAAATCCCAAAACCTATAACCTAAACCTTAACCTAAACCTATAACCTATAACTTGAACCTATAACCTAAACTCAATTCCCTAAACCTTAACCTATAACCTAACCTAAACCTATTCTCAAATCCCAAAACCTATAACTATAACCTAAACCTTAACCAAAAACCTATAACCTATAACCTAAACCTATAACCTAAACTCAATTCCCTAAACCTTAACCTACACCCTAACCTAAACCTATACTTATAACCTAAACCTATTCTCAAATCCCAAAACCTATAACCTAAACCTAAACCTTAACCTAAACCTATAACGTATAACCTGAACCTATAACCTAAACTCAATTCGCTAAACCTTAACCTATAACCTAACCTAAACCAAAACTTATAACATGAACCTATTCACAAATCACAAAACCGATAACCTAAACATAAACCAAAAGCTAAAACTATAACCAAAAACCTAAACCTATAACCTAAACTCAATTCCCTAAACCTTAACCTACACCCTAACCTAAACCTATACTTATAACCTAAACCTATTCTCAAATCCCAAAACCTATAACCTAAACCTAAACCTTAACCTAAACCTATAACCTATAACCTGAACCTATAACCTAAACTCAATTCCCTAAACCTTAACCTAAACATAAAACTTAAACCTAAACCTAAACCTATACTTATAACCTAAACCTATTCCTAAATCCCAAAACCTATAACCTAAACCTAAACCTTAACCAAAACCTAAACCTATAACCAAATGCTATAACCTATAACCTAAACCTAAACCTAAATCTACACTTATAACCTATAACCTAAACCTAAACCTAAAACCCAAACGTAAACCCCATCTCGAACCCGAACCCGATTTCCTAAACCTAAACCCTAACGTATTCTCAAATCCCTAAACCTAAACCTACACCTAATCCTAATCTCAACTCCCTAACCTAAAACCTAAACTCAATTCCCTAAACCTAAACCTATAACCTACACTTATAACCTAAACCTAAATATATAACTTAAACCTATAACCTTAACTTAAACATAAAACCTAAATCTAAACCTATACTTATAACCTAAACCTTAACATATAACCTAAACTCAATTCCCTAAACCGTAACCTATAACCTAACCTAAACCTAAACCTATAACCTACACTTATAACCTAAACCTTAACATATAACCTAACTCTTACAACCTAAAACCTAAACCTAAACCTACACTTATAACCTATAACCTAAACCTATAGCCTAAATCTAAACCTAAAACCCAAACGTAAACCCGATCTCGAACCCGAACCCGATTTTCTAAACCTAAACCTTAACGTATTCTCAAATCCCTAAACCTAAACCTACACCTAATCCTAATCTCAACTCCCTAACCTAAACCTAAACCTAAACTTGAAAACCCAAACCTAAACCCGATCCCGAACCCGAACCCGATTTCCTAAACCTAAACTTATAACCTTAACCTAAACCTATTCTCAAATCCCAAAATATATAACTATAACCTAAACCTTAACCAAAAACCTAAACCTAAACCTTAACCTATAACCTAAACCTATAACCTATAACCTAAACTCAATTCCCTAAACCTTAACCTATAACCTAACCTAAACCTAAACCTATAACCTACACTTATAACCTAAACCTAAACCTATAACCTTAACCTAAACATAAAACCTAAACCTAAACCTATACTTATAACCTAAACCTATTCTTATAACCTAAACCTATTCTCAAATCCCAAAACCTATAACCTAAACCTAAACCTTAACCTAAACCTATAACCTATAACATAAACCGAAACCTATAACCTAAACCCGAACTAAAACCGAACCCAAACCTATAACCCAAACCTATAACCTTAACCTAAACATAAACCTAAACATATAACTCATAACCTAAGCGTATACTTAAATCCCTAAACCTAAACCTACACCTAATCCTAATCTCAACTCCCTAACCTAAACCTAAACCTAAACTTGAAAACCCAAACCTAAACCCGATCCCGAACCCGAACCCGATTTCCTAAACCTAAACTTATAACCTTAACCTAAACCTATTCTCAAATCCCAAAACCTATAACCTAAACCTAAACCTATAACCTTAACCTAAACCTAAAACTTAACCTATAACCTAAACCTTAACCTATAACCTTAACTTATAACCTAAACCTATAACCTAAACTCAATTTCCTAAACCTTAACCTATAACCTAACCTAAACCTAAACCTATAACCCGAACCCGATTTCCTAAACCTAAACCTTAACGTATTCTCAAATCCCTAAACCTAAACCTACACCTAATCCTAATCTCAACTCCCTAACCTAAACCTAAACCTAAACTTGAAAACCCAAACCTAAACCCGATCCCGATTTCCTAAACCTAAACTTATAACCTTAACCTAAACCTATTCTCAAATCCCAAAACCTATAACCTAAACCTAAACCTAAACCTAAACCTTAACCTAAACCTAAACCTTAACCTATAACCTAAACTCAATTCCCTAAACCTTAACCTATAACCTAACCTAAACCTAAACCTATAACCTACACTTATAACCTAAACCTAAACTTATAACCTAAAACCTAAACATAAACCTACACCTAATCCTAATCTCAACTCCCTAACCTAAACCTAAACGTAAACTTGAAAACCCAAACCTAAACCCAATGTCGAACCGCACCTGATTTCCTAAACCTAAACTTATAACCTTAACCTAAACCTATTCTCAAATCCCAAAACCTATAACCTAAACCTAAACCTAAACCTTAACCTATAACCTAAACTAAATTCCCTAAACCTTAACCTATAACCTAACATAAACCTAAACCTATAAGCTACACTTAACCTAAACCTAAACCTAGAACCTTAACCTAATCCTAAACCTATACTTATAACCTAAACCTATTCCAATAACCTAAACCTATACTTATAACCTAAATCTATTCTCAAATCCCAAAACCTATAACCTAAACCTAAACCTTAACCTAAACCAATAACCTATAACATAAACCTAAAACCTAAACCTAAACCTACACTTATAACCTATAACCTAAACCTATAGCCTAAACCTAAACTTAAAACCCAAACGTAAACCCGATCTTGAACCCGAACCTGATTTCCTAAACCTAAACCTTAACGTATTCTCAAATCCCTAAACCTAAACCTACACCTAATCCTAATCTCAACTCCGTAACCTAAACCTTAACCTAAACTTGAAAACCCAAACCTCAACTCGATCCAGAACCTGAACACGATTTCTTAAACCTAAACTTATAACCTTAACCTAAACCTATTCTCAAATCCCAAAACTTATAACCTAAACTTAAACCTAAACCTAAAACCTAAACCTTAACCTATAACCTAAACCTATAACCTAAACTCAATTCCCTAAACCGTAACCTATAACCTAACATAAACCTAAACCTATAACCTAAACCTTAACCTATAACCTAAACCTTAACCTATAACCTAAACCTATAACCTAACACTTATAACCTAAAACCTAAACCTAAACCTAAACTACACTTATAACTTATAACCTAAACTATAGTCTAAATCTAAACCTAAAATCCAAACGTAAACCTGATCTCGAACGCGAACCCGATTTCTTAAACCTAAACCTTAACGTATTCTCAAATCCCCAAACCTAAACCTACACGTAATCCTAATCTCAACTCCCTAACCTAAACCTAAACCTAAACTTGAAAACCCAAACCTAAACCCGATCCCGAACCCGATTTCCTAAACCTAAACTTATAACCTTAACCTAAACCTATTCTCAAATCCCAAAACCTATAACCTAAACCTAAACCTATAACCTAAACCTAAAACCTAAACCTAAACCTACACTTATAACCTATAACCTAAACCTATAACCTAAAACCCAAACGTAAACCCGATCTCGAACCCGAACCCGATTTCCTAAACCTAAACCTTAACGTATTCTCAAATCCCTAAACCTAAACCTACACCTAATCCTAATCTCAACTCCCTAACCTAAACCTAAACCTAAACTTGAAAACCTAAACCTAAACCTGATCCTGAACCCAAACCCAATTTCCTAAACCTAAACTTATAACCTTAACCTAAACCTATTCTCAAATCCCAAAACCTATAACCTAAACCTAAACCTATAACCTTAACCTAAACCTAAAACTTAACCTATAACCTAAACCTTAACCTATAACCTTAACTTATAACCTAAACCTATAACCTAAACTCAATTTCCTAAACCTTAACCTATAACCTAACCTAAACCTAAACCTATAACCCAAACCTGATTTCCTAAACCTAAACCTTAACGTATTCTCAAATTCCTAAACCTAAACCTACACCTAATCCTAATCTTAACTCCCTAACCTAAACCTAAACTTGAAAACCCAAACCTAAACCCGATCTTGAACCCGTACCCGATCTCCAAAACCTAAAATTATAACCTTAACCTAAATCTATTCTCAAATCCCAATACCTATAACCTTAACCTAAACCTAAACCTTAACCTAAACCTAAACCTTAACCTCTAACCTTAACTTATAACCTAAATTATAACCTAACCTAAACCTAAACCTATAACCTGAACCCGATTTCTTAAACCTAAATCTTAATGTATTCTCAAATCCCTAAACCTAAACCTACACATAATCCTAATCTCAACTCCCTAACCTAAACATAAACCTAAACTTGAAAACCTAAGCCTAAACCCGATCCCAAACCCGAACCCGATTTCCTAAACCTAAACTTATAACCTTAACCTAAACCTATTCTCAAATCCCAAAACCTATAACCTAAACCTTAACGTAAACCTAAACCTTAACCTATAAGCTAAACTCAATTCCCTAAACCTTAACCTTTAACCTAACCTAAACCTAAACCTATAACCTACACTTATTACCTAAACCTAAACCTATAACTTAAACATATAACCTTAACCTAAACCTAAACCTATACTTATAACCTAAACCTGTTCTTATAACCTAAACCTATTCTCAAGTCCCAAAACCTATAACCTAAACCTAAACCTTAACATAAACATATAACCTATAACCTAAACCTAAAACCTAAACCTAAACCTACATTTATAACCTATAACCTAAACCTATAGCCTAAACCTAAACCTAAAACCCAAACGTAAACCCGATCTCGAACCCGAACCCGATTTCCTAAACCAAAACCTTAATGTATTCTTAAATCCCTAAACCTAAACCTAAACCTACATCTAATCCTAATCTCAACTCCCTAACCTAAACCTAAACATAAACTTGAAAACTCAAACCTAAACCCAATCTCAAACTCGAACCCGATTTCCTAAACCTAAACTTATAACCTTAACCTAAACCTATTCTCAAATCTCAAAACCTATAACTTAAACCTAAACCTAAACCTAAACCTTAACCTAAACCTAAACCTTAACCTATAACCTAAACTCATAACCTAAACTCAATTCCCTAAACTGTAACCTATAACCTAACCTAAACCTAAACCTATAACCTACACTTAGAACCTAAACCTACACTTATAACCTATAACCTAAACCTATAGCCTAAATCTAAACCTAAACCTATACTTATAACCTAAACGTAGTCTCAAATCCCAAAACCTATAACCTATACCTAAACCTTAACCTTAACCTAAACCTAAACCTATAACCTAAACCTATAACCTATAACCTAAACTTAAAATCTAAACCTAAACCTACACTTATAACCTATAACCTAAACCTATAACCTAAACCTAAACCTAAAACCCAAACGTAAACCCGATCTCGAACCCGAACCCAATTTCCTAAACCTAAACCTTAACGTATTCTCAAATCCCTAAACCTAAACCTACACCTAATCCTAATCTCAACTCCCTAACCTAAACCTAAACCTAAACCTAAACTTGAAAACCCAAACCTAAACCCGATCCCGAACCCGAACCCGATTTTCTAAACCTAAACTTATAACCTTAACCCAAACCTATTCTCAAATTTCAAAACCTATAACCTTAACCTAAACCTAAAACTTAACCTATAACCTAAACCTTAACCTATAACCTTAACTTATAACCTAAACCTATAACCTAAACTCAATTTCCTAAACCTTAACCTATAACCTAACCTAAACCTAAACCTATAACCTGAACCCGATTTCCTAAACCTAAAACCTAAATGCATTCTCAAATCCCTAAACATAAACCTACACCTAATCCTAATCTCAACTCCCTAACCTAAACCTAAACATAATGTAACGACCTTGGAATTTCTGCTAATCTTTCCTTAAGTAGTTGTTTTACCTAAACTTGAAAACCCAAACTTAAACCCGATCCCGAACCCGAACCTGATTTCCTAAACCTAAACTTATAACCTTAATCTAAACCTATTCTCAAATCTCAAAACCTATAACCTAAACCTAAACCTATATAACCTTAACCTAAACCTAAAACTTAACCTATAACCTAAACCTTAACCTATAACCTTAACTTATAACCTAAACCTATAACCTAAACTCAATTTCCTAAACCTTAACCTATAACCTAACCTAAACCTAAACCTATAACCCGAACCCGATTTCCTAAACCTAAACCTTAACGTATTCTCAAATCCCTAAACCTAAACCTACACCTAATCCTAATCTCAACTCCCTAACCTAAACCTAAACTTGAAAACCCAAACCTAAACTCGATCCCGAACTCGAACCCGATTTCCTAAACTTAAACTTATAGGTTATAGGTTTGGTTTAGGTTATAGGTTTCATCTTTGTGATTTTTTGTATTTTTGTTTATGATGTTAAGCGTATATGTATTTATGCATGAATAAATGTGATGTGGATAAGATTGTTTATGTCTGGATGAATGTAGCTTATGTTTGGATGGATTTACTAGTTTGGGTTTATATGGATGTGAACGTGAATATGATGAAATATATTATATAACAAGTGATATATCAGGATGAATATGATGAAATATATTGTAATCGGTGTATATCAGGAATTTTGTGCTAGATTATTTTTATTTCTATTTTTAAAAGAGACTTTTACCTACGAAAATTTTCGTAGGTACAAGTTTTGTAAAATTTTTACTTACGAAAATTTTCATCGGCAAAAGTTTTTACATATTTTTTAGTGACGAAAATGTTCGCCGCTAAAAGTTTTAGAATTATTTTAAGAACGAAAACTATTGTCGCTAAAAGTTTAACATTTATTTTTTTAGAACGAAAATGTTCGTCGCTAAAAGTTTTGTAATTTACATTTATTTTTTAGAGACGAAAATTTCCATCGCTAAAAGTTTTGTAATTATTTTTAGCGACAAAAACTATCGCCACTAAAAGTTTAATCATGTTTAGCGACGAAAACTATCATCGCTAAAAGTTTAACATTTATTTTTAAGCGACAAAAATTTTCATCGCTAAAAGTTTTGTAACTTTTTTGCGAAATCTATCGTCGCTAAAAGTTTAAGATTTATTTTTTCGATGAAAATATTCATTGCTAAAAGTTTTGTAAAAGTTTTTAATGATGAAATAAATAAAGAAAGTTTTTTTAGCGACGAAAAAATTCGCCGCTAAAAAGCTGCCTTTGTCGACGATTAAAATTTTTCGTCGATAAAAACCTTTCGTCGGTCTTTTAGCCTATGTGAAGGGACATCTGCGACATGGAAAGCACAATAACCATGCATGCATATGTAAGCAGCAAATGAAAGAAGAAAATGGGGTAATCCAAGGATTCGATCAAATCAACTAATTAAGACAAGCAGGCTTGCAAGGTAGTAATGTAGGATTGAATGTGATGAGGTTGATCACCGTCTTCCTTAAGGATAACTACTCCAAATCCATAGAGCTTCTCTAAACTCCTCAGAGAGACTTCTCGAATCCATGAGGAAAGAAAGCATGAAAATAGAAATAAATTCCAATAAATTCAAAATTTAATTGATTGATTCAAATAAATGAGTTCACAACCCTTTAAATAGGGATACCAAGCACTGGGAGATAAATCAGTAGCAAACTATAACTAAGACTCCCTAAAATTCGTAACTTACTATAAATAGTAAATTTTCTATTTATAGTAAGTGTCCTATGTGGTTTAACCACGTTATTCTCCTAATTTTTCTAAACACTTTTCATGTTAGGCACAACTCCTAAAGCCCAAAGGATGAAGTTTTATAATAAAACTAAAACTTAAAACTTATCATTTATAGTAAAAATGGAAATAAACATGGAATTTGACCGTCGATTTGATGGAATCTTACAAATTCAGCATATCCGGGTTGGTTGTTTAAAGTAGCTTGTCATACCTTAAAATCATATATGGTATGCCGAGTGACTCATTCCGGTTTGCGAGATATGCCTATTTTAAGGTTCTGACGGTCTTGACGACTTTCGCCTCCAATTGGGCCTTCTCTAGTCCATCTTGGACATGAAAGTGTCCATGACCCGCTCTACATCAGTCCCCTCTAATTCAAAAGAACTCGTCCTCGAGTTCTCATGCTACTTCAATTCTTGATACTTTGTCAGATGCGTCGTAACGATACCCGGATCAAAAGTTATGATTAATTTACGGTCCACCTTCTTTTGGTCTAACCATGTTAGGAATATATCTGTGACACTTTCTACATCAGACCCCTCCACTTGGAAAAAACTTGTTCTCGAGTTACTCAAGGAACTTAACTCATGATTTTGAGATAACTTCTGATGCCGATGTTTATTAGCCATTTTCTTGTACTTGGCATTAAGCTTTTGAGCTGACACAATACATGAACTCATGCTTTCCTTGACTAGTATCGATTAGTTCCTTCACTTCTACCTTCAGGATCTCACATTCTTTCTGATAATGTGGGCAATTAGGCATACTTGCCCTTGAGAGAAGATCAATGTGATTTTTTTTTTTTTTTAATCTCATATGGGAGACAATTTATTAAGGAGTTCATCGAGCATAACCGGCTTGAACTCCTACAACATTGGTTCCAAATTTTCTGAGATGCTCATAAACTCCATATATTTTTCATTTTCTACTAATGCATCTCCATCTCCTGTTTTCTTAGATTGTTTTACAAAATCATGTTTGGGTATGGAAGACAGTTCCTCAGCTTTAGAAGTCTTGGATTAGTTCTTCATTCTCATAGGGATGAGGCCAATCTTTCTATCATTTTTAGTAAATTTAAATACGTTATCCTGACCTCTATGCATAGCAATAGCATAAATATTATTTTGCCTTGTTCGACCAAGTAACATATGACAAACTTTCATATTAACTACGTCACAAAGTACTTGATCCTTATAATTTTTACCAATAGAAAACGAGACAGTGCATTGTTCGATTACCTCTGTTTTATTGACCTCCTTGATCCATCTAATCGTGTACGGAGATGGATGCTTTTCTATTTTCAGTTGCAGTTTTTCCACCATTATTTTCGACCGAGATTCTCACTGCTCCTGACATCGATGATCATATTACAGACTTTTTGACTTACAATGCACCTCGTTCGAAAGATTTTGTCTCGTTGTAAATCTATTTTCACCTTTGGCATGTATAACAGCTTCCTCACGATCAAAGTGGTGACTTGTAATTTATCTTAATTTGATGGTACTTTACAGAAATCGAGGTTGTGTCATAAAGCGACCATGGGCAGTTGAGCATTGATTCGAGCTCAGGATGGAATTAGCGCATCCACAATACGGTTGAGGATTGTCTGCATCTCTTACATGATCAACTGACTCTCCCAATGGAAAACTTCCATTTTTTTCGAAAGATAATGAATCCTTGGATCATTGTTCAAAGGATTTTTGTTTATGCCTTCATTGTTTGCCATTGGCCTAAAGGGAATCCTCACTCTGATACCAATTGACGCAGGGATGAACGTGATGAGGTCGATCACCATCTTTCTCAAAGATAACTACTCCGAATCCACGAAGCTTCTCTGGATTCCTCAGAGAGACTTCTCGAATCCATGAGGAAAGAAAGCATGAAAATAGAAATAAATTCCAATAAATTCAAAATTTAATTGATTGATTCAAATAAATGAGTTCACAACCCTTTAAATAGGGATACCAAGCACTGGGAGATAAATCAGTAGCAAACTATAACTAAACTCTTAGAATTCACAACTTACTATAAATAGTAAGTTATCTATTTATAGTAAGTTTTCTATGTGGTTTAACCACGTTATTCTCCTAATTTTTGTAAACGCTTTTCATGTTGGGTGCAACTCCTAAAGCCCAACGAATGAAGAGTTATAATCGAACTAAAACTTACTGTCAATAGTAAAAGCAGAAATAAATATGGAATTTGACTGTCGATCTGATGGAATCTCGCAAATTCAGCATGGGCAACCCAAGATGGTTAGATATAAGAGCTCGTCCTACCCCAAAATCATATATGGTACATTGAGTAACTCATTTCGGTTTGCCGGTAATTCTTATACCGGCGGTTTTTTGGACTTTTAGGGGTGGTTTCGGCCGCCGGTAAAGGTCATTTTTCTTGTAGTGAGATTCACTCATTTGGGTCGAATCTAAGCATATGCAAACAAATCTAATCCATCATCTCAATCCAAACACATATAGGCTTGATCAGGTCCATTTAATCGTGCTTGAGCCAATTAAAGAGATGAGCTTAGAACTATCCGTGGTGAAACAAATCAGCATCATCCCCAGCAGAGCTGGATTGGGCTATCTAAGATTGATTACAATGAAAAGGGGGGCCGATCATCAAAGGGGATGGATCATCTCAAATAGGCTCAACCAGGTTCGTGGATGGGCTCCTGAAAAATGGCCACGATCAACCTGATTGTTGATCTTGTGAAAAAGGCCCCAAAACGTGGTTTGCATGCTAACAGGAGCGGGCCCAGACGTGGAAGCTTGGGTGGTGGTGAACGATTTTTAACGGATTGGATTAATCCGTAATGTATGTGTTCTATCCACACTGTCCATTTATTTTAGAGCATGAACCCACGACCAAGGCAGATCCAAGGCTCAAGTGGACCACACAATGGGGATGGAATATCCACCATTTAAAACTTCTTGGAAGCCATAGAAGTTTTGATTGCTGATATTCTTCGTTCAGGTCTATATGACCTTATGAACAAGTTAGGTGGCAAATAAATGTCAGACTGGGCGTCACGGTGGGGGTGGCCCATAGGACGGTTTCAACGGTGAGCGTTGTTATCACCGTTCTTACCGTGGTGTGGACGAACGGTGAGCGTTGTTATCACCATTCTTACACAAGCATTCCGTATCCTCACATGAGGAGCGGCACTCAGTCGCGAACTGCAATAGAAAATTCTACACAACTGAAATTACTATTTTTTATTTAAAAAATAAATAACATTTCGCACCATTCATGAAGTTGTAATTTGCTTATTTATCATCTACAAAGGAAAGATTTTTTGGGGAAAGCTATATTTTCTTTTTCTTTCTTTTTTTTTTTAAAATTTTTTTTAAAATTTTTAAATTTTTTTTTTTTGAGAAAGTTGTTTACTTATTTTTCGAAAAGAAAATTTTTATTAAGAGAGAGTTATTTGATACTTCGGCTAAATATAACATTTGATAAGATGAACTCAAATTAAGCTAGTTAATTGCCGAACTCACTGCATCAAGTTATGGTCCAAAAATTAGATTAGTTCCACAATCCTAACCTCTAATTGGCTCATATTTTGTTTGTTAAAATAAGATCATTGGATATTTTTTAATTTTTAATTATCTAATTAATAAATGTTCAAAAATCTTGTGTCATATAATAATATTATAATAAATTTTAATTAATATTACATCTAAACTTGCATACATAAATTCTACAGTTTAATATTTAGTGTATGACATGCAATTTCAAAGTAATTTATAAGTACCTGCATGTCAACCATCACACTGTCAAGAGTATCAATTTATTTTTTTTCACTTGTAACAATGATAATTGCACCAGCTGGAGTGCACTTAGAAAGTTGGCAAGCTTCCCTTCTACAGAAGCTGAACAATGATCTGAAATGCCGAGCGGATAAAAGCTGGTCGGGTGACCCTCACTATTTAGATTTCTATACGTCTAATCATCAAAGCATATATCAAATTGGCCACACATGTACACAAAAGTTGAACAATTGACCAATTTCAATTAAACAAGTAGATATTTGGCCACACATGTACACAAAAGTTGAACAATTGATCAATTTCAATTAAACAAGTAGATATTTGGCCACACGTGTACACAAAAGTTGAACAATTGACCAATTTCAATTAAACAAGTGTGCAGACCATCAGACCTTTAATCCGTCATATCTCACAATTCGGAATGAGTTATTCGACGTTACATATATGATAATGGGGTAGCACAAGCTACTTTAGCCACCCAACTCCACTATGCCGGGTCATGCATGCCAAATTTGCAAAAATACCACCAAATCGATGGTCAAATTCCCGTTTTATTTTTGTTTTTACTATTTATAGTACGTTTTAGTTGCAGTATAACTCTTCCTCTGTTGGGCTTTATAGTAAGTTTTAGTTGCAAAAATACCACCAAATGTCATGCTTCAGCCAAATAAGACACTTGCTATTTTTGACTAAATAAGATGAATAAGATAAAAGACATCCGCTATTCCAATTCAATCATAAAATAGTCACTAATTGGATGGTTAGGATCGTCCATTAAAACCAATTTCTAGGTTAGTTACCTGGCCTATCAGTGGTGGAGCCCACAGATGAACAGTCTATATATAACAGACATGTGCTCATGTGCATTGAACATGCGAAACTGCCAAAATGGGCACGGCAGCTTTTGCTAACTCATTAGCAAAATTCAATGAACACACCCCTCTAATTTGGCAATGTTAGGCAGCGGTGATAAAGGAAAACCCATTTATTTTGAGGAAAGCCTTTTATCTATTACTATCTTATTCTAGAACGCAAGAGATATGATGAAGCACATGCCCTGTACGTTAACTACACGTACAGCCCTTTATTTCCTAGAGCAAGTGTCACATCCAAGAAATCCTACCCATGTGAAAGGTGGCCCACCAGAAGATCTCTTGGCATGAAAATCAGGTTGGTCCATTGACTAAGGGAAGTACCACGGGCTGTCAATTGCACTTGACATTCTATACTACCTAACGATTAGAATTGCCTCTTCTTTTTTTTTTTTTTTTCCTTTTATTTATTTATTTATTTATATATATAGGTGACCATCCTGGTCTGGTGGACCCTTTGTGTGACAACGTGAACTACCTGAAACACTTGTTACAAAAATCTCATGTTATGAAACTCCTGTGACGTGAGTGCATATAGGTCACATGGCGGGCGGAAAAATCACTTTGAAGATTTCCATAGATGAGATGATGGCCCACCACGTGATGAACACATGACACATTCTGACTAGTCCACCTCGCAAACAGTTTGGGTCGCCGAAAACCAAAATGGCTGCAGTGTCATGGCATGTCGGTGTGTGATCTAGACGGTCCACACGAGAAGAGTACGACTATGTGGATGGATGGCCTGGCCCAATAATCAAGTTAATCAGATGGGCTGAAATATTCCAAATAAAAGTACAACTATCAAAAGCTTGGCTGAAGTTTTCTAACCAGTTCCTTCTTTCTAAATTCATTGCCCCCTTCCTGAGTGGACTAGATTTGTTTCGTAGGGATAGAGTATAGGATAAGTAATTAAATATGAATCTCATGTGTGCAGTATGATTGTTGAGAACTGAAAACTTGGCGGATTAGTAGACATCACGACCATCTATAAATAGTAAGTTTACTATTTATAGTAAATTGTGAATCCTAGGAATTTTAGTTGTAGTTTGATTCTGAAACTTCTCCCATGGCTTAGTATCCCTATTTAGAGGGTTTTGAACTTGTTTATTTCATTCATCAATCAATTTACAAATTTTTGAGAATTTATTTCTATTTTTCTTGCTTTTTTCTTCATGAATTTGAGAAGCTCTATGAGGAGTCAAGAGAAGCTTCGTGGATATATTTGGAGTAGTTATCTCCTTGAGGAAGGTGGTAATCGGCCTCATCATGTTCATCCCTACGTGAATTGTTACCAGAGCGAGGATTTCCTTCGGGTTGATGGCAAACAATGAAGGTATGAACCAAAATCCCGTGGAAGGTGATACATGGATTCATTATCTTCCATAAAGAATGGAAGCTTTCCACTAGGAAGTTAGTTAACCATGCAAGGGCCGCAGGTAACCCTTAACTGTCTTTCAGATGTGTTACTTCCGCCCCAAACCCTAAGCGATGCTCCACCGCCTGTGGTTGTTGTACTGTACAACCCTAATTTCCATAGAGCACTATTAATGGTAAATCGTAGAGTTACATCAGATGATTCAAGTTATAGCGATGATGACCTTAATGAAGGCTTTACTCAACGACCAATCTATAGAGGCCATCATCTAAATCGTGTTGAAAGAGACAATCGAGGTAAGAATGAACTTCCCGGTTTTAACGGTTTATTACGCATAGAATATTTAGCCGAAGTAAAACAATATTTTGATTACATGGACATGTCAGATCATAAAAAGGTGAAATTAGTAGCGTTTAAATTAAAATTTAGTGCTTCTGCATGGTGGGAACAATTACAACTCTCACATGCTCGACAGAATAAGACGCCCATTTCATCATGGCCATGGATGAGATGCCTTCTTCGATCACGATTCCTTCCTAGTGATTACGAGCAGATACTATTCTAGTAATACTAAAACTATTGATAGGGGAATCAAATTGTCACCGACTACACCGAAGAATTCTAGCGGTTGGTGTCACGCCCCAAACCCAGAAATCGGATTCACAGGAATCCCGATCGCCGACCCCGGTACCGACAACCTCCGTAGTACCCCATTCTCAGCCCCCAGCGTACATACGCCAGGTTCCGATCCTGGGATCCTACAATGAGGATTTTTCAACGTACATTTATCTCATGAGAAACATAACCACAAGTATACCCAAATCATAAAGGCAACATCATCATCACATATCCACTAATATAATCATTTGGATACAATGCAGAAAGGGAAATACATATATATCGAAATCAAAGCTCCAGAGGACAGTTGCACACTCCAAGCTCAATGTTGCTACAACTTAACGCCACCTGCACGCATCTATTGTGCATAAGCTTACAAAAGCTTAGAGGGTGGTGAAAGTGTGTGCACAAGATAAATGCTAAGTATACCATAAAACTCATAAATCATACATCATCGGAATAAACGGAAATACTGACAAGACATGAATCATACGATATCAGAGTAAGCGAAAATATACTGATGAGTCCATGAATGCTATCAGTCGTGTCAAGGCTATGCGATGCAAAACATAATAAAACAATAACAGATGCTGAGGATGCAATGCAATATGCAAATCCTGATGAGCCACGAACACCATCAACCTCATGCAAAAATATAGTAATCCAAAATGCTTAGTACTGCGGATGTAATGTAATATGCGGTGCGAATGAAATGGCCATGCTAGAATGTGAAGTTGGGGTGATAGTACATAGTATCGCAGTGTACGAGGTCCACCACAAGGAACTTCTATCCAAACCAGTCCCATACCTAATTTTGGATAGTCCGACTCAATGTGGTAAACTTCTGATCTTAGGTTAGTCGCGTGCCCAACCAAAATCCTGGCCATGCGAAGGTACACATGACAAATGTTATGCACCACCAGCCCGAGTGGATAGTGAATGAATGAATGAATGGATATGCAATTCCTACTCAATAAGTCTACATATCAGCACGGTTGCTCTCTGGTGAAATCACCGGGGTCTATTACACTCCACTCCGACTGCCTCCTCCCTAGTTGCACAGCCCAGTAAGTGGAAGAGATCTCACTATCCGTCTGCCGATATTGGGCCTGACTCATCGATAGCGGACCCATTTACGAGCTGGTCATACTCAGCCTAGCTTATAGCCCCCTCACTCGGGCGGATAAGGCCACACCCCATTCCAACCGACCATGACACAGTGGGAGACACGACCTCATGGTATAGGCACCAGCACTCATATTCCACTCAATCTAGACATTGGAGCATCTCCTGGTACCAAGAAGGTTCTGAAATTTTCACCCAAGGACATCCTAAGTGCCCACAGTGCTAGAACCAAGCATTTTCGATGTCCCATCTAGCCATCCATGATGTGTCTGTGGAGGCCACGATCCTGATATTGCTAGGGCATACAATGATCAAGTTACATATATGTGAGATGCATGAGTCACACTATCCAGTTATGCAGCAATCCTGAACATACGGCGCGATAATGTGGGCACTCCGTCTCATAAGGAGTCCCGTAAATAGTCTGCCCAGTGGCGTATGCTATGATCAAACATTCCTCATATCAGGCATACATATGATGCATATGGGCATGAATCATGGAGTTATACTAAGCATTTTATATGGTGATAAACTATCGTCACAACGAAGATGGGCCTTGATGGCCTATACACAACAAGTATGGGCCTATCAATGGGCCATAGGGAGAGTTATAGTGCGGACATTTAACCAACATTATTCCTACAATGTGGACATCAAACCAACATTGCTCCGAAGGCATGACCCGCCATAAACGTCATTACATAACCCATGGTAGAATCACACAATACAATAGACCTTGTATACATCTCATTAGGCCTCGACCCATGGGCCTCAAATGGGCCTCAACCCATGGGCCCTAATACATCTCAATGGGCCTTAACCCATCGGCTCCAAATACAGCACAATGGGCCTCAACCCATGGGCCCTTATACATCACAATGGGCCTTAACCCATGGGCCCTAATACATCATAATGGGCCTTAACCCATGGGCCTCATACACATTAAGGTGGGCCTAATCACATGTGCCTCATATATATATCAAGGTGGGCCTCAATCCACAGGCCCTAATACATCACAATGGGCCTCAACCCATGGGCCCCAAATACACTACATCGAGCCTCATCAAATGGGCTCCATATATGTCAAGGTGGGCCTCAACGAATGGGCCTCCTACATCACATCAAATTGGGCCTCACTCATGGGCCTCATGCAAGGGCCACACATGTATCAAGGTAGGCCTCATGATTTGGACGGTTTGGAGAAAACACATACATTGCATAGGTCCCACCGTCCATACCTGGATAGTGGTCTGCATGGATGAACGCATGCATTATGATAGGGCCCACCGCCCAGATCATGGTGGGCCACATCCAAAAGAAAGAGAAATGGATGAATGACTTGGAATAAAACACATATATCATGGTAGGCCTACATAAGGTAGCCCATGTCCCTAAGAATGGAGGAACAACATGTATATAACACATTATGGTGGGCCTCTCAAGTCGGCCCTATGGTGGGCACTCAATCACCACCATTATTTATAGTATGGTCCACTTGAGATTTGGGCCTGCCTCTCAATGGGGCCCACGGCCCTGCATTAACTCGAATTGGCTAGGCAGCATGAATATACAACACATACACCATCTTAGGCCTCACAATACAATCCATGGTGGGACACCCCAAGTGAATAATCTAATCCATTCACCATCTTGGCCACCTCAAACGAGGTCAAATAGACTCTGACTAGTACTGGTTTGGATGACAAGGGACTCCAAAGAGGGCCCTAGAGTGTTTCAACAGGTGGGCATTAATACCCTTAGTACGGCCCACTCGAGACTTACATTTACCTCAAAATTTGGCACATGGCCTAAAATCATAAGGAGAAGATAGTGAATGGTGTAGATTAAATAAATTCATCATGGTGGGATCCACGTATGGTGGCAGCCCAGTAAGGCTTTCACCCTCACCGTCACTAGACAGTAACGTCCAATGACTTTTTTTTCTTCTTCTTCTCTTTCTTTCTTTATTTTTTTTTGTTCTACTATATGGGGCCCACTAGTGGATAATCCATACCATCTATTTCATCGACCATCTCTCTATGGATGAAAGGAGTCTAATGATAGATAGGTCCACCACTTATACACACAACAGTAAGTATTAGAAAGTTCCAATAGTGGGAATTTGTTTCCCTTGGTGCAATCCACTAAGAACTAAGATTTGTCTCATTTTTCGACTCATAGCCTAAAACTACATGGGGAAGGTGGTGGACGGCATGGATTAAACAAATATATCAAGGTGGGGCCCATGGTTAGGACGCCCCCACCCCACGTCCGCATGGTTGATGTTAGGGGTGCTCCCACTACCACCATCGGTTGTAGTGTGGTCCACATGATGGTTGGATAGAGTAAATTTTTGGACTTCATGGCTAGAATATGCTAGAAAATGGATGCATGGTGTGGATCTAAGAAATACATCAATATGGGTCCCATGAGTGAAAACTCACTCTAAACCTCCTATGCAAAAAGTAAGAAATGACGTGGGTAGCCCAATCCCTTAGCATTTGTGGTATGGCCCACTTGGGATTCGAATTAGCTTCATTTTTCGGCTCAATGCCTAAAATGAGTTGGGAAATTGGATGGATGGGGTGGATTTAATTTATACATCAAGATGGGGCCTGTATGAGTGACCCACCCAAAAGCCTACAATCAAACCCATATTTCTGGTTTGCCTTTAACGTGGGTACACCCACTGTCTGTTCACGCTCCAGCAACCACGTCCAGGCGTGAATCATTTCATCAAAGTGGGTCCCACATGGATGTGGCCCACCTGATTTGTATCAGTATGATATTTGTGTTTTTCCCCAACATCAAAGGGTAGGGCGCACATGGCTTAGACGGCCATGAGGTCTACTTGATGGACGGTTTGGACACCACATACACTCATCATGTGGGCCACAAAATAAATAAAGGAAGGACAGAGAAAGAGAGGCACGTGATGATGGAGGGACCCCGGCACTATGGGCCCTCCCTTATATGATTCACAACATACATCAAGTGGGTCCCATTTCGTATGGGCCCACTAATCAAAATCAACGGTGGAGATCCTTTCTCCACCGGAATGGAAGGTCTAGATGACCCTATCCATGCAAGGAAAATAAACATCATGATGGGGTCCATGGAGAATGACCCTATCATGGAATGATCATGAGAATTAAAGTGGGTCATCGCCACATCTATGGTCCAAAATGAGATCCACACCATCAATCGGTAGGCCTCATTTGGCCCATTATACAAACATGAAAACTAGCCTATAGAAGCACCCACCTTTGATCTTCTTGGTCCGTTGGAAAGCCGATCTCCTTGTGCTTCACTTTAACGGTGGAAGATGAGAAATGAATGGCTAGGATGAAGGTTTATGGGATAGGAAAGTGGGCCACAAAAATCACTTCTCTCCTTAGAAATACATGGACGTCCACCTGTCTTCTCTCTTGGAATTGTTGCTTGGAATTTGGGTTGAGAAAGAGAGAGAGGTGTGGTGGTTGTAAGAGAGATATGAGTGATGGGTGAGGTGAGAGATTGGTTGACTTTGGGGTTTGCTTGAATTGTGGAGAAAGGAAGCATGGTTTGCTCTTGTACTTGACATGATGTGATGTGATTGATTGATGGGACATGTTGTAGAGATTTTCTTGGGATTTGCAACATGCGGTGTTTTTCTTCGAACTGAACGCTGGTCCACATTTCCCTGCCAAGGTATCGGATTAGTCCGGGAGTCGTGACATTGGAACCGTGGCGACGATGCGGTCTCAATGGTACAAGTCTCAAGTCGAGCCAACTCTAATATATGGGATATGACTCAGGATCACGCGCAACTGTTGTCTATGCGTCGCAGGTCACCGAAATTTGACCGGGTGGACCGCGAAAGCCTGCGGAATAATATGGGCTAGGATATGGGTCTTACAGTTGGCAACATGAAAGACCTATCAAAAATCAAATCATAGAAGGTAGCACAATTTATAGGTGGGTTACGATCGATGATTCAGGACCAAGTTTAGATGCACTCAGTCGAGACCGTGGATGAAGCAGTTCAGTTAACAGGTAGGGCAAAAATGCAACTTGCAAGAGTTTCTGCTTGGCCTTATCCATCAACTCAACCCCCCATGACGGGTCCCACACAGGATTCAGTGCTGGCATGAGAAAAAGAACCAGTAGGAGAACGTCCTCAACCTATTACAAGCGCAAACCATGATATGGGATGTGACTCATCTAGGCCTCACCATGTAGCACCCACAACAGCGGGCCCAAGTAAAATTTCAAATCCTTATGTTCGGCCAAGGTCGAATAATTATTACCGTTGTGGCCAACCGGGTCACTTATTAAACACATATCTTTAATGTTCCATAACACACTTGACCATAAACAAATGGGGCATTGAAGGTGAGGCTGCATAAGAAGACCTTGGTTTTGATGAACATGAACAAGACACTGAGGAAGGAGTAGGTGACGATGAATTGACGGGCGAGGATTATGGTGAATCTTTAGTTGTGAGGCGATTATTGTACACCTCATGGAAAGAATTACAACCACAACGAAACATTATATTCCATATGCAATACACTATAAAAAGAAAAGTCTGTGATGGAATCATAGATAATGGAAGTAGCGAGAACATCTTCTCAAGAGTGATGGCATACAAGTTGCAGCTACCAACAATAAAACATCTTTTTCTGTACTAAATTAACTAGATAAAAAAGGTGAACAAGACCATGGTAACTGAACAAAGCACTGTCTCGTTTTCAATTGAAAAAACTATAAGGATCAAATACTTTGTGACGTGGTTGATATGGAAGCATGCCATATGTTACTCGGTCGACCATGGCAGTCGGACCGTGATGTGACCCACCGAGGATGAGACAATGTTTACGTCTTCGTAAAGGATAGTCGAAAAATAATCCTTGCCCCTATAGCACTAGAGAACCACCCTTAAGCCTCTAAAGCGGAGGGGATTTCCTTCTTAGCCATTCGGGATTTCATGGAAGAATCCAATGAAATCAGCGAAGTATATGCCATAGTGGTGAAGGTCGAGGAATCAGAGCGGTCAAACATTCCTTCAAGTTTAAGACTATTGCTAAATAAATTCAAAAAAGTCTGGCCTGAAAATTTACTTGATAGTTTGCCCCCCATGAAGGACATCCAACATCACATAGATCTCATCCTTGGGGCTAGCCTACCCAACCGTCCTCATTATCAAATGAGTTCGAAGGAGTATGAGAAACTTCAGGGGCAGGTAGAGCAATTGGTCTGTAAGGATCTTTTGAGAGAGAGCTGAGCCCATTTGTCATACCAATATTATAAATAGTAAGAAAAATAAGGATACTAAGACATGGGAGTGTAGACACCCCACCAGGCAAACATCTTGAGAAGGTTAAGACAATTCGGGAATCATGATTAAATCCTAAACCTCATTCCCAGCTTAAACCTAATCCAAAAACCTCAAACTTTCAATCCACAACCTAAAACCCTAATCCAAACTATTTAATCCACATACAACCCCCGCCTATACCTTATACCTTGACCAGAACCCTTTACCCAAACCTAAGTCTACCTATCTGAATCCCAAAACCCTAAAAAGGGGACTACCGGGCAAATTAGTGCATCAAACAAGACCACACGTTTGAGCCCGACCTGAGCCCTTATCGGGCAATAGTCCAACTACGACGGTAGTTTGACTACCGCCAGCGGTACTTAGAGTATCGCCGCTCGTGGCCTCTGTGTGAACCTCTGGGGACAGCTGTCCTAGCGTCCAAAAGTCAACTTTCTTCGAAAATTACCCCATATCCAACATTTTTTACCATTTTACCAACCCCAATAGCTAATGAGAGTGCGCCACGTGATGTCTCTCTCCCCTCAACCAATCACCACTTGCCACATCAGCACTCACCCCTCTCAAACCTAGAAATTACCACATTGTCATTGGAAAAGGCTATAAATAGCCTTCTCCTCTTCACATTTCATAACAACTACTCCTCATTTCCAAGCTTAAGTGAGAGGGAGACAAAGAGAAAGGAAGAGAGTGAGGATGAGGGAGAGCTCCCAAGCCTCTAAGATGAGATTTTTCTAGCCATCTCTTAGCCTCCTCCTAACCTTCTCAATCCCAAGTCTAGCCCAAATTGGTCATGGTGCAGCTTATGTCTTAAGCCTACTCAAGTTTTAGCCAAAGATCCTCTTATTTTATGCAAGCATTCATCATGACATTTATTCCCTTCTCAACCCCCCTGCTCTTCTAGATTTCTAATGAACATATGCTCTATGACATACCATACATCGGATCATGTCACATCAGAAATTCCTAGTAATCTAGTCCTTCTTTCTTTACCTTTTTGCATCAACATCATCACATCCGCTCCCTAGACATGTTGTGGATGTATGCTCTGTGGCTTGCCGAAAACTCCGATTTGGCTGCTTCAGAAATCCACATGTGCCCAGTCCCATCTCGACTACATCATCTATCATCCCTTGAGATTATTTTATCGCACTAAGTAGAGACTGTACGTTCGTATAGGCAGAGAGGGTGCCTAACACCTTCCCTCTATGTAACAGGGGACCCTTACCCAAAATCCCGGATCGTATATCAGGAGTAATCTAAGGTAGGAGAGTCTTCGAATTTCTTCAACCTTATGTTTTCCATAAGTTGTAGCCGACTGCGGGATTCTGAAAATAATTGGCTAGTGACGACTCCAATATCCACAAATTAGTGTGCTACTTCCCACCTGTCAAACTCATAAAATACCCCAAATCAGCGTAGGCGTCGATTTTCAGTGTCTACAGAATGGCGATTCCACTGGAGATTTTCTATCTCGCACTAGCTGAGACCTGACTCGAAAGTGTGTGGTACTTTACTCTCAAGGGATATCATCACTGCATTCATTCAAAAACAAAAAAAAAACATATTTAGCTACACCTGTTTAAGCATTAATTTTAACCATGACCACTCGATCCCGGGCAGTCATGACTTCTCAGGCTACCCATGATGAGGAACCAACGACCCCACCACCTTCTGAACCATCAGGGTCAGAACCTATCCATACACCCACGCCAGTACCAGTGGTACAAACAGATTTGCCTGTCACAGCAGCCTTAAATGAAATGTCCCAGAACTTCAAAGCACTATAAGAGTTACTGCTTCGCCTGGTACCAAGCGTAGCACCAAACACGCAAGCAGCCTAGCCTAGCGTACAGAATAGCTCAATCCCTCAAACCCCTTTCCCCTTTTCCCTCATTCCTCCAGCAAATCCTGTTCTCCCTCTCCCAAAAGAGTCAGCACAAGATCAACAACAACCAGCAAACGGGAGTAACCCTCCCACACATCTCTACTCAGCACATCACAACAATCAGGTTACAACACAAGTTCCCCCCTAACGGGAACCATAGACAAGAACTGGTGGATGCCCACGAAGGGAGCCAGTTTCGAGTCCAACTCACCCTCCTAGCAGGAGCAACATTCCGGAATTGGTAGATACCCCAGGCGGGAGCTATTTCCGAACATCACACCCACCTCCGAAAGGGAACGGCGTTCAATTCTAGCTACCTCCCACCACCGGGAGTCCATCTTCTTTCCAACAATCCCCCATTCTTGTAACACCCTGAGGAAGCGGCACAAGCTCTACAGTAAGGGACAAGGTATCCATAGCAAGGCAAGTCAGAAATCGAAGAACTGCAAGAACAATTACAAATGTTGCAAAATCAGCTCCAGAGGCTGCAAGGAGTGGACCACCCATCCACCAAGTTCAGGGATCTTTGTCCCTTCCCGGACGCCTAGGTACCTCCAAACTTCGAGGTACCCAAATTTAAAAGGTATGACGGTAGCAGGTGCCCCATAGCACATCTAAAAGCATTTTGTGGGGAACTCAATGCGATAGAGCCTTGATACGGCTCTTCCAGAAGTCCCTTAAAGGTGACGCTTTAGACTGGTACAACTCACTGGACAACCATCAAATTAGAACCTAGGAAAGACTCTCTCAGGGATTCATTGATAGGTTCTCATATAACCTAAATATGGCTCCAAGAAGGTTTGACCTGGCTACCCTGAGACAAAAAAGCAACGAGTCCTTATCAACATACGTAGGGCGATGGCGGGTTATGGCAGCCCGAATGAGAAACCCCATCGATGACGAAGAGCAGATATCCATGATCGTGCATTCAACAAACCCCAACATTTCTAGATATCTAATCTTATATCCCTATGAAAATTTCTCCCAACTCATTCGAGTCGGAGAATAGGTGGAAGCAGGAATCAGAGCTGGAACCATTTCTCCATGGCCGCACCAGGCCCCTTCAATCAAAAGAAATAAAGTCGAGGGGAAACCTGTTGGACATGGAAATGGAAACAGTACTGCTCCTGCACAACGCGCCACAAAGGTCAACAATATCATCATAAATGCTCAAGGCAATCAGTACACTCTGCAACCAGAGTCACAACAAAATAGGTAGTACCAGCCACCGAACTAACAATACCAACCACAGCAAGCCCAGAAGGGACATCAGGCACTACCGCCGTAACAACACCAAAGGCGGAGGGGAAATGCGCAATACAAACAGGCGATGTTAGACAAGAAGTTCACCCCTTTATCACAAACATATAGTCAGGTTTTGACGATGTTAATGCAAAAGCAACTGTTAACACTACTCTAGCCTCGACTTCCGTCCAATCCCCTACCACCAGGATACAATGAAAACCAGTATTGCGCATATCACCAAGCTCCTGGTCATCTAATGGATCGCTGTTTAGCTTTGAAACATGCGGTCCAAGATTTAATTGAAAGCCAAAAATTGCAATCACCCCGCAGGCTAATAATACAGCTCAAGCCAATATTCTCCAAACTCCCCTGCCATTGCATCAAGCAGGACCCAAAACATCCAGCACCTCTACCGTCAATCACATTGAGGGAGGGCATCCCGCATACTCCTCTCCACATCATTCCATACAAGCAATCATGCCCAATACAACAACTCGGACATGAGGATATCGACAGCGCCACCGGCTGGGCCACAAGTATTCCTCGAAGCAGCACCAACAACTCAGCCTCTCCTCCTTGAAGAAGCACCTATAGTGCAACCTCTCATCTACCTCGAGGCAGCACCCAACAGGTCTCAGCCTCTCATCTCTCAAGGGGCAACCCCATCACCTACCAGGTCACATCCTCAAAGGGGACATTCAGCTCCAATCTCAGCAAATCCAAACAGGTTGAATTTCGAACCCCTCATTCTTCCAATAGGCCTCCCTGATCTGGCCCCGTTAACTTTGCAAGGGGCATCCCTGGTCCAAACACCAAGTTCCCTAATGCCTCACCAATTGGCACATGCCCGGAGGATCCCTCCCACACACCAAGAGGAGGAAGAAAACCCCATCGTCAAATCTCACCAAGACTTGGTCACGCTTCAAGAGAAGTCATCAAGTCCTCCACAAATAGTTCCAGCCACAATCTCTCTGCCTCAAGAACCGATGATATACCTGGAAGGAAAGACAGTTCGCTCCTATAACACGAAGGCAGTCCCATGGCATTACCCTGCGCTGAAGTGGGCAACAATGGAAGGTATTTCAGGAGAGATAAGCAGAACCCAAAAGAAACCCGTAGAACTTTGTCGAGAACTACCCACAAAATTGATGCTTCATACGACATAACAGCTTAACTCAAATTCATCCCGGCACAAATTTCCATCTGGGAACTCTTATGCACATCAAGATCGCATCGAGAAATCTTTGCGAAAACATTTAATGAAGCATATATCTCCCCCGACGTACCTCCCGAAACGGTGATAAGTATGATCGGACAACTCGCACCATGGGCCATCACTTTCTCTAATGAAGAGTTGCTGCCACCCGAAGGTTGCAAAGGCGCTCATTAAACATAGTTGTCGTTACGGGAATTTCAAAGTTCCACTCATACTCATAGACAACGGATCAAGCTTAAATGTTTGCCCTTTGAGGACTACCAAACGTTTGGGGATAAAACTGTCTTCCTTCTGACCCAGTTCTATGAGCGTCCGTGCCTTCGATAACTCCTGGAGGCAACTCGAGGCAAAAATCAACATTGAGATACAAATTGGGCCTGACATGACACTTGTTACGTTCCAGTTCATTGACATCCCTGCCTCATTTAACCTTCTTCTAGGGCAACCATGGCTTCACACTGTTGGAGCCATCCCATCTACCCTCCATCAAAG
The DNA here is from genome assembly GCF_029962835.1 of Magnolia sinica. NCBI lineage: Eukaryota > Viridiplantae > Streptophyta > Magnoliopsida > Magnoliales > Magnoliaceae > Magnolia > Magnolia sinica. The sequence goes on from NC_080580.1 coordinate 59,300,345, forward strand.
GGTTAAGTTCCCTTCAAGAAATCGAATCATCTCAGTACTGGCCAAGCCAAAAATCATCCTACCGGTGACGGTTAATATCTCAGAAACTGGCATCCCAGTGATTGACGTTTAACACGCAGAGGGTGACATATCATATCACAGTTTCGAGTTTAAAATTGTGAACTCAATCACCAATCTAAGCCCTCTTGCTGCTGAATATGTCATCCCTCCTACTGAGCGGTTAATCCTGAACTACCGTACCGAGTTCCATGAGAAAGGTATAGTAGTAAAGCTAGCATGTGGCAACGTGCAAAGATAGCGATTAGGATATCAACCGATACTGGAAGATCAAGTCGCAAGGTCGAAGAAGCGGCAACCATTCAAGTGCACACCTATCAAGTTTGTTAAGGCTAGAATGGTTTGTGGTGACACGATGACTTCTCTTAAGGATCACCTTCAACGACTCAAACTCATAGGACACTCCAACTAGGAATCCATTTGGTCACCAATACGGTGGGAAAAGATCCTCAAGGCATTAAAAGCACATCCAATGTTAGGGGCAGAACCCCTAGACCCACCAGATGAGGCTAGGGGCATGGAAGAAGGGGCACCCACGAGAGACCCAAAACCAGGAGTGTTCGTTACAAAGGACATGGGCAAGACTGCGCCCACAGTCAAGGGGAAACACCCCCACCATCAACTCAACAACATAAGGGGTAAAAGCAGCTCATCCATTAGATCAATAAAGGGAAGTGGCCTTCCCTTGACTGGACAAACACCAGGATCCCACCGCAAGGTGAATCCGAGGAGCCTGAAGAGCTCCAACTTTTGAGCGAAGAGATTGAATTAGATTCTGACTCTGAGCCCAGCCCAGCAGACATCATGGTCGTTAGGACAGATGACCCCCAGGAACAAATAGAGTAGAACAGCGGGATCAAAAGGGGGGAAGAACTAAGCTAGTTAGCCATCCCCCTGACGTTCGAATCAGCCGGTAGGCCATCCATGGATGTCGGTTCCAAAAAAAATGCCAATGTAAATAGCAGTTGGTATCTCGATCTAGGATAGGATCAATCATGGTTCGCAACACTGTCCTGTTCGGGACCTCTTGGCAAGATAAAAAATCAGAAAACCTTCAAAACACAAAAACATCACATATTCCAAAAAAACACGAAAACATTAAATATTTCTCAAAATCATAAAACATCAGAAAATCTTCAAAACACCAAAAATATAGAAAAACTTTCAAAAACCATTATGCTAATCACTCCACATGCAACACACGAGTTTGAGGTCGACTCATATGATTTCGATCTAGAGTTGGACTTCGAACTCATGGGTTTGGATGAAGCCCAGGATGAGGGAAATGATGATACAACTGTCGAACTCGAGGAATCCTTCAAAAAGTTTGAAACAAAGGCCAACGTTGTGGCAGACGACTTCGAGGTTGTGAACTTGGGATCACCAGAACTCCCCAGAGAAGTGCGCATTGGTAGATCACTGTCTCCGGAACATAAGCAGAGAATGATAGAATTCCTGAGGCCGAGGTTGTCCAACTTTACTTTCTCTTCTGAGGACATGCCGGGGCTCGATGAAGACTTGGTAGTGCACCACTTACCTATTAAGCTAGACATGAAGCCTATCAAGCATAAATTATGGAGAATGAAGCCAGATTGGCCCCTAAAGGTCCGTGATGAAGTCATCAAGTAATACAATGTGAGATTCTTGGTAGTCTTTAACTATCCAGAATGGCTCGCAAATATCGTCCCAATTCGAAAGAAGGATGGTAAAGTTAGAATGTGCATCGACTTTAGGGACCTCAACAAAGCAAGTCCCAAAGATGATTTTCCTCTGCCTTATATCGACACACTGGTAGATAATACTGCTGGATGCAAGATCTTCTCCTTCATAGATGGCTTCTCAGGCTACAATCAGATCAAGATGGCCATTAAAGATCAAGAGAAGACTTCTTTCATCACTCCATGGGGAACTTTTTGCTATCGGGTTATGCCCTTCAGGTTAAAGAATGCGGGAGCTACATATCAATGAGCCATGACTGCCTTGTTCCACGACATGATAAATAAAGAAATGAAAGTCTATGTGGATGACCTGATCGTCAAGTCTCGCACGATCAAAGGACATTTCAAAGACCTCAAAAAGCTCTTCAACAGGCTAGAAAAGTTCAAGCTCTGCCTCAACCGACAAAAGTGTGTCTTCGACGCAACCGGAGGCAAACTGTTATGCTTCATTGTCAGAAAAGATGACATACAGGTGGACAAGACGAAGACTAACGCGATCATTGAAATGCCACCACCCAAGACTGAAAAGGAGATTCGGGGTTTCCTCGGACAGATCTAATATATCAGCCGATTTATCGCATAGCTCAGGCCCATCTATGAGCCCATATTCAAACTTCTCAGGAAGAACTCACTAAAGGAATGGAATGACGACTGTCAAGCGGCCTTCAACAAGATTAAGAAGTACCTGCTAAATCCTCTAGTGCTCATGCCACCTAGCCCAGGTAGGACACTACTGCTGTACATCTCCGTTGTAGTAGAAGCAATCGGATGCGTCCTCTGCAAAAACGATGACATAGGAAAAAAGGAGCAAGTGATCTATTATCTAAGCCGACGGTTCACGAGCTACGAAGCCAAATACTCCAGCTTAGAGAAAGCGTGCCTCGCGCTGGTCTGGGCAACACAATGGTTATGACAGTACATGATCGTTCACCCAATCCTCCTGCTCGCCTGCATGGACCCATTAAAGTACTTGTTCGAGAAACCAACACTAATGGGTAGGATCGAAAAATGGTAACTGCTGCTTTCTGAGTTCGACATCACCTATGTCACTAGAAGGCAATCAAGGGGCAAGCACTGGCTGACCACTTAGCAGCACACTCTCTCCTTGATTATCAATCGCTGAAGACCTTCTTCCCTGACGAAGACATCCTCCTGATTGAGGAAGAAGAAGAAAGAAAGGCAGGAGAGTGGACACTCTTTTTTGACGGAGCTGTAAACTCAAAAGGAAGTGGAGTAGGCGTCACACTCTACTCTCCCAATGACCTTCTAGTTCCCATATCTAGGTGATTGCATTCCAATGTACCAACAACGTGGCTGAATATGAAGCATGTATTGATGGTCTAAGAGAAGCCATAATCCTCGACGTAAAGAAGTTGAGAGTCTTTGGTGATTCACAGCTCATTATCAATCAAACAAATGGCAACTGAAGGATGAAAGATGAAAAGCTGATCCCTTATCATGTCTATCTGGAGAATCTAACTGAGGAGTTCGAAGAGATCACATTCTCTTACATGCCCCGAACCAAGAATCAATTTGCGGACGCCTTGTCAACTCTCGCCTCGATGCTAGAAATCCCGAAAGGAACTGTTGAATGAGAACTTACTGTTGAACTTTAGGAGGAACCCACATTTTTCCTGCAGATAAATGAAGCTGAAACTCCCTCGAATGATTGGCCATGGTACGCAGACATCAAGGAATAGCTCGAGCACCAAAAGTACCCAGAAGGAGCAACATCAACCGATCGTCGCACTATCCACAACTGGCAGCCCAGTTCACAATCATGGGGGGTATCCTTTACAAGCGATCCTTCAACCAAGTCCTTCTCCACTGTGTGGATGAAATAGAAGTGGCACAAATCATGTCAGAAGTCCACGAAGGACTATGTGGCCTATGTATGAGCGGACACATGATGGTAAAAAAGATCCTACGACTCGGTTATTATTAGCTGACAATGGAGACAGATTGCTGTAAACCCGTCAGAAAGTGTTTCAAATGCTAGGAGCACACAAATTAGATCCATGCACCTGCTTCCGAACTCTAAAACTTGATAGAACCATGGTCCTTCTCTGTATGGGGGCTGGACATCATTGGCAAAGTCAGCCCTAAAGCTTCAAACAGCCCATGGGGTTTCTTCACTTAATGGACACCAAAATCAATGGTTAAGGGGATAATTTATCCATTGGGTCACTTTTTGGGCTGAAATTTAACATGTATGGTTAATTTATGATACATATGCATGGAATAAAATTTCACATCAAACGGATCGTAGGAACTATGTGATCTAGAATTCAAGGGTTTATGTTAATGACATTTTCATAATTGTTGCTAATATGAGAGTTTTGAGAAATCTAATGGTTCTACATGATTATAGGCATGTTTCTAAGTAATCTTATAAAAAATTATATCTAAATCATTATGAATAAAGAATTATTCACCAAATTAATTAAGAGAATGCACATATAATGGATGGTTAGATGAAATGTTAAAAACAGAAAAACTTGATGGTTAGTACTCTGATTATATATGTAAGTGGGTGTCTGGTCAGTTTTGTAAATGGATGATCATAAGTGGGTTTTTGAAGTAATCAAGAGGCAAAACATGTTTACCGTTAGATTCATGTGACTTGTCCACCTGTGTAAGTTTTCATATTATAGTTTTGATGGTGGGTTAAGCATATTCATAGGTGGTGAACAAGATGAACGGATCAGAATCTCAATTTAATGCGTACAAGCGGATGCAAATATTAAGTAGTTAGTTTACTATGATTGGGTAGTCCAAACTCAAAGTGGACAGTCAGATATCTTTATCTATCAGTGATAGTTGGTTGACCGGTTGGTTATGATAGACAAGTGAGAATACTTAGACATATGATGATCTTGTCTTAAAATCAATGGTCAGATAGATGATTTATGAAATTCATATTAGAGAATAGGTATAAGGTTAGGATAGCTAGATAGGTATCTTACACATGTACATATTAAGTTAAATTTCATGGTAACACTCGAGAACTTTCAATATTCGGATATTGAAAAGTTCAGGGTGTTACACGATAACCCGTGCTGGAGAGAGGATTGCCACAACCACGACAAACAATTTTCTAGCACACCTAGTGGTACTTTGATTATAGGTTACCAGTTTGACTATTGCCATAATGCAGAGAAGTGGTAGGATTGCTGGGAACAAACTTGCGACGCCAACCACACCACCTCCATGGGATGATGTGCAAGTTCAGGTACCTCCAAGTGAAATTAGTTTGAATATCAACTCAGCCAAAAACCAAGCAGGGTTATTGACAGCTCGCCTTATTCTACCGGACGACGTATCGATGGTGCTAAGGGATGTTCATATGAGCATTCAAATGATACAAGAGCATGGGAGAATTTAAGCTAAGTAGTTCCGTCAACAGGCTGAAAGTGCTAATCGCTACATAGCTAGTCAGACTGAGGCCATGCAACGACTACTAGCCATTATGACATAATAGGTACAACCAACACAATAAAATAATGGAAGTTCGGTTGGTAATATCGTCCATTTCCCACTTGTACCACCATTGCAGCATAACTCACCACCTATTCCTCCTCTAGAAGTCAGAAATGTGCCACCTCTTGCCGAGGTCAAGCGACCTAAACAAGAGGCTAGGAATGATGAGAATAGAAATCAATTACCACTAGCAGTGCTCTACCCACCGCAAGGTCCTAAGTTTCAAGATAATTTTAATAGATTTGGTCCAGATCATCCGTCGGCCATGGAACCTCCACGGATCGATCGCGACCAAATACTGTAACTCGTGCAAGAAGTTGATGGCTAGGTGTTAGGCCATAACACTATTCCTATGTATTATAAACCATACCACAAATGGATAAATTGACAGAACCCACTGCTGAGAAATTATTGATCGAAATTCGCCCTATTTTCAAGAGAACATGGTCAGTCAACTATCAAACATGTCGGCTGGTTTATCACGCGATGTGGCGAACTAGTCAACAATGATTATTATAAATTATAGTTATTCAGTCACTTGTTGACCACTGGAGCCTTCGCATGGTATTCCAATTTGTCATCTGACTTAATACATACCTGGCAAGAATTGGAGGAAAGATTTCATGCTCAAATTTTCTCCAAAAACGTGGATATAACTATGTCCGATCTCATACGATTTCGACAGTTACCTAGAGAATCTTATGAAAGTTATATTATGTGGTTCAAGTGGGTAAAAAGCCTCTATAAGGTGGTCATGATTGAGGACAAATTCATGCATCTTACATAAGATGGTTTAGAGTACAAACATCGTAAAAAGTTTGTAAGCACGAAGTTTACCGATTTATACGACCTTACCAAGAAAGTCTCTTGATATGAAGAGTTACTTTAAGAAGGGATTAGGCAAGCAAATTTGTCAATAGGAAAGTATTACAATGATCCTAATTACAAGATTGCGATTGCCAAAGTGGTAGCTAAGAAACCATTAGTATACTCGGCATTGGTCAAAGCAAAATCAATCGCCCCAGCAACCCAAAAAGCCCAAAAAATATATACCTTTGACATTACTCGAGCCAAGGAAATTTTCAACTTAATGTTGGAGGCAAAATTTATCAAGGTTCTTATTAATCATACGATACCTTCGGCTGAGGAATTAAAGAAGGACGATATTGTAAATGGCATGGATCTTGTTTCGATTCCACTAACAAGTATGTAATTTTTAGGAATCTCATTCAAGATCATATCGAATGTGGATTGCTGAAATTTTCAGAAAAGGAAAAGGAAGCCATGCTGATTGATATTGATCTATTCCCAACCGGCATGGAGATAAACACTGTCACGACTGACTTAAGGGATCGACCTCGATCGAAAATTAAACTCAGTTTAGGACGTCTGCATAAAGCAATGTGTAACATCCTGAAATTTTCATGATCTGAATTTGATGCTTAGCATGGAAATCCTAGATGTTATTTCTTCCGAACCCTTTAATTAAACCATTTAGTTTATAACAAACATGGGTATTCATGAGAATGAAAGTTAACTAGTTCCATTATTCCATGAAATAAAATATAAATTCAAAAACTTCTAATGCTCACACAATGGGAGCTTATTACATCATTAAGTCCATAGCAGAAACAGAAATAAAATAAAGCATAAACTAATTTCCTATTTATTCAGCAAAATCTTCCATTGGGAGATGGTCCTCTGGATCCTTAACCTGTACATCACGTGCGTCATCTGTACAGTTGGAGAGGGTCAATGCCCTATTCATAGTGATGATTATCCTTTAAGATTGATAATAATTCAAGAGATTTATAAAAGAAAGGTAAGGGTTCTGATCGTCTCGTATTCCACTACTATAAGGGGTATTAGCATGCGCAAATAACCTGCATGAGATGCATGCCTAGTAAAGTGTGTGCGGCTCATCATACATAGTGATCATCACAATGTGGAGAATAATTTATAGAAAACCCAGCTAGCCCCCCATTTTCACATTACGGAGATTCACCGGCATCTCCAATGCCACCGTGGATTTACGTGAACACCTCGAGCGGCACAACACATGAGTGTTTCAACAAGAAACAAATGCATTCAATTTGGGAGAATTCATTCACTCAATAGTTAACAAAAGAAAATTAAAGAGAATAATCACGATATTTATTCATTCTGAATTTATTTACATCCTTTATCTCCTTTGATTCTAAAGTAGAACATTTACATAAACACAATACAAGTATTAGATAGCATCATGATTTTTAATGTAGTGATATTGATGTGCTGGCATAACGTATATCTTGATTGATCCCATGCTCCAAATTAGGGCATTTTGCTGATCTTTGATTGATAATTAATGAATCCCTAACATGAATTGAGTCATCCCACGTTCACGAGGGAGAACAATACACCATCAGGAAGGTTGTGCGCACATAGCCACTGTGCATCAGTGGTGTTGTGCGCACATGGACGTTGTGAGCTCTTGTTCGTTGTGCTTTGGCACTCGTTGTGTGCCCCACAAGCCTTGTTTTGCACAATAGGTGCAGACAATACCTGTGTTCTTCTGAAGTCTAGATCTCTCTCCTCTGCTTGAATCTTGCGTTAATGAATGAATTATAGAGGGGTGATGGGGTATATATAGCCTTTCACACCTGTGAATACCTCAACACCTTGGTTGTGCACCCAGCACCTTTGTGCGGACCACCTTTGTGTGGATTTCCTTGTGACATCCTTTGTGTGGCCCAACCTAGTGTGGTGCACAACCCCTAATTGTAGCCTTCTGTTTGTGCGGCGCACAACCTCCGTTTAGAAAGAACTCCTTTTATTTTTCCTTGATTTCTTTTTATGCCTTAATAGATGCCCCCTTGATCCTACATTTTCAATTTGTATCTATAACACAATAGAATGTAGGATCAATCCTTCAAAAAATTAATTAATTTAGCATTAATTATGGAATTTTCCTCATTGTTCGCAATTTTAAATTTGCACACAACCTAGCTTGCACACAGCCATCATTTGCGCATAACCCAGCTGGCACACAGTCCAGCCTGGAAAAGTCTACATAAACCGCTCCAAGCCCTCATTTCATTCACTCTTACTTCGTAGCCTCCCCCCCCTTGCACGTTATTCCTTTTTGTGTGCGTCTTTGCACACAACACACTCTTGCACACAACGCACTCTTGCGCACAACTACATGTTGTGTACAATAAATCTTTCTGGGCACAATACTTCTATTTGCGCACAACTCAATTTTTTATGCACAACTGAATTCTTGCAGACATCTTTGCTGATTCTGGACTTCTTCAAGTGTCTCAACTTGTCTACTAAATCCTCTTGTTCCAATGGCTCATTCTAAGAGGCCTCGCACTTCTCAAGAAAGTCATCACGCTGTTGAATCATCCAACCCCTGGCCACTTGAAACTCATCCCCAAAAGAAATTCAGATCCTCTGAGGGCTACTCATCTCTTTTTAAGGCACTAACCCCATCGATAATCAATTTTTTTGATCGAATCTAGTGCCTATCTGATTCCATTTGTACTGCCGTCTTGATGAGAGAGTTAGAAGCACAACCTACAGAAGGTCAAGAGTCAGACTGGGAGAATTGGCTAAAATCCACCGCTAATTTTCAGACAGATGATTCCCATCCTGCTCCCGTTGAATCCTCCCCTCCTCCCTCGATTTCGAATAAGAAAAGGAGACGGAGTAAAAATGAAATCTTCCAAGAGAAAATTCAAGAACATAATAAGAGGCACTATCAAAACGTTTAGGACATGATCAAGTCTCAAGTGGATGCAATCAAGTTAAAAAAATCCTTATAAAGATGAGATCATCACCATCCCTTTGCACCTTCAGCGTCATTTTTCTATGATCCAGAGCGAACCATCCGATTATATGACACAAAATCGGCTCTGATATGTGGCGAACTGGGTTATAAAAGAGCCGAGAATTCTTAAAGGCTATCTCATAGAAAAATGTCTAGTTCAGAAGACCGGTCAAGTATTGTATATGTGTTTTCTCATGCTGTGCCACAATCATCACTCTATATATCCCACCCACTATTTCGAAACAATCCAGCAACATTTTCATGACCATGATTCCTTGTAAGGGAAAGATGAATTCAGGATGTGTGGTGTCTTGGTTCAACGTCAGTTCTACAGTTCTTGGACCAAGGCAATCCTAAAAAAATATGAAGAAATTCTCATGCGGCAAATATATTTGCAGCCATAGAAGCCACCTCTAATTTCTTTCACAAGGATACTTTGATTTACAAGGGTTTCTTGAAGTATTGGTCTCCCACCACGAATTCCTTTCATCTCCCAGTTGATGAGGTGAGTATTACTTTGTGGGATTTGTACAGAATGGTGGGCCTTCCTATCACTGGGTCCTTTCTAGACGAATATAGTCCTACCAACGAGGAGTTCGCTTATGTCGCTCCTAGCAGAACACCTAAGATCTCAGCTTTCACTATCAAACTTTTTCATGAGATGTCCCATTTCCTCGACGTTCACAAAATATCCCCACTCCAATGGCTTGCACATTTCTCTCAATTTCTGCAGTAAATGTTTTTTTTAATGTTTCTTCCCTTCTCCTTTCAAATACATCTTCATGTGTTTCTTCTTTTTCTCAAATCTCTTCCCTTTTCAGGCTTTTTGGTAGCCACTCATCGGAACTGGAGCTGCCTGCAGGAGGATAAGAGGTCCAGCCAATTTTACTGCCGAAACTGAGCTAGCTACTTTCCTGGCGTACTGGATAAGTTTGGCCATTTTACCCAGTTTTAAATGGTCAGACTCCATTTGACCAACTTTGTTTGTAGCAACAGGAGCCACAGTAGAAGGCAAGAAGAAGTATTCTTTGGCTCCTCCCATCCTATGTTCGTTGCATAGAGTTTTTGGAAATGCTACGGTGCATTGCTCGAGCCCAGCAATTGGAGCTTCATCTTCTTTTACTCCGTGACACTACTTCTCAGGTTGGCTTGGAGTATATTTTCCCTAGACTTACGGTGACCCTGAGAAGGCTTACGTTCACCCTAAACACCTGTCTTTGTGGTATTACCTTAGACAGAAGATGGTAAAGAAGGCATACAAATAGATAATTGATAAAATTGAGAATACAGAATCCATCGGTTTCTTTCCCTTCTACTTGACTTATCAGGCTGAGGACAAAGAAGTTGAAGATAACGATAGTTTAGAGCCTATCGAGAGAACTTTCTTCCTTTATATTCGTTCTTATAGCTTGCCCATGCAAGAAGGGGTGGAATTTTAGAGAGAACCCTATTGTCCAAGTAGGTTTTCCAAGAAATTTGGCTATAATGAAGTTGTGCCCCAAGTGGGAGAGGAAGTAACACGAACGATGAGAATTTATGGGGTCAGCTCATATAATTAGGCTTTAATATGGAAGCAACTTTTGGCAAGGAGCTTTGGCTCTCGTTTCGTCCTTCTAGGATTCAATCACCAAGTTCTGGCTTTGTATTCTTGGATGCGATAGTAGATGCACCATTATTATTTAGTGCATAATTATTTTTCTGTTGATCGCCCCATTTGGATTCCCCCTCCGAGGTTGAGAAATTATAGACTAGAACACGGAATCGAGTTTTTCGTTGAAAAGGATCACGCAGCTATTCTAGGGTAGTTCTGTTGGAAAATCTCCGTAGAAGAACCCATTAGAGATCTAAAGCTGCCAAATACTCTAGAGGGTGGATTGCTTTTGGATTCCCCCTCGATCTTATAAACGGAAGAGAAAGGCAGGCCACTCCTACAGATGAATTTGAAACTCCAGGCGCTATCCTCTCCCACTCGTGAAAGAGGAAATCAACATGATTAACCTTCTGTTGTAGTCTTTCCTACCATAGATCATACAACAACTACCACAACTGTAACCTCTCCTATTGCAGGTCAAATTGCCGCTACTACCTCCCCTATGACTCGTTCGTGAGGCAAGTCATTATCTCTAGGACTTCTAGCACAACAACTTCCTTCTCCTACTTGAGGTGCTCGTCTTCTCCCTGTGAAAACTGTTTATAAAGGAAAGCGCGCCATCTCAGAAGAGGATAGCTCGCTGGACTATTCAGTGAACACTCTAATCAGTGAAACATCTTCCTCTACAAGTTTAAATGATGAAGGGAATGTTTTGTTGGATGAAAATCAAGAATCAGATGCTAAGGTGGACATTGAGGAAGAAGGTGAAATCAGGACTGAACCTCCTCCCCTCAAAGTTTGACCAAATCATCCAAATGATTCTTCCCCTATCAGGGTAGCTTATTTCGAAGAGGAACAACTTGGGTACAGAGGGTTTGGTTGCTCTCCTAGGGTGAATATTTTCATTTCTTTTGACACTTCTTATTCTTCGTGCTTCATAAAGACCATCGACATAGTCGCACCTACTATTCTTTCGACGATAGTAGAAATGTCTATATCGAGAGAAGCAGAAGTCCTGCCATCGAACATTCAAGTAGAGGTAAAAAATATATTTTTTCCTCAGAGTGTGGAAGTGAATCAGGAGATTACATAGGCTTTGCCAGTGGTTACTGTAACCTCTGATGTTCCTACTCATGCCGATAACTCTTTAACTGTGCGTCCTTCTTTGATCCAACTGGTAGCTTGAAGTTTAAAATTCTTTTCTGATCCGGTTGATGTTCCGACTCCACCAACTTTGGATGTAAGCACTGAAGCTCGTGAACTTTCTCTGAATGTTGTTGTCACAGTTACGGACATGTCAACATCTTCTGAACTAAGAGCTCCTTCTGTTCAAGCCACTTCCGCAGTTACCCCCAGAGAAGGTATACTTCTTCTTTTATATTACTAGCTTTACTTTCTAGTTCTCATCTTTCTAATTGTGCTTTTTCTTTTCTGCTACCATTATATTGACTCCAAGTGGTTCTGAAGGTTCCAATTCTGTGGCTACAGTTTCTGACAAGCTTTCGCTAGAGAAAGTCTCACCTCTTATGCTGGTATTCTTCAAAAATGCAATTTCTGTTGTTATAAGCACCTTTAAGGATCCAATATAGTGCCCTCTCTTGGACAGCGGTTTAACTGTTCTTGATCATTCAGCTCGCTTAGCCCATATCAACGTTCTTTCTCTTCATGATTCTTTATTGCAATTCTACAACTCTATTAATAATATAGAAGTAGCGCAAAGTGTAGTTGTTGCTCCAGAAATTTTGGATCGTCAGAGAGAATTAATGATGCTCAAGGAAAGAATCTCTCGAACAAATGATCTCCTCTCTAACTATGGCATGTTGAATCAATATCTTCATGAAAGGTTGAAGGCTTTCGACAAAAACAAATGATCATTGAGAACTAAATTGCCTTTCTTCAAAAAGAGATCTCATTGGTTAAATTCGAAGAGAGGCAGAGGAGTTAAACATCTGCCAAGTCAAAGAAGAGATCGAAGTGAATGCTCAAATTGCTGATATCGAAAGGGCTGAACAGGTGATGAACAGAGAGTTTGTTGCCTCTTTGGAATTAGAATTAGCTGATGTACCTAATCAAGCTAGGGTTATCCTTGAGGCTGAGCAAATGTCTACTGTAGCACAAATTCAATTGAAGGAAGGTTTACAACACTATGTAATAGCATTAGGCATGTCTGAAGATTTGTAGAAATTATGCTTTTCCTGTAAATTTTCTTTATTTCCTTTTGTTTTATAATGCTCAAATGAATTTCAATACTTTGTTCAAAGCAAACATATTCTTGGCAGTACAATCATCGATTTTGGATACTTACTGATGCAATATTCACATAATTAATCATCTACTTCATTATATCTATAAAATCTATCATGATCATGAATCATAAAGTATCCCTATGGGATGTCTATTCTAATGGGCAGAGCTATTTTTGTTTTGGATTTAGTCGAATTAGCTTTGCACACAGTTTAAGTTCTTGAGTAGTGGAGCAAACACAGTTTTTTAGAATCATGAGTAGTTGGAGTCGGGTCTTATGTGAGTGGCTTCTGTAACTCTCTAAAGTTCACAGGGCTTATTACTGCTGGGGAGTTCACAAACCGTGATCCATCAGAGGGGCCCAGTGAAGCTACCGGGGCTGTGAACTCAGTGGGATTTATGCATAGGGTTGGACATAGTAACTCTCTAGATTTCACGGGGCGCGCAAGGTTACCTTTGGTACTAAATCCGAGGCCGCTGGTCCATCAATGAAGGGGTATTTTAGACCATGTCCTTATGAGTTACTATTGAAATCAAGCCAAGAATTTGTGGGGTCTTATTCTACTCCCCTTTTTCTTCGTCTGCAAGGTCGGACCCATTCACGGGAGGGTGTTTTCATCCTTGTCCGTGATGCTATCGGAAGCTATACAAATGACATTGGTCTCACGCATGACTGGCCATTGAGGACTTTTTGGTCAAGGCTTTTAGTCATTGGCTCCGTTCGCTGCCCCATGGGTATGCATGTGATGTGGCCTATACAGGCTTTTTAGGGCCACTGGCTCCACACTGCTGCCCAAATAATATATAATTCTTATGCGTAGCTGGCCATATAGGGCTTGGCTAGGCTACCTTAAATGATGAGCTGTCACTGCTGCCATAAAAATTGGTATGTGCTTGGTTGTATAAGCTATCCCACTTTTCTGAATGGTAAATCAATAATTGATACATCGCCATTGCTTACTATTACCGATAATGTTCCGATGAGATCCATGTTCATATTGAACTAGCTTGGCGATGATAACAACTTTGATAGACTGTCAGTGACGATAGGGATGGTTGCTGATTTCAGCAATAGTCGTTGAAGCTTAACCTTGATATGCTTAAAAATTTACCCTTTATTCATATATGAAAGAAAGAATACAAGGCTTTTCCTTTTAAGGCTGTTTCATCATTTCACTCATTGTTGCCCCCTTTTAATTTAGAAGAATTTTCTAATAATCTTCTAGATCAAAACTACCTCCTCTCTCAGACGATATTTCTTGATGAAGCGAGAATTGATCGGTATACTGATGCCTTGTCTATCTTAATCTGTAACTCTATATGCCCCATTGGAATATACTTCGGTTATGATATATGGTCCATCCCATTTAGGATCGAACTTGCCCCTTGTTCTATGGGTGACCACTATTGGTGTAACACCCCGCACCTCTGGTACACGGGTGTTACCACTTAAACCTACCAGAATCAGCTAACCAAACAACTTGTACACAATGTATGTAGGATGGGGCTCCCAGGCATCATTAAAACCGTCCATCAGAAGTCCTAGGAGCTAAAATGTACCCCACATCAATCAAAAAGGTAACCTTGATTAAACATCTTAAGTTGAAGCAGTTTTTAAATTAGTTAATGATAAAGAAATGAAACGATGCTCTTGTGATCGACCTTTGAGGGGTAGTTAATGGCCAACCAAGCACTCACTACCTCTCAAAATCATATCTAACTATTGAAATCAAGTATCAAATTAATCCAGCCATTGGATCGACCGTATTGGCCATAAAAAGGCCTGAGACATGTGATACGGCCCACCTGGGCCTCAGTCCTGCCCCAAACTGTGCTAGGACCCCTAAGTGGGGATCCCAAGGCCATTGGATGGAGTGGATTTTGTCACAAACATCATAGTGGACCCCACACGAAGTGCATGTGCACCCTGAGCACCTGTGCACGACGTGCACTGGACGAACCAATTGGGTCAAACTGGCTTTGACCGAGCCAAATTGTAAAAAGTGAATTTCTCCTGTCGAAAACGTGTTTTGAAAACTGGCAAATTGTAGCTTCTAAAGTGGCCCACCCAAGGAACTTTCTGAATCATCTCAGTCGTCCATCAGACTCATGGGGCCTGTCTGACCATAACCCTATAGGCTCTTGAGCCTATGCAAAGGAACAACAATTTTAGGATGGAACCGATCCAAATCTCACATGTGGCTGGGATCCAGAATGGTGGGCCAATCCCTGACCATATGGGCAGCCAATGATATTTCCGATCAAGCTATCCCAGCCATCCATCTTCCAGCTGAGAGCCACGCTTTCCCATTTCTGAGAATGGCTAAGCAACAACTTCACCAAGAAAAGTAGAAAAGGAGTCTTTCCTTTTTGAGAAACAGGTGTTGGCAAAATTCTAATCGTCCCCTGGGCCATGTGGAGAAATCCTAGCCCTTCTCTGCAAGGTGGTATGAGATAATGGAGAGAAATGCTCCATCTCTTGAGAAAATAACAAAAATCAAAATATCTTATGAGATATTCTGAAACTCACATTTTAGGTCCAAAAAGTGGGCCTCGCTGTGATCAGTAGTCCCATCTGGTCTGCTCAAAAAGACCAGATCATAAGGAAATATATTAGAGAGTAATCTGCCATTAATGGCCACTCATCTTCCTCGCTAAATCACCAAACCCATGATGATGAGATGGGCCCCACTGTGACTAAAATTTTACCTTCCTAGTACATCATTGCAGTGGGAATCCATCCCCAGGATTAGATGAAACCCATGCATTGCCCTTTTTCAAAGATGGCCCATGTAAATGTCATTTTCTTCCTAGCTGTTGGAGCTCTCTCGCCCACGCCTATAAAAGGGCACTGCTGCTGCTCTCGGGATTCATACCAAAGAGTGAAAGAAGAAAAGAGAGGGAGAAAGGAGAGAGAGAGAGAGAGAAAGAGAGAGAGAGAGAGAGAGTGAGGGAGAGAGAGAGAAAGAATGGAGTGAAAGTGAGGGCTGGTGCATTCATTCCCTTCCGAGTCCAACTCAAGCTCAACCGAGTTTGTAAAATTCAGGTCGCATTCGAGTCAAGCAAAGGTAAATCCTCACCACCTTACACTCCCATTTTCATTCAGCCAAGGCCACCACGGCTAGGGACATTGCCATTCTCCTGGTCGTGATAGCAAGTGCCGAGTCCAAGAAAGAACTCGGTGGTGGGCCACACCAATGGATTATAGCTGGGTTGCATTTGAGTTAAACTCAGAGGGCTGCAGCAGCTGGATCGAATCGATGACCCAGGCACATCTGTGGGCCATGCCTGAGTTTAAGTCTTAGTGGGCCACGGCCTACACGTGTATCATAAGATCGAAACAAGCCTTCATCAGGCCTTGTAAAGGAGCTAAGAATAGCCCTCAACTGGGCCTCAATTTGAGCTCAAATGTTTCACCAGCAGGGCCTTGAATCAATCTGAAAAATAGGCCGAGGTTAGGCCATAAAATGGGTTGGATAGTGGGCTGAAACTGTATTGAAAATAGGGCTTCATAAGGCCATGCAAAGGGCTGAAAACAAACCCGTAGGCCCTGCAATGACCTAAAAATGGCCCCAGCTGGGCCATGAATGAAGCTAGAGAAGGGCCTTCGATTGGGCAGGAAACTAAGCAGAAAACAACATGTAAATGGCTAGGATTTGAGGCTAAATAATGCCTTTAGCTAAGCTGTCCATTGGTTGGGTTATAGTCACCAATCAACCCTAAAAATTGGGATGAAACCAGCCCATTCTCTAGGTTGAAACTAGTCTAAAGGATGAGCCATGAGGTGGGCTCAAAATGGATCTCATGTGGGCCATGGAAACACGCTGCATGATTGGCTGATATCGGCCCTGAATCTGGGCCAAAACCAGACCTAGAAACTGGCCAAGATCACCCCAAATACATGCCAAGAAACTCACTGGGCTGCACTATACACCACACATATCAGTGGGCCTCGCCGAGTGCAGCCCGGTGGATCACACCTTAGTCCAAAAAAATTTTGGTGGGCTGCACCCTGTAAAATGGGTGGCCTGCAACCTGTAATACAGGTGGGACTCACCACTCTAAAATAGGTGGGCCGCACCACATTAAATCATGTGTGGGCCACACCCCATTAAGTCTGTGGGGCCCTGTGCATTTCAGATAGGCCACACCACAAATGGTGGGCCTCACCTTGAATCACGAAGGGCCTCACCTTAGATCCCTATGGCCGAATTAGGCCCAGATTTGGGCCACAATATGGGCCGTGATTGGGTCACACAACTGGGGCAAAAATGGCCCAGTCCAGTCCAGATTGTTGAGTTTACATTGGACCTAATAACTAGGCTGAAGCAGGCTTAGTTCGGTTCTTAGTAAAGAGTAATTTTGAGCCCCGATTTGGGCACTTGTTAGACATAAGTCTATTGAGCCCAATCACTCTAGTGCAGCCCAAATAGCCCTGTTTATGGGACCCTTCAAACTCACGCAACTTTAATAAATTAACCCTGAGAATATTTGGCTATAACCTCAGGAGGTCGTTTACGTGACTTTAGGCCACTAGGTACATGTGGGAATTCTGATCAAGGGCAGGACTACAACAACTCAAGTGATGATTTTCTTCCCCTTGGGCCTTCCATCCCCAAGCTAGGCTAAGGGTAGCCTTTATGGTAACTATGAATGATAACCCAGAGATGGTAAATCATTCGGCTAGTTACTAAGACTTATGCCTTATAAGTGGGTTGATGTTTTGCTTAGTTCACTCAAACTCATGATTTAGAATTTATTTGAATACTTGGATAGTCTAACTCAGGCCTTAGAATTGATTAGAATATTTGATTAGTTAACTTATCACATGTCTTAGAAATGATTAAACTACTTGATTAGTTTACTTAGCAATTAGTAGTATGTTTGATTAACTTACTTTATTGAATGTTCTAAAATTAATTGGAAACACTTTACTAGTTTAACTTAAAAGCATGCCTTGAATTTATCAGAACACTCGTTTAGTTTACTTGAGATACATGCTTTAGAATTTGATAAGTTAAGAATATGTGACTCTTCAATTGTTTTTATACGTGAATCTTACTTCGAATATCAAAGCATGCCTAAATCTCCATATGATTGGATTGGTTGTAAGTCACACATTATTTGAAATCTCTCTATGGAAACTCCTATTTAAAGAGAGTCCATGCTTAGGGTGTAACGAGATAGATTACGATGAGAATAGACCCTCAGCATGGAGGTTATGATTAGTGACAATTAATTTATGGGGCTTACCATCTATGAAGTGATTCCACTTACCTGACTATGGAATGAATCTTGCAAACCTTTATTACTACCACTGTTTACTTGTATTTGAATTATACATATCGTCTCATTTAGTCGCTGCATTAAATTTTTGAATACTTCATTCCTTATCATTATGCGGTGGTAGTTCCCTTATATTGAGAATTGATTGGCCACGTGTTGATGGGTTTTATACACACCCCTAAGGCGGTGGACTCATGGGCCGAGGATGGTGGTCATGGGACACTATGCCCGAGCAGTCGACCTATGCTGGTGACGAGCCCCCATAGTGACCTCGAGTCTATTTAAATTGATTGATTGTAACTAGACTAATAATGGTTTGGCTAATCATGCATACATGGCACAAACTAGCGTCTATCGCTCATGTACAAGATGTACGATAGGCAGTTGTTATGCCGTACGTGATGTATGCACATGATGTGCTTCGCTAACGGTCAGCCTTTACATGGGTGACGAACCCAACTTCCGAACGGATCAGCATCCCTGAGTCAATGATGCATTCACGCATCCATGTATATAATAAGACTGCATTTACTAGGTTTTGGTTACTTAGATGTTTTTATGCTATTTCTTATCTAGGGTGGCAATGTGTAATCTTGAGGGGAAATCATATTGAGGTGGTCACTCATTCATTAATGTTCAACCGTGCAGAGGATATAGGTGCAGATATGGACAACTACGTAGCAGATCTCGGGATGGCTACCTGCGCAGTGGAGGAAGAGCCATACGAGGATGAGTCGTACCAGGAAGTGGCTTCTTACTTTGGACTAAATTAGTAGACTAGTTGCTTATATTTATTTCAGTACACTTTGGAACTTAAGTTTTTTTTTATATATGGCCCCCAGCTGAGTGGCCCAAGATATTGTTATCATTTGGGCTACATTTATACTACGCTTGGTTTTCGTTAATTGTACTTTGATCTTGTTTGATTATCATTTGATTATCTACTAACATCCTAGTTTTCAAGAAACGAGTTGTATACTCAGGTCCCGAAAATCGGGCGTTACAAGTTGGTATCAAAGTGGAGTATGAGATAGCCTGGCTGTGGGATCAATATACAAAATCTTTAAGGGATTAACTTAGGTGGAACTTAGATATTTTCCTTTACAAAGTAGCTAGGATAAACAGCTATAGAAATAGAATACTTAGGTCCATTAGATATTAGTAGAATGAACAATTAAACCTATGAAGAAATCCCTAATATCTAGAAAGAAATTAGAGTATGAATCACCTAGAAAAAAAACTTAGAATCCCTTGGGAAATGACAAGTTAGTCGTCTGAACTTAGAAACAAAAACCTTAGTTCCCTTGAAATTACAATCAAGAATATTGGTTAGGCTTAGGAACTAAACTTGTATGTTATGCGGCAGGCATGGTTATAAGACCTCTAACCCTTGTGTTGTTTCGTAATTGACTAGGATCATTTTTCCCAATACCTGAACCATGAAATTTTGACCTCATAGGAAGACATTCCACCTGTACTACGATCACTTCGGACCCATACGATCGACACACATCCCCTCTCGTTGACCAGGCGCTAGTGGGAGCGCGACCCTATCTATACGTTAGGCCTTCCACTTAGAGTGGCGAATATGGACATGGGATCAGAAGCCCTAGGGATTCTCCTTCCCCTTAAACCATTCAATCAGGGCTACCCTCATAGTATTTTGAGTAGAGGATGCCCTCAGCAGATGCACTTATGGATTTTCAGAAAGGGGTTATGGCTTTTTTGGCCTTCGCACAGATGGCCGCAGCTATGTAGCAGTAACAGGATACGTTCGCATGACAGCAACAGGACGTACATGCGCTGATGATGGAGACTCTTCAAGATAGAGATCGTAGGGTGACATCCCGAGATAGAGAGACCTGGGGCGTTGATGTGTTCAATCGTTTCCAGAGGCTCTGGCCACCGACCTTTGGGGGAGCACTCGACCCAGTGTAGGCAGAGCATTGATTGGTGAGGATCGCTAAAAAGATGAAACCACTGGATGCTTAGATATCCAGAGGGTTAACCGACCAATGTACGTTCTGGAAGGGGAGACAGATAATTGGTGGCATAATGTACAGAGGAGCGTCCCACTCGAACACTCATGGACTTGGGCCAGCTTTAGGAAGAAGTTCTCGGAAAAATACTTCTTGTGATCGTGCTGAAATGAGAAGATTGCGAAGTTCTTGAAGCTAGAGCAGGAGAACATGATAGTCGCCGAGTACGAGGCGCGATTTGATAAACTGGCCCGATATGTGCCCAAGGCCCTCGAGGATGAGGAGTATAAGCTACAGAAGTTTGAGGAGGGATTCAAGCCTAGGACACAGTCTCGTCTGTGTGCATGGGATTTCAGGAATTTCTCAGAATTGGTAGATAAGGCGATGAGGGTAGAGAAAGATTACAAGCACACTATCCGCTCACGCCTCCCAGCTTAAGACATCACGGCCAGACTGAGACAGGCTCCTACTCCACCTATTCTAGTAGGGAGATTCAGATTGCTACCTGCGCAAGCTCCACCCTTGCCTTCCGGCAGGAACTGTGACTATTGCGGTAGGCCAAACCACATTGTCCGGAACTGCTACAAGCATATGAGAGATCAAGGAATTCCACTCCTCGAGAACCATCCCCATCAGAACTAGGTGGTAGCTAGGGCAACACCTAGGCCTCAACAGCCCAGATAGGGACCCCCGACTCAGTAGAGGGTTCCCCTGGCTCGAGTATATGCAGTTGCTGCCACGAAGGTTGAGTAGGACCCTCTTCAGACCATTCATGGTACCACTCACATTAACAATACCCTTATACTCACTCTGTTTAATTCTGGTGTAACTCCGTCTTTCATTGATTCTGCTATGCATCTAGACTAGAATTGAACACAACTCGAATGCATGCCCCCTTAGTCGTAGCATCCCCTATGGGTAAATTCGTTGAAACTGATAGAGTATGTAAGGTGTGTCCCATAACTCTCGCAAATTGTGATGTAACTGTGGACCTGATCGTCATGCCTGTCAGATAGTTTGACGTCATCCTAGGGATGGACTGGCTTACATTAGTATGTGCAGTCATGGACTATCGCAACAAGATGGTTACTATATCTGTCCTTGGGAAGGCCTCCTTCACTCTGAAAAGGAAGGGCAGGCACGAGGAATTCAAGAACTTGCACGCTCTAAGTAAAGTTGAGACAATAGAAGCTGTCATCAGTCAGATACCAGTTGTGCGAGATTTCCCAGAGGTGTTCCAAGAAATACCAAGGTTGACCCCTAGGCGGGCAATAGATTTTTGTATTGATCTTAAGCCAGGGAACGCCTCCATATCATTGCCTCCGTTCTATATGCCTCCTTTCGAGACGGAAGAGCTGAGGAGTCAAATTGATGAGTTACTGGCCCAAGGTTTCATCCACCCCAGCGTTTCTCCCTAGGGAGTGCCAGTCCTCTTTGTGAAGAAGAAGGACGGGTTGATGCGTCTCTGTATAGACTACAAAAGACTAAATGATGTGACGATAAAGAACAGATATCCCCTACCACGTATCGATGATTTTTTCGACCAACTTAAGGATGCCAGATACTTCTCCAAGATAGATCTGCAATAGGGATACCATCAATTGAGGATTAGGGATGAGGATATCCTTAAGATGGCATTCAGAACTCGCTATGGGCACTATGAGTTCTTGGTTGTCTTTCGGCCTCACCAATACCCCAACTGTATTCATGGACCTGATGAACCAGGTATTCATGTCATACCTGGACTGGTTCGTGATCGTATTCAGCGATGATATCTTGGTTTACTCAAAGAGTCGAGAAGAGAATGAACAACACTTGCGTACAGTCTTAAACACTCTAAAGGAGAATCAGCTGTACGCCAAGCTAAGCAAGTGCGTGTTCTAGTAAGAGGAAGTGAAGTTCCTTGGACACGTAGTGAAAGCAGAAGAATAGCGGTTGATCCAGCTAAGGTGGAGCAGTATCTAAGTGGGATTAACCCACCACAGTCATTGAAGTTTGGAGTTTTCTGGGCATGACAAGGTACTACAGATGCTTTATCAAGGAGTTCTCTAGGATCCTGCAATGCTCACTCAACTGACGAAGAAGAACAACCGGTTTACGTGGGATGAGAACATGGAAGCTACCTTTCAAGAGTTGAAGATGAGACTGACTTCCGCGCCAGTACTCACTCTTCTACAAGAGGGAGAGACGTTCGTGGTGGTGTTAAAGTTAGGGCTGGGATGCATGTTGATGCAAAACGATAAAGTGATCACTTACACTTTGAGGCAGTTGAAGAAGCATGAAGACGATTATCTAACACATAATCTAGAATTGGCAGCAGTAGTCTTCACCCTAAAGATATGGAGACATTATCTCTATGGGGAAGAATTCCAGTTGTTATGTGACCACAAGAGCCTAAAGTACATATTCACACAGAAGGACTTGAACATGCGCCAGCGTCGGTGGATGAAAATGCTCAAGGACTTCCACTTCAACATATCTTACCACCCGGGTAAGGCGAACTCCATGGTTGACGCACTGAGCTGGAAGAAGAAATATGAGTTAATAGCCACATTAATGATCAAGGAGTGGGAGATGATGGAGTTTGTGCAGGACTTCAATATCCAGCTTACTCTTGATGAGCCTGATGTGTATATAGCTCTATTGACTACAGAGCTGACCCTGGTTTGACAAGTAATCTCTGCCCAAGATTAGGATGAGTGGCTTGTCAAGATGAAAGGAAGGTGTAGGAGCGAGGAAATGCCCGATTGGAGGATTGGTGGTGATGAGTGTCTTTATTATCAGGAGCAGGTATGCGTACCCAATGATGCCGATTTAAGGAGAGGGGTCATGGTCGAAGCTCATCATTCTAAGTTAGCTATCCACCCGGGGAGCACCAAGATGTACAACGACATCAAAAGACAATATTGGCGGTGCAACATGAAGAGAGATATAACAGACTTAGTAGCGAAATGTATGGTGTGTCAGAAGATCAAGGCCGAGCATCGCAAGCCCACTGACCTCCTTTAGCCGTTGCCACTAGCTGAATGGAAGTGGGACAACATCTCCATGGACTTCATATCCGGCCTTCCTATAACACAGAAGAAGTACGACTCGATTTGGGTCATTTTCAATTGGCTGACAAGGGCTGCCCAGTTCCTTCCAATTCGCACGACCGATTCGACCTATAGTCTAGCAAGGTTATATATTCAGGAAGTCATGCAATTCTATGGAGTTCCACAGGAGATCATATCAGACTGAGACTATAGGTTTACTTCTGCCTTTTGGAAGAAGTTGCAAGAAGAGATGGGCACAAAGCTCAAGTTCAGTACGACGTTCCATCCTGAGATAGATAGGCAAACTGAGAGGGTGAATCAGATCTTGGAGGACATGTTGAGGGCATGCATTCTAGACTTTCAGGGTAACTGGGACGACCACTTAGCTCTGGCAGAATTTGCATACAACAACAGCTTCCAGTCCAGCATAGGCATGATGCCATGTGAGGCTCTCTATGGCCACCCTTGCCGAGCCCTTTATTGCTAGGCAGAAGTCCGAGAGAGAAAGCTTGTTAGGGCCCAAGCTTATTCAAGCTAGGACCCAGGTCATTGACATTGTTCAGAAGCAATTGCGCACCACTCAGAGCAGACAGAAGAGCTATGTAGATAATCGATGTTGTGACTTGGAATTCGCGGTGGGCGATCATGTATTCTTGAAGATTTCACTTGTGAAGGGCTTGATGAGGTTTGGGCAGAAGGGAAAGTTGGCGCCACTGTTTATTAGGATGTTCAAGACATTGGATCGTGTAGGAGCCATAGCATACTGCTTGGCAGTACCTATTGCTTTGGCCAACATTCACAATGTCTTCCACATATCCATGCTAAAGAAGTACATGCCAGATGAGTCACATATCGTCAACTGGGAATGGGTTGAGCTCACCCAGGATGCTTCCTACATTAAGGAGCCTATTTGTATCCTGGATCGCAAGGAGCAAGTATTGCAGACGAAGACGATACCGCTAGTCAAGGTCCTCTGGTTGTACTAAGGCGAGGAAGAAGCGACTTGGGAACGGGAAGCAAAAGTGATGGAAAAGTGCCCTCACTTATCTGACAACACACCACAGGTAATTTCAAGGGTGACATTTTTTTAGGGGGGTAGAATGTAACACCCCGCACCTTTGGTACATGAGTATTACTACTTAAACCTACATCAATGGAATCCAGAATCAACTAACCAAACAACTTAAACTCGTTGTATGTAGGATAGGGCTCCCAGCATCGTTAAAACCATCCATTAGAGGCCCTAGGAGCTGAAATGCACCCCACATCAGTCAGAAAGGTAACCTTGATTAAACATCTTAAGTTGAAGCAGTTTTTATATTAGCTAATGATAAAGAAATGAAACGATGCTCTTGTGATCGACCTTCAAGGGGTAATTAATGGCCAACCAAGCACTCACTACCTCTCAAATTCATATTTAGCTATTGAAACTAAGTATCAAATTAATCCAGCCATTGGATCGACTATTTGGCCGTAAAAAGGCCTGGGACGTGTGATACTGACCACCTGGGCCTCAATCCCACCCCAAACTGCACTAGGACCCCTAAGTGGGGATCCTAAGACCATTGGACAGAGTGGATTTTGTCACAAACATCACAGTGGAACCCACACGAAGTGCGTGTGATGAACAAGTTGGGTCAAACTGGCTTTGATTGAGCCAAACCATAGAAAGCAGATTTCTCCCGTCGAAAACATGTTTTGAAAACCAATAGACTGTAGCTTCCAAAGTGGCCCACCCTGGGCACTTTCCGAATGATCCGAGCCATTCATCAGACTCGTGGGGCCTGTCTGACCATAACCTTGTATGCTCTCGAGCCCATGTAAAGGAACGACAATTTTGGGATGGAGCCGATCCAAATCTCACGCGTGGCTAGGATCCAGAATGGTGGGCCAATCTGTGACCATATGGGTGGCCCACGATCGTTCTAATCAAGCTATCCCAGCCATCCATCTTCCAGCTGAGAGCCATGTTTTCCCATTTTCGAGAATGGCCAACCAACAGCTGCACTAAGAAAAGTAGAAAAGGAGTCTTTCCTTTTTGGGAAACATGTGCTGCATGATTCCAACAATCCCTTGGGCCACGTGGAGAAATCCTAGCCCTTCTCTGCAAGGTGGTATGAGATAATGGAGAGAAATGCTCCATCTCTTGAGAAAATGATGAAAATTAGAATATCTAGTGAGATATTTTGAAACTCACATTTGAGGTCCAAAAAGTGGGCCCTACAATGATCAGTAGTCCCATCTAGTCCGCTCAAACAGACCAGATCATACGGAAATATATTAGAGAGTAATCTGTCATTAATGGCCACTCATCTTCCCTGTTAAACCACCAAACCCGTGATCACGAGATGGGCGCCGTTGCAATGGGAATCCATCCCTAGGATCAGATGGACCCCATGCATTGCCATTTTTCAAAGATGGCCCATGCAAGTGTCATTTTCTTCCTAGCCATTAGAGCTCTCTCTCTCCCATGCCTATAAAAGGGCACTGCTGTTGCTTTCGGGATTTGCACCAGAGAGAGAAAGAAGAAAAGAGAGGAAGAAAGGAAAGAGAGAGATATAGAGAGAGAGAGAGAAAGGAGTGAAAGTGAGGGCTGGTGCATGCATTCCCTTCTGAGTCCGACTCAAGCTCGACCGAGTTCGTAGAACTCAAGTCGCATTCAAGTTAAGCACAGGTAAATCACCACCACCTTTCACTCCCATTTTCATTCAGCCAAGGCCACCAAGGCTGGGGACATTGTCATTCTCTAGGATGTGGTAGCAAGTGCTGAGTCCAAGATGCAACTCGGTGGTGGGCCACACCAATGGATTGCAGCTGGGCCGCATCTGAGTTAAACTCAGAGGGCCGCAGCAGCTGGACTGAATGGATGACCTAGCCACATTCATGGGCCACGTCTAATTTTAAGTCTTAGTGGATCATGCCCTATACCTGTATTGTAAGATGGAAATAAGCCTTCATCAGGCCTTGTAAAGGAGCTAAGAACACTCCTCGATCAGGGTGTGGCCCATAGTATAGACTCCATCGTCACATACATCTAAACCAGAATCTAGTTGGTGTTTTAAAACACCATCCCAGGTGGGAATGAGTAGATAATTCAGTAGAACTATAAAGCAAAGGTTAACATGTTATCAAGTCAATCAAGCAATAATGATAAAGCAATACAACAAATAATCCTAGCTACTCTTATTAATGCAGGGATGATATGCAGAAATGATTCATGCCCTCGCCTGCACTCCCTCAACGACTTCATCTCACGATCGCGCATGGCAAACTTCTTAAATGTGTGCTTCCTCGCCAAAGCACATGTGATGAGATGCATGGTCATGTTAGCCAAGTAATTAATTAAGCTTATTCACATAGCAGATTCGGGAAGCTAAGATACCTCCCTTTATATCATTAACCTAAATGAGGATCCATCTAGGGTCGTCAATCCTAGTTAATCACATATGATAGGCAAGTTGTAGGGCATCACCCTTAATGAAAAGAAGTCAATAGGAAAATTCAAAGTTTATACTCGAGGTCATACCACCAATGCCATACGTACTGGAGCGCTATTTTCGAAGGGGGTCTAGATCAGACAGTTCACCCCAACCCACGCTGGGATCGCAGTCAGGCTGCGCTAGTGTAGGTTGAACAATTTATACTCGTGGTCACTATGGGGAGGCTCGTCACCTCAGCGTAGGCCGAGAACTCGAATATAGTGTCCCATACCATCATATTTGGCTCACGAGTTTGGGTTGCTTACTGGTCACTATGGGGAAGCTCGTCACTCCAGCATAGGCCGACAACTCGACCACGTTGTTCCATACCACCATGCCCAGCTCATGAGTCTTAGTGGATCATGGTACCATAGTTGAAACGGGTCTTTACATTGGTAAGGGGTACCTTAGATTCAAGCAGTAGTGTCCATACATGGTGAACATATAATAGGCCAATCGGTTTGTTAGGGAAGTTCGATTGGTACGAGCACAAGCTGATTTAATCGCTGTGGAGTGCATAAGCACCCCGTGTGGACTAACCACTGTCGACAATCTTCGTGCAACCCGGATTCATCGAATTTTCCCAAATGTGGCATGACTAATTCAGCCACTCGAATAGGAAAAGTTATCGATTGCCTGAGCTACGCGGTAGCCCCAATCTTACTCAGATGCAACAAATAAATACATGTGATGAACATTTTAGCATTTGACAAACAATCCAAGTAATTACTTCATTTGAGCATTTTATCAAACACCTTGAACATGTTAACAAACACTTGCATTTAATCCATAAATTTTGTAGAGGTAAATATGATTACATGAAATAAATTATACATAGGTACAAGGTAATGTAAAATACTATCTTAATACTCATAATAAGTACAAATCATTAACAATTTCTTATTCAGACATTTTATCAAACACTTAGCCTACACATTACTATAAACATAGACGAAATTAGTTACGACATATATTATGGCAAATCCTTTCAAAAGGGGGTTGTCATACATACAACAAACATGAATCCTAGATTAATAGTCATGGCAAGCACAAATCATGATTTCATATTCATTCAAACATTTCAACAAACACGTGGAATGCATAATATATTCAATATAGTTCATACATGTGTAGCATATGGAAAATGTCGTAACTAAGATCATATGGTAGTAATCAAGTCAGACATAAATCATTAGTTGACATTGAAAGCCTTGAAAACCATAACCTAAATGTTTCTAGTCTGCACCTTTCGTCAGTAAACTCGTTTCGAACTCGGTTTGAATCCTACGCTTCTATCTACAGTACAACGACTACCTAAATCACGAAATAGGTTAGCTATTTCATCGATTCCTCTATTTGGATTCCTAAAATAAGATTAAGGTTAGGATTTTTTACCAAAATCATAGCTGAAAGAGGGTTGGATAGTGAAAGGAAATAGCGATCTAGCACGTAGAGTCGTGTGGGAGGATTCCTGCAACGATCTCCTAGAGTCTCCCTTCTCTCCTCACTCTTTTCCCCACTTTTCTCTCTTCTCTCTCCTAGGGTTTGGAGAAAATCATATGGAATAGAAATAAGGTGGTTTAAGGGCATTATATAGGCCCATAACTAATGCAAATGGCCCCATGGCCATGGTATACCTGATTTATATCCAAAGGGCGCCTGTTTCGGGTTAATGGGGCTCGTCCGGAGGTCCATTACTCACCTACGGTACAGGGTAAGTTTTCTGACCATGGATCTAAGCTAGGTTAAGATTTTGGTCTGATCAGATTTGTGGATCGACTGTGGAGGACCTATATCAGTTCAACGGTTATTGTCACTCGATCAGCTCCACAAGTATACTGATATGTGCAGGGAAATTTCCCTGATCCATGGGTAAAGTTTGGTCAAAATCTGATGTTCTGAAGTCTTCAATTACACCTGTGAATGAATGGCCCAAATCACTTAATTTTTAATTTATTTTCTAAAGATATTTACGTTTCTCACACACTTCGCTCAGGGCTCAAGTTGTGCATTTCTGGATATTATTTGGGCTCGATTCCCGTGATGGTTGTCAAGCCCAATAAGGTGGTCATAGCCTTATAGTTTCACGGTAATCAGACTTTCGACTTGCAGTCCAGGTCTAATACGGAGTTTCATTGTGCTCCCGAGAGCAACTGGGTTTTGAGATTTCTCCTAGGGTTGTAAGTAGTGTTGAGTTAGTGATTCTGACGGTTTTGAGTATTGTCATTTATATAGATAGCGGTTCAAGTTAAATCTAACAATTATTTAGTTTACTTAATTAAATTTTGCCCTAATTTTGAAAGAATAAGGTCCTAGGGTAGTTCTATGTTCCTTTTTGGTACTTTTATTTAGTATATTATTTTAATTATTTTTTTAGTATTTCCTCATTAAGTCTACTTTATCTCGACCAAATTTCATTCAATTTTGTATTCTAAAAAAATTCTAAAAATTCTAGATGTAGTAGCTGTCTGAACTAATAATTTTTAGATACTTGTCACATCAACCTAGATCAATCTATATTAGTATTTTTATTATATTTTCCACTTATTTTTATATGAAACTACACTTATCAAGCTTCAATCTGACTTTTGAATCACCTAAATTGGAATTATATTGAGGGAGATATGACTTTTTGAAGTCGTTTGAAAGTGTAGAAAATCGCAGCGATGGTCCACCAAAATCCAGTGCACCGGCAGCGCGCCGCGGTCAGGGCGGTGGCGCTGCGCATTGCTTAATGTCTGGTAGTGATTCTGCCACCCGATATTTGAAACGGGTGTATTTTATAAACCTAAATGAGTTATTCGATATGCAATATATGAATTTGGAGTAGGAGAAGCTGCTTTATCCAAATAACCTATTTATTTCGTGAGATTCTAAAAGGTTAATGGTTGAAAACCTATTTTATTTATATATTCACTATTTATAGTAAATTTTAGTTTAAGTATTGTTCTTCATCATTTAAACTTTAGAATTTGTGTCTAATATTAAAGTATTTAGAAAAAGTTAAAGAACAAGGTGGTGAAAAGTGAGATTTTTAAAGGAAATGGGTTGAAAGGGGATTTGAGGCTTTAGGTTTGAGTTCTGAGAAGTCAATAAGGGGTTATGATTGGCCCATCACCCAAGGATGTCTAACTCCAAGTTGGCAAAAATTTTGGGATGTTACAAGAATGCTCCAAGATAATAAAATATCCTTGAGAATGTTTACATCGTCCATTCAAAGATTGGAGTCACAACTAGTTGTTAGGGAGAAGGGGAGTCTTCCAACCCAACCTCTACCTAACCCAAAACCATAATGTAAGATAAGTAACCCCAACTATTCCACCCAACATGTGGAGCAGGTTAACTCTACTATTTCCAGCGTTATTGTGATTTTACTGAGTGCACACTGCCCATCTTGATTAAAGCCTTATATCATCATTCCACTAGGGCGTAGATAGTGGCAATATCCCAATTCATTCAGTACTGTTAGTGGTAATAGATTCACCGCAGATCGATTATCGAGCATTATCCGCTTGACCCGCTTTCCGCAAATATCTCCTACAATCATTAATGGCTTGTTGTGTTCCCTATCACAAGTTAGATCATCATCAGAAAAGCAGACAACTGGCATACAATCTTTCTATTTCCTACACTCTTCATCCTCCATTTCTGTCAGCAATGCCTCTCTAACATCATCATCGGATAATGCTTTAGTAAGACTTCGTCAAGAATCTTCTGGCAATCTTAGGGCGACGTAAACACTTAACCGAGCTGGTATACCTTTCAGGTGACTTACGATGTCATAAGTTAGCTTTCCTGCTTCATTCTTTTCTTCTTTCTTGACATTACTGCTGCTGGAGTGATCCTTGATCGTTTCCCCCTTTAGTTTTTCTGCCTTCGTATTTAGCAGACTATCTACTTTCTTCCCTGATCATAATGTCATTATTGCCACTTTCCCTGTTGTTTTTTGATGCTCTGCTTTCATTCTTCCCTGAGAATTCTCTCGCATAGTAAGCACATTCACTGTCCCTCTTCTCTCTCTCTCTCTCTCTCTCTCTCTCTCTCTATCTCCTTTCCAACTATTATCTCACCCCTATTTATCATTCTCTATATAATACATTTCAACATGTAACAATTTTCTATCAGATGTCCTACCAGACGGTGATAATGACGGAAATCTCTTTCTTTTATTTTTGATGATTCTTCAGGGCGCTTCAACGGAGGCAATTTGATTGTCCCGGCCTTGAGCAACTGATTCATCATGGGGAGTACGTCCTCTTTCTCAAACGTAAAACCCTCATGAGAATTAAGCGATCTAGGTCTTTTGTCATAAACTCTCTCTCTGGGATGATTCGACTCTTCTCTCCTTTATGTTCTTTTACCTTTTATTTCTCTTGTATCGGTGCCTTTCTTCTCATGATCAACTACATTTGTAATCAATTTTTGAGGCCCTCTTCTGGCTATTTCATAGTTGAATACTGGCATCTTCCTAGTCATCAGCTCCAAAGCATATACCTTTGTGGCTAGGTCACGGAAGGTCCTGATATCAGCACTAGTGAGAACGTATGTGATTCCTGTCTCCATGGAATTCATGCACATCTTCACTTGGTCTTTCTCTTCTAGTAATTGCCTACAAGAAGCTCCCAATGTCTTCCATCTGCCTATAAATTTTTCTATGGGCTGTCCTTCCCTTTGTCGTACTGATGCTAATTCCATGATACTGACGTCGCATTCTGACGAGAAGAAATTTGACATGAACGCATCTTGCATCTACTCCCAAGTTCTCATTGATCTCGGTGCTAAACTTGAGTACCATCTGAATGCTTTTTCTGTTAGAGAAGAATTGCACAGTTGAAGACAATATTGGGACACTGTAGAGAAGTTCCCCATGTTGGTGATAAAATACATCAGCGATTCTTTCGGTGATCCATCACCGTTGAATTTCTAGAAATCTAGGTGTTTGAAATTGTTTGGAAAGGGGATATCTTCTACCTCCCTTGGGTATGACATATGATATCTGAACCTTCTAGTATTCTCATGCTCCCTTTCTGTCCTGACAGCTTCTTTGATGACTTGTCGCACTTCTTCTTGAGTCATCGCTTTGGCTGTAGGGATGAGCTGAGTGATCCTGCCCTTGGTGGTTGTGATCCCTCAGGCTGTTGTTCTCTTTCGTTGTCAGTCATCGGAGGGGCTACCATTCGAACTACATTATGCACGAGAGTTGCTAGGGCTTCTCGGAGATTCTTGCACTCTTCCATCAACATCTTCTGTGCTTGAGCCATTTCAGCCCTACGATCTTCTGTGGTTGGTGATGGTCCTTAATTTGTTCCGGCCATATGGACAGTGGCCTCTCTATTTCCTAACGAAGCTGTGGTCGGGCTAAATGAGAATGCATTGATGCAATGGGGGTCACTGAAAGAGGAGTCTCATCTAATTTCCTTGTGTTTTCGGAGTAGCCAGTTGTTTGAGGTGATGCAAAGATTGGTGAGCCTGTTAGCAACAACGTAGGAAAATCGTGAATCGCTGAAGGGATAGCGGCTTTCTTGGGGTAGATTGCCGGTGGGGCGAGTTCGAGGTATTTCTTGGCTGCGCTTCGCGTTATCGGTCCCTTGATTCTTCTCGATGGTGAGCTTGTTCTGGCTGCAGTGGCATTTCGGGTTCTCATTCTCCTACGCGTAACAATGATCTAGTCATTTCTTTCTTCTTGTGTTACAGGTGAGTGCAAAAACTATTCGTGGTTCCCTTTGTTTGACTGATATAGGTTCCTCTTTGCGACACTTATTTTGTTGGTCAGCATATTTGACAACAAATCCTGTTGTTGTGAAGTAGAAAATAGTCTTTTTCTGAGTAATTGCCATTGATTGATTGTAGTTTTTCCGAATCTATGTCAGTTGTAGAAAAAAGATATGAATCAGTACTTGAATAAGGTTATGCTCTACTTTAGAGATGAAAGGAAGGATGTTCCTATTGAGAGTTGCCATTTTGGCGTCTTACGATGCCAAACAGTGGTGAAAATTCTCAGTATAATCCTTAAGTTAGTATTGAGTAAAACAAAAGTCCCTAGCAAAGTCGCCATTTTGTTTTAACAAGAAACAAATGCATTTGATTTGGGGAAATTTATTCACTCAATACTTAACAAAAGAAAAATAAAGAGAATAATCATGATATTTATTCATTCTGAATTCATTTACATCATTTATCTCCTTTGATTCCAATATAGAACATTTCCGTAAACACAATACAAGTATTAGATTGCATCATGATTTTCAATGTAGTGATATTGATGTACTAGCATAATGTATGTCTTGATTCATCCCATGCTCCAAATTAGGGCTTTTCATTGATCTTTGATTGATAATCAATGAATCCTTGACATGAATGGAGTCATCCCACGTTCACAAGGGAGAACTATACACCATCAGGAAAGTTGTGTGCACATAGCCACTGTGCATTAGTGGTGTTGTGCGCACATGGATGTTGTGCGCTCTTACTTGTTGTATATTGGCACTCATTGTGCGCTAGCATGGTTGTATGCCCCACAAGCCCTGTTCCGTACGATAGGTGCTGACAATACCTGTGTTCTTCTGAAGTTAGATCTCTCTTCTCTGCTTGAATCATGCTCTAATGAATGAATTATAGAGGGGTGATGGGGTATATAGCCTTTCGCACGTGTGAATACCTCAACACCTTGGTTGTGCGCCCAGCCCCTTTGTGCAGACCACCTTTGTGCAGAACACCATTGTGTAGACCACCTTTTACGGACCACCTTATGCAGACTGTTGAGGCATAAAAAATGAAGAAGGGATTGAAGCAAAAGAAGATTGAGAAATGGAAAGAAAATAGGAAAAGAAGAAGAACAAGATGATTTCAGGGTGGTTTGCGCGGGTCCGCGCAACCGATATCTGTTGCGTGGGACCGTGCAACTGAAATAGCCGTTGCGCAGGTTTGCTCAATGAAATCCAAAACTAGTTCTTTGTAAAAAATCTAAAGCATTGAAAGGTGGGTCACATGGCACCAAAATCGAGATGCCATAGGTGCGAGGGCCTATAAATACCCCCTCCCCCTCTTCATTTGGACGGATTGAAGGTTTTAGAGAAGAAGTAGAGCAAGGAGGAAGACTAAAGGTGAGAGAGAGAGAAGTCTCTGGTTGTTTACGTGGACCTGCGCAAACCATATCAGTTGAGCAGGCTTGCGCAACCAGACTGCCCTGAAGTCCGTGAAGTTAAAAGAGCTAACATGCTACTAAAATGGCCAAGTCTCTAGATTTCTTTTGTCCAAGCTTCGAGAGGAGAAATAAGTAGAAGAGATATTCGAGACATACTCCTCTTAAAGAGATGATCAAATCATGAGACGAAATGCTGCCGGATTTGGAATCTAACTTAAATATTTGAACTTGGTTAATTCCTATATTCTAAATAATCTATCTTCGAATCAAGGGATGTTTGAGGATGGAAATGAACTCAGTTGAAATAAAATTTGATGATTGTCTTTAATACCCTCTCTATTATATTTGAATAAGATTATAATCCAAATCTAATGCTTTTTTTTCTTGTTCGAAATAAAATGGTGACTCTGCTGAGGACTTTTTATCTTATTTAACATTAACATTGAGGAAGTTATAGAACTTTCATCATAAGTTTGGCGTCTTTCCAACGCCAAAATGGCGACTCTCAGTGGGAATATCTTCCTCTTCATCTCTAAGATAGATTATTCTGATTTTTCAATACTAACTATGGTTATGTTTTATGTTCGAAGGTTTCTGAATTCAACTACGGGTTACAACCAATGGCAACTTCTGCAAGAAAATTGAGCTTCCATTTTACTCCAACTGGATTCATGATAGAGTACGCACCAAATCAATCCCCGTTGTACATGACGTGACTTCCTACAAGCAAGAATGACTTGATTCGAGTGGCAGTTAGGGTTTTATCTGCTTCGCCTCAACTGCCGAAAGGAGATAAAGGTTGGGCTATCATGATGTCTCATAGGACAATAGCCCGAAATGCAAGAAGTCCCAGGATGGATCTACCTTCACCAAGAGTTAGAGGGCCGGTAACGCGTAATGCAGCTAGAAGGAATCCTGAACTCGCCCCTCCTGCGATATATCCGAGGTGAATAGTCTCACAATTAGCGTCACGTGACTTTTCGACTTTAGTCGCCCCAAGGGTCAGATGGACAAGAGAGTAAAAAGGTAAAGCATTAATAACAGATTCACCAACATCCGTATCACCCCAAACAAGCTCACCA
Source organism: Magnolia sinica (assembly GCF_029962835.1). Taxonomy (NCBI): domain Eukaryota; kingdom Viridiplantae; phylum Streptophyta; class Magnoliopsida; order Magnoliales; family Magnoliaceae; genus Magnolia; species Magnolia sinica. Next base: position 59,335,254 of record NC_080580.1, read on the forward strand.
ATGTCTGTATCTCCCCGATAGATCAATGACACTAGAAGCATAGAGAAGTTGAATGAAACTCCATCCTCTCCTCTCTTCGTAAGTCCTGTTACATCAACATATTTCGGTACCTCTCCAACTACGGCTTCATCAAAGAGTGGAGAAGCTGCAGTATATATGGCTGGGGTAAATCAGGACAATATGCTAACTACAGAAGATCATATGAATGTAATGGCAGAGGAACAAGGAACACTACTGGAAGAGTGTAGAAATCTTAGAGAGGCTTTAGCAACCCTTGCACATAATGTAGCCCAGATAGCAGCTTCACCAATGATGGGTACAATGAACGAATAAGAAAATCTTCCCAAAGGCTTTCAACCACAGGGGGCAGGGTCATGAGGGTCTGCTCCAGCTGCGAGAACCGTAACACAAGATGAAGTGAGGCAAGTCATTGAAGAAGCTGTCAGAGTAGAAAAGAACGTGAAAATACTGGCTGTTTTTGGTACCGAATGCCGTATCCAAGAGAGGTAGAAGATATCTCATTTTCGGCCAATTTCAAGCATCCAAATTTTCAAAAGTTTAATGGGGAGGGATCACTAGAAGAACACTTAATGCAATTCATTACTAGCATGGGAAATTTCTCTACAATACCGTAGTATTGCTTGTGATTGTTCAAGTCATCATTGACACACAAGGCATTCCGATGGTATTCCAGCTTGACCCCAGGGTCGATATGTACTTGGGAACAGATGTAGGATGCCTTTATGTCAAACTTCTTCTCTTCAGAGCGTGACGTTAGTATCACAGAATTGGCTTCCATGCGACAGAAAGAAGGAGAACCGATAGAAAAGTTTATAGATAGATAGAAGACATTGGGAGTCTCATGTAGACAGCTGCTGGAGGAAAAAGAACAAGTCAAAAAGTGTTTGAATTTTATGGAGACGAGAATCGCGTTTGGACTCACCAGCACCGACATCAGAACTTTTCGTGATCTGGCCACTAAGGCTCATTCTTTAGAACTAATAACTCGTAAGATGCCACTGTTTCACCATGAGACAGCTAGGAGAATGCCTAACAGGATGACTGTAAATACCGTCGATCGTGACAAAAGAAGCAAAGACACAAGGGATTTAAGGGAAAAGAGGCCGGAATGAAAAGAAGAATGGAACCAATTAAGAAACAGATACAATGGAAAAGGCCCATGATGCTCAATTCTCACAAGCGGTTCGCGTTCGACAGAGAAGATGTTGTTTCTATGATGAACCTACTGCTAAAAGCCGGCACGATAAAATTACCGAAACCCAAACGCCTTGAAGATGTGATAGGGACGAGAGAGAGATTTTTGCTGCTATCATCATCTAATAGGGCATCTAATGGAGAATTGTTATAAATTGAAATGCATAATACAGCGAATGATAGACATGGGCGAAATAGTAATTGGCAAAGAAAAAGAAAGGGGTACGGTGGTGACATGAATATGCTTACAATCAGGGAAAAGGCCTGAGAAGTGAAGGAGAAAGAGGACCGTAAGGTGACAAAGAAGGTCGCAATGATTACGTTATGATCGGGAAAGACGATAATAAGTCCTGTAAAGCAGAAAGCAGGGATTATGAGAAAATAAGTTATTGAGAGGCAGAACGATGATGATTTGAAAGAAAAGAAGAGTGAGACGGCGAAAGTGATTTACGATGTAGTGAGTCATTTAAAGGGCATACCGGCTCGACTAAGTGTCTATGATGCACTTAAGTTGTCAAAAGAATTTCGGCAGAGCTTGGTCCAAGCATTGTCCAATCACAATGTCAGAGAAACTTTACTGGCAGAACTAGAATGTGAAGAGCACGATGAGCAAGAAAACCACCTACCAGTCATTTCCTTCTCCGATGATGATTTGATCTACGAGGTAGAGCATAACCGGTTGCTAATGATAGAAGGCCATATCCATGGGAAGAAGGTCAAGTGGGTTATGATAGATGACGGATCTGTAGTGAACCTCTTGCCACTCTCGATGTTGAGTGAATTAGGTTATCGTCATTTTGACCTACGCTCTAGTGGAATGATGATATAGGGCTTCAATCAAGACGGGCAGCGTGCACTTGGAAAGATTACAGTAACATTAGAAATAGGATAATTGATTACTGATGTCGTGTGCCATGTTATAAATGCCGTGATGACATACAATCTTCTCCTAGGAAGGCCATGGATCCACCAATACAGCATTGTACCCTCTACACTACATCAATGCTTCAAATACTGTAAAGATAGAATATAGTATAAAGTAATGGTCGATGCAAAGCCATACATAGAGGTCGAGTCCTTCTTTGCAGATGCAAGTTACTATAAAGGGTTCGATAAAAATGAAAGAAAGAATGATGAAAGCGAAGTCCTAAAGGACATCCGAGCAAGAGTGGTAAAAGAAGAAACAACAAAGGCAGAATCGTCCAGGACTACAGAAGCAAGGAAGAAATTCTATTTTGTACCAAAACGTCTAAGACAACCAGGGCAGTGGCCACTAACCCTGTTATCAACTCAATAGTTGAAAATTATACAGTCTAATTATATAATGCCATTACTGTATGTCGAGAGAAATAAGCCATTTTCGGCCGCCCCAGGAAGATTTCAGGTTAAAGCTAGTGCAAAACACTCGGAGCCAATGGAATTTTACACTTTAGTGGAAGCAAAGGAAGGAGAAGAGACTGAGAATAATGTATACCATGGTAGGCTGACACTGCAAGACTTCAGAAAGTATAGACCGGCAAGTAAGATAATCATAAGAAGCGTGGGGTTTGATTACGAAGAACCCACCAGCTTGAATTATGGGAGAGGAATTTAAATTCCTATTGGGGTCGGCCAGGAAAAGCAAAGAAAATTTCAAGGACTAGGGGTAGTGTCATCATTGAACATGGTTACAACTGAACAATTATCAGAAGAGGATCCTCAGACAGTCGAGCATCCTGAAATGGCTCCGAAACAGATGGAAGACGGGGGGCAGCCGACAATAGATAGTTTGCGAGAGATAAACATGGGTATGGAAGAAGAGCTGAGGAACACATTTGTCAGTGCTGGTCTTTCTGAAAAGGAGTCTAAAAAATATGTTCAGCTCCTCAAGGAAAATAAAGATGTCTTCACTTAGACATATGCAGAGATGCCAGGTTTGGAGCCTTCAGTAGCAATGCATCGATTAAATATTTCTAAAGAGAAAAGGCCGGTTAAGCAAGCGCAAAGGTGATTTCATTCGGATTTGGTTCCCCTGATAGAAGAAGAAGTCAGTAAGTTAATAAAAGTCGGGTTTATTAGGGAAGTTAATTATCCCAAGTGGATATCGAATATTGTCCCTGTGAAGAAGAAAAACGGACAAGTCAGGGTGTGTGTTGACTTCAAAGATCTGAATGAAGCTTATCCAAAAGATAATTTTCTCCTCCCGATAATGGAATTACTGATTGACAGTACAACTCAGTATGCTATCAAGTCCTTCATGGACGGCTACGCTGGATATAATTAGATTAGAATGGCACCTAAGGCCAAAGAAGCAACTGCATTAAGAACGTCGCTGGGTATTTACTATTATAAAGTTATGTCATTCGGTCTCAAAAATGCCGGGGCAACATATCAACGAGCAATGCAGAACATCTTACAAGACATGATGCATAAGCATGTTGAGTGTTATGTCGATGACTTGGTAGTCAGGTCAGGAGGTCATCAGGAGCATCACAAACATTTGGCATCGATTTTTCATTGACTCAGAAAGAAATAGCTGAAGATGAATCCAGGTAAATGTGCATTTGGGGTGTCTTCGGATAAATTTCTCGATTTTGTGGTCCAACACAGAGGCATTGAGAACAATCCAGGGAAAGTTAAAGCCATTCAAAATATGCCACTACCGAAGATGTTAAAAGAATTGAAAAGTTTGCAATGAAAGCTAGCGTACATTTGCCAGTTCATTTCAAATCTGGCAGGGCAATGTCAGCCATTTTCTCATCTAATGAAGAAAGATTCAAAGTTTGTATGGGACCAAGCCTGTCAGAATGCATTTGATTCAATAAAGGAATTGCTGAGACAGCCACCGGTGTTGACAGCTCCGATAAAAGGGAAGCCACTGATTTTATATATATCCGCGGCTGAAAATTCTTTAGGAACTTTGTTAGCTTAGGTGAACGAATTTGGGAAGGAGACCGCTCTTTATTATTTAAGCAGAACGCTGATGGGTGCAAAATACAACTACTCTCTGATCGAGAAAGAGTGTCTGGTGCTGATATTCGCAGTACAAAAATTGAGACATGATTGTCTCTCCCATGACATAACTTTGATCTCAAGAGTAGATCCGATAAAGTTTTTGATGACAAGGCCGATGTTGTCTGGGAGATTGGCCAAATGAATGTTGTTACTTTTGAAATATACTATTATGTATGAGCCAGTGAAAGTAGTAAAAGGACAAGCGGTGGCAGACTTCCTTGCAGCACACCTTGTGGCAGAATGTGAAGCCATCAGTGATGATTTTCTAGACGAGCAAGTTATGTTAGTTGAGTCACAAAGTCCATGGCATATGTATTTTGATGGTGCTTCTCGAGCATCAGGAGCAGGAGTGATATTTATTACTCCTCAAGGTGACTTGCTACCTTACTCCTTCACGTTGGGTAATACGTGCATAAATAATGAGGCTGAATACAGAGCCCTCATCATTGGAATAGAAATGGCTCAAGAAATGGAGATAAAAACACAGCATATCTTTGGAGATTCTAAATTAATTATAAACTAATTGATGACTGAATTCGATGAGAAAGCAACAACTTTTGCCATACTACCGGAAAGCACAGTAGTCACTAGAGCAGTTCTATCATGTTGAAATCAAGCACATACCACGGTCTGAAAATGTAAGAGTAAAAATGCATTGGCTAGTTTGATAGCGGCTCTATCCTACCTAAATCGAAGACCCCTCCAAGTAACTATAGAAGAAAGAAGATTTTTACCGTCTTCAAAGGTCGTCGATGAAACTGAGGAGATGCTTCTTGTCTCGTGCTTAGAAATAACAATAGATGATTGGCGGCAGCCTTTCGTTGATTATCTCAAATATAACATCCTGGCAGAAGATCCAACGCAGAGACAACAAATCAAGCAACAGTCAAACAGATTCATCATATGCAACAAAGTATTATACAGAAAATCTTACAATGGAATGCTGCTACGTTACTTAGATGAATAAGAAGCAAGCCAGACATTGCAAGAAGCACACTCTGTGGAATTTGGGGCACATCAAGCTAGCCAAAATCTAGTTTATAGAATACATCAAATGGGGTATTATTGGCCTACCATGTTCAAAGACGCGATAGATTATGCGAAGCGGTGTCATGAATGTCAGATTCACGGAGATGTTATACATGTGCCTCTAGAAGACCTAATCAGTCAGTCACTTCTTAACCCTTTTTCGCTTGGGGACTTGATGTCATTGGTCCTATAAATCCGCCTTCGTCTAAAGGAAAGCAATATATCTTAGTAGCAATAGATTATTTTTCCAAATGGATAGAGGCAGTTGCTTTACGCAATGTTAAAGAGAAGGATGTGGTTAATTTCATCTGACACACGATAATATACTACCATGGTATCCCAAAGAAAATTGTTACAGATAATGGCACTCCCTTAAAAAATAGAGGCATGGAAAAGCTGTGTTTGAAATTCAGCATTCATCATTCATTTTCAACACCTTACTATCCATTGGCCAACGGATTAGCAGAGGCGTTTAATAAAACAATAGTCAAAATACTAAAGAAGACAGTAATAGGGAACAAATGAGATTGGGATGAAATATTATAAGAAGCATTGTGGGCATACAGAACTACTCACTGGACGGCAATAAGAGCAACACCGTATTCACTGGTCTATGGTGTAGAAGCAGTAATCCCGATCAAAATACAAGTAGCGTCACTCAGGGTGGTTGTACATCAGTCTATCACAGATGATGAAAATGTAAAAATAAGGCTGAAAGAGCTTGATTTTCTTGATGAGAAGCACCTGGCAACCCAACAACGATTGCAATCGATCAGGCAAAGATATTGGCCACCTTTGATAAACGAGTTAAATATCACTCTTTCAAGAAAGGGGATATGGTGCTGATGTTGAAAAGACCTATAGTGGTCACCCATCGAATAGGGGGCAAATTCGAGCCTAAATGGGACCGGCCATACATATTAAAAGAGGTATACTCCAATGGTGCATACAGAGTCTTGGATCAAGATGGACAAGACATCAGTATACCGGTCAATGCTCGCTTCATCAAAAGATATCGTCCATGAAGATACTGTTGATTTTGATTCAGAATATTATCAAAATAATGATTCTGCAACAAAAGGGGGCATGACAAGTAGAAAGGTAAAAGAACTACGAAAGACAAAGCCATGTACTCCCCCTCATGAAAATGAATAAAATAAAGCATGCAAATCTTCAAGTGAAGCTTCTCAAAAGCATCGAAGCATTGATGATTTCTTTGCTACCATGCAGTGACAATCGCTTGCCAAAGTGATGATCGCCAATCACCGATGATTATTGTCAAAGTGATGATCACTAATTATCGATGATTACCGCCAAAGTTAGCAACTATCGCTGTCGTCACCAATCGCTCAGATGAACTTATTCTATCATAATTGCTATTATCGTCAAGCTGATACACTATTTTAAATATAATATAAATGTTCTCAGAACATCATTAGCGACAACGAAATATCAATTATTGATTAATCAATTTTAGTAGTGGAATGAACTATACAACCAACTACAGATGAAGTTGATGACAGCGATGATAGCTTACTTCTTAAGGCAGGCTAGCCAAGCCCTAAAATTGCCAACTACGCTTAAGACCTATCACTTTCACCATTCAGGCAACAGTGAGAAGCCAGTGGCCCTAAAAAGCCCTTGAAGGCCATCATATGCATACCCATGCGGGTAGCTGACGTAGCCAGTGACTAAAAGCTTAAAAGGTCAAAAAGTCATCGACGGCCAGTTACGCGTAAGACTAATGCCATCTGTATAGCTTTTCGACAGTGTCACGGGGAACAGAGGAAAATGCCCTCCCATGAATGGGCTTGACCTTGCAGACGAAGAAAACGCAGGCCGTAGTGTGAGCTCTTTGGCCATGTCCATAGATAGGCCAACCATGCATAAGATCCTCCAGATCTTAGGCTTGATTTTTAATACTAACTCATGAGGAAGGGCTTAAACCTACTCATTGATGGATTGGCAGCCCTAGATTTGGTACCTCAAAGATCGCATTGTGAGCTCTATGAACTCTAGAGAGTTACCGCGGTCAACCCTGTGCGTAATTCCAATCGAATTCGCAGCCCCGGTAGCTTCACTAGGCCCCTCTGATGGATTGCGGTTCGTGAACTCACCAGGCTGTGAGAAGTCCAGTGAACTCCTAAGAGTTACAGAGACCATCACATGAGACCTGACTCCATTACTTAAGAGTCTGAAAAATTGCATAGGCTCCACTACTCAAGAGCTTAAACTGTGTGTAACTGACTAAACTGAAATTTAGCGCTGCCTATCAAAAGAAAAATCATATAGGGAATCCCATACTGACAATTGTAATAGATTAATGCTTTCATTTCGATTCTTCATTCAATATCATGTGAAGATAATTGCACAGGAAAATATGCTCGAAATATGTCATGATTTGGGAATTTATGAATACCCCAATATTGTTGATAGTATGAATTGGGAATAAAAAAGAAACTACACATAAATAAACGTGTATAATACTGAGATGATGTAAGAATATATGGCCATATATTCTTACAATTGAAATATGTTAAGATATGTCAATTGTTTGATATAATGACAAGAATCACAAAGTTTCATATGCAGAATATGTTTATTCTAAAAGTGAATAAAATCACAATTATATTAAGTTAGATTAAAATGTCCCATGTTTGGTATCTTTTACTTTGAAGTTAAATGTTTCAAAATATATTTATTCTTCCGAAGAGGACAAGTCTTCAATGATAATATGCTTATCCTTCCGAGGTGGATGACGATGTCCTGACATTTCCTGCCTTTTTGATGAAGGAGAATTGTCTCGTAATATCTGTAATGGCGGAAGAGGGTGGAACGGTAAGGGATCATCATTCTTTGAATGAAATTCATGAGTATTCATCAAAGGTGTACCGAAAGCTATCCATCCTTCAAGGTCATCAGCATGCTTTGCTTCATAAATGGCATTTTCTAAAGAAATCCTCGTACCAAATTAATCTAGAAAGGGAGGAGGGCTCGTTTCTTCAAAATAGCCAATGCCTTAGTCTTTCTAATAATCACTAAGGCAAGGAGGGGGAATCCACATGGCATGATCTACTGGAAGATAATTGTCTACCAAGTAATGCTGGTGAACCCACCATCGCATCCAGCAGTAAGAAGCACTAGCCGGATAATTATAGCCAGGAATTATGAAATGTGATTCAGTCTGAACGATCAAGAGCTACGTCCATATCAGAAGCCAATTATATGGCCCAATGCCATAACTTCTCATTGCTCTTGTGACAATGTCATGAGTCTCAGGTATGGCTTGATCAAAGCCAAACTGGCAAGCAAACCTACTAGGGTAGTACGGGTCATGCCAAAATATACTACCTTCTCTCCATGGAAGAGTACTGGATTTGATAGAAATGAGGAAGGAATGCTCACCGAATGAAATAGAATCATCATCAATAACGTCTATATCTTCAGGATAGCTGACCAATGGAAATTGGTGAAAGTCAATGGGATCATCGCTTTTTATTCTTCTAGAAATCCATCCACTTGATTCCTTAATCATATCTCTCAGTTGGAAATGTTAAAGAGGAAGTTGATCAAGGTTCGAGCATACCCTTCCAGAATCAGCAAATTTCCAAGGAAAGTATACTCCTAGCCAACCTACGAAGAAATGCCAAGGAGCACAGACAGGAAAGGTTTCAGGAACAAGATCTTTTAAACCATAAATAACATCTCCAAAGGCGTGATAGAGAGAACATAGAACTGGGGGAGCTAGTGAATATTTCTGGCCTTCCACCATTGCTCCTGCGACCACGAAGAACGAGGGCCTGATAATATCCGCTTGATCAGGATCAGGGAATATCACTAGACTCAACCAGTAAGCAAGAAAGGCGACTAATTCACAGGAAGGACTGTATCCTGCAGAATGTTCTATTTTCTTACGGATGTCCTTGAGTTCTGAATGGTTGTGACCTGCAAAGCTGTCAAGATGAAGATGCAATACTTCAGCAAGAAAGAGTTATGTAAAGAATGGGATTATGAAAATAAAAGTTGAGAGGAAAGGAATATATTGCAATTTTTAACAAAAGTGAGCCATTCAAGAGAAGAGATGCGATCAAGATGAGGGAAGGCAATGAATACACTGAAAAGTTCAAGGGTAGTTCTAGAAATTTTGGATCTACCTCCTTCTACAGACGTAAGAGCAAGCTCTTCATTAGAGGGTATATACACATGAAAGATATTACCCATGATAGGAAGACCTGCTATGCAAAATAGATCCCATAAAGTGATGCTCATTTCACCTAAGGGAAGATGAAATGAGTTTGTGGTTGGAGACCAGTGATCAAGAAAGCATCTGAGGATAGTAACATCCATGCGAAAGTGTTCCAATATAGCTATAATTGCGTTAGAAAGTGTAATCTGCTCCAGTATGGCGGTATGTCTCCGAATGACAACACGAGCCCAACCACTGTAAAAATCACGAATAGACAACAGACTTGTGGTTATGAATCTCCCCATACTCCAAGGCAATTTCTCAAGAAAGAAGAGTTGCTGAGTTGTTTCGAAGTAGTGAAGAGGGGAAGGTTGCTGAGGATTATAGTGTGGACGTAAAAATCTCATCTTGTGAATTCTACACACTCTTTGACAAAGCCCATTTTCTCCCAAATATCCTGTCAAAATCCTCGGTTCTCTCATGACCCAGTCATTCGCTGTGATAAAGATATTTTGTCGGTCAAAGGGTTTGCTGTGTAAAATCGACCAGTGATGCCGTAAATTGAGAGGGATAATGGTTTGATTACTAGTGAAAGGGTCATAGAGATCCAAGGTTTCTTCATTTATCTCTACATGTTTCTAAGAATGAAGAAGAGGTTACTTCAGCCTGGAAGAGGATGGACGGCTCTTTCTTCCAGAAGAGGAAGCTGGAGAATGGGCCATGGTGAAAAGAAGTTTTAAAGTCTTGAAAAGTACTTGAAGAAAAGAAAATTCAAATGATAAAAGATTTTCTAAAGTCCTGGTTGCGTGGACTTATGCAATCAAGGTCGGTTGAGTGGGTCAGTGCAAGGGCCAGAGGACTTTGCGCAAATAAGGATCTGTTGCACCGGTTCCTGCGAGTAAAGTTTGTTGCGAGAAAAAAATGCGAAGGAGCAGAGGTTCGCTACAATGCAAATGTGTGGAAAATGACTGAAGGACCAGGGTATTTATACTCAAAGGGTCGAGTGCGGTACGTGGGTCTCAGATTCTGTGGGCCCACACAAACCCGTCAAGCTGATTAGTTTTTATCCTTTTATTTAATTTTGGGGAGAAACAAAGAAAGGATCAATGGGGCATCTTTTGAGGCATAAGAAAATGAAGAATGGATTGAAGCAAAAGAAGATTGAGAAATGGAAAGAAAATAGGAAAAGAAGAAGAATAAGATGATTTCAGGGTGGTTTGCGTGGGTCCGTGTAACCAATATCTGTTGCGCGGGACCGCGCAACCGAAATAGCCATTGCGTGGGTTCGTTCAACAAAATCCAGAACTAGTTCTTTATAAAAAAATCTAAAGCATTGAAAGGTGGGTCCCATGGTACCAAAATCAAGATGCCACACATGCGAGGGCCTATAAATACCCCCTTCCCCTCTTCATTTGGACCGATTGAAGATTTTGGATAAGAAGTAGATTAAGGAGGAAGAATGAAGGTGAGAGAGAGAAGTCTCCGGTTGTTTGCGCGGACCCGAGCAAACCATATCCGTTATGCGGGCCTGCGCAACCAAACTGCCCTGCACTCTGTGAAGCTAAAAGAGCCAACATGTTGTTGAAATGGCCAAGTCTCCAGATTTCTTTTATCCGAGCTTCGAGAGGAGAAATAAGTAGAAGAGATATTCAAGACATACTCCTCTTAAAGAGATGATCAAATCATGAGATGAAATGCTGCCAGATTTAGAATCTGACTTAAATACTCGAACTTTGTTAATTCCTATATTCTAAATAATCTATCTTAGAATCAAGGGATGTTTGAGGATGTAAATGAACTCAGTTGAAATAAAATATGATGATTGTCTTTAATACCCTCTTTGTTATATTTGAATAAGATAATATCTAAAATCGAATGCTTTTGTTTCTTGTTTGAAACACGGACCACTTTATGTGACCGCTTTTGTGTGGACCACCTTTGTGCGAACCACCTTTGTGCAGATCTCCTTGCGACATCCTTTTATGTGGCCCAGCCTAGTGTAGCACACAACCCCTGATTGCAACCTTCTATTTGTATGGCGGACAACCTCATTTCAGAAAGAACTCCTTTCATTTTTTTCCTTGATTTCTTTTTATGCCTCAACACTAGCCATCATAGCAGTCAAGGTGATCTGATCTAAATAACCCTCTACTTGCATTGCTTCTAGGTGATGTAACACGCATTGCGAATTACTTACATCAATTTGTGCACTAGTACCCAAACCTATGGAATTACATGTTGACCAAGAGGGTCTATACGCATAGTGCATTATGTCCATGATAGAATATTTGAATCACTAGTTGTGATACCTTTACCACACCACTTGCATCCAAGAGAAGGTAAACTGAATCATGGGAGTTTTGGAATCCCAAGACACATGCCCAAGCCTTAAAGGTAGATAGCATAAGGCTAATAAAATAGGAGGAGAGTAGCAATGACTAACTCGATAAAGAGGAGAGTGGCAATGGCCAACTCAATAAAGAGGAGAGTAGCAATGGATAACTCAACAAAGAGGAGAGTGGCAATAGCCAACTCAACAAAGAGGAGAGTGGCAATGACCAACCCAATAAAGAGAAGAGTAGTAAGGGCTAACTCAACAAAATTGGTAAAGATGGGCAAGGCTTGTATCCACTGTGCTAAAAATAATGAAGATTACCTATAATTAACATCATACCATAATTCCCAAAGGGTAGGTAATTGTTGGTGATAAATTAAATAATTGTAGAAAGAGAATGATAGTATCATAATAATAAAGCATATAAAAGACAAGATAAATCATCTTAGATCAAGGTAAGCTTAAAGGAATCCCTCAACTCTACCGTTGTCTCTTGCGAGGGTTGTTAGAGTTTGTGTTTATTTCGTGGAATTGAGTTCTATTAAGAATTTAAATAATTCGAGTGGTTAGTCTCACATGGTTAAGATCAATGGTTAAGATCTAGCCTTAGATCTAGGTGTAGGACTTGGCTTATCAGAGTAATCTATAATTATGCATTTAATGGGTGAAGGATAAATCTGGTTAACAATAACATTAACTAGATAGGTCCTAACCTTTAGCCCGATCTTCTCACTTAGTTAACTCGGTTAGGCTCGATCTTAGGTGCCATTACATGTTTGTTGGAAATCCAAGGATTAACAGGGAAGAGATCATGCGTTCTTACCTTGGGATGTCAGAGGAATCAGACGTGTGCTCAAGCTACTCAATGAGTTGCTAGACTCTCTTCTTCCTCTATTTTCTTTCTTTCTTTCTGTCTTTCTTGTTTCTCTCTCTCCACTCGCTGTGTCCTCTTCTTCTCCCACCGTCAGACGAGGGAGGTTTTATAGGCATAAGAGTCTCTAGACTTTTCTGCGAAACCTCTAACGTAACTTCATTTGCAAAACAAGGAAAATGGAAGTATTTCCTTACGCAATCCCTTATTTTTACGAAGTAGTTAATCGCTGTCTACGGCCGGCGGCTCTCTTTTCAGATTACTTCTTGTTTCCTCCACATATCAAATCAGATCTGGACAGCATTAGGTCATCCTTGGATGGGGCCACAGATGAAGGGCTGTGGTCATGTTCTTGAGTGTAAGATCGATCAGACGGTCGCCTTGCAGGGAAGTCTAACGTAGTTATCTGCATGGAAATCGGGAAGTGTCAATCCCTACGAACTCTTTCCTTCCTCGATTGCTGATGTGGGTGGGGTTACAAATTCAATCTCTTAGTTTTGGACAATTCAGACCGGCCTAGGTAGTTCTCCCTGGGTTTCGTACGCGGAAGAATTTGAAACCATATTGGTTTCTTTGGGTTGTTTGTGGAAGGAGTGCGGAAGAGAAACTGTTTGGTCTCTTGATTGGGTTTGGAGTGAAAAGAGCTAGGGTTTGGTCGAATTCGTCCCATGGACATGATGAACGATTCAGATCATTCGAGATGATTGTGATGGTGGGCCATAATGGCTGTAAATGGACGCTGTTCGTTTGGGTTGCATGCGGTAGGAGATTTTTCAGGATTTCACGGGTCAAACATGGTTTGACTGAGTTTGACAGTCTGGTGTGCTAGGCTGTACATGTAGCTTGTGCACACGCACCCGAATGTGGGCTCCATAGGGATATTTTAAGGAATCTACTCCCTTTATCAGTTCATAATAGGGTTCGTTCTAAAGTATAAGGTGGGTATGATTCTTAATTGGGCCATACTTAATGGATTATTCCCCTAATATGAAATACGGGCCATTACACAAATGGTCGATACACTCCTTAGACAACAATGGGCATCCTAATATCAGGATGTACGTGGATAAATGAATCATCAGTTATGTGACCGCTATGCCCGAGAGATCCCTTGGTGACTTAGAGATAGTCTCGGACCGAAAAATTACAACCCCGGCATCACCTGAGATCGTAAGTGGCCAAGGTAGTCAGCGTCTGATTGCCAATCGCATTAGGGACTTCCTTCGACTAGGATGGTTAAACCACCTGCAACGCGAGGAGTATGAAAATGACTTATGCATCCAAAGTTCCCGGTGATACCATAAAATCTGACTAGAACTCAAAAACACCGTTGGTAGAGAAATAAGGCCGCGATAAGAAGAGGAAGAAAGGAAGGTTAAGTCCCTTCTCAATCGGAACCCAAGTTACCATATTTATTCTGGAAAGTTCCCTCACCGGAGGAACATATATAAGTAAATACGATAGAAGCTATTACTTTATGAAAAGGCCGAGCTGAGAGTCCTAGGGGGGTGAATAGGACTATGCCAAATTAAAAAATTAACAATGGAATTTAAATAAATTAATAGAGATAGCACATAAACAATCAACAATGTGGAAATGTAAAACAACCTCAAGTGTACAAGTATTAAGAGGTTGATACAGATGTTGTTCTAAGGACAACCTTACACCAAAACCCAAAGGTTTATGGTAGGACAACCTGATTCCTAGAACGGTCTGTGTATCAAAATCTCAAACCGATATAGAGGAATAAAGAAATATATAGTAAAGGAAATAACTAAGCTATTACAACATTCCCACACTTGCATAAAAGAAATTACAACATTCTCCACAAATGCATAAAGGAAAATTACAAACATCCACAGAATGAAATATTCAATCAAACACTACAAGACCAGAGATTAAAGTGGTTCGCTTGTGTGTACACCAACTGTTTAGAAAAACAGCCACACAACTACTCCACTCCTAATATTTTCATACAGTGGATATTAACATTCACTATGAAAATATGTTTTTCAAGGTTCACCTAAAACCCTCACAATTGTGTCTTTCAAGTGGGCTTACACAATTCAAAAAACCCACACTCTAAGTTTTCTGGATCACCTCAGACAAACTAAAACAAAGAGATTTTTCTGGCACAATCTCAATGAAACCAAAAGCATAAAAATAAAAGGTCTTATCATAATCGATGCATTCAATTTGAGTGTACCCTTGTACAACTAGCCTAGCCTTGTTTCTAATAATATTACCAAGTTCATTAGACTTATTTTTGAAAGTCCATTTTGTTCCGATCATGTGTTTATCTTTAGGTCTAGGAACTAAGTACCAAACATCATTCATAACAAATTGATTAACTCTTCTTGCATCGCAACAATCCAGTTTTCATCCCTAAGAGCTTTATTTACGTTAACCGGTTCTATCTGAGATGTAAAGCACATGTAATTACACATATCTTCTACCTGTTTATGAGTGGGCACATCAGTGAGAGGGTTTCTAAGAATTTGATTAGTTAGATGGTCTTTAACTGTCCCTAGTTTAGTGTTATGTTGATTTGATGAAGTATCTGGTTTATCAATTAGAAGAACTTCATCATTTTCTGAACTTGAGACAGGTGTATTCAAGTGATCGTCAATAAGCACATTAATGGACTCTTGAATAACACCGGTCCTCTTATTAAGAACCCGATACGCTCGACTATTCAGAGCATACCCTAAAAATATCCCTTAATCACTTTTGGTGTCAAACTTACCTAGATTTTTTTGGTCATGTAAAATGTAGCACTTGCTACCAAAAACTCGAAAGTATTTGACAGTAGTCTTCCTATCAAACCATATTTCATAAGCCATTTTACTATTTGATTTTTTAGTATAAACGCGGTTAATTATATAACAAGCAGTATTAACTGCGGCCTTAAGATTTTTAGGGAGCTTCATACTATTTAACCTTACATTTGTCATTTCTTGAAGCACTCTATTTTTTCTTTCTACTGTACCATTTTGTTGAGGTGTTTTGGGCGCAGAGAATTCATGTGATATTCCCTGATCATCGTAAAATTTCTCGAAACTACTATTCTCAAATTCTGATCCATGATCACTACGGATCTTACAGACTTAAGATCCTTTTTCTGTTTGAATACATTTAAGGATCCTTTTTTACTTCATCGAGAGTTTCTAATTTGTCTCTTAAGAAGACTACCCATGTATATCTGGTAAAGTCATCAACAATTACCAGTATGTACTTCTTACCACCTCAACTCTCTGTTCTAGTTAGTCCAATAAGATCCATGTGGAGAAGTTTGAGCGGTTTAAATGTGGCATTGGAGTTCACCTTTTTATGAGTACTCCTGGTTTCTTTTCCAATCTGACATTTGCCACATATCTTATCTATTTTCTGTATTTTGGGTAAGCCTCTTACCAACTCTCTATTGCTCAATCTATACAAGTTGCGATAGTGTACATATCCAAGGCATTTATGCCATAATTCGGTCTGATCAGTATGGACCATGTAATACGATAGATTAGATGAGTTAGAATCACTTATGATGTAGTAGTTTTTAGAAGTTCTATGACCAGTTAATATTATAGAACTATTTTTGTTTAGAATTTCACATCCTTGGTTAGTAAATTTTACACTATAATTATTATCGCATATTTGAGAGATGCTTATTAAATTGTGTTTTAATCCTTCGACATATAAAACATTCTCAAATAAAGGGAGGTTAAAGAGTTGAACCGTACATTGGCCAACAATTCTGCAGTTGCTACCATCACCGAATGTGACTGAACCATCAGTCATGTCTTTAAGATTGGTGAACAGATCTTTGTCACCTGTCATGTGTCTAGAGCAACCACTGTTTAGGTACCACTTTGAATGGCTTGTAGCTTTAAAAGCAGTGTGGGCAACCAAGCAAGTAACCTTAGGAACCCATTTCATTATAGTCTTGGGTTTAGGAGTATAGATGGTCTTCTTATGTTTGTAGTTGTTATAAGACTGACCCAATGAGTTAGATTTTAAGAGCTCCTTAAGTAAATCAACAATTTTCTCAGCTAAAGGATTATGATTATGATTTTTGTAGGTTGATATGGTTGCTTTTAGGTTTTAAGGTTTGAAAAGTCTTAGCCTTTTTAGAGTAGTTTTGATTTAAACTTTTCCCTTTTGAGTTTGAAGACTCCTCTTTCACAAATTTGGGTGGAGTATTCTTATGTTTGGGAGGGATACTTTTGTCATAGCCCAATCCAGATCGATCGCCACATTTTTTGGATCCGGATAAGAGTTTTTCTAACTTAAGATCACCTTGGGCATACCTCCATGTGTCTTTTAAACTCAAAAGTGAAGAGACTTCAAGTATTTGTTTTTTATATTTAGATTTTAAGTTTTCAAATTGGGAGTTTTTGAAATCTAAGTTGCACTTATTTTTTTCAAAACAATCTGAAATGTGAGATTTTTCTAAAACAAGATTATCAAAATTTTCTTTAAGTTTTGAAAACTTTTCTTTCTGAAGTTTTAGTTTTACCGCAATTTTACAACTATCCTTGTATAGGGCATTATAAGCATCTTGAAGGTCTTCTTCATTTTCATGATCACTATTCAAATTTTCTTCACTAGTTGAATCATCATTATCTGAAAAAGTGAACTTGGCTAGAGTCATAAGGGCTTTAACTTCATTACCCGACTCGGTTTCAGAATCTTCTGACTCAAAAGAAGCTTCAGAGTAGGAAGATTCATCCTAAGTAGCCAACATACCTTTCTTTTTCAATTTATCCTTTTTAGGACACTTGTTTGCTAGATGCCCATATTCATGGCAGTTGTAACATTGACTGTCTTTCAAAGATTTTCAAGTTTTAGATTTAGATCTTTTCTTTTCATTAGGTTTTTGAAAATCAACCCTCTTTTTACTTTTAAAAATCTTATAAAACTTTTTAGCTAAAAGGGCCATATCATCTTCAAAATTTTCTAAATCAGAATTACTATTATTTTCTTGAGAAATACTTTTAGAAGATTTAAGGGTGATTGATTTACCTTTAGGAGCTTTAAAGTTTAACTTATAAGTTTGTAATGAGCCAACTAATTCTTATACCCTCATATTATCTGTATCACGAAGTTCCTGGATCGCAGTCACCTTTGAATTGAACCGTTCAAGCAGTGAGCATCGTATCTTTGCACAGACTTTACTTTTTAAGATTCTATCACTAAGACCCCTCATAGAGTTGATAATGTCATTTAATCTTATATAGAACATGAAAGTTTCACTTTCTTCCATACGTATTTCCTCAAATTTGGTTTTGAGGATTTGGACTTTAGATGTCTTGACAATTGTTGTTCCCTCGTGTGTCATTTCTAAAATATCCAAAGCTTACTTTGCAGTATCATAGGATATAATTCTTTTGAATTCATCCGATGATAGTGCGTAAGTGATTGCATTTAGAGCCTTTGCATTGGCACTACTCTCACTTTTCTGAAGAGTGGTCCAAGAAAAATAAGGTGTGACTTTCATAGTTTTGGATTCGTTGGTACCAGTTACTTCAGTGGTAGGAGGCGTCCAATCAGTCACTGTGGCTTGCCACACACTCTCATCCATGGATTTTAAGAAAATTCTCATCCTAGCTTTCTAATAGGCATAATTGGAGACATCAAATGGTGGAGGCCTAGTGACTGAAAGGCTATCAAAATTTGACATCTTACAAAGCTCAAATCGATTAGCTCAGGAAATTAACCCAAAAGAAATAATAATTAAAACGAGCTATTAGGCTTTGATACCACTTGAAAAAGCCGAGCTAAGAGTCCTAGAGGGGGGTGAATAGAACTATGCTAAATTAAAAAATTAGCAGTGGAATTTAAACAAATTAATAAAGATAGCACATAAACAATCCACAATGCGAAAATGTAAAACAACCTCAAGTGTACAAGTATTGAGAGGTTGATACAGATGTTGTTCTAAGGACAACCTTACACTAAAAACCAAAGGTTTATGGTAAGACAACTTGATTCCTAGAACGGTCTGTGTATCAAAATCTCAAACTAATATAGAGGAATAAAGAAATAAATAACAAAGGAAATAACCAAGCTATTACAACATTCCCACACTTGCATAAAAGAAATTATAACATTCTCCACAAATGCATAAAGGGAAATTACAAACATTCACAAAATGAAATATTCAATCAATCACCACAAGACCAGAGATTATAGTGGTTCGCTTGTGTGTACACCAACTGTTTAGAAAAACAGTCACACAACTACTCCACTCCTAATATCCTCACATAGTGGATATTAACATTTAATACGAAAATAGGTTTTTTAAGGTTCACCTAAAACCCTCACAATTGTGTCTTTCAAGTGGGCTTACACAATTCAAAAAACCCCACACTTTGAGTTTTCTGGATCACCTCAAACAAGCAAAGATAAAGAGATTTTTCTGGCACAATCTCAATGAAACCAAAAGAATAAATTTACGAAAACTGTAAAATACTTATCTGGATATTCTCCTTTTGATGCAGCCCGGAAGAACCAATTCGGAGTAGAAGTTCAATGTAGATGTTCAATGTTTACACTCACTTATGAAAAGGTTCTAAGTTTTAAATTGATTTTAAATTAAATCACCTTGGGCTAGCTTGATTTGATTTTAATTCCAAAAAATGAGAATACTTCAATCTCTCTTTTAAATAAAATTGAAATATAGAATACAAAATCAAATGCAAAAAGCTAATTAAAGAGAATATGAAATAAGAACTAGATAGCTTAAGAATATCACTATCTTATCTCTCAGAGCGATGTATTGATTTTGCTTGAAATAGATACCAAACTCTGAAATTTGTGCTTTATTTATAAGTGTAAAAATCGCATCTTCGGCTGGTCCTAAGGTCGGCTTGACTGGTCGTAGGACCAACAGATTTTTGAAATTTTGAGCGCGATAAGATAAGACTATTCCACGACTGGTCAAAGGACCTACTCGACCGGTCGAGTCCTGTCCACGACTGGTCATGTGGAACTCAATTTAGTTGCTGGACTTTGAGTCGAGCCTGCAGGACTGGTTAAGCATTGTTCACACGACCGGTCGAGAAGTCTCTAAGAATGGTTGAGGCTCTAACAAAAAATTCTAAAAATTATAAACAAATTCAGGACTAGTCGAGGAATTTCTTGGACTGGTCGAGCCAGTGCTAAGACTAGTCAAACATAGCTAAGACTAGTCGAAAAATAGACTATGCACTTATAAAGTGACCCAATTGAATTATGTATTCAAAATGACCTACCCTATGGTCAATCTAGGGTCATTCATACCTGATACATGATGTATGAACATTGAATCTTCTTTGCTTCAGTTGAAAGTTGTTCTTTAAAGTTCACGAAGCTTGAGATGATAAAGCTTGAACTTGAGCCTTTTGAAGCTTGAATATGACTAACATTAAAGCTTGAGCTTGAGGTTCAAAGTAAAGAACTTGTCTCGACTTGGACGAAGCTTGAACTATTGAAGCTTGAAAGATTGAATTCACACTTGGTGTTGTACTTGACATGAACATGTAATCTTGCACTTAAAGTTCTTGAGGTAAATGCCTTTGTTCTTGTACATGAGAAGCATAGTCTTGAATATGAGGTACATGTACATGACAGATTCCAAGAGGTTTTGGCACTATAAAATTTGGCAATCATATGAGTTAGAAAACATAACATTTACACTTTACCCACTAATTAGGAGAGTAATGCTCCTCTTAAAAACATCAGGACACTAGTTAGTATTAAAGAAGAAGATAGTGCTGACAACTTGTTGGATTATTTTAGCGAGGATTGCTTCCCCATAAAGGAGTGGCTGCTTGGTGAATTTACGTCCACTGTAGACATGCCAAAGGATACAACGACTGATTCACCAATTAACCCCATGGTGAATGAAACCCATAGTCAGACTAATGAGATTGAGTCTGATACACTAGGGGGCAATGTTTCTATAATAGCATTGCTTTTGGTTTGTTGTCACCAATGGTATTTCATTACAACATGGTACTCACTTTACCATTTGATTTCCAGGCAAGAGCAACTCAGCCAAACACAATTCCTGGATATGTGGAAGAACATGCTTCCCCGACTATTATTCAACACGCTTCCTTCCCTTATGATGAGGAGAAACAAGACAAGGCATTGCATGCTGACATGGTCATTGTAACGACCGATGGCACTACTGATAGAGTAATTATCGATAGGCCCACTACTGATAGGACATAACACCTCAAACCGTATTTTAACCCATTTGGATGGATGTCCTATTACTAGGATCCTAGTAGACAATGTGTCACACCCCAAACTTAGGAACCGGGTTCACAGAATTTCTAGTCGCTGAATCCTGTGCCGGCAGCCTCCGTAGTACACCATTCTCGAATCCTAGCTTCCATAGCAAGGTTCTGATCTTAGGATCCCATAAGGAGAATTTTGAGGATGATTTGTTTTTGTAAAGGAGCATGACCACAAGTGTACCCAAGTCACAAAACATCATCACCACATATCGACTAATATAATCTTTAAGTACAGTGATGAAAAGAAAATACATGATATAACAAAACTCCAAAAGATCGAGCACATGCTCCTACCTCAATGCTACTACAGTCTAGCATAACTTGTATATAATGAATGTGTGTAAGCTTACTACGAAGCTTAGAGAGTGTGTGCGTGTGTGTGCAATGCATGTGCCAAGCATGCAATTTTCAGAGTAAGTGGAAATGATGGAGGGTTAAACTGGCAAATTCATAAATGATGTTAGCCATACCAAGGCTATGCACTCCAAGGCCTATGTGGCTGAATGTCATATACTAGAGATGCAATGCAAACATGCTAATCCTCAACTAGTCAACATATCAGAACCGTTCATCGCTGGAAATATCACTGGAGTCTCCGCCCCATCTTGCACATGACCAAGTGAGTGGAAGAGACCTCACTATCTGCCTTGCCAGTGGCATGCCAATGCCCACCTGGGCTCGTCGATAACAGACCCATTTGTGAGCTGGTTAAACTCAACCTAGCTTATGGCCCCCTACCCTTGGGAGGATAAAGTCACACTCATTTTCAACCGATTATGATATGATGGGAGACGCGACCTACTGGTATTCGGCACTCGGGCACTCACGTTATCTACTTTGTCTTAATGTCAAAGCATCCTATTAGTACCACAAGGGTTTATGGACTTTTACCTAAGGACATCCATAGCGCCTTAATGCTTGAACAAATATTTTCGGTATCCAATTTGGCTATCCATGATATTGAAAAGGCCGAGCTATATGTACTAAGGGGGGGGGGGGGGGGGGTTTAATAGGACTATGCCAAATTTAAAAAAATAATAGCGGAATAAAACAATAAGATAGCCAAATGAATTGTAACTAAATAAAGGAAGCAACAACCTTAAAATTCTAGTATTGAGAGGTTGATACAAATGTTGTTCTAAGGACAACCTTACACCATAAAAACGAAGGGTTTATGGCAAGACAACCTTACTAGAACGATTTGTGTATCAAAAACTCAAACTGAAGAGGAATAAAAAGGAAATAGCAAGAAAGGAAATCTAAGCTATTACAACATTCCCCACAATGCTTAAATGTAAAGATTATAACATTCACATCCACAAATACATCCTACAATCTTAAACCCAAAAGAATAAAGAAAAGAAACCACACAACCATAAAACACAAAGAATTATAGTGGTTCACCTGTATGTACACCAACTGTTAAACAACAGCCACACAATTGCTCCACTCCTAATATCCTCGCACAGTGGATATTAGCGTTCACTATGAAAATAGGTGTTTCTAGGTTCACCTAAAACCCTCACAATTGTGTCTTTCAAGTGGGCTTACACAATTCAAAAAACCCCACACTTTGAGTTTTCTAGATCACTTCAGACAAACCAAAATAGAGATTTTTTTGGCTCAATCTCAATTAAAACCAAAACAAAGGAATTTATAAAAATTGTAAAATACCTAGATATTCTCCTTTAAATATAACCCGGAAGAATCAAGTCGGAGTAGAAGTTCAATGTTGAAGTTTAATGTCCAAACTCACTTATGAAATGGTTCTAGGTTCTAAATTGATTTTAGATTTAAGGTACCTTCGGCTAGCTTGATTTGATTTTGATTCCAAGAAATGGGAATACTTCAATCCCTCTTTCAAATCAAATTGGAATGCGAAAATTCAAAATCAAATGCAAAGAAAGCTAATAAAAGAGAATATTAAATGAGCACAATATAGTTTAAAATAATGACTAACTTATCTCTCAGAGTATCGTATTGATTTAACTTTAATTGAATGAAATATTCTAAAATTAGTAGACTATTTATAAGTGAAGAAATCGCATTCACGATTGGTCCTGAGGACACTACGACTGGTCATAGGACCAACGGATTTTTAAAATTTTGAGCGTGATAAGAGAAAGCCGTTCCATGACTGGTCGTAGACCATCCACGACCGGTTGAGGGACCTCCACGATTGGTCATGACCTGTCCACGACTGGTCGTGTGGAACTTGAAATAGTTGCTAGACTTTGAGTCGTAGCAGCAGGACTGGTCGAGAAAGAGTTGAGCACTGTTCACATGACCGGTCGAGCAGTCTCCAGAACTAGTCGAGGCTTAACAAAAAATTTTAAAAATTTATAACAAACTTAGGATTGGTCAAGGAATTTCTTGGACTGGTCGAGCTAGTGCTAGGAATAGTCGAACAGAGTCCATGACTAGTCGAGAAATAGTATATTCACTTATAAAATGAGCAATTGAATTATGTATTCAAAATGACCTACCCTAAGGTCAATCTAAGGTCATCTAAACCTTGTTAGTGAAGAATGAACATAAAGTCTTCTTTTTCTTCAGTTGATAGTCGCTCTTTGAAGTTTACGAAGCTTGATATCTTGTCATGGGATGAAGCTTGACTTGAGACTCTTGAAGCTTCATACCGACTATCATTGAAGCTTGAAATTGAGATTCAAAGACTAGAAACGTTTGTCGTGACTTGTAAGAAGCTTTGAAAATCTTGAACACTTGAAGCTTAAGAGCTTGAATTCTTTCTTGATGTTGTACATGAACAGAGCTTGAATTCTTTCTTGATGTTGTACATGAACAGAGATTGAATTCTTTCTTGATGTTGTACATGAACATGAACAAGTACACTTGCCTTTGAAGTTCTTGAACTAAAGACCCTTGTTCTTAAGAGATGTAGAGACTTTATTATGTAGATGAGCTACACAAGACACAGATTCCAAGAGAGGTTTTGGCACTACAAAATTTGACAATATAGGAGCTAGAAACCTTAACATTTACAATCTCCCCCTTTGTCAAATTTGCGACAAAACACACTTCACAATAATATAAACAATATACGCATAAAGAATCATGCACCAGTTATAAAAAGAAACCAGTTACAACCTGGTTAAATAATCATACACCAGTAATCAATTGCATCAATCATCAAACAACAATTCCACCAACAATACTCCCCCTTACTTTAACTCCCCTTCACCAAAATAGAATCATCCACAATTAATTCATCCATAATCCATAATCCATATATAATCCACATGCCATATACCAATATACCATAATCATCATATATTAAGCATGCCAAAATTCTCCCCCTTTTTGTCACAATATGATAAAGGAAGGAAACAATAATGGAAGTGGAAGTAGATAAAGAAGGAAGATTAAGAAGAGTATTGAGGAATAAAAGATCAAGATAGATAAAATATAAAACCATAAGCAAGTTATGTTGAACCATATGTAACCGAGTTCAACCAAGTACAACTATGATAAATCAAGTTCAAGTACTATCTCAAAAGATAAAATAAATCCAAGTATCAGTAAAGTTATCACAAGCCAAGATTAGATAATACTAATCAGATCCTGAAGAGGGAGCAGGAATAGAAGGATCAATTTGGTGTAAACCCTTGTTAATGTGCCTTATATATTTACACATATAAGCAAATTAAGAATCCTAGGTTACATGAATCTGAGCCACCTGTTCCTCCAGAGAATGTAACCTTTCAGCAAAATCAGAAGGCTGATAGTCAGGGTCAGCCTCAGAATCTAATTCGATCTCATCAAAGATATCGACCATGTTAATATCATCTGGAGGTAAATCGCCTTCTTCATTCACAGCTTCAGCTCAACCAACACCCTCACTAACTTCGCCATCAGCCAACCGCAAATTCATTTTATTAATATTAGAGTTGTTGAAAATAAGGTGTTGAATGGAAGCCTCTCCAACAGGCATAGCTACTAACATATGAGTGGCTAACATAGTCATAAGATATGCAAAAGGGATATCACTGTGTCCAGGATGGAGACAGAATTATATAATGGAATGACAGATTAAAGAAGGAAGACAAACAGATCTACCAGAGATGATAGAATGCAGTATTCAAACCATGAAAGAGGTGAATTCAATTTTTTTACCAAAACATGGATAAAGATTTGAAATAAATATCCTATGAAGGACCCTATATCTGGGTAACAAATACTTTGAAGCAAGTACATTCCCATTTTGACTCCATTACGCATCTATATTACACAATGCTCTAGTAAGCATACATTTTTCTGATTCAGATGGTTTATCAACTAGAGAGATAATTGGAATACCTTCATCATTAATAGGTATGTCCATTAAAGCAGAGATCAGATGTTGGTCCATTTTAAATGGACCTTCTCTAGTTGCAATAATAAAGGTTAAATTCTAAGTTAAAAAATCAGAAATACATGCAAACATAGCTTGCGCAATAGACCGGTATGCTTGCCCACCCCAATATAGAATGTTAGCCTATCCTACAGATTGGAGAAAAGGAAGGAGTCCAAATGGAGCAATATGTTCAACATGTACAGCTCACTCAACAGTAACATTGCACAATTATAAATCCCGCACATAGGAAGGATCATCTTTGGTTGACCAAAGGCAGCACCTTGTTAAAGGCATCGATCTAGAAGTTGAAGGTCCACGAAAGTTTTTCTTTCTACCTCTAGCATCCATTTGCAACTAGGAATACAAGAAATCAAGAGGTTGTAAAAGATGTAGAGTGGGTTTTCTCAAAATCAAATTTTGGAGAAGAAAACCCCAAAAACCATAAAGAAACAAGAAATAAATCACTTCAAGTGTGAAACTGAAGTGATATGGACTTGAATCTACAAGAAAAATGGAATTAATGTACTAACCTTGAAGATCTAGGAAGGTGGGTACGACCGGTTGAGCTTAGACTCGTTGGAGAGAAAGCATAAATGAGGAAGAAAAGGGTTTCCCCCCCCCCCCCCCAATAAAGTACTAGCCCACGTTACACGACTGGTCAAGGACGTGATCGACCGGTCGTGCCATGATTGATTGAGGAAGTACTCAACTAGTCATGCATAGCAAAAAATACGCATTTTTCATGAAATTTGAAATTCTAATCAATTAAAATAATAAATATATACAATATGATATAAAAATGCATGAAAAATTAATTCAAATTGTACATACCAAGATCAAATTTTAATTTATTAAACCTGCTTTTGTCAAGCAGTTTAGTGAAAATGTCAGCAAGTTGAGTCTCGGTCGGAATGTATTCTAAAGAAATTATCTTTTCTTCCACTAATTCACGAATGTAGTGATATCTAATATCAATGTGCTTCGTTCATAAATGTTGGATTGGGTTTTTAGATATATTAATTGCACTAAAATTATCACAATAGAAAACCATAGAATCCTGTGCAATTCCGTAATCGCTTAACATTCTTTTCATCCATATAAGCTGAGTACATGCATTTCCTGCTGCAATGTATTCAGCCTCAGCAGTTGAGAGCAATACAGAACTTTATTTCTTACTTTGCTAAGAAACTAGACAGTTCCCACCATAGAAATAACCACCACTAGTTGATTTCCTATCATCAACATTACCAGCCCAATCAGCATCAGTGAAACCCGCTAATTGAACACTAGTATCATGTGGATACCAAAGACCCAGATTAGATAAACTTGCGACATATTGCATAATCCGCTTACCAGTAGTTAAATGAGACTCTTTAGGGTCAGATTGATATCTAGCGCAAATTCCTACACTAAATGCAATATCAAGTCGACTTGCAGTTAAATACAACAAACTACCTATCATACTGCGATACAATTTAGGATCCACTTTCTTACCTGTAGAGTCCTTTAAGAGTTTTAGAATCATACTCATAGGAGTATCAAAATTCTTACCATTCTCAAATCTAAACTTTTTAACTAAGTTCAGAGCATATTTGGTTTGAGAAATAAAGAAACCATCATGTTGTTGTTTAACTTGCAACCCTAGGAAATAATTCAATTCCCCAAACAAGATCATTTCGAACTTAGATTTCATAAGATCTATAAACTCAATAGTCATGTTAGCATAGGTAGATCTATAAATAATATCGTTAACATATATTTGTACTATTAGAATGTGATCATTATATTTCTTCACAAATAATGTCTTATCAACACTTCCCATTATAAAGTTATGACTGAGTAAAAACTTAGTCAATTTTTCATACCATGCCCAGGGAGCTTGTTTTAAACCGTAGAGAGCCTTTTTTAGGTGATAGACATGATCAGTATTCTTAGGGTCTTCAAAACCCGTTGGTTGTTTAACATACACTTCTTCATGTAAATCGCTATTTAAAAAAGCACTCTTTACATCCATTTGATAAATTTTGAACTTTCTAAAGCAGGCAATATATATAAATAGTCTTATTGATTCAAGATGAGCTACTAGGATAAAGGTTTCATCATAATCGATGCCTTCGATTTGAGTGTACCCTTGTACTCCCAGCCTAGCCTTGTTTCGAATTATATTACCAAGTTCATTAGACTTATTTTTAATAATCCACTTAGTTCCAATAATGTGTGTATCTTTAGGTCTAGGAACTAAGTACCTAACATCATTTCTAACAAATTGATTAAGCTCTTCTTGCATCGCAACTATCCAGTTTTCGTCAGTAAGAGCTTCTTTTACGTTAGCCAGTTTTATCTGAGATGTAAAGCACACGTAGTTACACACATCTTCTAGTTGTCTACGAGTGCGTACACTAGTGAGAGGATTTCAAAGAATTTGATTAGTTAGATGGTCCTTAATAGTCCTTAGTTCAGAATTATTTTGACTTGATGAAGAATCTGGCTTATCAATTAGAAATACTTTATTATTTTATAAACTCGAGATAGGTGTATTCAAGTGATCGTCAATAACCACATTAATAGACTCTTGAATCACACCAGTCCTTTCATTAAGAACCCGATATGCTCGACTATTCAGCGCATACCCTAAAAATATCTCTTCATCACTTTTAGTGTCGAACTTACCGAGATTTTCTCGGTCACATAAAATATAGCACTTGTTGCCAAACACTCGAAAGTATTTGATAGTAGGCTTCTTATTAAACCAAATTTCGTAAGCTATTTTATTATTTAATTTTCTAGTATAGACGCGGTTAATTATATAACATGCAGTATTGACGGCTTCGGCCCAAAAATTTTTAGGGAGCTTTATACTATTTAACATTACATTTGCCATTTCTTGAAGCACTTTATTTTTTCTTTCTACTATACCATTTTGTTGTGGTGTTTTAAGCACAGAGAATTCATGTAATATTCCCTGGTCACTGCAAAACTTTTCAAAACTACTATTTTCAAATTGTAATCCATGATCACTACGGATCTTACAGACTTGAGTTTCTTTATAAGTTTGGATACGTCTAAGTACCCTTTTAACTTCATCGAGAGTTTCTGATTTGTCTCTTAAGAAGACTACCTAGGTATATCTGGTAAAGTCATCTACAATTATCAGTATGTACCTTTTGTCACCTCGACTCTCCGCTCTAGTTGGTCCAATAAGATCCATATGAAAGAGTTCGAGTAGTTTAGATGTGGCATTAGAGTCCACCTTTTTGTGAGAGCTCCTAGTTTGCTTGCCAATCTGGCATTTGCCACATATTTTATCTATTTTTTGTATTTTAGGTAGACCTCTTACTAACTCTCTTTTGCTCAATCTATATAAGTTGCGGTAGTGTACATGTCCAAGGCATTTATGCCATAACTCAATCTCATCAGTATGGACCATGTAACACGATAAATTAGATGAGCTAGAGTCACTTACAATATAGCAGTTTTCAGAAGTTCTGTGACCAGTTAATATTACAGAACCATTTTTATTTAAAATTTCACACCCTAGGTTAGAAAATTTTATGCTATGATTTTTATCGCATATTTGAGAAATGCTTAACAAGTTGTGTTTTAACCCTTTTACATATAAAACATTCTTAAATAAAGGGAGGTTAGAAAGTTGAACCCTACCTTGGCCAATAATCCTGAAGTTGCTGCCATCACCAAATGTGACTGAACCATCAGTCATGTCTTTAAGATTGGTGAATAAACCTTTATCACTGGTCATGTGTCTGGAGCATCCACTGTCTAGGTACCACTTTGAATGGCTTAAAGCTTTGAAAGTCGTATGGGCAACCAAACAAGTAACCTTAGGAACCCATTTCAGAACTGTTTTGGGTTTAGGGGTATAGTTGGTCTTCCTATGATTGTAGTTGTTATAAGACTGACCCATTGAGGTAGATTTTAAGAGCTCCTTAGGTAAATCAATAATTTTCTCAGCTAAAGGATTACAATTCTGATTCTTATTGTTGAAATTGTTATTTTTAGGTTTTAAGGATTGAAAAGTTTTAGTATTTTTAGAAAAATTTTGATTTGAACTTTTCCCTTTTGAGTTTAAAGACTCTCCTTTTACAAACTTAGGAGTATTCTTACATTTGGGAGGAATATTTTTGTCGTAGCCCAAATTGGATTGGTTGCCACATTTTCTTGATCCAAATAGAAGTTTTTCTAACTTGGATCACCTTGGGCATACTTCTAAGTATCTTTCAAACTCAAAAGTGAAGAGACTTCAAGTTTTAGTTTTTCATTTTCAGATTTAAGATTTTCAATAAGCGAAGTTTTGAAATCTAAGTCGCATTTAGTTTTTTCAAAATAATCTAAAATGTGGGATTTTTCTAAAACAAGAGTATCAAAATTTTCATTAAGTTTCAAAAACTTTCTTTTTCTGAAGTTTTAGTTTTAAGGCAATTTTACAACTTTCCTTATATAGGGCATTTATAAACATCTTGAAGATCTGCTTCATTTTCATGATTACTATTCAGATTTTCTTCACTAGTTGAATCATCATGTTCTAAAAAAGTGAATGGCTAGAGTCATAAGGGCTTTAACTTCATTGTCGGACTCGGTTTCAGAATCTTCTGATTCAGAAGAGACTTCAGTGCCAGAAGAATCATCCCAAGTAGCTAGCATACATTTCCTTTTAGATTTGTCCTTTTTAGGACACTTATTCGCTAAATGCCCATATTCATGGCAGTTGTAATATTGATTATCTTTTAAAGATTTCCAAGTTTTAGATTTAGATCTTTTCTTATCATTAGATTTTTGAAAATTAACCCTCTTTTTACATTTGAAAATTTTGTACAACTTTTTAGCTAAAAGGGCCATATCATCTTTAGAATTTTCTAAATCAGAATTACTACTATTTTCTTGAGAAAAACATTTAGAAGATTTAAGGGTGATGAATTTAACTTTAGGAGCTTTAAAGTTTAACACATAGGTTTGTAATGACCCAACTAATTCTTCTACCCTCATATTGTCCGTATCACGAAGTTCCTGGATCGCAGTCACCTTTGAATTGAACCGTTCAGGTAGTGAGCGTAGTATCTTTGCACACACTTTACTTTCTGGGATTTTATTGCTAAGACCCCACATAGAGTTGACAATGTCATTCAATCTAGTATAAAAGTCCATGAAAGTTTCACTTTCCTCCATACGTATTTCCTCAAATTTAGTTGAGGATTTGTACTTTAGATTTCTTGACAATTGTTGTTCCCTCGTGTGTCATTTCTAAAATATCCTAAGCTTGCTTTGTAGTATCATAGGATATAATTCTAATGAATTGATCCGATGATAGTGCACAAGTAATTGCATTTAGTGCTTTTGCATTAGTACTACTCTCACTTTTTTGAAGTAGTCTAAGAGAAATAAGGTGTAATTCTGATAAATTTGGATCCATCGATACCAGTTACTTCAGTGGTAGGAGGCGTCCAATCAGTCACTGTGGCTTGCCACACACTCTCATCCATGGATTTTAAGAAAATTCTCATCTTGGCCTTCAAATAGGCATAATTGGAGCCATCAAATGGTGGAGGCCTAGTGACTGATAGGCTATCATAATTTGACATCTTACAAAGCTCAGATCGAGTAGCTAAGGAAATTAATCAAAAACATAATAACAATTAAAATGAGCTATTTGGCTCTGATACCACTTGAAAAGGACGAGCTATATGTCCTAGAGGGAGGAGGGGGGGGGTGAATAGTACTATGCCAATTTAAAAAAATAACAGCGAAATTAAACAATAAGATAGCCTAATGAATTGTAAATAAATAAAGGAAGCAACAACCCCAAATTTCTAATATTGAGAGGTTGATACAAATGTTGTTCTAAGGACAACCTTACACCATAAAAACCAAGGGTTTATGGCAGGACAACCTTACTAGAACAATTTGTGTATCAAAAACTCAAACCAAAGAGAAATAAAAAGGAAATAGCAAGAAAGGAAATCTAAGCTATTACAACATTCCCCACAATGATGAAATGTAAAGATTACAACATTCACATCCACAAATACATCCCACAATCTTGAACCAAAAAGAATAACAAAAAGAAACCACACAACCACAAAACACAAAGAATTATAGTGGTTCACCTGTGTGTACACCAACTATTAAACAACAGCCACACAACTGCTCCACTCCTAATATCCTCGCACAATGGATATTAGCGTTCACTATGAAAATAGGTTTTTCCAAGTTCACCTAAAACCCTCACAATTGTGTCTTTCAAGTGGGCTTACACAATTCAAAAAACCCCACACTCTGAGTTTCTGGGTCACCTCAGACAAACCAAAACAAAGATTTTTCTGGCTTAATCTCAATTAAAACCAAAACAAAGGAATTTACAAAAAGTGTAAAATACCTGGATATTCTCCTTGAGATGCAGCCCGGAAGAACCAAGTTGGAGTAGAAGTTCAACGTTGAAGTTTAATGTCCAAACTCACTTATGAAATGGTTCTAGGTTCTAAATTGATTTTAGATTTAAAGTACCTTCAGCTAGCTTGATTTGATTTTGATTCCAAGAAATGGGAATACTTTAATCCCTCTTTCAAATCAAATTGGAATGCAAAAATTCAAAATCAAATGCAAAGAAAGCTAATAAAAAAGAATATTAAATGAGCACAATATAGCTTAAAACAATGACTAACTTATCTCTCAGAGTATCGTATTAATTTAGCTTTAATTGAATGAAATACTCTGAAATTCGTCGACTATTTATAAGTGAAGAAATCACATTCATGACTGGTCCTGAGGACACTGCGACTGGTCGTAGGACCAACGGATTTTTGTAATTTTGAGCGCCATAAGAGAAAGTCGTTCCACGACTGGTCGTAGGCCATCCACGACCGGTCGATTGACCTCCATGACTGGTTGTGTGGAGTCTGATTTAGTCACTGGAGTTTGAGTCATAACTGCAGGACTAGTCGTGAATGAGTCGTGCACTGTTCACACAACCGGTCGAGTAGTCTCCAGGACTAGTCGTGGCTTAACTAAAAAATTCCAAAAATTTGTAACAACCTTAGGACTGGTCGTGAAATTTCTTGGACTGGTCGAGCCAATGCTAGGACTAGTCGAACAGAGTCTAGGAGTAGTTAAGAAACAGTTTATTCACTTATAAAATGAGCAATTGAATTATGTATTCAAAATGACCTACCCTAAGGTCAATCTAAGGTCACCCAAACCTTGTTAGTGAAGAATGAACATAGAGTCTTCTTTTTCTTCAGTTGATAGTCGTTCTTTGAAGTTTACGAAGCTTGATATCTTATCATAGGATGAAGCTTGACTTAAGACTCTTGAAGCTTGAAACTGACTATCATTAAAGCTTGAAATTGAGTTTCAAAGACTAGAAACGTTTGTCGTGACTTGTAAGAAGCTTTGAAAATCTTGAACACTTGAAGCTTGAGAACTTGAATTCTTTCTTGATGTTGTACATGAACATGAACAAGTACACTTGCCTTTGAAGTTCTTGAACTAAAGACCCTTGTTCTTAAGAGATGCAGAGACTTCATTATGTAGATGAGCTACAAAAGACACAGATTCCAAGAGAGGTTTTGGCACTACAAAATTTGACAATATTGGAGCTAAAAACCTTAACATTTACAGATATGCCTGTGGAGGTCATAACCCTGATGTCACTAGGGTATAAAGTCATCATGTGTAACACCTCGAACATTTTAATACCCGAGTATTGAAAGTTCATGAGTGTTACCATGAAATTTTACATGATATGTACACGCGTACGATACCATTCTAGCTAACCTAACCTTACATCTATCTCCCAACATGAACTTGACCATTGGGAATGATCTTCATGCACTAGACTAAGCCATCTGACCATTGATTTTAAGACAGGACCATCCATCATGTGGTTTGACATATGAAACTTTCCTTAAAGGAATTAAATAACATGTCATCCACAGTGATTTAAATGTAAGTTCATTTGTAAGAATTGTTTAGAAAGGTGCATACAACCATGTAGAACCATTAGATTTCACAAAACTCTTAGATCAACAATAATTATGAAAATGTGATGAGGGTCAAATATTACATATCAGACCCCATTTATTACCTAATTTTACGTACATGATAATGTTTAACGGGATATTTTAATTATATTTTTGTTACAGGATGAAATCAGGAGCGTTGATGGAAAAAGAGCACTACAAGCATGGATTTGATGTTCCAAAGTCACCAGAGCAAGGGACGCACTCAAGGGAACTAATACTGAAGAATTCACATGCCAGGGATCCGAGGAAATCAAGCCGTTCACATTAAAAAGGCCCGAAAATGGTCCAGAATGCAAGATCACATGGTTCCCGCCATCCGATTGACTTGAAACTTCATGCATAGCCTGGAGGCCATAAATAAACCGTACATATTAAATTTCAACCATTGGATATCTCGAGAAGTGGCCCAACGGCCATATCAGCCCTTTAATTCCTTAAGTGGGGCCCACCTGGTCCCTGGATATGGCTCATCTTTGGTATTAACACTTTAAATTACATGGAAAGTCATATGGACGGAGGAGATTCGGTGCACACATCATGATGGACCTCACATGTGCACTGCATGCACACAGTGCAGACGCACACCGGCGGTGCATCCATACGTTCAAGGTCGGTCAGCAGGCGCTGACCGACGAAATTTAAAAGAAAAAAAGAAATTTCCGTTTTTGGCTTTACAGAAACGGAAACAGGGACTTGCGGTCCCCTGTTGTGAGCCACCATCACGACTCGTGGGTCCAATCTGGACCGTCTATTAGACCATAATGGCCCATATTACCATCGCCTAGGTGGCGTTATTTCAGATAACAGTAGAGATCGTTTTTTAACTGTTCAAAAGCAGAATGGATGGTGGGTTTAAAACCCTGTGAGCCACCATGAATTTGATCTAGAATTGAGCATGTCCGACCGATTTTTCAATGTCAATCTAATGGACGGACTGGATTTTGAAGATAATGTCAATAGTGGGCCCCACCAACGTCGCAGCGCGATCAATGCCACGCCCTGTTTACGCACGACCGACGCTGTCCGATTTCCGTACCTGTTGTGGCCCACTACACTTGATCAGATGGAAGATCTGATCCGTCCATCATGTAGAAGACTGGAAAACGTCCTAAGGGACGGTATTTATTTGAAAACCGACCAAGGAAAGATGGGCTGTTTTGCGTCTGATCTTGGCTGCGTAAAGAAGTTCCGCACGCGGCTGCTGCTGCGACAGCGTTTCCAAAACGTCCCTCCACCGCCTAAGCTGCTATAAGAAAGAGAGAGAGGGAGCCAGGAAGAACAGATCCAAGAAAAAAAAGCAAGAGAGGGAGAGTTTTGTTGGAGAGAAGAAAAGGTTCGTTTTGAAAGGCCCGTTTGAGAGAGGTAGTTCGTTGTTTTTTTTGGACAGGAGAAAAAGCAGAAGGGAAAGCTCGTTTTGGAAGGAAGCCAGGGAGAGGGAAGAGAGCGAAGACATCAGATTCAAGCAAGAGGGAAGAGAGGATGGAATTTTTCTTTTATAAATATTATTTTTCCGTCTTCCTTCTTGATTCCATGAGTAGCTAAATTTCTAGCTAGGGCTGAGATGAAGCCCCTAATTTGAATGACTCTTGTAAGTGTTGATTTCATCTGAATTTGATTGGTTTGTTTCTTTCTCTACTGTGCTTAACTGAAATATCCGTACTCCTCCATTCTAAGAGCTCGACCAAAGTCTAGTTATGGACGTTGTTTGGATTACTATTCTAGGTGCTTGTGTCTGACCATGAACAGGTTCCTATAGAGGAAGAAACAGGAATTTACATCTCTCCATGCCTGACCATGGATGGAAAGATGTGATCCATATGCTTTAAGGAATTATACATTCTGTGTACCTGACCAAGGACATAGAGTGCGCTTTATTTATTTTGATATCAATCTGAATTAGGGTGAATCAACAGGTAAAACAAGGTTCATGATAATTAGGGGTGGATTCGAAAGTCCTAGTCTTCTCTTTGATCGAACTTTCCTCATTATTCTTAGTTATATTTCCATTGATTTTTATTTAGTTTATTTAATTACTATCGCAAATATTTGTTGGATTAGTTAAGAAGAGTCTTTAATTTTGAATTGTGACGACCAGTCCTCGTGGGAACGATCTCGTAATACGTACCATATCTACATCTGATTCGTATACTTGCGAGTTTAAAATCATTTAAATCAGGTTGGTTTAAATAAAACATCAAGTTTTTGGCGCCGTTGCCGGGGACTGTTTCGGTCCAATTGGATTTAAGATTCTCTCTTATCATAATTCATAGTCTTAGGTTTTTTTACTAACTTTCGGTTAAATTTTTTTTTTAGTAAATTTTTTTAGAAACTAACCTATTGCCTGTTTTGTAGGGACCTGACATAAACTACTAATTTGGTAATCTCTTTCCAAATTTTCTTTTTTTTTTTTTAATTTCTATTTTTATTTTTTTTACTAGCGTTAGGGTAAATTTTTTTATTTTTTTTAGAAAGTTTCTATTTCTAGGCTATTTTATTTTATTTTTAGAAATTTCCTATTTTCTAATTCTAGATTCTGATTCTTCTTTCAAGTAACTTTCTATTTTCTAGTTTTAGAAATTTTTTTCCTTTTTAGAAACTAACTTAGTTTTTATTTCTAAGATTACAAACTTTCTTTTTTAGAAATTAACCGTTGCTTAGGATTTTTTTTCTAGCATTATTTTAGGAATTTAATTTATTTTTATTTTCTTTTCGTTTACAGGAATTGAGGAAGGAAGCTGCTAAATAACATTGTCTTCAAAAGGAGGAGCTCCCTATTCTTCATACATCAATCATCTCCTTTTCTCGGGTTCTTCCTTCCAATTCTCGTTTACATAACTTTCTCTTGTTTTTAGGAATTCATAACTTTTTCCTTTAGTTTTATTCATCTTAGGTTGCATCTTAGTTTAGTTTTCTTTCTTATATTGATAACATAGTTTATGCTAGGACGTAGATCTCTGAACATAGAACTAGCACATTTTGATCCTGAAATAGAAAGAACCTTTCATAGAAGATTTAGAAACATCCTGTTTGAAATGGCGGAAGAGAATGGAACTAAAGCTCTTAGAGATTATTCAGCTCCTGTCCAATTCAATGCGCCTTCATGTATAGTGTTGCCTGCCACCACAGCAGCACACTTTGAACTTAAACCTGGGGTCATACAACTGTTGCCATCCTTTTATGGTTCAGATAAGGAGGATCCATATCATCATGTGAAAGAATTCTTAGACATTTGCTCCACCTTTAAGTTCCAAAACTTTTCAGACGATTCGATCCGTTTGCGCCTTTTTCCTTTTTCTTTGAAGGATAAGGCGAAAGCATGGTTGAATTCTCTAGGAGTTGGGACTATCACTACATGGGACCAACTGTCTAAGAAGTTCTTAAACAAGTTCTTTCCAGTTCACAAAACTAATGCTCTCCGTAGAGAAATTACGAATTTCACACAAAAAGAGGGTGAGCACTTTCATGAATGTTGGGAAAGATGGAAGGACTTACTTCTTAAATGTCCACACCATGGTTTTGAAAAGTGGCAACAAGTTCAATACTTCTATGACGGTCTGACACCCCAAAACCGTCGCATGGTTGACGCCACCAGTGGAGGGTCATTCATGACCAAAAGTGATGTTGAAGCGTGGAATTTCTTTGAGACCTTGTGTGAAAATTCCCAGCAATGGGACTACTCAAATAGAGGTGAAAGGAGTCCCCAACCACAGAAGAAAGGTGGTATATATGAGGTAGGAGTCACGCCAGATCTTTATGCCAAAATTGATAGCCTGACAAAGAAAGTGGATGCTTTAATGTTAAATAATGGACCTCCACAAACAACTCAAGTCGAGTCATGTGCCATATGTTCTAGTCCCGCCCATCCTACGCCGTCTTGTCCATCTAGTTCAGCATTTCCAGAATTTCTCCCTGAACAAGTACATGCTATGAACACCTTTCAGAGAACTGAGAATAATCCTTACTCGAACACCTACAATCCAGGGTGGGCTAGGCATCCAAATTTTTCTTGGGCAAAAGGACCACAACAAGGAGGACCATCTGGAAATCCTCCTATGCAACCTTACTCCCAAGTTGGCAGTCAACAACCTCAGCAGTTCTCACAGTATCAACAAGTGCCTCCACAATCTAGGAAACCATCTCTTGAGGATACACTCAATCTTTTTATGCAGAGTTCACTTCAATTTCAAAAAGACACCCAACATACTTTACTAGCTAACCAGCAGAGTTTACATGCAAATGCGCAATCCATTGCTAAGCTAGAAGTACAGTTGGGTCAACTTGCTGTCACATTGAGTGAGAGAGAGAAGGGCAAGTTCCCTAGTCAACCTGTGGTAAATCCAAAAGGACAGTATGAGATTGGCTCTAATTCAAACCAAGAACAATATCATGAGCAAGCCAAATCAATCATTACCCTTAGGTCCGGTAAACAGAACAAAGTAGAGATGCCTAGGGAAGAATCAAAGTCCAATGCTGAAGATCAAAATGAAATGGAGAGACATACTAGAGCATCCAAAGTCCAACAACACTGACTCTCCAGGAACCACTCATGTGCCATCGTATGTGCCTAAAACACCTTTTCCTCAACGTCTGGCACCGGTTAAGAAAGGAAACAACTTTAATGAGATATTGGACATGTTTAAGCAAGTCCAAATCAACATTCCGTTGCTTGATGCGATCAAGCAAGTCCCTGCTTACGCTAAGTTTCTTAAAGATTTATGCACTCAAAAGCGTAAGATGAATGTTCATAAGAAGGTCTTCCTTGCAGAGCAACTCAGCTCCATGATTCAAAACAACACTCCTCCTAAATTTAGGGATCCAGGAGCTCCTACCATTTCTTGTGTCATAGGAGAGCATAAGGTTCAGAAAGCGTTGCTTGATTTAGGGGCCAGTGTTAATTTGTTACCATATTCGGTCTATGAGCAGCTAGGACTTGGTGAGCTGAAACCAACTAAAATAACACTCCAACTAGCTGATAGATCTGTCAAGGTGCCCCGTGGTGTTGTTGAGGATGTGCTAATCCAGGTTGACAAGTTTTATTTTCCAGTGGATTTCATCGTTCTAGATACTCAGCCTGTCCAGAATCCTACAAGTCAAATCCCGGTTATCTTAGGACGTCCATTCTTGGCCACATCCAATGCAATCATAAATTGCAGGAATGGAGTTATGAAGTTGTCCTTTGGTAACATGAAGATCAAGCTCAACGTTTTCAATGCTGGACAACAAATGTCAGACTCGGATGATATATTTGAAGTGAACATGATTGAGAGTCTAGTGCATGACTCTTTCCTTGAATCTTCCGATGACGCTCTTGAGACTTGTTTAGCACATTTTGGCAGAGATTTTGACATAGAAAGTTCCATCCAAGAAGTCAATGCATTGCTTGACTCTAATCCAGATATGAATACAACAAAATGGAAAGCGAGAGTGGAACCTCTTCCACCATCTGAGTCTAAACTGGTCCCGTCTATTGAGAAACCACCCAAAGTCGACCTTAAACAATTACCTGAAACTCTCAAGTATGCATTCTTAGGACCTTCTGAAACCCTGACTGTCATCATAGCTGTTAACCTTGATAAAGAACAGGAGGGTAAATTGCTTAATATTCTTAGAGAACATAAGGCAGCTATTGGGTGGACAATAGCGAACATAAAGGGAATAAGCCCTACGGTGTGTATGCATCGTATTCATCTTGAAGAAAATGCAAGAACATCGCAAGAAATGCAAAGGAGGCTTAACCCTAACATGAAAGAGGTCGTCCGAGCTGAGGTGCTAAAATTATTAGATGTTGGTATCATTTACCCCATTTCTGATAGCACATGGGTCAGTCCAGTTCAAGTTGTTCCTAAAAAATCTGGGATTACGGTGAAAAAGAATGAGGATAATGAGTTAGTGCCGACTCGCATGACTACGGGTTGGCGAGTTTGTATTGATTACCGTAAACTGAACCTGGTCACAAGGAAGGATCACTTTCCTCTTCCTTTCATAGACCAGATGCTTGAGAGATTGGCAGGGCATAGCTATTTTGTTTCCTAGATGGTTATTTCGGGTACAATCAGATTCCCATTGCTCCTGAGGATCAAGAGAAAACCACATTTACATGTCCTTTTGGCACATATGCCTATCGGCGTATGCCATTTGGATTGTGTAATGCGCCTGCGACCTTCCAACGATGCATGATGAGTATTTTTTCAGACATGGTTGAGCGTTTTCTTGAGATTTTCATGGATGATTTTTCAATTTTCGGCTCTTCATTTGATGAATGTTTATACCATCTATCTCTTGTCTTGGAAAGATGTGAAAAACGAACCTGGTATTGAATTGGGAAAAGTGTCATTTTATGGTTCAAAAAGGGATTGTACTCGGGCATGTTATTTCAAGTAATGGCATTGAAGTTGATAAAGCGAAGATTGATTTAATTTCTAGTCTTCCTCCACCCAGAACGGTTAAGGAGATTCGATCATTCTTAGGGCATGCAGGATTCTACAGGAGATTCATTAAGGATTTTAGCAAAATTTCTCGACCCTTATGCAATTTACTAGCTAAAGATGTTGCTTTTGTCCTTAATGATGAGTGTCGGCAAGCTTTTGATAAGTTGAAGCATTTACTGACTTCTGCTCCAATCATCCAACCACCTGATTGGAGTTTACCTTTTGAGCTTATGTGTGATGCTTCGGATTATGCTGTTGGAGCCGTCCTAGGACAAAGATTGAACAAAATGCCTCATGTCATTTATTATGCTAGTAGGACTCTAAACAATGCTCAACTTAACTACTCTACCACTGAAAAAGAATTGTTGGCGGTGGTATTTGCTCTAGACAAATTCAGGTCGTATCTCATAGGATCAAAGGTTATAGTGTTCTCAGATCATGCAGCATTGAAATATCTTCTTTCTAAAAAAGACGCTAAACCTCGATTGATTCGGTGGATTCTCTTGCTACAAGAATTCGATATTGAAATTCGGGATAAAAAGGGTTCCGAAAATGTGGTAGCCGACCATTTGTCTAGACTTGTCTTAGAGTCCACAGTGGATCCTTTGCCAATGAATGAGTCTTTCCCTGATGAACAACTTCTAACTATTTCTCAATTACCTTGGTATGCGGACATTGTAAACTATCTTGTTACAGGTCAACTTCCTTCTCATTGGACTAAACAAGATAAATCCAAATTTCTTGCTGAGGTTAAACATTTCTTTTGGGATGACCCATACTTATTCAAAATTTGTCCTGATCAGATTATTAGGAGATGTGTGCCTGAGAGTGAGTTTCATAGTATAATCTCCTTTTGTCATGATCATGCCTGTGGTGGTCATTTTGGTTCAAAGAAAACAGCTGCGAAAGTCTTACAAAGTGGATTTTATTGGCCTACACTGTTTCGAGACACCCATGCCTTTTGTTCAACATGTGATAAATGCCAACGTACGGGTAATATTTCCCATAGGAACATGATGCCACTTACCAATATTCTCATTGTTGAAATATTTGATGTTTGGGGTATTGACTTCATGGGCCCATTTCCCCCGTCATTTGGTTATGTGTATATCCTTGTGGCCGTCGACTATGTCTCTAAGTGGATTGAAGCAGTGCCATGTAAAATGAATGATCACAAAGTTGTGGTCCGTTTCTTAAAAGAGAATATCTTTTCTCATTTTGGCACTCCTCGAGCTATTATAAGTGATGGGGGTACTCATTTTTGCAATAAACCGTTTGAATCCTTAATGAAAAAATATTCCATCACTCATAAAGTTGCAACGCCATATCATCCACAAACAAGTGGCCAAGTTGAGGTGTCAAATCGGGAGATTAAACAAATTTTAGAGAAAACGGTTCGCCCCGATCGTAAGGATTGGTCGCAACGGTTGAATGATGCTCTTTGGGCATATCGTACGGCTTTCAAAACTTCGATTGGAATGTCTCCATGCAGGCTTGTATTTGGGAAAGCCTGTCACTTACCTGTGGAATTAGAACATCATGTGTATTGGGCCATCAAAACATTTAATTTCGATTTGCACAAGGCTGGATCTCACCGAAAACTTCAACTCAATGAGTTAGAGGAAATTCGAAATGAGGCATATGAGAATGCAAAAATTTATAAAGAGTAGACAAAAATCTTCCATGACAAGTCGATTCTTCGCAAGACATTTGAACCGAACCAGAAAGTATTATTGTACAATTCCAGGCTACGCCTCTTTCCTGGAAAACTATGTTCGCGGTGGTATGGTCCTTATCGAGTCGTAAAAGTATTTCCTCATGGAGCAGTTGAGATTCAAAATTTAACAAACGGGAATATCTTCAAAGTAAATGGTCAACGGCTGAAACCATATTTAGATGATTTGGTGAACAAAGATGTTGAGGAAATTTATTTAGCGGACACAGGTTATCAAGATTGATTAATGGTCCATTCGTGTCTGGCTGAAGACGTTAAACTTAGCGCTCCTGGGAGGCAACCCATCCTTTCATTTCATTTCATTTTCCTAGTTAGTTAGTTCAATGTTTGTGGGTAACATTACTGCAAACCCTCACGAGACTACAACTCGTCCACTAGGGGTAACCTAGCGGTTTAAAGGCTTGTTGCATACGCTAAATGCAATCGAGAGCACCTGCGAAAGTGGTATAGATAGGATTTTCTTTTTGCGTGTTTATCATTTTGCTTTTGTTAATTTCTCTCTTATGCTGACTCGCTCTTACAGGGATATTTTTGGAAAGCCTCTAGATTCTTTCATACATGTACTATTTGTCCATCACTCCACTTTTATTTTCGTTGTCCCTTATGCATTGCATGTTTATTTCTTTTACATTGAGGACAATGTAGATTTTATGTTGGGGGTGGGCGATTAGGTTACCTCATTAGTATTTTCTTGGTCTTGAGCACAAATTGTGAAAATTTTTAAATTTTTCTGGAACTTCTTGTGCATTTGAAGTGATTGTGAAGGATAAGGGTGATTTTAACATTGCAAGATCCAGAATGTCGGTAATTTATAACTCTTGGATTCAGCCATCTGTTAGATTTCACAGTTAAGTTTAAATTGTTAACCCATGATTAGAACTTTTAAACATTGATTGAGTCATGATCCCACATATCACATCTCGGTTGCACATTAAGGTTCCGTTTCAACATTAAATGATTAACTTAGTAATCACTAAGCATGAAAGGAACTAGCCTGAAATTTTTAGCATCAGTCTATAACTAAGAATTGAGAAAAAGCGTAAGTCTTATAATTTTCATCATAGGTTTGTTCCCTATAGATGAAGATTCGATTCCCCATGGTTGACATGAGAAAAGGGTTAGGTGTATAATCTTTACCATAGGTTTGCTCCCTATAGGTGAGGATTTAATTCCCTTCCTTAGCGTTACTGTTCATAAAAAATTCAAAGGCTGATAGAATGAAAAGTTAACCTATCAGGCAAGTGTTGGTTTCAGTTGTCATGCACTCTGTTGTTAATTACTAATGTTATCATGAAATTGACAATTGGATCTCTTAATGATATTAAGCCGAGATTACACTATACACTCATGGAACTCAATGTTTAGAATATTCTAATTAATGGATTAATATTTTGAAATTGATTATGAAGTTTATCGTGAGCTTGATTCCAGAAAGAAAAAATTTTCTGTGCACCATTCATGAATCTT
Organism: Magnolia sinica; assembly: GCF_029962835.1. Classification (NCBI taxonomy): domain Eukaryota; kingdom Viridiplantae; phylum Streptophyta; class Magnoliopsida; order Magnoliales; family Magnoliaceae; genus Magnolia; species Magnolia sinica. The sequence goes on from NC_080580.1 coordinate 59,378,180, forward strand.
AGAATCATCGCACGATTTGTTCACAAATCACTCAGGTTTACAGAAATTATTATGTATTTCTAAAATTATTTTTTCGCATGTTTTGCTCAGGACTAGCAAAATGCTGGTTGAGGTTTGTGATGAGGGTCAAATATTACATATCAGACCCCATTTATTACCTAATTTTACGTACATGATAATGTTTAACGGGATATTTTAATTATATTTTTGTTACAGGATGAAATCAGGAGCGTTGATGGAAAAAGAGCACTACAAGCATGGATTTGATGTTCCAAAGTCACCAGAGCAAGGGACGCACTCAAGGGAACTAATACTGAAGAATTCACATGCCAGGGATCCGAGGAAATCAAGCCGTTCACATTAAAAAGGCCCGAAAATGGTCCAGAATGCAAGATCACATGGTTCCCGCCATCCGATTGACTTGAAACTTCATGCATAGCCTGGAGGCCATAAATAAACCGTACATATTAAATTTCAACCATTGGATATCTCGAGAAGTGGCCCAACGGCCATATCAGCCCTTTAATTCCTTAAGTGGGGCCCACCTGGTCCCTGGATATGGCTCATCTTTGGTATCAACGCTTTAAATTACATGGAGAATCATATGGACGGAGGAGATTTGGTGCATACATCATGATGGACCTCACATGTGCACTGCATGCACACAGTGCAGACGCACACCAGCCGTGCATCCATACACTCAAGGTCGGTCAGCAGGCGCTGACCGACAAAATTTTAAAAAAAGGAAACTGCTGTTTCTGGCTTCGCAAAAACGGAAATAGGGACTTGCGGTCCCCTGTTGTGGGCCACCATCACGATTCGTAGGTCTAATCTGGACCGTCTATTAGACCATAATGGCCCATATTACCATCGCCTAGGTGGCGTTATTTCAGATAACAGTAGAGATCGTTTTTTAACTGTTCAAAAGCAGAATGGATGGTGGGTTTAAAACCCTGTGAGCCACCATGAATTTGATCTAGAATTGAGCATGTCCGACCGATTTTTCAATGTCAATCTAATGGACGGACTGGATTTTGAAGATAATGTCAATAGTGGGCCCCACCAACGTCGCAGCGCGATCAATGCCACGCCCTGTTTACGCACGACCGACGCTGTCCGATTTCCGTACCTGTTGTGGCCCACTACACTTGATCAGATGGAAGATCTGATCCGTCCATCATGTAGAAGACTGGAAAACGTCCTAAGGGACGGTATTTATTTGAAAACCGACCAAGGAAAGATGGGCTGTTTTGCGTCTGATCTTGGCTGCGACAACGTTTCCAAAACGTCCCTCCACCGCCTAAGCTGCTATAAGAAAGAGAGAGAGAGAGCTCGTTTGAGGGAGGAAGCCAGGAAGAACAGATCCAAGAAAAAAAAAGCAAGAGAGGGAGAGTTTTGTCGGAGAGAAGAAAAGGTTCGTTTTGAAAGGCCCGTTTGAGAGAGGTAGTTCGTTGTTTTTTTTGGACAGGAGAAAAAGCAGAAGGGAAAGCTCGTTTTGGAAGGAAGCCAGGGAGAGGGAAGAGAGCGAAGACATCAGATTCAAGCAAGAGGGAAGAGAGGATGGAATTTTTCTTTTATAAATATTATTTTTCCGTCTTCCTTCTTGATTCCATGAGTAGCTAAATTTCTAGCTAGGGCTGAGATGAAGCCCCTAATTTGAATGACTCTTGTAAGTGTTGATTTCATCTGAATTTGATTGGTTTGTTTCTTTCTCTACTGTGCTTAACTGAAATATCCGTACTCCTCCATTCTAAGAGCTCGACCAAAGTCTAGTTATGGACGTTGTTTGGATTACTATTCTAGGTGCTTGTGTCTGACCATGAACAGGTTCCTATAGAGGAAGAAACAGGAATCTACATCTCTTCATGTCCGACCATGGATGGAAATATGTGATCCATTTGCTTTAAGGAATTATACATTCTGTGTGCCCGACCAAAGACATAAAGTGCGCTTTATTTATTTTGATATCAATCTGGATTAGGGTGAATCAACAGGTAAAACAAGGTTTATGATAATTAGGGGTGGATTCGAAAGTCCTAGTCTTCTCTTTGATCGAACTTTCCTCATTATTCTTAGTTATATTTCCATTGATTTTTATTTAGTTTACTTAATTACTATCGCAAATATTTGTTAGATTAGTTAAGAAGAGTCTTTAATTTTGAATTATGACGACGAGTCCTCGTGGGAACGATCTCGTAATACGTACCATATCTACATCTGATTCGTATACTTGCGAGTTTAAAATCATTTAAATCAGGTTGGTTTACAATAATTATGAAAATGCCACTGACCTATAACCCTGAATTCTAAATCACATGGTTCCCAAGATCTGTTTGATGTGAAAATATATACCTTGCCTATGTATCATAAATTAACCATGCACGTCGACCCTTAGATCATTGTAAAAGTGACCCAATTGACAGATCAACCCCGTAACCGTTGATTTTGGTGTCCATCAAAAGTCATGGGTAGTCGTAGTAGAATATTTCCCTTCATCTATGTCCGTTTGATCTTATGAACAGGTTGGATGACAAATAAACATCACTAAAGGGCCTAGAAAGGGTTTTAACAGTGGAAACCATAATAACTGTTATTTCATGTGGTATGATTCACTTGATCTTAGGATATGCTTCAACTTTTGGCCCAACTCCTTAAATTAGATGGAAAAATGAGTGGATGGTGTAGATTCTTAGAAAAGTATTATTTTGGACCTCGCTCCAAGTGGTGTACGTACACAGTAAGGGTATACTTGCACTTTACCGAACCTAAAAGGCGGTCAAAGCAGGTTTGACCCGCAAGAAAATGAAGCAGGATTCTCCTGTCCATTTTTCTCGGTGCAGAGAGTTCAAATGAATGTATGTGGAGATCATCTATGGACCAACAAACTCGATCATGATGATTAATCGGAGCCGTCCATCTGAAATGGATGGGACTACCGACCAAAACCCTAGTCGAACCTTCACATATTCCTTCTGGATTTTCTCGCAAACAGTGGAGAAAATGGACGCAGTCCAATTTTCACGCATAAGAAATTTGAAAGAGACTGACCCTGTGTCAAGTAGTGGCCCACCATCAGGGAACCCCGGAATGCGGGGGTCGAACATAACTCAGCTCCCGAGTTCCAAAACATCACTTATGCAACATATTTAGTGATGAATGTATGTTGACTGTTTTCGTGCATAAAACATGGAATAGATTAAGCCAAATGAAGATATAATTCAAGGATAAGTGAAGAAAGCAAGCAGAAGACTTATAGCAAAATATGTGTACAAGTGTAAATCCCTGAAGTACAGATACAAACCAGTCGTGATGAAAGTGTTACTTAACAAAATTATAAGTATCAAGTTACATCATTTAAATTCTCAAAAATAATCCCAGCATCCCGCGCATCAGAACAAGGCTTGCTAGAACCCGTCTGAAAACTGCATATAAGAGAAAGCATCCTCATCATCATCCATCTCCCGCTCTGCCTCAGAAGTCGCATCCACATCTATAACATCAGAACCTAAGACAGAGTCTGGTGGGTGTTTAACACCGCCCCAGAACGTGGGAGTGAGTGATTAACTCAGTGGAACAATAAGGCACTGATTAACATGTTATCAGTTCAATCAAGTAGTAATGATAAAACAGAACAATTAAATAAATCCTAAGTACTCTTGTTATTGCAAGGATGCATGCAAAATGATGCGTGCCCTCACGCGTACACCCTCAGCGTCTTCATCTTACGTTACGCATGACACCACCTCAAAGTGCGCCACATCTACAAAGCACATGCAAATGCGGTGCATGAATATGATTACCAAGTTGTTATTAGTCCTTTTCATACAGCAGGATTGGGAAGCTAAGATACATTCCTCATATCATCATCCAAACAGTGATCTATTCTAGGGTCGTCAGTCCTAGATATCTTATACGATCATATATTTAAGGTCGTTGCAAAGGGATCGTCACTAATCAATGCACGCCTTTCATACCTTTATTTCCACAGTTCGGCTCGTCACCTCAATGCGGTATCCAGGTATGCTCGAGGTCATTACAAAGGGCTCGTCACCAATCAATGTAGGCCGACAGCACGAATATAGTGTCACATACCACCATAATCGGCTCACGAGATTTGTTGCTCACTGGTCACTACGGGGAGGCTCGTCACCCCAGCGTCGGCCGACAGCTCGACCACGGTGTCCCATACCACCATGTCTGGCTCATGAGTCTTAGCGGATCAAGGTACCATGGTTATTAGGATTTCACTGGTAAATTCGGTACCCTAGATTCAAGCAGTAGCGTCCATACATGGTGAACATACATCGGACAATCGGGTTACTTGACGAACTCGACTAGCACGAGCGCGCGTTGAGTTGAGCGACATAGAGTGCGCAAACACTCCGCGTGGCCAAACCACTGCCGACAACTCTAATACGACTCGGGTTCGTCTAATACGTCCTACGTGGCGAAAGTAACCTCAGCCACGATCATGAAGCAATTACCGATTTCCTGGACTAATGCATAGCCCCAAATACATTACACTACAACAGATATATGAATTGAATGTAGAACAGTAAAGGAAACAACAACTCAAATCATGGTACATAAGCACTTGAGGAATATCAACTTAACATAAATGTAAGCATAAGTAATGCTTGAATTTAAATAACATGGAATGTAACTAGCAAGAAGGAAATCATGCACATCAATAGGAGTGTTGAGAATCACTTCTCAACACCCGCAATTAGTGTAATAAGTTACACTTTAGATCATCAGGCATTTCTACAAACACTTAGAATACATGGTACAATATACATGACGTATGTTTAAAAAACAAGCATTTGGACAATTCCTTTTACCAAGGAGTTGTCATACATACATCTAGCATGCATACATGAAATAATCATGGCAAACACAAGTGCATATTTTATACGTATACGGTACTTTATACATACACATAGAATACACAAATCTCAATATAGCACATGCATATCAGGAACACAACATAAACACAACATTTGGCATGTGAAATCTCATCCATAACAAGAATAAATCACTAACTGGCATTGAAAGCCTTGAGAACCATAACCTATACACTTAAAGTCCGCACCTTAAGCAAGGAAAGAAACACCGAACTGATTTAGACAAGTTATCTTCGTCAACAGCGACAGATTACCCTAAAACAATGATAGAAATGAGATACAACAACACCAAGACTATTCTAAGCTCTAACACAGATTAGGGTTAGGTTAACTTACCCCAAAATGAACTCAGAACTGTCAGAATAACGATTCAAAGTGAAGGTTCAAAGATGAAGAAGAACAGGAAAGAATCCAAGATGATTCACCAACTTCTCTCTCACTTTCTCTCTCTTTTCCACTCTCTTTCCAAGCTAGGGTTAGAGAAAATTCGTATGGAAAAGAGAGCTAGGGTTTAAGGACTATAAATAGGCTTATATTAATGAAAATAACCCCAGGGACAAGGTATACTTAGGTTATAACCAAAGCAAGCCTCTCTCGATCCAACGAAGCACTTCTGGTGGGCCAAATACCACGAAAGGTCGGACTTAAGCTCACTGACCATGGATCTAGGTCAAGCTGAGTTTTCGTACCGACCGGCTTTTCAGATCAGCCGTGGTGGACCATACTCAATTCAACGGTCACAGAATCTCGATCAGGTCCACAAGCACAAGGATATGCCGGGGCCACCTTCCCTGATCAGAGGGTAAATTGGATCGAGAATCCAACGGTCGATAACTTAAAATCATCGCGCAAGCGACACGACTCGGATTTCATAAAATCTTATTAAATTTCCAACCTTTCTCACACTCTTCACTCGAACTCAAACAAATCGACCTGAACATCACATGGACTTGATTTTCGAGGTGATGGTCAAGCCCAACTCGGTGACCACAAGAGCCTAAGATCATCGCCATTGGACTTTCGACGCGCGGTCCAAGTCCGATCCAAAACTTCCAAAATTCCCCAACACCTGGATTTAGCGATGGATCCGAGTTCTGAGTAACATAACGCTAACTAATCTACAAGTTTAGAGCCATGCGATACAATTTAAAGTGATTGATGCGAATTTTACAAGCAATCGAGTATAGCGCTAATTACCCCAAAAACAACTACTTAAGGAAAGATAAGCACAAGTAGTGGCCCACCATCAGGGACCCCCAGAATGATTTGAATTGTCCAACTGGTTCGCACGGATGGTTCGACCAGAATCACAAAGGCCTCACACATAAATAGACACGTGTGCGCACACAAGCAAAGTGGAAGCAAGCCGTGTGCGGCTGGGTTTTCTAAAAATGAAAATTCTTCGTATCCTCTATGAAACTTCTCCTGAGATCACAGCCATCTGAGGCCCACCTAAAACAATTCTGAATCTTCCCATGTTAGAAGAAGATAAGATGGAGGGTGACCGACTGCGACAATCCGTCGTCTTCCATGGGAGCACAACAGCAACTGTGGAGATGGTGTCCCAAGAAGCTGCGCAGGATCAAGATTTGATCCATCCTCTCCCTACTTTTGAGAGATCTAGAGCATCCAAACTATATTTAAGATGATCTGAGAGAGAGAGAGAGGAGGAGGAGGAATCCAAGAAGATAACGGCTGGCGAGAACAAGAACTGTAGCCCTATTTTCACAGTTACACAAACAACTGTTGCGTAAGGAAACCCTCTAATTTCCCTGCTACGCAAATGAAACTTTTAGAGCCTCTTAAGCAGCCTATAAAATCCTCAACTAAAAGACAAAACACCATCGAAAAAGGAAGAGAAAAAGGTAGGAAACGAGAGAAAAGAAGAAAGGAAAGAAGGAAGAAAAAGAGAGAGGTTATTCCCGTTCAATTGTGGGAGGGGAGAAAGAAAAGAAAAGAAAGGAAAGGAGAGGAAAGGAAAAGAAAAGAGAAGAAAAGAAAAGAGAAAGAAAGAGAAAGAGAAAGAGAAGGAGAAATAAAGAAAGAAAGAAAGAAAGAAAGAAACGAAAAGAGAAGAAGAAAAGAAAGGCCTATGACAACAGCTTAGGCTGGGCTGAACACTCCTATCAGGGTAGACTTCCTCCCTTCTCTTTATTCTCACAATTCTCTCAGACTTCTTTACCAAAGAAGGTGGAAAAACTCCACCATGATAAAACTGAGTTGACACGATGGTAGGACACGCCGAGCTTTGAAACCTAGAAGGCGTAACTTAGAATCTCTAATGCTCACTCTGGTCAAATCCAAAACAGGTAAATCATAATAAAGGAACGTTTAATGGTAGAGGACATTCAGACGACTAAGGTGAGGGTTTAATCTTTTAAGCTTACATTAATTTAAGTTATTATATTTATCTTACCTTTTACATGCCTTCATGATACTGTGACTTCGCCCTGCAATTATATGGTCTACCATCAATTATTTGCCCTTTTGGGTTATAGTATAATGTTGATTACAAGTGATCTTTATGAATTTATGTGGGGCGATGGATACAAGCCTTACCTTTGCCCTTACCAATTTTGTGGAGTTAGCCTTACTACTCATCTATTTATTGAGTTGACCCTTGCCAGTATTCTCTTTATTGAGTTGGTCATTACCACTTTTCTCTTTATTAAATTGACCTTTGCTACTCCCCTTTGTTGAGTTAGTCATTACTACTCTCCTCTTTATTATGTTAGCCATTGCCACTTTTATCTCTGCTGAGTTGGCCATTGCCACTATTCTCTTTTTGTTATTGGCCTTGTGCTATCTATCTTTAAAGGGCTTGGGCATGTGTCTTTTTATTCCAAAACCCCCATGATTCAGTTTACATTATATATTGATACATGTGATGTGTTAAGAGGTATCACAACTAGCAATTCAAATATTCTATCATGGATGTAATGCACTCTGGGTAAAGACCCTCTTAGTCAATGGGTTTTGGATAGTGGGACACAAATCTATATGTGTAATTCACAAATGCAGTGTCACATCACTTCCAGGATTGGATGTTGTAAATAGTTACTCTATGAACAAATCATGTCATATAATTCATCCGACTCATGTGTTGTATGGCTCGAGGTGTTCACGTAAATCCACAGTAGCGTTGGACATGCCGGTGAATGTCTGTAGTGTGAGAATGCGGGGCAATCTGGGTTTTCTATGAATCGTATTCCACATTGTTATGATCACTATGTATGATACGCCGCACACACTTTGATAGGCAAGCATCTCATGTAGGTTGTTTGTGCATAATGATACTCCTTGAAATAGTGGAATACGGGACGTATCAAAACTCTTACATTACTTTTATGAATCTCTTAAATTACTGTTAATTTTAAAGGATAACCATCACTATGAGTAGGGCATTGACCCTCTCCAACTGAATAGATGATGTAGGTGACGTACTGATTGAAGACCTAGAGGACAATCTCCCTATGGAATATTATGCTGAAAGAATATGAAGATAGTTTGATGATTTAGTCTTATACTTCCACTGCGAACTCGATAAATGTAATAAGCTCCCATTGAGAGGGCATTTAATTATTCTTTTACTCTGATGAAATAATTAATACAGTCAATTTTATTCCCGTGAATGTTACCTTCATGAATGTATTTGGATGTGATCTAAATTAAAAATAATAATAATAATAAGGTGAGATTTTTAAAAGCATCCAATTTATACATTATTAACACCTGATTTTCTTAGGGATGAGTATAAACTTTGTCCGTGAAAATTCAGAATGTTACATCATGACATGAAGATGTGAAATGCATGAGTCATACCATCCAAGTTATGCATAAAACTTGCATGTACCGCGCGATCATGTGGGGCACCCCTATCTCATATGGGGTCCCCAAAGTATCTCAACCCAAAGGCATATGCTATGATCAATCATCATACACAACATGCATACAAATGATATGTATGGGCATATATCTGGGCATGACATCATTATACTAAGCATGTTCTCAGTGTGTCTTACTAGGCCAAGTACACTGGCATCTTATCAGACATATCAGGCAATATTCGGTCTTAATTGACACATCATATACAGAGAATGGGAACTGAATAATAGGCCCCACTAGAAATATAGAAGTCTATGTGGTGTGGCCCACATTAGACTAACATCAACTCCTCATGCAGCTTGCAAAGCATGAATAAAATACATATAGCAAGGTGGGGTCCACTGGGAGTGACCCGGATGTACACCCATATGTTCAACATGTGTGCCACTAGGCTACTAATCTATTTGGGCACATGGTTTAATGATGATGTCCCAAAATAATCTGATTATCAATGGCATCACTATAATTACTTTAATAGGATGATTTGCATCGTCTAATCATTGATAGCGTAAATCGACGGTTACGTATCATTGGCTAGTCACTAAGATGTGATCCTATGCTCATGGCCCATTTGAGTCTTGAGATTTCATCATTTGAGCAGGGTATATGCGCTTTAATATGTGTAGTATAACCATAGTGTCAACGTTACATACATACACTAATTAAGGATTTAATAATTGATTTAATAAATAATTCCAAATCCTACAATTGCACCTCACTTTAGAACTCATGCTTATAGGATTTTTTAATCCAATGTGCCAAACATAGCCAAGGGATTCCAGAAATCTAGGAATCCCAAGTCCAAGAGAGCCCCAAATCCAAGGGATCCCAAATCCATGGATTCTCAAGTCCAAGGGATCCTAAAACCAAGGATTCCCAAGTCCTAGGGAATCCTAAATCCAAGGGATTCCCAAGCCCAAAGGATCCCAGATCAAATAAATTCTAAGTCTAATGGAGTTTCCACCCCTTACAGTTCCAATGGTACGGCCCACTTGAGATCTAGATCAGTCGGCTGACTTTTGGGCTTAAGGTGTAACATGATTGGGCAAGATGGATGAACGGAGTCGATATGATACATGCATTATGTAGGGTCCCACGTGTGGCCCCACTTCCACGCCTCTGGGGCGCTGGCAGCAACTAGTGTTGCTAGCATGTTTATAATATATATACATATATAATTTTATTTTATTTTGGTTATATCATCAAAATGGGCCCCACGAGAATGATCCACTTTGTCCACCACGTAAGCCAGCTCGAGCGGAGTCTAATGGGCCTTAATTGGACTGATTTGGACGATCATGGATCTTACATTGGGCCTTGGAGGATTTCAACAGCAAAGGATTGTTTCCCTCCCCGCGACCACTTACAAATTGAATCTGCCATGTTTTTAGGATCATGGCCTAAAATAACCTTAAGAAATAGGTGAACGGTGTGGATTAAACCAACACATCATAGTGTGGTCCACGAATGGAACCCTTCTCTTTGGCCAAAGGCTCCCGTTGCAAGGCAATAGCGGCCATGCATGTGAACTGGTTATATATATATATTATGACTATTGGGGTCCATGTTGAGGGTCAAATATTACATATTATCCCCCATTTATTACTTGGTTTTATGAACATGATAATGCTTAATGTTCTATTTTAATCATGATTATGTTGCAAGGTGAATTTAAGAGCTTGAATCGAAAAGGATGCTAAAAGCATAGATTTAATGCTCAAGAATCACCAATGCCAAGGATGGATCTTATGAGACCAAGAATGAAGAATTCACATATCAAAGATCCAAGAAAACTAAGTGAGGAATGAAGAGAATTGAAGACTTGAAGTGAAGAAAAAGAACCCTAAAAATCTGCCTGCTTTGACTAGTCTAAGGTCTTCCTCGACTAGTTAAAAGAACTTCGACTCGAACTCCAGTGATCAAAATCTTCTAAATTACCATCATCCTTGACTAGTCGAAGGTTACGCAGATAGCACACATACTACATAAATTTGAGGCGGTTCCAAGGTCGGTTTGCGAATTTTCAATGTCGGTTTGCGAATTTTCAATGTCGGTTCGCAAGAGGGAGTTCCCCAACTATAAATAAGAGTTCCTAGGATATTCCTAGGTATCTTCTAGGGTTTGAGGAGTGGAGAAAAAGGGTAGAGAAGCTGTCACCAAGAGTTTTTTCTTCTTCTTCCTTAGTTGTTTTTATGTTTTATTTAAGAGACTTTGGTTTAATCATATCTATGATTAGCTAAACCTCTTAGATAGGGCTAAGAGGTGAAGCCTGTAGCGTGATAGGATGTTTCTATTACTTTGATTCATGTTTATGTTAAACTCTCTTTGATTCTAATTTGATTATAAGGAATATTTTAAGTTTTTAATAGCTTTTTGTGACAAATTACAATAAATTTGTGATAGCTTTGGATATCGTCCTTTCCTATTTTGAGATTGATGGATTGGTAAATTCTGTTGTTTGCTATCGTCCCATGGGCATGGTTAGGTGATGAAATCCCTTCCAATCTTCACAATTCTCCTTTTTTGATGACTAGATTCATGAGAATTTTAGAGATCTGATCGTCTCTTCATCTAACTAGATAAGATAGGACTTTGATTCTAGTTGTGTCCTTGAATCAAGTATAGTATCACCCTGATTGCTATAAGTGGATCCTTGGAAACCCTAGTTCCCACCTTTAAATTCACTCATTTTAATTACTTTATTCACAATTACTCGCTCTACAATTCTAGATTTAGATTCACATTTTCTTCTAGTTCTACTTCTAGTTACTTTCAGAATACACACAAGATTAGTCCCTGTGGATTTGACCTCGGTCTCACCGAGATTATTACTACATCGCGACCCTACACTTGGGTTTGTGAATAAGTTTTTAGTGCCATTGTCGGGGATTAATGGTTATGTTTGTCTCAGATTAAATACTTTTAGAATTAGGTTAAGATTAGGGTTTGTTTACTTTCTATTTTTAGGTTAGTGTTTTTCTGATTTATTTTTAGAAACTAACTTTTTTAGGATAGATTTTCTAATTTACTTTCTAATTTTAGGATAGAAACTTTCCTAATTTGTTTTTAGAAACTAACTTATTTTCTATTTTTAGAAACTTTCCTTTTTTGTTTTTAGGAACTAGTTTGCTTTCTTTTCTCTTTTTTAGAAACTAATTCACTTTCCTTTTTCTTTTGTAGGATTCCAATATAGAAACTTCTAATTTGGTAACTTGTTTCTAATTCTCTCTGTTGCTATTTCTAGATTTATATTTTCCTCTTTCTTTTTAGGTTTAGGTTAGATTCTAAAATTGAGGGCTGAGAGTGTTTCATGCCCAATTGGGTTCGTGACAACACTTAACGTCTCTTGAGTGAAGGAGGATTGGTTAAGGGGTTATCTATCCATCACAGGATTAGACACTATTTGAGATCTATAGAGTTAATTGAAGTTATGGCTGCCAATCAACCTCCAAATCTACCTCAACCTAGGATTGAGGAAATCCAGGATGAGAATGAGGTGCATCATGCACCCCCGCCTCATACTTTACGAGACTATTTACAACTGGTGAGGGTGAGCACGCCCTCATGCATGATTTTTTCAGAAAATATGGGACATATGGATATCAAGCCAGGGGTGATTCAACTCCTTCCAAAATTCTATGGACTTGAATTTGAAAATCCATATTTACATTTGAAAGAATTTGATGAGATCATAGCCACTTTATATTTTCCTAATGTGTCCGATGACACGGTCAGCTTGAAACTCTTTCCATTTTCTTTGAAACAGAAAGCTAAGACAGTTGCATTTGCTACGTCCTTGATCTATTGGTAAATGGAACGATATGACAAGGGAGTTCATAAAGAAAAGTTTTCCCACACCATAAAATGAACACCCTCAGAAAGTCAATCATGAACTCACCCAAAAGGAAGATGAAACATTGTTCCAATGTTGGGAGCAGTTCAAGGATCTTGTCAGTTCATGCCCACAATATGGTTTTGAAACATGGTGCATTACACACTTTTTCTATGATGGACTGACATCCTCCATGTGCCAATTGGTCGAGACAATGTGCGATGGGGAATTCATGAAAAAAAATGTCGATGACCTGTGAAATTATTTAGACAGACCTTTTGAAAACGCACAATCATGGGACGTCTCCCCAAAATTGAGCACCACCTCTAGGCCCGCTCAATCAAAGGAGAGGGGTAGAATATACCTTCTAAAAGAGGATGATGATATCAATATTAAAGTGGTTAATCTCAAAAGGAAATTTGAGGCAATAGAACTAAAGAAGGATAAGTCTAAGGAAATTGTATGCGGTATTTGTGCTTACAACATTCACACAACTAAAAATTGCCCAATAATACCTTCTTTTCAAGAGGTACTGAATGAGCAATCTAATATCGTGAATAATTACCAAAGGCCTTTCAATGGACCCATCTCCAATACATACAATCTTATTTGGAAAAATCATCCAAATTTTTGTTAGAGGAATGGACAAACTAGTACTCCTAAAGGATTCCCTAATCAAATTCCAAATTAAGGGAAACCTCAAGAGGAACCGATTCAAAATTCCACACAAACTTAGTTGCTTACCCAAGCATTATGAGAACTTACAAAATTTATGCAAAAGATGGATTGACATGTTATGGTTATAGAGAAGGGGATGCTTCCTGCTCAATCTTTCCCCAATCCTAAACCACAATACAAAATAAGTGATCCAAGCTCTTCAAATCAAATGGAGTAAGCTAAGTCTATCACCACCCTTAGGAGTGGGAAAACAATTGACAAATCTATTCCGGTAAGGGTTGAAAGTCTAAGGAACTGGAAATAGATGAAACTGATAGACCTAGCACTGCTCCACAAGACTTAAACCGAAATTTCAAGGCAAGCTGATTGCACTATTCCCCCAATGGTTGATTGTACCAAAACCTATCTCTAACCTCAAGACATTCTAGAGGTGCAGAAACAAGTGAAGGTCAACATTATCTTAAGAGATAAAGATTGAAGATTTCAAGGTCCCAAGATTCAACAAAACCAAGTGAAAAAGGAACAAAGTCAAAATAACAAGTGCAGAAGTCACATTAACTGTGTCATCGATCACCATTCGATGACATCAAAGACACATTCGATGACATCGAACACCGTTAGATGACATCAAATTTTTACATGAAAATTGAGTTGTTCGCTGGACATATTGGGTGCCTTTATCGATTCCTCAAAGCATCTTTCGATGACATCGAGGATCTGCTCGATGACATTGAACACAGCTCGATGGCATCGAATTTATTGGAGAATTATAAATCAACTCACTAGACTATTTTGGACACGTTAACAATGACTGTGGACATGAGCACTCAAATTCATGTCATTCTTGGTCGCTCATTCCGTGCCACATCAAATGCAATCATTAATTGCAGGAATGGAGTAATGAGTTTGTCTTTTGGAAATATGACATTAGAGCTAAATATCTTTTTCAATACAAGCAAACAATTAGAGGATGATAACGATTCCCACGATATTAGCCTGATTGCCTCTTTCATGAAAGATAAAACTCTTTTGACCTTATCCTCTAACCCTCTAGGGACATGCCTGGCTCACTCCCATGATTTAGAAGATGATATGATTAAGGAGATGGGAACCATGTTGGATACCATGCCGGTACTTGAAGTCCTCTGGTGAAGGCCATAATTTGAAGAATTACCCCAAACTAATGTAGTGCCTCTACCGTTTAACCTAAAGGCATCGAAGCTTGACTTAAAACCTTTACCCTCTGATTTAAAATATGTCTATTTACTATTTAGGTCAAGATGAGACATACCTGGTGGTAATTTCTTCCCACCTCGAGCAAGAATAGGAGAGTATGTTTATTTCTACTTTCATTGAGCCCAAGGAGGCTCTTAGATGGTCGATTACTGACCTCAAGGGAATTGACCATTCGATTTGTACTCATCACGTTTATCTAGAGGATAATGTAAACACCTCCTAGCAACCACATTGTAGATTAAATCCAAACATGAAGGAAGTGGTTAAGGTCGAGGTTCTTAAGCTATTAGATGTGGGTATCATATATCCTATATTGGATAGCCAATGGGTGAGTCCAACTCAGGTGGTTCCTAAGAAGCCAAGAATCACCATAGTAGCCAATGCTAATAATGAACTCGTGCCAACTAGAGTTACTATTAGTTGAAGAATGTGCATTAACTATATGAAGTTGAATACCGTCACTAGGAAGGACCACTTTCCTTTGCCCTTTATTGATCAAATCTTAGAAAGGCTAGCTGGTCACTCCTACTACTGCTTCCTCGACGGGTATTTGGGCTACAACCAGTTAGAGATAGCCCTTGAAGATCAGGAAAAGACCACATTCACATGTCCCTTTTTCACTTTTATGCCATTCGAACTGTGTAAGGCCCCCGCCACTTTTCAGTGATACATGATAAGTATTTTTTCTAACATGGTGGGGCAATATTTAGAGGTCTTCATGGATAACTTCTCTGTTTTTGGTCCATCCTTCAACGATTGTTTGGAAAATCTTAAATGTGTGCTGAAGTGATGTGAAGAAAAGAACATGATATTAAATTGGGAGAAGTGCCATTTAATGGTTTGTAAGGGAATTGTCCTTGGACATAAGGCTAAGATTGATCTTATCTCTAACTTACCTCTACCTAAGAACATATGAACCGTGCAATCCTTCCTACGACACATCGGATTTTACAGAAGATTCATAAAGGACTTTAGTCGCATCTCTCATCCTTTATGCAATCTACTTCAAAAAGATGTTCCATACGAGTGAACTGAGCAATGCTATGAAGCTTTCTCTAAGCTTAAGGGCATGTTGACTACTGCACCTATCATGCAGCCACCCGATTGAAACATTCTTTTTGAACTTATGTGTGATGCATCTGACTATGCTATTGGGATAGTGTTAGGCTAGATAAAAGAAAAGAAGCCTTACGTCATTCATTATGCAAGTAAGACTCTAAATCCGGCCCAAGTGAATTACTCTACTACGGAAAAGAAACTCTTGGTCATGGTATTCACTTTGGACAAATTTAGATCTTACTTGATCGGATCCAAGATCATCATCTACACCCATCATGTGACGCTCAAGTACCTTCTATCTAAGAATGATGCTATGGCCCGCTTGATAAGATGGATCCTCCTACTCTAGGAATTTGATTTGGAAATAAAAGATAAAAAGGGAGTAGAAAATGTAGTGGCTGACCATCTTTCAAGACTTGACCTCCATGATTCTCCTGAGATGGTACCTATAAACGACATGATCCCTGACGAGCAATTGTTTAAAGTCTCCTACTCACCTTAGTTTGCTGATGTTGTTAATTATCTTGCCATAGGTTTCATGTCGACACATTGGACTGCCTTAAATAAGAAGAATTTTTTCATCAAAGTATGCAAATTCTTTTGGGATGATCCATATTTATTTAAATATTTCCCAAATCATATTCCAAGGATATGTGTGTCAGACAATGAACACAAAAGTTTCATCTCCTTTTATCATACTCAGGCTTATGGTGGTCACTTTTCTGCTAAAAAGACCACGACCAAAATTCTGCAGTGCGGCTTTTATTGGCTCACTATGTTCAAAGCCACTCAAGAGTTTTGCAAAACTTATGAGCATTGTCAAAAGTTGGGAGCATTGTCCAGTTAAAATATGATGCCTCTGAACCCCATTCTGATCTTTGAAGCAGTTAATTGCTAGGGCATCGATTTTATGAGACCATTCCCACAATCCTTTGAGAATTTATACATTTTGCTAGCAGTAGACTATGTCACTAAGTGGGTCGAAGTGATCCTGTGCCGGAACAATGACCATCAGATGGTCATTAATCTTTTAAAAGAGAACATCCTTTCCCAGTTCAGAATGCCTTGGGCCATCATTAGTGATGGAGGTTCACATTTCTGTAATAGGCTATTTGCAAACTTAATGATGAAATATGGCATCTTTCATAAGGTGAGCACTCCATACCACCCACAGCTAAGATTTCTGGTAGGGAGATTAAACACATTTTAGAAAAGATGGTTAACCATGACTGAAAGGATTGGTCAATCCGATTGACCGATGCTTTATGGGCTTACCGTACTACATTAAAAACCCCAATTGGAATATCTCCCTTTAGACTTGTCTATGGGAAGGCTTGCCACTTGTGTAACGTCCTGGATTTTCACTATTTTGGATTTGACAAAAATCCTTTAATATTTTTATATAACTAGCTATGCCATCACTTACGGACCATTAAAACTCAAGGTGAGCTTACATGCGGCTGGTATCGATAAAGAACTGTATAAATAAGATTGATCAACCGTAGAAAACCAATGAACCCAACCGATCACTTAAACATCAAGTTTATCCCCATGATATGTTCACATAGGGCTCAAATCTAACTGACCAACCACTGATTAATCAAGACAATCATAACTAAATTAAAGATCTACTCGAAGCCGAGTCAACTATGACCCAGATATTGACTACCCAGGGTGTCTCACAGAGCGAAAACACAAACTCCAGGGAAATGGCCACTACTGAAGGCTCAGGAGGACCTCGGTGGCACCACCGCGACGATGGCACGCCGCCTCCGGCCTGACCATCTGGGTCCCTCCCATGTGCAGGGGTTCCCTCTACATGACCCTACACCCCTTGAAACCCCCTTTTACCCCTTTCCAACTCGTTTTCACTCCCTATAAACCCTCATTCACTCTCAAATCTACCCGAATCCGAGTAAGATAAGGCCAAGATCTTGACTAATAGACGAAATCAACCCCGTTACTCTTTTAGCATAAAATCAACAGTTAAGAGTAGTTATGACCAAATCTCCACTTTCACTAATTATAAATAGGCCACACTATGAACATAGTTAATCCAAACCTTAATCATTGCCCATGAGAAATCTCAATACGTAATTCATTCCAAAAATGCCCCAATTTTTTGAACAAGCTTTAGACCACTCGTTAGTAGGCCACTAGTTCCAAAACTATAGAATAATGTTCATCTCACTGGGCTTGACACCCATTGTAGGTCATGAACTAAGAAAGTTCCTAGAATGGCTCAACTTGGGCTGGAAGCTAAGTGCTTGTAATGCACGAACCCCCTATGCCAAAATTTGAAACTTAAGTGAAATAGACATTTCGCTCTTTTGTAAAGTTGTGGATTTCCGACCATTAGATCCCAACCAAACTTAAGGCATGAGTTAATGATATTTCCCTGCCCATATCCGTATAGTCGCGGCACCGATCGACCATCGGTGACGGTTAAACAGACCTCTAATCATATCCGTTGATTGACACATCCAAATGGCAGGCCGATCATATCAATACGTAGATCATCATTAGGGCCAACTATCTTATAGTGGGCGTCGACCCCTACACCTTGTAATGGCCCCCAAAGAGTAGAAACACAATCACCTAGGGCTAGTATCATAAAAACCCAACCCTTAAGGCCATTTGCACCAAATTTGGTGCTATAAATAAGTCATTTGGGTGCCTCATTTGCTCCCATACGAATTTACAAAGCCAAGGAGAGAAAGAGGAGGAGAAGAAGAGAGGAATGAGAGAGATGGTCGGGCCCGGTGCCGGATCACACCATCCAATCCTCGTGCTCGCCGAATTCGTGCATGACCTCATCTCTATCCCGATCTCATGTCTTCCGCAGATGAAATTTGAAGATTTTGGGTTGGATTCTCCGCTCCCTTGCTAGGTAAGAGATTTTTCTACATGTCTTTCCATCTCTTTCTTTCATTTCTCTCATTTTGAGCCATTAGGGTTGGAAACCCCATTTTGTTTCCGTCGATTCTGGCAAACCCTAATATTAGGATTGAGTGTGTTAGGGCTTTAAGTCATAATTATCAATGAAAGCGATCCATACTCTTGAGTGAGTCGTAATCGGGCCCTATTCCATTATGGTTTCGATTGTACGCCGATTACGAGTCCCGATTTGTCAAACCGAGTTGATGGATCAACCAAATTAATTTAGTTAAGCTATAATTCATTGTTTAATATTTAATTATGACTAAGTCGATGTCATTAACAATAGTCTTATGCTTTAATTTAGGTTTGGAGCATTTTCCCCAAATCCCCAACCCTATGAGCTCAAAATCAAAGATTTCTTCTTAAGGTGCGGACCATTATTTTTAGGTTTTCATTTATCGACCCTTGAGGGACTCAGATAATGATATCTTGTGTTGAATGGGTTATAATAGCTAGCATGTTCATATTTAATTTTTGATTGTATTATATGTTATTGGTTGGATATGGATGTTCACATGTTCGATGAAATGTATAAGTGATAAAATGTGTTGATTTGTTAATGTTCATATGCTTGATTTATTGCCTAAGTGATTGTATTACTTTTTGCATGCCCACTTATTTAATTTAATTCTTTAAGTGAATGTAATACCCTATGGATGCTCATGTGTTCGATGAAATGCCTAAGTGGTTGCATAGTGAAATTTATGCTATAATTATGTGATATAATGTTAGTCCATAGCGATACTTAGGATTGTTACGATGATGGGTCAGTTGGCTAACTACCTGAACTAAAAGGGAGGCCGAAGTTAGGGCAACTACCCTAGGCTTGTTTGATTGACTTGAGTTAGATACAGACGACCAACAGTAGCTGGACTACATGGGATGCTTGCACCCAATGCCAGTTGTGTCGTGGTTCTCCTAAGTCAATCAAATTAGCTCACTACCCAAATGATCATGTATGTTCACAATATATGACATGACTAAATAGAATCTACGATACCCCGTTTCGAATAAATATGTCCACTCATAATCGTTAGTACGATACGATCCTACTAAGACTCATGAGTCGGGCATGGTGGTATGGGACATCGTGTCTAACCTATCGGCCTATGCTGGGGTGACGAGCCTACCCATAGTGACCAATGAGCACTGATGGAGGTGATAGACATTGCTCGAATGGCCCTCATCAAATTACCTGACCGATGGTTGCATGTTACAGTACCGTTCGAACGACCCGGGTGTGAATGGAATTGGGTGAGGAGCCATTTTTCTTTATGTGTTTGGTTTTATGCGACAAGCCCGCACCTCGAAACTGAGTGATCATACCTAGTATTGGGTGATGATTCATACTGGGTTGATCCTTATACATTTAGGTATCATACCGTACCATTGGAATTATTAATTTGTGATATAAATAAGTGATACCTAAATTTGGATTAAGGGACACTGGTAAGGAGCCACTACGTGTGGCAATGAGCCACGTGATTTGGATAAGGACTCATGATATAATGTTGGTATCCCAGCTTTAAAAATATGCTGAATGAATTAAACTTAATAATTACTCGGCTAACATATGCATTAATCACATTGCAATAGATAAGATGTGGTGACCTGGCGTTGGTATCGCGTGTTGAGGGAGTATTGACATTTACAAAATAGGCATTGACGTCGCGTGTGAGGGAGTGTTGTTTGGAAAGGGCATGCATCATGTCATATCTTCATATGCACATTTAACAAGGGTATTTAGAAAATATTTGATTTCTTGTTTTATCATTACCTGCGCTGATTGTGTCGATAGCATGTGTAACTTAGAACTAATGGAACCATTGAGTTAGTTACTCACTCCCACCTGGGATGGTGTTTTAAAACACCAATCAGGCATATCATTGATGTAGGTGCTAGTGAAACCTCAAACAAGTAGGCTTATATCGGGTTGCGCCAACGCCATCATGTTTTAGAGAATTAGGAGTAAACTGAAAGCTTTACACTTTAATAATCTTGGGATGTATATTGTGGCTTGTATAATCCCATTTTGGGTGATCATCACAATTGAAATTATATTTTTCTCTTAGCCCTGTATTTCTGAATCTATTGTTATTTTACCTTACTTTGGATCCACTAATTTGAATTGCGCTACTTTGATTATCTGTGTGTGAAATGAATTTGAATCTGAATAAGGACACATGTGCATTTTCATTTGGTTAACGCGTGGGAACTCGGGATCATAGTCTATGTACTCAGGTGTCAATTTTCGGGGAGTTATAAGTTGGTATCAAAGCGGAGTATTGAGATAACCTGGACCTTGGGAATGCAGACTATACAAACCACAATAACTTAGGTTGAGACACTTAGGATTAGAAGTTGGTCCTGTTGGGGATCTTCTTAATTTTAGGAGTATCCGTTATTGTAGAAAATCTAATAAATTAGTGATTACGAACCCTAGGACCAAACTCCCTTGTTTGCTATGGTTTGAAACTCGAAACTCAGAAATTGTAGTCTAGGATTTAAATCCTTATTGTGTGATGGTTTTGAAGTTGAACTTATAAATGATGAACTATAGGATCAAATTCTTGGTTTTGTGATGCTTTCAAACTTTAACTTAGAAATCAGAAACTTAGGATCGCCCTGGTTAATTTGTTCGAGTACGAAGTGTTTATGTATGTGTGATTCCGATTTGGAATGAATAAATACAATAAACCCTGTAGGGAGTAAGATTTAGCGTAAGGGTTCAAGGACTTGGTAAGATGAGTGATTCGGTCTTAGTAGAAACTCCACCAACAAGTACAAATTTAAAGTTTTATAGAATATGGACAGTGGAGCTCTATTCCTCGAAGTAATAGTTAAGAGTTGTTTAACACCATGGATTTGTAGGGATTTGAGGAGATTTCAATTCCCCTAGTTGTTTGACACCATAAGGGGGTGCTTGGTGCAGGGTGTTAGATGGAATTAAGTGGGATGGAATTGCATTTAGTCTCATAGAATTGCATTTGGTCCCATTCAGGATTTTCTTGATTTTGAAATTCATTATACATGTGGGCCCCACATTGATGCATGCATTTATTCATGTCATCCATCCATATAACCTGTTTACACATGACATTCTTGTTATCATATGTATAAGTGAATGACATCTGTTGTGAATTTGGTCCGTTGTTTACAATTCCATGGCCCACCAAACATGATTTGGCTTAGTTCGGTGTTTTCTTGTAGCAATTTTTTTTATCCCAAGCATGGGATTAGATGGCTACTATACCATGGTATTTCCAGACCTGCAATCATTATGCAATAATGATGTTAATCCGATCTAATACAATTCAAATCTAGGGAGTTTCAAATCCCCTCAAAGAAGGGGTTTGAAATCTACAATGAAAGCTTGGATTACATCTAAAATCCTCAAGAGTTGCATGTGTAATATGTATGTCACTAGACTATTAAACTATTGGGCACATGGCCCACTAATGATATCCTAAAACAAGTGGATTATCGATTGCATCACTATAATTACTTTAATATAATGATTAGTGCCATCCAAACATTGTCCATGTAAATCAACAGTTAAAAGTTGTTTGTTAGTCACTCGGACATGATCTTGTGCTTGTGGCCCATCTGATACTTGGAATTTCAGCATTTTCGAGCAAAGTACATATTTCAATGGGCTTATTACATCTATTAGGTCAAACATTACATACGTTCACTAGTAAGAGATAATAAAGTTGATTTAGTAATTAAATTCAAACCCTTTTAAATATACCATGTATAACTACTTTTGGATTAAAGTTAATTCCAAATGAATGGTTTCAGACATAATAGGAGGATTTCAAACCCATGAGGTTCCAAGTCTACAGGGTTCCAAATCCACGCCCCTAAATGAGCCCATAGGAAAATGGAAGGTCTAAGAAGCAAAGAAAATGAATGGGCGTAATGAAGTCTATCACCGTCTTCCTCAAGAAGACAACTACTCTGAATCCATGGAGCTTCTCTAGGCTCCTCATAAAGATACCTCGAATCCCTGAGAGAAAATAAGAAAGTAGAAATAAATTCTAGAAAAATTTAATAGTGATATCAAACCTTGTAAGAAGTTTCAGAATCAAACTCCAACCCATCTCCTTCAAAAATCTCACCTTCCACCACTTTATTCTTCAAATCTTTCTAAGAACTTTCATGTTAGACACAAATCCTAAAGCACAAAGGATGAAGAGCTATAAATAAATAAAAAACATTTACTATAAATAGTAAGAATATAAATAAAATGGACTTTAGACCATTAAAAATTATGGAATTTCATAAAATAACTATGTTACTTGGATAGAACAGCTTCTCCTACCCCAAATTTATATATGGCACGTCGAGTAACTCATTCTAGATCGAGAGATACATCGATTTAAAAAATCGAGTGGCAGAACCACCACAGGACCATCAGAGGACCGCGACGACACCATCAAATTGGCAGTGCACCACCGTTGGCACCAGAAGGGGGTGGCGCCACCGCCTAGTCGGCGGCACGCCGCCCGCTACCCCAGCCCGCTGGATTTTTTGTGATTTTTCTTCCTTTTAAGACGAACTTTAAAAAGTCATATCTCTATCAATATAACTCTGATTTAGGTGATTGAAAAGATAAATTGAAGATTGATAAGTCTAGTTTCATATAAAAAATAATTAAAAAATAAAATAAATTTTTTAATATAGTTAAATCTAAGATTCTTTGATAACTATCCAAAAATCATTAGTTTTGGATAGTTGTTACTTCTAGAATTTTAATAAATTTTCTACAATTCTAAATGAACTGATATTTTGTGGGATGACTTTAAACTTAAAAATAAACATCCTTAAAAATTTTAAAAGTATTTTACTAACTAAAAATATAGTAAATTTTACAAGGAATAAAGACATTATGGAATTATATAGAAAATCACTGGTTTTGAACAACTAGTACTTCCTAAATTTTTATAATTTTTATGCAACTTCAAATGAAATCAAATTTTATAAAATAAAGTAATATTAACAATGGATTACTATAAAAATTATAAAAATAATATGGTAACTATAGGTTACAAATATGTTATAAATAATAGAAGGGTTGAAACCAAAATTTCTACGACTTCGAGTTGCCAATAGACTAGTCATATTTTTTCATATTAAAGTTTAGTATTTGGTGTTTATTTAGGAATTATTTATAATCATACTACGAATCATCCTATGGTTAAATTTGATTATACACACATATATATACACATATTTTTTTTTAAGTTATTTTTATGCAATTAAATTAGGACCCTTGAGTAGGATTGAGTTTCATAGTGTGTAAGACCCGTGTCTTAATCCGTACTGTTTCGTTAACTTCCGCGGCCCTTCCGGTCAAATTTCGGCAACCTTCGCACCGTATTCGGTGTTTACGCACGATCCTAAGCCAGGTCCCGCGTACCGACGTTGGCTTGATCCGAAAGTTGTATCATAGCGACCGTGTCGTCGCTGCGGTTCCAACGCCGTGACTTGCGCACCAAACTGATACCCAGGCAAGAAGATGCCGATCTACGTTTATTCCGAGGAAACACCGCGCGTTGCGAATTTTGAGGAAATCTCTACTATAAGTCCCATCAATCAATCATAAATGCAAGCCTTATCTCAAGTACATCAACCCATTCCCTCCTTTTTTTAAAAGTCCACCATCTTTCCACCTCACCATTTCTCTTTTACTTCATTTTCAACAACAACCATACCCCTTTTCAAAAATTTCAACCCAACCCATCACCCATCACTCCATCACCTTACCTCACCCATCCATATCTTCTTTCTCTCCCTCATTTCTCAAAATCTCCAAGCAACCCCAAGCCTCTCAACGTCCAAGCTTCCTCTCCCTCTCAAGTGTGGCCCACCTTCCATCTTCCATCTACACCCTCTCATCTCTCATCCCCACCATCAAAAGTCCATCAACCTCCATCAAAGTTGAAGCTAAGGAGCATTGGAGTCTAAGGGACCAAGAAGAAGGAAGATAAGGTGGGTGATTTGTCATTATTTTAAATTTTAGGGCCCACTTGTGGGTGGGACCCATTTGGATGTATGTGATTTAATCAAGAGGGCCCATAGTGGCGGGGTTCCTCTATCTCACCGTATATCTCTCTCTATCTCTCTCTTTCTCTCTTTCTTTGTAATGGTGTGGATCCCACCAATATGTGCTACATCTACCCCGTCCATCTACATCAGACGGAGTGGCCCACTCTATTGCAGGTGATGATCCACACCATCCATTGTTTGGATGGACCCAATGTATTTATATATATATAAATGTATGTATATATGTTATATTTTATATAATATATATAATATAATATGTATTATATATAATATAATATATATATATATTATATGCATATATGTTGGTGGGCCACATCTACGTGGGACCCACCACATTAATGTATTTAAGCATGCCGTCCAGCGTCGACGTTGGCGAACAGTGATGTGTAAACTGGCATGGGCTGTACTAACAAGCTAGCATAGAGGAGGAAGTGGTGGGCCACTCATGCAGGCCCCACCTTGATGTATATGTAAAATCCAAGCCGTCCATTTTGTTCCCCATCTCATTTTAGGCGTTGAGCCGAAAAATGAAGTTGATCCCCTTCCTTAGCGGGCCATACCATAGGAAACAGTGTTCTTACCTTTAGTTTACTCCCTGATGCTCCTGTATATCAAAAATAGCCCAATATTGGACTCTATGGGCTTGTATCAAGCCACAGGGACCCATGGCTGGAGTGGATGTTGCTAATGTGGGCCCTACCATAGAAAATCCGTAGAAAAACGGTTTTCTAAAAAAAAAAAAAAGGAAGGGAGGCAGCAGCGTTGACGCTGCTGCTGCCACAGCGCTGGAACGCCTGACGGACGAGCGGGCGGGCTGCCAGTCACGGCCCTGCTGTGGGCCCCACTTTGATGCGTTTGGACCATCAGAACCGTGCATTTGATGGGTCCCTATGGACTGGCCGTCCACTCCAAAAATCAGCCGCAAACGGAACTCATGCGGGCCACGCCATCTAAAATCATGTAAAGACATGTCTAAGCATATAAAAACACTTGGTGGGGCCTACCTGAAATTTGGATGCGGCTGACACTTGGTCTGTACCCTCAGCCAAGTGGGGCACACATAATGAGCGGGCTGGATTTGTGGACCACATCACAGTGGGCCCCATGTCCATGTGAATTAAATTTATAATAAAAATAAAAATAATTAAAACAAAATAAAATAAAATAAAATAAAAAATCATCACAGTGGGCTCCTGACCGTCCTACAGGGATATAAAAAATAAAATAAAATAAAATAAATGGTGGATAACACCCACGGTCCGTGTGACCTTATGAATAGTTTGGGTGGAAAATAAACATTCCAAAGGAATCTACCAGTGGGCCCTACCTTGGTTCAGATGACTTCATGAACAGTTGGGTGGAAAATAAACATTATGTTGGGCCTTAAGTTGGGTGGAAAATAAACATTATATTGGGCCTTAGGCTGGGTGGAAAATGAGCATTTTGGTGGGCCCCACTTATGTAAGTATTGTAAACCACACCCTCTATTAGTGTGGGCTCCATCATAATGTATGTGTTTCATCCCACTGTCCAACTGTTTTGGAGATAATTTAAAGCCCATTATGGAGGCCCATCTTCATGCATTAGTGGTCCTTGTTGAGGCCCACTTTGATTTGTACTAGGCCCATATTATGAGGCCCATTGAGGCCCACCTTGATATAGATATGGGGCTCATGTTATGTAGCCCATTTGATGTATTTGGGTCCTTGGGTCAAGGCCCAATTAGATGTACAAAAGGCCCATTACAATATGTGATTCATGAAAGGCCATTCCTTGGGAGCAATGTTGGTTTGATGTCCACATTGAATGGATAATGTTGGTTAAATGTCCGCATTATAACTCTCCCTAAGGCCCACTGATAGGCCCAAAATTATGGTAAGAAGGCCGCCTAGGGCCATCTCCATTATATCTAGAGCCCATCTCTTTATACATGTTTAGTATAGATCCATGATTCATGATCATTCGCACCATATGTATGCCTGATGTGAGGGTGACCGATCATAGCATATACCTTTGGATAGACTGTTTATGGGCTCCCTGATAGGCGGAGTTGCCTCATATAAGTGCATGGTATATACAGGACTGTTGCATGACTGATAGTGTGACTCATGCACTTGCATTTGTGTGATTGTAGTTATGGTATGCCCTAGCGACATCGGGGCTATAGCCTCTATAGACACATCGTGGATGGTAAGTTAGATACCGAAAATATTTGGTTCTAGCATACGGGCGCCATAGACGTCCCTGGGTGAAAATCCCTAAACCCGATGGTACCAGAGGATGACTCCAACGTCGAGACCGAGTGGATATACGAGCGCATGAGGGCCGAATACCAGGAGGCCGCGTCTCCCACTGTGTCGTGGTCAGTTGGAAAGGAGTGTGGCCTTACTCGCCCGAGGGTAGGGGGCAATACTAGGCTGAGTTTGACCAGCTCGCGAATGGGTCCGCTATCGACGTGCCGGATAGGTATTGGCAGACTATTGGTCAGGCGGATAGTGAGGTTTCTTACGCTCACTTGGACTGTGCGGCTAGGAGAGCGACAGTGCCATTTGGAGTGTATTGAACCCCGGTGATTATCCAGAATGAGAACTGTACTGATACATGATGAGGATTGGCATGCTTGAGTTGCATCTCGCATCGCATGGCTGTGTTATGGCCGATAGCATTCATATCTTGCACCGCATAGCCTTGATACGGCTGATTGCATTCATGTGCTCATCACCATGATTCCGCATTACTCTGACCTTGCATTTTGAGCACGTTTATATTGCGCACACACTTACACCACCCTCTAAGCTTTCCATAAGCTTATGCACGATTGATGCGTGCAGGTGACGCCAGGACGCAGTCGCAGCCATAGTCTCGCTGTAGTTGGAGCGTGCAGCCGAGCTTCTGGAGTTTTGTTTCTTTTATTACATTGTATTTTCCCTTTCTATCGCATTGTACTAAAAAGTTTTTGATCATAGTGGATTTTGTAGTGGTGTTCTTGTGGTTATTGTTTGTGGGTTATGCTTTTTGTTATGCTCATTATGATTCAGACTGATGATTTAAAACCCTCCTTGTAGTCTCCCAAGATCGGAACCTGGTGAATGGGTGCCGGGGTCCGAGAATGGGGTTCTACGGAGGCTGTTGGCGTTGTTTTTGTGCGATTAAATTAGGACCCTTGAGTAGGATTGAGTTTCATAGTTTAATACTCCGTAAGCTCATGTTAGAGGTGGACTATAGAAAATTATTATAAGTTTCTTATTCTCTTGTGAATTCAAGGTTCATACCGGGTCGAGGAGATGTCCCTCCTCTTTCCTTTTCCGCAGCCTTATGTTGCTAACATTCCAAACCTCTGAAATATTTTAGAACTCTCGATTCTTCATTCCCTCTCGAAATTAATGAAACCGAAGTATAGTCTACCCATAAGTCACTAACCATATGATCAAAATTTTAATGTCAAGAGAAACCTTATTCCTGGAAACCTTTCCAGGATAGTCGTTCGATCATAGGCACTGTGGGAGACTCACCACCCATTAAAATATTAAAAACGTGAAACTTGAACTTTTTAATAAATTTTGATATGTTAAGAATAATTGGACTACGGAATTACAAAACTATATATTTACGAAGTATTTGCGGCTTAACCTAATTCTCGTTCCTGGGTGACTACCAACGAACTCACTGCTTTGATCGAGTAGAAGACCAGGATCCACCAAGACTAGGAAGGGATACAATGATCTTACTGCCCTTTTCAGGTAGAGGATTGACGTATGGGATCAAAGCCTACTATAATTGTCTTTCCGTATTAGCCCAATCATAAAGAGTAGAATTACCATCCTTAGGCAAACTTTATCATCAAACACTTGGCACGATAATGATGATTTTGACATTTGTTTTCAAACTTCAAAGGTGAACACTTTTAAGGGGGGGTAGACCACAATGAGCTGGGCTAGTATAGTTATTATATACCCTAAAATATATATAAACTCGAAACCAACAAAATTTAAGCAAATGAAACGATAATATCTTTACTTATTACCCTGTAACACCCCGAAAATAGGGGGTCGAGCATAGCTCAACTCTCGAGTTCCATCGCATCACATATGCAACATAGATAATGATGTTTAAATGTTGTTCATATTAGTGAATTAAACATGAGTGGGATTACACTAAATCAGCATATCATACTCCAGAGTAAATTAAATTAAGCGTGTGAAAGACTAAGATAGATATATAAGGTATATATGTGTTTCACAACCTCTAAAGTATGATCATATAATTAGGCTGGAATTTATACATGTATTGATCCAAAATTTATAAAATACAAAAGTGTAAATGTCCAACTAATCCTTGTAGTCCCCGTAATCCCGTCGATCAGTACATGGTCTATATAGTGGACCCGCCTGATAGTTGAACATAGGAGAATTCCTCCTCCTTGTCAATGAAATCCCAATCAGCAATGTAGACATCATCGCGACCTGCATCTACAATAGACCCTGGTTGGTGTTTTAAAACACTGTCCCAGAGTGGGAGTGAGTAATCAACTCAGTGGTACTATAAGGCAAAGGTTAACATGCTGTCAATTCAGTCAAGTAGTAATGATAAAGCAATACAACAATCATTTCCTAACTACTCTGGTTAATGCAGGAATGATATGCGTAATGATACATGCCTTCGCCTGCACTCCCTCAGTGACATCATCTTATGATCCCACATGACAAACTCCCTAAACGTACGCTTCCTCGCCAAAGTATATGCAATGCGGTGCATGAACATGTTAGACAAGTAATTTATTAGGCATATTTATACAGAAGATTTGGGAAGCTAAGGTACCTCCCTTTATATCACTTACCCAAACAGTGATCCATTTAGCATCGTCACTCCTAGTTAATCATATACAATAGGCAAGTTAGAGGGCAGCATCACTCCTAATTTTAAAGTAATGGATAGGCAAGTTCATGAGTTTACACTCGAGGTCACTACGGAGAAGCTCGTCACCTTTAACATAGGCCTATTTTATACTCGATGTCATTACGAGAGGCTCGTCACCTGATCGTAGGCTGACAGCTCGAATACAGTATCCCATACCACCGTATTCGGCTCACGAGTTTGGTTTACTCACTAGTCACTACGGGGAGGCTTATCACCCCAGCGTAGGCTGACAGCTCAACCATGGTGTCCATATCACCATGCCCAGCTCATGAGTCTCAGCGGATTGTGGTGCCATGGTTGAAACGGGTTTTACATTAGTAAGTGGTATGTTAAATTCAAACAGTAGTGTCCATACATAGTAAACACACATTAGGCCAATCGGGTTATTTGACAAGTGCGATTGTTACGAGCGCACGTTGAATTAATCAACATGAAGCGCGTAAGCACTCCTCATGGCCTAACAACTATCAACAATCAGCGTACGACTCGAATTCATCGATCGTATCTAATGTGCCGAAACTAGTTCGACCACTCAATCAAGAGCCATTATCGATTGCCTAGACTAGATGGTAGACCCAAACATACTCAAATGCAATAGGGAATCACATATCTTACTCATAACAGCATTTAACAAATAATACAAACATAAATCTCATTTGAGCATTTTATCAAACACGTTAAACAAGTTGACCTACATATGCATTTCATCCATAAATCATAAAGTGACAATTTGCAATACATGAAGAAAACTATTCATATGATTAAGGAAACTAAGAATCCTGTCTTAATACACTTAATAATTACAATCCATCAACAAAATCTCATTCAGACATTTTAACAAACACTTAGACTACACATTTCCAAATATATAGGCTAGACTTGTCACGACCTAAATTATAGCAATTCATTTCACAACATCGGTTATAAAGTATATAACATACATGTATCTAAGATTTAGAACTTACTATGAATACAAATCAGGATTTCACATTCATTCAAACATTTCAACAAACACATAGAATGCATTTTATATTCACATATTTCACACATGCGTCGTTTATCAAAAATGTCGTAACTAATATCATATGACAGCAATCAAGTCAGACATAAATCATTACTAACATTAAAAGCCTTGAAAACCATAACCTAAACATTTATAGTCCACACCTTTTGTCGGTTTGCTCGTTTCGAACTCGATTCGAACACTATATTCTCGTCTACAGCACAATGGCAACCTAAATCAGGAGATAGGTTAGCTATGTCATCGATTCCTCCATTTGGATTTCTAAAACGAAATTAAGGTTAGGATTTCTTACCCAAATTAAAGTTAAAATCGTTGGTGTGGCAATGGTGGGGTGGTAAATCGAGGCGTGGAGTCGTGGGAAAGAATCCCAGCAACGATCTCCTAATCTCTCTCTCTTCTCCTCACTCTTTTCTCCTCTTTTCTCTCTTCTCTCTCCTAGGGTTAGAGAAATTCGTATAGAATGAGAGAGGGGAGATTTAAGGGCATTATATAGGCCCAGAACTGGTTCAAATGGCCCCAGGGCCATGGTGTACTTAGGTTATAGCCAAAGGGTGTCTGTTTCGGATAAACGGGATCCTTAGGAAGGTCCATTTCTCACCTAAGTCATGGGACAAGTTCCCTGACAATGGATCTATGACAAGACTGTGTTTATGGTGTGATCTGACAAACAGATCGGTCGTGAAGGATCCGAATCAGATCAACGGTTGTCGTTACTCGATCAGGGCCACAAGTATACCGATATGTGTAGAAAAATTTCCCTGATCCAAGGGTATAGTTTGGTCAGAATCTGATGGTCTGAAGTCTTCAATTTCACCCGCAAGCGAATGGTCCAATTCACTTAAGTTTGGGTTCATTTTCTAAAGATTTTCGCATTTCTCACTCACTTTACTCAGGGCTCAAGTTGTGCAGTTCTGGATGCTATTTAGGCTCGATTCCTGCGATGGTTGTTAAGCCCAGTAAGGTGGTAATAACCTTATAGTTTCGCGGTTATCGAACTTTTGACACACGGTCCAGGTCCGATATGGAGTTTCAATGTGCTCCCGAGAGCAACTGGGTTTTGAGATTGCTTATAGGTTTTTAGGTAATGTTGAGTTAGCGATTCTAGTAGTTTTGGGTCTTGTATTTCGTATAGATAGTGGTTCAAGCTAATTCCACTGATTATTTAGTTTAGTACTAACTTAATTTTTGTCTAATTTCCATAGAATTTGGTCCTTAGTGATTTCTTCCTGAGGTGGTACTCGGGTCTTTGCACGGATTTTTCCGAGTCGTTACAATCTACCCCCCTTAAAGAAAAATTTCTTCATCGAAATTTGTACCTTTTCATACTCCTCGAGAATCTGAGGGTAGTTCTTAAGGACCTCTGCTTCTGTTTCCCAAGTAGCCTCTTCCTCAATGTAGTGAGTCCATAATACTTTCACGAGCAGAATCACTTTGCTGCGTAACACCTGTTCCTTCCAATCAAGGATACATGTTGGTCGTAGTATATAAGTAGCATCTTCACTCAACTGTGCCTGCTCCCATTTGAAAATATGGGAAGGGTCAGGAATGTATTTCTTCAACATCGATACATGAAATACGTTGTGCATGCCGGTAAGTGGTGTGGGCAAAGCGAGACGGTATGCCAACACACCCACTTGGTCTAGTATCTGGAATGGGCCAATGAATCTAGGCGTGAGTTTTCATTTCTTGCCAAACTGGAGGACTCCCTTAATTAGGAAAACCTTCAGGAATACATGGTCCCCAACCTCAAATTTCAGCTGTTGTCGTCGAGTATTGGTGTAACTCTTTTGTCTGCTCTATGCTGCAAGAAGTCGACGCTTGATAATGTCAATCTTCTCTGAGGTTGCTTATACTAAATCCGGGCCAATTAGACTCTTCTCACCAATTTCTGCCTAACAATGCAGTGCTCGACATGGACGCTCATACAGTGCTTTGTAGGGAGCCATGCCAATGCTTGCTTGAAAGCTGCTGTTATAAGCAAACTCTGCATAAGGAAGACAGTCATCCTAACCATCCTTGAAATCGAGCACGCATGCCCGTAACATGTCTCCTTGATGTATAGCCTAGCCAAATCATTTGCGGAGTTTAAAATTTTAATAGGGAGAAATTGAACCGACTTCGTCAATTGGTCCACAATCGCCGAAATGGAGTCGTGGCCCTTCCTCGTCTTCGGTAACCCGGAAATGAAATCCATAGATATGAAATCACATTTTCATTCAGCTATGAGCATGGGCTGAAGCAATCTAGGTGGTCAGTGATGCTCGGCCTTGACCTGCTGGCACGTGAGACAACGGGACCCATAATTTTCTATGTGGGCCTTCATGTTCTCCTACCAGTACAAATGCTTCATGTCTCGGTACATCTTCGTTGCACTGCCATCCTCGAATTGTGAGTGGCTTCTAGAACTTCATTTCTTAAGTCATGAAGATTTAGGATGCATAGGTGGCCACGATAAAGTAAACCGCCATCCGAACCAACTCTCCATTCAGACTCTTCGTTGTCAGTTGCTTGCTCTCTCATCTTCATCAACCATTCATCTTCTCTCCGAGCCACAATGATTCGGTCATCAATAAGTGGCCGCATGGGGAAGTGTACGACGCTCTCGAACGACTCCTCTACCGTAAGTGTCATGCCCCAAACTCGGAAACCGGTCTCATAAAATTCTCGATCGCCGAATCCGGTGCCGATAGCCTTCATAGAACCCCATTCTCGGCTCTTGGCACCCATTTACTAGGTTCCGATCCTGGGATCCTACAAGGAGGGTTTTCAATATCATTTTGATTCGTAATGAGCATAACCATAAGCATAATCCATGAACAATAACCACAAGAACACCATCACAAAATCCACTATTATCAAAAACTTTGAGTACAATGCGTATGAAAGGGAAATATAAGATAATGAAAATAACAGAAACTCCAGAATCTCAACTGCACACTCCAATTACAACGAGGCTATGGCTGCGTCCTGACGTCACCTACACGCATCAATCATGCATGAGTTTATAGAAAGCTTAAAGGGTGGTGTAAGTGTGTGTGCAATATGAGCGTGCTTAGAATGCAAGGTCAGAGTAATACGGAATCATGCTGATGAGTACATGGATGTAATCAGCCGTACCAAGGCTAAGTGGTGCAGGACATGAATATTATCGGCCATATCAAGACCATGAGATACGAGATGCAAATCAAGCATGTCAATCCTCATCCACATATCAATATAGCTCATCAAATATTAGTACAGTTCTCATTCTAGATAATCACCGAGGTTTAATACCCTCCAAATGGCACTGCCCTTTCCCAAGTGCGTAGCCCAAGTGAGTGTAAGAAACCTCATTATTCGCCAGGCCAATAGTCTACCAATATCTATCTGGCATGTTGATAGCGGACACATTCACGAGCTGGTTAAACTTAGCCTAGCAATGCCCCCTACCCTCCGACGAGTAAGGCTACACCCCTTTCCAACAGACCATGACACAGTGGGAGGCATAACCTCTTCGTATTTGGCCCTCGTGTGCTCATATATCTACTCGGTCTTGATGTTGGAGTCATCCTCTGGTACCATCGGGTTTAGGAATTTTCACCCAAGGACATCTATGGCGCCCCGATGCTTAGTAACAATATTTTCGGTGTTCGATCCTACCATCCACAATGTGTCTGTGGAGGTCATAGCCCTGATATCGCTAGGGCGTATAGAAATCATGTTTATGCAAATGAGAAGTGCATAAATCACACTACCAGTCATGCAACAATCCTATGCGTACCGCACGCTCATGAAGGGCAACTCCGCTTATTAGGGAATCCATAAACAATCTGCCCGAAGGCATATGCTATGATCAATCACTCCTCACATCATGCATACGTATGATGCGTATGAGCATGAATCATGGAATTGTACTGAACATGTTATGTGGTGATGGATCTTGTTCATAACGAAGAGGGGCTTAGACGACCTACACACTATAAGTATGGGCCTATCAATGGGCCCTAGGGAGAGTGACAATGCAGACATTTAACCAACATCATCCTTACAATGTGGAAATCAAACCATCATTGCTCCCAAGGCATGGCCTGCCATGAACATCATTACATAATCATGGTGGAATCTCACATAGCAATGGGCCTCATATACATCACATTCGGCCCATACATAGGCCTCACATACATCTCATTAGGCCTCATATACAGTAAATGGGCCGATCAAATGGGCCTATTCAAATGGGCCGACCAAATGGGCTGATTGAATGGGCCAATCAAAATGGGCCGAATCAAATAGGCCAAGTTGAGTGGGCCAAGTGGAATGGGCCAATTCAAAACGCCAAACCCAACTCAATTATTTAGAAATCAATATATACACACACACACACACACACAAATGAATTGCATCAAAAGATTAACTGGACCATATCACAGTTGGCAGTGGAGATAATGATTTTCACCGTTATAAAATTCCAGAGCCCACCATTTAGTTCATTTTCCATCCAGTCTGTTGTATGGTCACAAAGACCTGGTTGGGAGGAAAAACAAATATTAATTTAATCCAAAACTATCGTGGTTCAAAGGATTTTAATGGTAGGCGTTCATCCCTTCACTGCTTTCTATGGTGTGGTCCACTTGATAAATCTGCCTCATTTTTGTAGTCTCAAGTGTTAAAATTATCTTCTAAAATGGTTGGATGATTTGGATGCAACATAGGCATCATGGTGGGTCCCATAGGGATGGACAACATAGATAAGGCACATGCCTCATGGTGGGGACCACACTGATGGAAAGGTAGAACACATACATCAGTGAGTCCCACCCATATATTGGTACGTCACACAGACCCATATAACAACAACAATAAATAAATAAATAAATAATATATATATTTATATTGATCTAGGATGTCTGGAACCAGAGGTTCCAATGGTAGATGTTCCATCCTCACTGTTTTCTGTGATGTGGGCCACTTGAGTTCCACATACAGTTGATCTTTTTGGGGTGGCCCACAACTGGAAGGGGGCCATCAATGCATGGTGTTGATGTTCTACACACACCATGGTGGGGCCTACGACTGGGACCGTGGGTCCCTGCCTCTCTAGTCCATGTGCAGAGGACGCTACTGCACCGTCCTCTGGATAGCAGCAGCAGTAACGTCTACTACTATATATTATTATTTTTAATTTTCTGATAGTTTTTCTTAAGTGGGGTCTGCATCAGGAGAATCCGACCCAACCATTGAACTCTATGGCTCATGACAGACCAAATGAGCCCAATATTCAATGTGTTTTGGTGTGAAGAAACATCAAGGTGGATTTTAACGGTAAAACCACTATTTCCTATGGTATGGCCCGCCCGATAATCGGATTGGCCTCATACTTTGGCTCAACGTCTAAAATGGGTTGAGAAATAGGATGGATGGCGTGGATTAGATCTATACACCAAGGTGGGGCTTGCATGAGCGGTCCATCCAAAGCTTGTTAGATCAAGCTAATATTTATATTTTATTATTATATATATTTGTTATTGCCGTGAGTACCCCACACCGTCAGTTCTCACTTCACTGATCGCCACACCACTGTTGGCCACGTCCAGTGTCCCTAGACGCTGGACAGTTCGGATACAACACAGGCATCATAGTAGGTCCCACATGGACATGGCCCACCTATTTTGGATTGATCTGATATTTTTGTTTTCCTTCCGTCCAGACCTGGTAACGGGCTGGACAGTGTAGATCCAACACATTCGTCAGGTGGGTCCCATGAAGGTGAATGGCATGGATAAAATATACACTTCGTGGTGGGCCACACACCCAACCACACTATCATCCATACAAGAGAGAGAGAGAGAAAGAGATCGGTGAGAAGGGGAGGGACCCCGCCACTATGGGCCCTCCCTAAATACAAAGCATACATCAAGATGGGTCCCACCATATGTGGGCCCTCAAATAACAAAATTGAGGGTTAGATCACCCACCTATCGGCCTTCTTCTTGGTCCCTTAGGCTTGTATGCTCCTATGCTCAACTTTTGATGGTGGATGATGGAGTTTTGATGGTGGGGATGAGAGGTGAGAGGGTGGAAAAGTGGGCCACACTTGATGATTTGGGAGAGCTTGGGAGGGCTTGGACGTATGAAACTTTTGTTACTTGGGAGTGAAGAGAGGGAATGAGAGAGAGAAAAGTGATGGGTGAAAAGGGATGGGGTGCGGTGTGATGGGTGATTGGTGGAGTGATGGGGTTGTAAGAAAGGGATGGGGGGAGAGAGAGAGAGAGAGTTGACTTTTGGAATGTGAAGGGATGGGTTGTTGTACTTGGGGTATGGAGTGTACTTGACATTGATTGATTGATTGATGGGACATGTTGTAGAGATTCCCTCGAAGTTCGCAACGCGCGGCATTTTTCTCAAAATGAACGTGGGCCCACATCTTCTAACCCAGGTATCGGATCGGTGCGTAAGTTACGGCGTTGGAACCGAGGCGACGGCGTGGTCGCTAAGATAAAAGTTTCAGGTTGAGCCGACTTCGGTATACAGAACTCATATTAGAATCGCGCAAAAACGTCGGATATGGGTCGAGGGTTGTCGGAATTTGACCAGAAGAACCGCGGAAGCCTACAGAATGGTACAGATTAGGATATGGGTGTTATAGTAATGTATATAATGAAGGAAAACTAAGATTCCTAGAATCATTAGCATAGTGAATTCAACCATCTAATGTAGCAAGTTTGTCTTCTGCCGAATACGGCTATTGGTCTTGAGTTTCATCACCAATCTAGCCCCATTCTCCTGCACCTGATTCGATGGTCCTACATTGTTCATCCCTATATGCTAGCTCGAAAGTCGAGAAATTATTTGAAGACCTTGGATTAAGTAATCTTGAAAGGAACCTAGAGTACCCACGTGTAATGACCCGAAAAATTTTGTGCCAAGACCCGAGTACTACCTCTACTTTCCTTTGTAGTTAATTGGGGTAATTAGCGCTAAACTCGATTGCTTACGAAATTTGCATCAATCACTTTAAATTAGATCTGCATGACTCAAAATCTGTAGATTAGTTAGCGCTAGGTTACTTTAAAATCTGGGATTCATCGCTAAATCCAGTTGCTCTTGGGAATTTTTGAAAGTTCTGGATCGGACCTAGACCGCGCGTCGAAAGTCCGATAGCGATGATCTTAGGTAGTTTTGGTCACCATGTTGGACTTGGAAATCACCTCAAAAATCAAGTCCAGATGATGTGCTGGGTCGATTTGATTGAGTCCGGAGTGAAGAGTGTGAGAACGGTGAGAAATTAAATAAGATTTTATGAAATCTGAGTCGTGTCGCTTGCACGACGATTTTAAGCAATCTGACCGTTGGATTCTGACCCAATTTCACCCTCGGATCAGGGAAGGTGGCCCAGGCAGGTCATAGTGCTTGTGGTCCTGATCGAGTTTCGGTGACCGTTGAATTGAGTGTGGTCCGCCACGGCTGATCTGAAGATCCGGTCGGTACGAAAACTCAGCTTGACCTAGATCCATGGTCAGTGAGCTTAAGTCCGACCTCTCGTGGAAAAAGGCCCACCGGAAGTGCTCCGTTGGATCGAGAGAGGCCTGTTTTGGTTATAACCTAAGTATACCTTGGCCCTGGGGTTATTTTCATCAATGTTAGGCCTATATATAGACCTTAAAACCCTAACTCTCTTTTCCATACGAATTTCCTAACCCTAGCTAAGAAAGAGAGAGGAAAAGAGAGAGAAAGTGAGAGAGAAGTTGGTGAATCATCTTAGATTCTTTCCTGTTCTTCTTCATCCTTAAACCTCCACTTTTGAATCGTTATTTCGGCGATTTTAAGTTTCTTCTTTGGGTAAATTAACCTAACCCTAATCTGTGTTAGAGCTTAGAATAGCCTTTGTGTTGTTATAGCTCATTTCTATTCTTGTCTTAGGTTATCTAGTCGCCGTTGACGAAGACATATCGTCTGAATCAGTTCGGTGTTCTATTTCTAGTTTAAGGTGCGGACTTTAATCGTATAGGTTATGGTTTTCAAGGCTTTCAATGCCAGCTAATGGTTTATTCTTGTTATGGATGAGATTTCACATGCCAAATGCTATGTTTATTTTGCGTTCCTGATATGCATGTGTTATATTGAGATTTGTGTATTCTATGTATATGTAGGAAGTACCGTATACATATAAAATATGAATATGTGTTTGCCATGATTATTTGTTGTGTATTTGTGCTAGATGTATGTGTGATAACTCCTTGGTAAAAGGAATTGTCCAAATGCGTGTATTTCAACATACGTCATGTATGTTGTATTATGTATTCTAAGTGTTTGTAGAAATGTCTGAATGACTTAAAGTGCAATATATTATCCTATTTGCGGGCGTTGAGAAGCGATTCTCAACACTCCTATTGATGTGTATGATTTACCACATGCAAGTCATATTCCTTATTGTTTAATTTCAAGTCTTACTTATGCTTAAATCTATGTTAAGTTGATATTCTTCGAATGCTTACATACCATATGATTTGAGTTGTTATTCCATTACTATTCTAAATTGTAGATATGAATATCTGTTGTAGTGGAATGTGTTTGGGACTATGTATTAGTCCACGAAATCGGTAATCGGCCTTAAGTTCGTGGCTGAGGTTGCTTTCGCCACGTAGGACGTGATTAGACGAACCCGAGCCGTATTAGAGTTGTCGGCAGTGGTTTGGTCACGCGGAGTGTTTGCGTACTCTATGTCGTTCAACCCAACGTGCGCTCGTGCTAGTCGAGTTCGTTAAGTAACCGATTGTCCGACGTATGTTCACCATGTATGGACGCTACTATTTGAATCTAAGGTACCAAACTTACCGATGAAATCCTGTTAACCATGGTACCTTGATCCACAAAGACTCATGAGCCGGACATGGTGGTATGGGACACCGTGGTCGAGCTGTCAGCCTACGCTGGGGTGACGAGCCTCCCCGTAGTGACCAGTGAGCAACCAAACTCGTGAGCCGATTATGGTGGTATGAGACACTATATTCGTGCTATCGGCCTACATTGATTGGTGACGAGCCCTTTGTAGTGACCTCGAGCATGCCTGGATACCGCATTGAGGTGACGAGCCTTATTGTGGTAACGAAGGTATGATAGGCGTGCATTGATTGGTGACGAGCCCTTTGCAACGACCTAAAACCATATGATCGTATGAGATGTCTAGGACTGATGACCCTAGAATGGATCACTGTTTGGATGGTGATATGAGGAAGGTACCTTAGCTTCCCAATCCTGCTGTATGAAAAGGACTAATAACAACTTGGTAATCATGTTCATGCATCGCATTTGCATGTGCTTGAAGATGTGGCGCACTTTGAGGTGATGTCATGCGTAACGTAAGATGAAGACGCTGAGGGTGTATGCGCGAGGGCACGCATCATTCTTCATACATCCTTGCATTAACAAGAGTACTTAGGACATGTTTGATTGTTCTGCTTTATCATTACTGCTTGATTGAATTGATAACATGTTAACCTTTGCTATATTGTTCCATTGAGTTGATCACTCACTCCCACGTTCTGGGGTGGTGTTAAACACCCACCAAACTCTATCTTAGTTGCTGATATTGCAGATGTTGATGAGACCTTTGAGGCAGAGCAGGAGATCAAGGATGATGAGGCTGCATTTTCTTTCATGCAGTTTTCAGGCGGGTTCTAGTGAGCCTTGTTCTGATGCGATGCTGGGATGTCTTTTGGGAATTAAATGATGTAATATGATACATGTAATATAGATAGAAACACTTGTAATATGACCTGGTATATATATGTATTTTGGGATTTGCACATGTACACATATATTTCTCTAAGTCTTTCCACTTGCTTTCTTCACTTATCCTGAATTATGTTTGCGGTTTGGCTTAATCTATTCCATGTTTTATGCACTAAAACAGTCAACATACATCCATCATTAAATATGTTGCATAAGTGATGTTTTGGAACTCGGGAGCTGAGTTATGCTCGACCCCCGAATTTCGGGGCGTTACAAGTTGGTATCAGAGCATGTTTTGGATTAAACCAGACCTGGGTTATGGTCACACATCGCACGCTGTCACCACTTTAGTGTATTTGGGTATGAGTCTATCGTAGATTGTGTGTTTGTGTCCCGTTGCTTCTATCGGCGAAAGTTTATTGAAAACGATCACCGAGATCGAGTCTGTGCTCTCTCCTGATCACACACAGCGACCCAAAATCTCTCCTAGACCATCTATTAATGAGTTTAGATGATCTATCATCCCATTTCAACCCTTCATTCTTCAAGAAATCTCTGTTTGTATCAGATTTCTGCCCGAATGGCCTGATAGGCGTCGAATCATGCAAAGGGGCCGATAGGGGCATTTCCAGTGGGGCCTAGGGGGGACCCACATCATTTTGAGCATGGGGGACTAGGAGGACCTCGCCCAAATGGTGAGGCATCGCCGGATGGTCCAGAGACCGGCGATGTCATCGCCAGTTCGGTGAGGCCTCGCCGATCAGCGAGCCAGGCCGGTTCGGGCCGACGAGTATTTGGCCTAGTGTGGCCCACCCTTCCACGGTTTGCTGATTAAAACCTCTTCTAAACCCTACTTCCTTCACAATCCACCCTCCCAAGCTCTCCTTTCCTTCAAGTTCCTCTCAAAACTCCACCAAATCCTTCCTAAATCTTCTTCTTCTTCCATTTTCGTGCGCACCCAACCAACCCATCTCAAAACCCCACCCCCCATTGCTATTTACCTTTCCTTTTCTTCTCATTTGGGCTCTCAAATCCTCCTTTGGTATCTCAAGTGTGTGGAAGCTTCACCATTCTTCCTATTTCTCTCTTTCTCTCATTTCTCATGGCCCTCTTTGAGTTTATCACGATCATCTTTTCCATCTCCACCCTTCTTTCTTTGATGGGGAAGAAGAGAGCGCCTGTGGATGAAGCCGGGCCTAGCCGCCCAACTCATGCACGGAGGCCGAGAGGTGCCGCCGCGAGCACGACCGCCATCCGTGAGTTTCAGACCAAGCGGGACCTTGATCCTCAAGCTCCCATTGGAAGAACCTTATTGGTGGAGCTATATCATAGAGTCTATGAAGGCCGTAGGGTCCTTTATGAGGCTCATGTTGATCCGTGGCTGTTTGGCGAGTTTCTGTTGTTGGAGTGTCTAGAAGGGGTTGGTTGGTGTCCCTTGTTTGAGGGCGAGTATCGCGCGAATGCAAGTACTGTTCGAGCTTTTTATGTCAATATTCGTGTCCTTCGCTGGAGCCTCTACAGTTCAAGATTCCTTGTGGTAGCGGTCAGGAGGCCACGGTCAACGTCGCTTTGATATCCCGACTCCTGAATGTACCACTTGGTGAAGTGCATGCCAGTGAAAAGAATTTGAATAGTATGCGCGAGAGGGATCATCGCACCTGGTTCTTAGAAGTCTTCTAGCTACCAACATGACGGACGACTTCCGCTTGCTTCACCACATGTGTACGTTCAATGTATATCCAAGGTGGAGCAACCGCAGTGAGTGTTCGCGCCTAATGGTAGATTTTCTGTATCAAGTGGGGCAAGGAGCGAAGCTATATGTGTCGACGTACATCTTGCGTCAGATTATCCTTATCGCTCGTTCGACTAGGAGGACCGAATCGCTCTTATTTGGCCGACTTATCTGTAAGCTTGCACATGAGTTTGGCTATAGGCTTGGGGCAGAAAAGCCG
Source organism: Magnolia sinica (assembly GCF_029962835.1). NCBI lineage: Eukaryota > Viridiplantae > Streptophyta > Magnoliopsida > Magnoliales > Magnoliaceae > Magnolia > Magnolia sinica. The sequence goes on from NC_080580.1 coordinate 59,420,390, forward strand.
GTACCTGTTCGCCATATTAATCTGACAGGCCTTAGAGAGTGAGGATGAGTAGAGAGTGATGAGGATGAGAGTTATGCTGAAGGTGGAGCTGAGATTGAAGAAGAAACAAAGCAGGACAAGGAAGAGGTTGAGGCACAGGATATGAGTGAGAGCTCTCCTCCTGTGGCACAAGAGCAGAGCGCAAATCAGGCTGCCAGGGATGCCCGTATTGTTCAGCTTGAGGAAGGGCAGGCTGTTCTACGCCAAGATATTATGGATCTTCGAGGCCTTGTGAAGCATAAGTTCAAGAAGGTGACTCAAACTCTGAAGTCTATCCTGTGTTGCTTGCAGGATAAGGGTGCCCCGCCTCCATCTCCTGATTCCGACGAGTAGTTGTCGTTGTAGTCGTCCTTTGCTTTGTTTTGTTGTTTCTTTCTGTGTGTAGCCGTTGTTGGCTTTGTAGTTGGAAGTTGTTTGTTGTTGTTTGAAGTTTTAGATGTTGTAGTTCACATGCTTGCCCTGTCGTGATTCATGTAATGCTGCACTACTTGTATTACGACAAATTTTGTTAAATGGAATGCATGTTGTTTATCTTTGAAGTTGTGCTGTGAATGCTGTGTGGATGGATTATGTGGACGTAGAATCTTACAGGTTGCATCCTCTGTTGAATGTAGGGTATGCCTCCTAAGGGTTCGAAGACTTCGGCCCGTCTCTCCTTGGTTGAGTCGCTTGTCAGGGTTCTTCCCCTGAGCGATAGCCAGACGGATCCACAGTCGGGCCCATCTCATGTCGGTGTTGGGCTGACACCTATTGCTCCTCCAGTCACGCCTTCGATTCCTGAGCCGAGCCGTGCATCTTCATTTGCTCCGCCTTCTGATAGGTTTGAGCAGATGATGCAGATTCAGCAGCAGCAGCAGCAGCAGTTTCTATCTTCCATGGCTGGCATCTTTGCTCAGTCAGTAGGGGCGACTTCACCTGCTTCACCTATGCCCCCATCTGGGAGCGCTAGTGCGAGTGGCACTTTTGAGCGATTCCAGCGCTTACGACATTCCATATTTGCGGGTTCTTATAGACCCGAGGAGGCCAAGTATTGGATTGATCACATCTCTAAGATGCTGAGACCGCTGTATTGTTCAGAGGTTGAGCAGGTCGAGCTTGCCTCCTTCATGTTTAAGAAGGAGGCCAGTCTATGGTGGGACAGTGTTCTTTGCACTATTGAGGAAGGATATGAGTGGTCATGGCAGGTGTTTGAGGCATGCTTCCACGAGAAGTATTTTCCAGTTACGTACCGACATGAGAAGGAGAGTGAGTTCCTTCGCCTCCGCCAGGGAGGGCTGTCGGTGACGGAGTATGAGAACCAGTTCACTGAGCTAGGTCAGTATGTTCCTCTGATTCTGGACGATCAGCCGATGAGGATGCAGTGCTTTTCTGAGGGATTGAGGCCTGAGATCCGATCGAAGATATGCTGTGCTAGCATTTCTTCCTATGTGAAATTGGTGAGCATGTCCTTGCGAGCGGAGCAGGACGAGGATAGGTCGTCCCGTATGCGAGCACCTATGGCTCCTAGGCCGTGACCTGACTTTCAGGGTGCACCTTTTCTCGGCAAGAGGCTGCGGGCAGATTCTCCTCCTAGGCGTTTAACGCCACCCGCTTAACAGATGCGAGCTGATCTTCACTGTTCGTATTGTGGGAAGATGGGGCATTTGGATCATTTTTTCTTTTCGCGTATATGGGCCAGTGGTTTTACTCCACCGCAAAGGATTAGCCGTCCGATGCCTTAGGTTATTTCTCCTCTACCTCTTCGTTCAGCGCCAGCTCATCCATCCTTCAGACCTGCAGTACCTAGCTTCAGGCCACCTAAGCGGCCCATGGTTCCTCGGCCGAATCATCAGCAGCAGGCTCGAGTTCATTCGCTCTCAGCTGAAGCGCCTATGTCTGACTTGGTGCTGAAATCCTTTGAGGTTACAGCGCACATTGAAAGTATTTCCATTTCTATGTTGGTGGATACAGGGTCCACTACCTCTCTTATATCATATGCGGCAGTTAAGCGTTTGGGTTTGAGCACTGTTTTTATGTAAGGAGTGACGCTTACTACCGCTACGGGGATTTCCTCTGCTATGAACAAGCGTTGTATGGATTTTTTGGTTGATCTAGGAAGTGGATCGATCCGTGTTGATTTCTTTGTCGCACCTCTTTTTTATTACGATGTTATTATGGGTATGAATTGGCTGACGAGAATGCGAGCAGAGATTGATTGTGAAGCAAGGACGGTGACAATCCATGGACCTGACGGCGAGACAGTTACTTTCCCAGTTTAGGTCAGTTACCCTTTTCGTCTTGATTATTATACTTCTCTATAGGAGAGTATGGCTGAATCGGTGTTTGATAGCACGCAGGTAGTTCGGGAGTTCGAAGATGTGTTTGAGTCGATTCCTGGATTACCTCCTCAGCGCGAGATTGATTTTATTATCGATCTCATGCCTGGTGCGGCGCCCATTTCTTTACCCACCTATCGTATGCCTCCGAGTGAAATGGAGGAATTGAGGAAGTAGATAGATGGTTTGCTGAATTTGAGTTTTATTCGGCCTAGTGTGTCTCCTTGGGGAGCACCTATCTTGTTTGTGAAGAAGAAAGATGGTTCCTTGCGATTATGTATTGATTATCGCAGGTTGAATCTGGTAAGTGTGAAGAATAAGTACCCTTTACCCAGGATTGATGATCTGTTTGATCAGTTGAAGGGGGCACGGTACTTTTCGAAGGTTGATCTGCAGTCAGGGTATCACCAGTTGCGCGTCAAGAATGAGGACGTGCAGAAGACCGCTTTCAGGACTAGCTTCGGTCACTATGAGTTCCTTGTGATGTCGTTCGGTCTTAAGAACGCACCGGCCGTGTTCATGGATCTGATGAATAGGGTGTTTCGGCCATTCTTGTTCCGATTCGTCATTGTCTTTATCGATGACATTTTGATTTATTCTGCGAGTCGGGAAGAGCACGAGGAGCACTTAAGAGCAGTTTTGGATACTCTTAGGAAGAATCAACTCTTTGCGTAGTTCAAGAAGTGTAATTTTTGGAAAGCGGAAGTCAAGTTCCTAGAACATGTGGTGTCCAAGGAAGGGATAGCTGTCGATCTTGCTAAGGCGGCTATAGTGCGGGACGAAGCACTGGTTCGATTCGAGGTAAGGAGCTTTCTGGGTCTAGCAGGCTATTATCGACGCTTCATACAAGACTTCTCGAAGATTGCCAAACCGTTGTTGTAGTTGACACGGAAAGATTTGAAGTTTGCTTGGAATGAGAGGGCGGAGGAAGCTTTTCAAGAGCTGAAGGACAAGTTGACGTCTGCCCCTGTGCTAGTATTGTCAGAGCAAGGGGTTAAGTATATTATATATATTGATGCCTCTCGCGTTGGTCTGGGTTGTGTCCTTATGCAGAAGGACAGGGTGATCGCTTATGCTTCGCAGCAGTTGAGAAAACAAGAAGAGAATTACCCTACGCACGACCTGGAGTTAGCAGCTGTCATTTTCACATTAAAGCTTTGAAGACATTACCTCTATGGAGAGGAGTTTAAGCTCTTTTGCGACCACAAGAGCCTTAAGTATATTTTCACGCAGCGTGACTTGAATATGAGGCAGCGCCGATGGATGGAAACTTTGAAAGACTTTAAGTTCGATGTTTCATACCATCCGGGCAAGGCGAACCTTGTGGTAGATGCATTGAGTCGCAATAAGGCTATTGAGTTTGCGGCTCCGCTGATGATAGCAGAGTGGGATATGTTGGAGTTTGTGCGAGACTTTGAGCAGAAGCTTACGGTGGAAGAGCCGTATGAGGTTATCGCACACATTCGTGTACAGCCCCTTATCGACGAGAAGATCGTTGCAGCTCAGGCAGATGATGAGTTTTTGGTGAAGATGAGAAAGCGGGTTGGTACAGATGAGAACTCCGACTGGAGTGTTAGTTCTGATGGGGGCCTACGATTTTGTGGCTGGTTATGTGTTCCTGACATCCCTGACTTGAGACGGGAGGTTCTCGAGTTAGCCCATAGTTTTAAGCTTGCGATGCATCCAGGTAGCACGAAGATGTATCAGGATATGAGGAGATCTTATTCGTGGGACAATATGAAGGTCCATATTGCTGAGTTTGTCTCTGGTTGTCTCACATGCCAGCAGGTCAAGGCAGAGCATCGCCGACCTCCTGGGCTGCTGCAGCCCATGCCCATAGCAGAATGGAAGTGTGACTTCATCTCTATGGATTTTATTTCTGGGTTGCCGAGAATGAGGAAGGGATATGATTCTATTTGGGTGATAGTCGACCGATTGACGAAGTCGGCTCACTTTGTACCAATCAGAGTCATAAACTCTGCAGACGAGTTGGCTAGATTGTATATCAAGGAGATTATACGTCTGCATGGAGTTCCCTTGGAGATTGTGTCTGATAGAGACACGCGTTTCACATCTATCTTCTGGACTCGTATTCAGGAAGCGATGGGTGTGAAATTGAAGTTCAGCACCGCGTTTCATCCACAGATAGATGGGCAGACGGAACGTGTGAATCAGATTCTGGAAGACATATTACGAGCTTGTGTTTTGGACTTCAAAGACAGTTGGGATGATTGTCTCCCTTATGCAGAGTTTGCGTACAATAACAGTTTTCAGGCGAGTATTGGCATGGCTCCCTATGAGGCGTTGTATGGTCGCCTGTGCAGAGCACCGCATTGCTGGGCAGAAGTTGGCGAGCGTAGTTTGATTGGCCCGAACTTGGTACAAGCGACTTCAGAGAAAGTTGACATTATTCAACGTCGACTTCTAACAGCCCAGAGTAGGTAGAAGAGTTACGCTGATACGAGGCGACGACCACTTAAGTTTGAGGTTGGAGACCATGTATTTCTTAAGGTCTCTCCTATGAAGGGAGTTCTGCGGTTCGGTAAGAAGGGAAAGCTTACGCCGAGATTTATTGGTCCATTTCAAATTCTAGATCGAGTGGGAGCGGTAGCATACCGCCTTGCTTTGCCCACACCTCTTGCGGGCGTGCATAACGTATTTCATGTTTCTATGCTGAAGAAGTACGTTCCTGATCCTTCGCATATTATCAGTTGGGAGCAGGTGCAGTTGAGCGAGGATGCCACATATGTACTGCGACCGACGCGTATTCTAGACAGGAAGGAGCAGGTATTGCATAGCAAGGTCATCCCTCTTGTGAAAGTTCTATGGACGCATCATAGTGAGGAAGAGGCTACTTGGGAATCTGAAGCTGAGGTTAGAAAGAGCTACCCTCAGATCCTTGAGGAATATGAGAAGGTATGAATTTCGAGGATGAAATTTTCTTTAAGGGGGGTAGATTGTAATGACCTAGGAAAATTTTGTGCCAAGACCCGAGTACTACCTCTATTTTTCCTTAGTAGCTTATTGGGGTAATTAGCGCTAAACTTGATTGCTTGTGAAATTTACATCAATCACTTTAAATTAGATCTGCATGACTCTAAATCTGTAGATTGGTTAGCGCTATGTTACTCTGAAATCTGGGATTCATCGCTAAATCCAGTTGCTCTTGGGAATTTTTGGAAGTTCTGGATCGGACCTGGACCGCGCGTCGAAAGTCCGATAGCGATGATCTTAGGCTGTTTTGGTCACCATGTTGGACTTGGCCATCACCTCAAAAATCAAGTCCAGATGATGTTCTGGGTCAATTTGATTGAGTCCGGAGTGAAGAGTGTGAGAACGGTGAGAAATTAAATAAGATTTTATGAAATCTGAGTCGTGTCGCTTGCGCGACGATTTTAAGCAATCTGACCATTGGATTCTGACCCAATTTCACCCTCTGATCAGGGAAGGTGGCCCAGGCATGTCCTTGTGCTTGTGGACCTGATCGAGTTTCGGTGACCGTTGAATTGAGTGTGGTCCGCCACGGCTGATCTGAAGATCCGGTCGGTACGAAAACTCAGCTTGACCTAGATCCATGGTCAGTGAGCTTAAGTCCGACCTTTCGTGGTAATAGGCCCACCGGAAGTGCTTCGTTGGATCGAGAGAGGCCTATTTTGGTTATAACCTAAGTATACCTTGGCCCTGGGGTTATTTTCATCAATGTTAGGCCTATATATAGACCTTAAAACCCTAACTCTCTTTTCCATACGAATTTCCTAACCCTAGCTAAGAAAGAGAGAGGAAAAGAGAGAGAAAGTGAGAGAGAAGTTGGTGAATCATCTTAGATTCTTTCCTGTTCTTCTTCATCCTTAAACCATCACTTTTGAATCGTTATTCCGGCGATTCTAAGTTCCTTCTTTGGGTAAGTTAACCTAACCCTAATCTGTGTTAGAGCTTAGAATAGCCTTTGTGTTGTTGTAGCTCATTTATATTCTTGTCTTAGGTTATCTAGTCACCGTTGACGAAGACATATCGTCTGAATCAGTTCGGTGCTCTATTTCTGGTTTAAGGTGCGGACTTTAATTGTAGAGGTTATGGTTTTCAAGGCTTTCAATGTCAGTGAATGGTTTATTCTTGCTATGGATGAGATTTCACATGCCAAATGTTATGTTTATTTTGCCTTCCTGATATACATGTGTTACATTGAGATTTGTGTATTCTATGTGTATGTATAAAGTACCATATACATATGAAATATGAACATGTGATTGCCATGATTATTTGTCGTGTATTTATGCTAGATGTATGTGTGGCAACTCCTTAGCAAAAGGAATTGTCCAAATGCTTGTATTTCAACATGCGTCATGTATGTTGAACTATGTATTCTAAGTGTTTGTAGAAATGCCTGAATGAACTAAAGTGTAATATATTATACTATTTGCGGGCATTGAGAAGCGATTCTCAACACTCCTATTGATGTGTAGAATTTACCTCATGCAAGTCATATTCCTTGTGGTTTAATTTCAAGTCTTACTTATGCTTAAATCCATGTTAAGCTGATATTCTTCAAATGCTTACGTACTACATGATTTGAGTTGTTGTTCCATTACCATTCTAAATTGTAGATATGAATATCTGTTATAGTGGAATGTGTTTGGGACTATGAATAGTCCAGGAAATCGGTAATCGGCCTTGAGTTCGTGGCTGAGATTGCTTTCGCCACGTAGGACGTGATTAGACGAACCCGAGTCGTATTAGAGTTGTCGGCAGTGGTTTGGCCACGCGGAGTGTTTGCGCACTCTATGTCGTTCAACCCAACGTGCGCTCGTGCTAGTCGAGTTCGTCAAGTAACCCGATTGTCCGATGTATGTTCACCATGTATGGACGCTATTGTATGAATCTAGGGTACCAAACTTACCGATGAAATCCCGTTAACCATTGTACCTTGATCCGCTAAGACTCATGAGCCAGACATAGTGGTATGGGACACCATGGTCGAGCTATCGGCCTACGCTGGGGTGACGAGCCTCCCCGTAGTGACCAGTGAGCAACCAAACTCGTGAACCGATTATGGTAGTATGGGACACTATATTCTGTTGTCGACCTACATTGATTGGTAACGAGCCCTTTGTAGTGACCTCGAGCATGCCTGGATACCGCATTGAGGTGACGAGCCTTATTGTGGTAACGAAGGTATGATAGGCGTGCATTGATTGGTGACGAGCCCTTTGCAACGACCTAAAACCATATGATCGTATGAGATGTCTAGGACTGACGACCCTAAAATGGATCACTGTTTGGATGGTGATATGAGGAAGGTACCTTAGCTTCCCAATCCTGCTGTATGAAAAGGACTAATAACAACTTGGTAATCATGTTCATGCACCGCATTTGCATGTGCTTTGTAGACGTGGCGCACTTTGAGGCGATGTCATGCGTAACGTAAGATGAAGACGTTGAGGGTGTACACGTGAGGGCACGCATAATTTTTCATACATCCTTGCATTAACAAGAGTACTTAGGACATGTTTGATTATTCTGCTTTATCATTACTGCTTGATTGAACTGATAACATGTTAACCTTTGCTTTATTGTTCCACTGAGTTGATCACTCACTCCCACGTTCTGGGGCGGTGTTAAACACCCACTAGACTCTGTCTTAGTTGCTGATGTTGCAGATGTTGATGCAACCTTTGAGGCAGAGCAGGAGTTTGATGATGATGAGGCTGCATTTTCTTTCATGCAGTTTTCAGATGGGTTCTAGTGAACCTCGTTCTGATGCACGGGATGCTGGGATTTCTTTTGGGAATTAAATGATGTAATTGAATACTTGTAATTTTGATAGCAACACTTGTATTACGACCTGGTATGTATATGTATTTCAGGGATTTGCACATGTACACATATATTGCTATAAGTCTTCCGCTTGCATTCTTCACTTATCCCTGAATTATATTTGCAATTTGGCTTACTCTATTCCATGTTTTATGCACTAATGCAGACAACATACATCCATCATTAAATATGTTGCATAAGTGATGTTTTGGAACTCAGGAGCTGAGTTATGCTCGACCTTCGAATTTCAGGGCGTTACAAGTTCGCTGTTAATTCCAGGTTATGCGTGGGGTAGTTTTCTTCGTGTTTCCTTAACTGTCGCAAGGCATAGGTGATCACCCTATCCTTCTGCATTAGAACACAACCTAAAGTAACATGAGACGCGTCGGTGTATATCATATATCTGACCCCTTATTTTAGTAACACCAGCACGCGTACGGATGTCAACTTGTCTTTCAGTTCCTGAAAGGCTGCTTTTGCCTTTTTATTTCAGGAAAACTTAAGATCCTTTCATGTAAGCTGAGACAATAGTCTGGCTATCTTAGAAAAGTCTTTAATGAATCAGCGATAGTAGCCAGCAAGTCCCAGAAAACTCTTCACTTCTGTAACCGAACCGGGCTACTCCCAGTCCTGAACTGCGGTCATCTTGGCAAGGTCTGCAGTGATACCTTCTTTTGACACAACATGTCCCAGGAACTTGACTTCTTCCTTCCAGAAGTTGCATTTCTTATACTGAGCAAATAACTAGTTCTTCCTGAGAGTATCAAAGACTGCTCACAGGTGCTCTTCGTGATCCTTTCCGCTCTTGGAGTATATTAAAATGTTATCTATAAATATGATGACGAACCAGTACAGGTACGACCGAAACATCTGGTTCATGAGGTCCATGAACACTGTCGGTGCGTTCGTAAGTCCAAACAACATCACGAGGAACTTGTAGTGCTCAAAACTGGTTCTGAATGCTGTCTTTTGCATGTCTTCATCCCTGACACAACCGATGATATCCAGACTATAATTTGATCTTTGAGAAATGCTGTGCTCCTTTCAACTGGTGAAACAGATTGTTTATCCTGGGCAAGGGTTTACTTGTTCTTCATTGTCACTTGATTCAATCTGCGATAATCAATACACAAACACAGCGATCCGTCTTTCTTCTTTATAAACAACACAGGTGCTCCCTAAGCAGATACACTCGATCGTATGAAACTTATATCCAACAGATCGTCGATTTGTCTCCTCAACTCCTCCATTTCACATAAAGGCATGCGATACGTTGGTAGAGAAATGGGTGTCCCACCAGGTACAAGGTCGATAGTAAAGTCGATATTGCGCAAAGGAGGTAGTCCTGGCATCGTTATGAACATGTTCATGAAATCTTGGACTACGGGCATGTCCCCAAGTGTCGAACCATCGACATTTCCTAGCAAGGTAGCATAACAGTTAATACGATAGTACCAACTGACCTGAACTGGGAAAGTAAAGGTCGTGCCCTCAGGTGCATGTGTTGTCACCAATCTGGTATCGCAATCGATCTCTGCCTTCATCTCGGTGAGCCAATCCATACCGAGGATGACATTGTAATGACATAGTGGGGCAATAATCAGGTCAACGAGCACTGTTCTGCTTCCTAAGTCTATCGAGCAACCCTTACAAATCTTGGAAGAGTCTGAGAAAGTCACTGTAGTGGTAAGGAGTCTCACCCCAATTATAGGAGTAGTTTCCAACCCTAGTCGCTTGACTACTGCGCCTGTTACTATTAAAATAGTGGACCCAGTGTCCACCAATGGGAAGACTGGGGTACTTTGGATATGTGCTGTGACTTTGAAAGCCAATAGTGTTGCGGTTGTTGTCTCAGATGCTTCAGCTGCAAGTGAGTGCATCCGAGCTTATTGAGGATGATTTGGTTGCGCTGTCATAGGTCGTTGAGGCGGCTTACTTCGAGGTACATTCGGTTTGTAAAAATACTGTGCTGGCAGTGCTGATCAAAGAGGTGGAGCTGAAATGGCTTGTGGTTGTTGACGGTTGATCTTCTGAGGCAGTGTAAAACCATTGTCCCTCATCTTAGTAAAGCAATAGGTGTCTGTATGGCATCCTCTTACAGTAGGTGCATCAAAGATCTAATTGCCTCTACTGGGTCGGTGGAGCCATAAGCCTGGGAGGCGAATCTGTACGAGGCCTCTTGCCGAGGAACGGTCGGTTCAGCAATTCAGGCCAAGGCCTCGGGCCCACTAGTAAACGTGTATGAGATAGTCTATCTCCATCCTGCTCAGCTCACAGGGACATGTTCACTAGCTCAGCATAGTTGGGATGCTAGCGCAACACATCTTCATGAGGATTTCAGGCCGCAGACCCTTAGAAAATCACCGCATCTTCATCGGCTCATCTGCTAGTATCAAAGGAGCATATCTGGCTAGCTCCATGAAGCGGTTCTCATACTCTGTCACGGTCATCCCTCCCTATCAGAGGTGAAGAAACTCACCCTCCTTTTCATTACAGTAAGTGAGGGGAAAGTATTTCTCATAGAAGCAGGTCTTAAATGTGTCCCACGTCCATACGTATCCAGGGGCAACTGTTCGTAGGATGCTATCCCACCAGAGACTGGCCTCCTTCTCGAACATGTACGTTACCAACTCTACCTGCTCTGCCTCAGTGCAGTGCAGCGGCTTCAGCATCTTAGAGATGTGGTTAAGCCAGTATTCGGCCTCCTCGGGCCTACGAGTGCCTACGAAGGTGGGAGGTCAAAAGAACTTAAAGCACTCAAATAAACCCCGACCATTGAACTCTATGGCTCAAGACAATCCAAATAAGCCCAATATTCAATGTGTTTTGGTGTGAAGAAACATCAAGGTGGATTTTAACGGTAAAACCACTATTAGGAGGAGGAGCCGACTGTGGTACGTGTGGCGTTGATGAAGATGCACGGTTTTGTTCTTAAACCGGTGGTGCAGTAGGTGTTAGCCTGTTGGTAGGGCTAGTGGCTGGTTGTGAATCTGGCATGGTGTCACTATCAGGGCCCAACCTAGGGTTTGTGTGGCTATCACTTAGGGGAGGTGCCCCATCACTCGATTCGCCAAGTGCGAGACGTGCCGTACTTGAGTGGCCTTAGGTGGCATTCCCTACATACAACATAGGGTACAACACGTGTGAGATTTTTTTGACAACATTCAAATTTTTCCAAGCATTCTACACATTCCAAATCAAAAGAAGCTTCAATCATTTCATTTAACCAAAATTGTCGCAATACATGAGATGTAGTCTTACATGGATCATGACCGAAGATGCATGTGAGCTAATCTACACAAAGCTTTAAATAGTAAGCAAACCAACATACCACCAACCTACCAAGGCTACTACATGGAAAGATAAGAAACAAAGAAAACCCAAAGATGACTACAACACATGACTAGTCACCTGACTCTAGTGATAGTGGAGAAGTACCCTTGTCTTGCATGCAACACAAGAAGGTCTTTAGAGTGCGAGACATCATTTTGAGTTTCTGTTTCATATAAGCCTGACTCTCTTCAAGCTTCTGCTTCAGTTCAGCCTGTGTCTCCTTGACCTCCTGCCTCAGGGTGGCCTGGTTCTCTTCGATTTGAGCCATGCGGGCTTCTAAGGTAGCCCGATCACGGCAGTGCTCATGTGTAGTAGTAGGAGGTCCCCCATCAGAGTCTTGGGCTTCCTCCTCTTCTTCCTCACTTCCTCCTTCTGTCTCTTTTTCATCCTCTTCTCCATTACTCTCTTCCTCTATTTCATTACTTTCTTCCTCTTCACTTTCTGTCTCGCCCCCATACTCATCGAGTTGGGCTTGACGTTGTTGAGGGCCAATCCCCATGTTGTTGAGCGTAGTGTCATTAATGAAGTGGATCGGCGCAAGCTCACCATGTTAAGCCTGTAGCCGAACTCTCGAGTAATCTTGCATATAAGTCCGCCAAATGGAAGTGAGGCATCACTCCTAATAGAACATACAATCTGCATTATCTGTAGTAGGGCGAACATAGGCAGACATAACTTGTCTCCTTGCCCAGCTCTATATAGGAAATCCACCATCAAATAAGTGCATTCAGTACGATTGCCCTACCTAGGATACATATTATATGTGAATATGTGGTGAAACAGGTGGAAATCGTCTGTCAATTTCGTCGATGGGTGACAATTTCCTCGCTTCCAGTGAACCAGTAGGCCACAAAGAAACCGCGTGCGGCGATCTCTTTCTCGCATACCCTTGAGATGAGATTCGTTAGCATGCACTTCACCAAGTGGAATTCCCATAATTCGGGCCATCACATCTACATTGACTATTGCTTCCCGCCTTCCCACGGGAATAGTGAACTGTAGGGGCTCCAGTAGTGGATCCTGTATATGGGTGTGGAAGGATCGGACAGTGTTTTCACATGCATGAGACTTGCCTTCAAATATGGGACCCCACTCGGAGTTCGACAAGAGGTCCATTACTAGATACAACCCAAATAGTCTTTCGTCCACATGAGCTTCAAACACAACTTTACAGCCACGAAACTTATCGTGTCCGATGCCTGCCGGTAGAACTCTTTCGAGTGAAATCTGGGGATCAAGATCCCACTGTGTCCGTTGCTCTTGTGCGGTGCTTGTACTTGCTCCTACACCCACTTTCTTCCTCGGTCGGGTTGGGCGGCTAGGCACAACTTCATCCGTGGACTTCCCATGAGAGAAAGGAGTATAGAAATGGAAAAGATGGAGGTAACAAGCTCAAAAAGAGCCATGGAAGTGGAAAACTAGGAGAATGAGGTGGGTTTGGGAAGTTTGAGAGCTATGAGACACACAAATATAGGTTTGGTGCTCAAATAGGTAGAAGTAAGGAAGGTAGAGAGTTATAAGAGAAGGTTTTGAGGAAAATGGTGGGAGGTGGGTATGTAATGAAGAAAATAAAAGATGGAGTGTATGGGAGAGTGGATTTGCAAGAGAAAATGAAGTTTTTGAGGGGTTTTGAGGGTTGGAAGAGGGTGGTATGGGTGAGAATATAAAAGGGGAGGGGTTTTGGAGTGGCCCCACTTGTGGACGGGCCCGTGTGTGGAGGGCGACTGGCCACCGGACTCGTGGGCCCGCTGGAGTGGATCGCGGTGCACCACGGTCGGCATGGTGTTGCCGCGGTCCGCTAGACCGGGCGCGGTGGCGCCACCCTGAGGATGGTGGCCCCCCCTCCCGGGGTACCAAAAATGTGGGGGGACCCCCTAGGTCCCACCAATTTTTGTGGTTTGGGCCCCCTCGTCCGTTTGAGGTGGTTTCGGGTCCCAATGAGTGCGTATTCATGCTTTCCGGGTCATTTGAGTGTGAAATTCGGTGAATTATCATCCAAACCCATCGATTGACTGTCTAGAAAGGAATCGAGATCATTTCACATGATCATAGATGCATACGGGTCACATTTCAAGGGTCAGTTTCACCTGTCGGTGAAACTTGGGATCCTATGATCATTTCTATGTTTTATCGCCCTCACCTAAGTCAAAGTACGTCAGTGTGCGTCGTGTTACCATAACCTAGTTTCAGTTTAATCCAAATCATGCTCTGATACCAACTTCTAACGCCCCGAAAATCGGGGGTCAATCGGGGGTCGAGCAAAGCTCAACTCCCGAGTTCCAACGCATCACTTATGCAACATAGATAATGATGATTAAATGTTGTCCATATTAGTGCATTAAACATGAGTGGGATTACACCAAAATAGCATATCATACTCCAGAGTTACTTAAATTGAGCAAGTGGAAGACTGAGATAGATATATAAGGTATATACGTGTTTCACAACTTCCAGAGTATGATCATATAACTGAGTTGAAATTTATATATGTATTGTTTCAAAAGTTACAAAATATTAAAATGTAAATGTTCATCTAATCCAATATCCCTATCCCCACGACTCAGCTCTAGGTCTACATAGACCCGCTTGAGAGCTGAATGTAGGAGAGCTCCTCCTAGTCGAAGAAGTCCGGCTCCATCACGTAAGCCTTGACATAACCTGCATCTAAATCAGAGTCTAGTTGGTGTTTTAAAACACCATCCCAGAGTGGGAGTGAGTGATCAACTCAATGGAGCTATAAGGCAAAAGTTAACATGTTATCAATTCAATCAAGTAGTAATGATAAAGAAGTACAACAATCATGTTCTAAGTACTCTATTAATATAGGAATAATATGCTATAATGATGCATGCCCTCGCCTGCACTCCCTCGGTGATATCATCTTACGATCGCACATGACAAACTCCCTAAACGTGCGCTTCCTCGCCAAAGCACATGCAATGTGGTGCATGATCGTGTTGGCCAAGTAATTTATTAGGCATATTCATACAGCAGATTCGGGAAGCTAAGGTACCTCCCTTTATATCATTTACTCAAACGATAATCCATCTAGGGTTGTCAATCCTAGTTAATCACATACGATAGGCAAGTTATAGGGCAACATCACCCTTAATTTAAAAGCAGTGGATAGGCAAGTTCACGAGTTTACACTCGAGGTCACTACGGGAGGCTTGTCACCTCAGTGTAGGCCTAATTTATACTCGAGGTCACTACGAGAGGTTCGTCACCTGATCGTAGGTCGATAGCTCGAATACAGTGTCCCATACCACCATATTCGGCTCACGAGTTTGGCTTGCTCACTGGTTACTACGGGGAAGCTCATCACCCCAGCGTAGGCCGACAGATCGACCACGGTGTCCCATACCACCATGCCCGGCTCATGAGTCTTAGCGACTTGTGGTACCATGGTTGAAACGAGCTTTACAGTGGTAAGCGGTACCTTAGATTCAAATAGTAGCGCCCATACATGATAAACACACAATAGGCCAATCGGGTTACTTAACATGTGCGATTGGTATGAGTGTACGTTGAATTGATCGACATAGAGCATGTAAACACTCTGTGTGGCCTAACCACTGTCGATAATCATCGTACGGTTCAGATTCATTGAATGTATCCAATGTGGCGAATCTACTTCGGCCACTCAAACGGAAACCATTACCGATTTCCTGGACTAGGTGGCAGTCCCAAACATACTCAAATGCAATAGGGAATCACATATATTACTCATATTAGCATTTAACAAACAATACAAACATAAATCTTATTTAAGTATTTTATCAAACACATTGAACATGTTATTATACATATGCATTTCACCCATAAATCAGTTTACATTACATGAAGGAAACTATAAACATGACTAAGGAAACTAAGAATCCTGTCTTAATATACTTAATAAGTACAATCCATCAACAAAATCTCATTCAGACATTTTAACAAACACTTAAACTACACATTTCCAAATATATAAGCTAGACTTGTTACGACATAAATTATAGCAATTCATTTCACAACATCGGTTTTAAAGTATATAACATACATGTATCTAAGATTAGAACTTACTGACAAGCAAAAATCAGGATTTCACATTCATTCAAACATTTCAACAAACACATAGAATGCATATTATATTCAACATAGTTCACACATATATAATTTATCAAAAATGTCGTAACTAATATGATATGGCAGCAAGGAAGTCAGACATAAATCATTGCTAACATTGAAGGCCTTGAAAACCATAACCTAGACGTGTATCGTGTGTACCTTCCATAAGAATACTTGATTTGGACGTGGAATACCGATCAATGGGTACCTAAACGACAAACACCTACACGACGTAATAGGTTAGCTAGGTCGACAAACTACCAACCTGGATTTCTACAACGAGATTAGGGTTAGGATTTCTTACCCAAATTATAGTTGAAAATGATGGTGTAGCGAAATGGGAGAGGTGATTCAGCCGGTGGAGTAGTGGGAGTGAATCCCAGCAATGATCTCCCTATCTCTCTCTCTTCTCCTCACTCTTTTCTCCTCTTTTCTCTCTTCTCTGTCCTAGGGTTAGAGAAGTTCGTATGGAATGAGAGAGGGGTGGTTTAAGGTCCTTAAATAGGCCCAGAACTGGTTCAAATGGTCCAGGGTCATGGTATACTTAAGTTATAACCAAAGGGTGTCTGTTTCAGGCAAACGGGATCCTTAGGAAGGTCCATTTCTCACCTAAGTCATGGAGTAGATTATCTAACAATGGATCTACGATAGGACTGTGTTTATGGTGTGATCTGACAAACAGATCGGTCGTGAAGGACCCGAATCAGATCAACAGTCGTCGTCCCTCAATCAGGGCCACAAGTATACCAATTTGTGTAGAAAAATTTTCCTGATCCAAGGGTATAGTTTGGTCAGAATCTGATGGTCCAAAGTCTTTAATTTCACCCGCAAGCGAATGGTCCAATTCACTTAAGTTTAAGTTCATTCTCTAAAGATATTCGCGTTTCTCACACACTTTGCTCAAGGCTCAAGTTGTGCATTTCTGGATACTATTTGGATTTGATTCATGCGATGCTTGTCAAGCCCAGTATGGGGGTCATAACCTTATAGTTTCGCGGTAATCGGACTTTTGATATGTGGTCCGAGTCCAATACGGAGTTTCAATGTGCTCCCGAGAGCAACTGAGTTTTGAGATTGCTCCTAAGTTTTTAGGTAATGTTGAGTTAGCGATTCTAATGGTTTTGGGTCTTGCAGTTCGTATAGATAGTGATTCAAGAAAATTCACCAATTAATTTAGTTTATTACTTAATTAATTTTCATCTAATTTCTAAAGGATTCAGTCATTAAGGATTTCTGCCTGAGGTCGTACTCGAGTCTTTGTATGAATTTTTCCGAGACGTTAATACCCTTAGGCAATTTTGGGGATGAAATTATTTTTAAGGGGGTAGATTATAACACCCCGGACTTTTGCTGCTTTGAATTTGCCAAAAATCCTTTAAATTTTTTTTAATAACTAGCCACATCATCATTTACGGACCATTGACGCTCTAGGTGAGCTTATACGCGGCTGATACCGATAAAGAATAGTACAAATAAGATTGATCAATCGTAGAAAACCAATGAACCCAACCGATCACTTGAACATCAAGTTTAGCCTCATGATTTATTCACATAGGATCCAAATCTAACCGACTCATCGCTAACTAATCAAGAAAATCATAACTAAATTAAAGATTTACTTAGAGATGAAACAAACATATTTAAGGGGACCCAGGGGGTCCCACGGAGCGAAACCACAAACCCCAGGGGGGTGGCCACCGTCGAAGGTTCCAGAGGCACCACGGCGGTTGCACGCCGCTGTCGGCCAGACCATGTGGGCCCCTTCCACGTGCGGGGCCCCCCCTCTACACGACCCTATACCCCTTTAAACCCCCTTTTACCCATTTCCAACTCATTTTCACTCCCCATAAACCCTCATTTACTCTCAGATCTACTCGAAGCCGAGTCAAATAAGGCCCGGATCTTAAATAATACACAAAATCAACCCCGTTACTCTTTTAACTTAAAACCAACGGTTTAAAGCAATCATGACCAAATCTCCACTTTCACTAATTATAAATAGGCCACTATGAACATAGTTAGTCCAAACCCTAATTATTGCCCACGAGAAATCTTAATACCTAATTCATTACAGAAATGCCCTGATTTTCCGAACAAGCTCCATATCGCTCGTTAGTGGGCCACTAGTTCCGAAACTATAAAATAATGTCCGTGTCAGTGGGCTTGATGCTCATCACGGGTGGCGAACCAAGAAAGTGCCTAGAATGACTCAACTTGGGACTCACAAGGTGAGTGCTTGGGTTGTGCGAATACCTTATATGAAAATTTGTAACTTAAGTGAAACTATCCACTTTGTTCTTTTATGAAGTTGTAGCTTTTGGACCGTCGATTTATGACCAAAGTCAGGGTACCGACTAATGATATTTCCCCAAACATATCTATATAGCCGCAGCCCCGATCGACTATCGGTGATTGTCAAACAGACTTCTAATCATACCTGTCGATCAGCGCATCCAAATGGTGGGCCGATCATGTCTATGCATAGATCATCACTAGGGCCAACTATCCTACGGTGGGCGTTAACCCCTACGCCTTGTAATGACCCCCAAAGAGTAGAAACACAATCCCCTAGGGCTAGTATAGTAAAAATCCAACCCTTAAGGTCATTCGCACCAAATTTGGTGTTATAAATAGGTCATTTAGGGGCCTCATTTGCTCCCATACGAATTTACAAAGCCAATAAGAGAAAGAGGAGGAGGAGGAGAAGAGAGGAATGAGAGAGATGGTGGGGCCCGGTGCCAGATCACACCATCTAATCCCTATGCTCGCCGGATTCGTGCAAGACCTCCTCTCTATTCCCGATCTCATGTCTTCCGCGGATGAAACCCAAAGATTTTGGGTTGGATTCTCCATTCACTTACTAAGTAAGAGATGTCCCTATATGTCTTTCCATCTATTTCTTTCATTTTGAGCCATTAGGGTTAGAAACCCCATTTTGTTTCCATCGATTCTCGCAAACCCTAATATTAAGATTGAGTATGCTAGGGCTTTAAGTCATAATTATCAATTAAAGCAGTCCATACTCTTGAAGGAGTCGTAATCAGGCCCTATACCATTACGGTTTCGATTGTACGTCGATTACGAGTCCCGATTTGTCGAACCGAGTTGATGGATTAATCAAATTGAGTTAATTAAGTCATAATTTATTGTTTAATATATAATTAAAACTAAATTCATGTCATTAACAATAGTCTTATGTTTTAATTTAGGTTTGGAGCGTTTTCCCCAAATCCCCAACTCTAGGAGCTCAAAATCGGAGATTTCTTCTTAAGGTGCGGACCATTATTTATAGGTTTCCATTTATCGACCCCTGAGGGTCTCAGTTAATGATATCTTGTGTTGAATGGGTTGTAGTAGCTAGCATGTTCATATTTCATGCTTGATTGTATTATATGTTATTGGTTGGATATGGATGCTCACATGTTCGATGAAATGTTTAAGTGGTAAAATGTGTTGATTTGTCAATGTTCACATGCTTGATTTATTACCTAAGTGATTGTATTACTTAATACAAGCCCACATATTTGATTTAATACTTTAGTGAATGTAATATCCCATGGATGCTCATGTGTTCGATGAAATGCCTAAGTGGTTACGTAGTGAAATTTATGCTATAATTATGTGATATAATGTTAGTCTATAGCGATACTTAAGATTGTTATAATGTTGGGTCAGTTGGCTAACCGCCTGAACTAAAAGGGAGGCCCAAGTTAGGGCAGTCACCCTAGGCTTGTTTGATCGACCCGGGTTGGATACGGACGACCAACAGTAGTTAGACTACAGGGGATGCTTGCGCCCAATACCTGTTGCGTCGTGATTCTCCCAGGTCAATCAAATTAGCCCACTAGCTAACTGATTATATATCTTCACAATGTATGACACGACTAAATGGAATCTAGGATACCTCGTTCCTAATAGATGTGTCCACTCATAACCATTAGTGCGATCGATCTTACTAAGACTCGTGAGCCGGACATGGTGGTATGGGACACGTGTCTAAGCTGTTGGCCTATGCTGGGGTGACAAGCCTCCCCGTAGTGACCAGTGAACAACTAAGACTCATAAATTATTATTCGAACGACCCTCGTCAAATTACCTGGCCAATGGAGTGCGTGCCAGAGTACCGTTTGAACGACTCGAGCGTGAATGAAATTAGGTGACAAGCCCTTTACTTTGTGGTGGTTTGATTTTATGTGACAAGCCCGCACCTCAGAACCGAGTGATCATACTCGGTTTGGGTGATGATTCATACCGGGTTGATGCTCATACATTTAAGTATCATACCGTACCCTTGGAAGTATTGATTTGTGATATAAACGAGTGATACCTAAATTTGGATCAAGGGACACTGGTAAGGAGCCATTATGTGCGTC
The DNA here is from genome assembly GCF_029962835.1 of Magnolia sinica. Taxonomy (NCBI): domain Eukaryota; kingdom Viridiplantae; phylum Streptophyta; class Magnoliopsida; order Magnoliales; family Magnoliaceae; genus Magnolia; species Magnolia sinica. Next base: position 59,440,374 of record NC_080580.1, read on the forward strand.
AACGAGCTACGTGATCCGGATAAGGACTCGTGATATAACGTTGGTATCCTAGCTTCGCCAATATGCTGGATGAATTGAACTTAATAATTACTCGGCTAATATGATCATTCACCGCATTGTATTAGCTTAGAATGTAGCAAACAGGCGTGATTGTCGCGTGATGAGGAAGTGTTGTCATTTGCGAAACAGGTGGTCAGAGTCACGTTTGAGGGAGTCTTGTTTGGAAAGGGCATGCAACATGTCATATTTTCATATGCACATTAACAAGAGTATTTAGGAAATGTTTGATTTCTTATTTTGTCATTACCTGCGCTGATTGTGTCGATAGCATATGTGACTTAGAACTAATGAAACCACTGATTAGCTACTCACTCCCACCTGGGATGGTGTTTTAAAACACCAACCAGACATATCATTGATGTAGGTGCTAGTGAAACCTCAAACAGGTAGGCTTCTATCGGTTTGTGCCAACGCCGTTATGTTTTAGAGAATTTGGAGTAAACTGAAAGCTTTACACTTTAATAATCTTGGGTATGTATATTGTGGCTTGTATAATCCCATTTTGGGCGACCATCACAATTAAAATTGTATTTTTTCTCTTAGCCCTATATTTCTCAATCTATTATTATTTCTACCTTGCTTTGGATCCGCTAATTCCAATTGCGCTACTTTAATTATCTATGTGTGAAATGAATTTAAATCTGAATAAGGACACATGAGCATTTTCATTTGGTTAACACCTGGGAACTCGGGATCGGAGTCTATGTACTCGGGTGCCGATTTTCGGAGTGTTATAACTTGCTTGTGGAGTTGGACCATAGGGCCTACTGGGCTATTAAAAATCTGAATTTCAATTGGGACAACGCTAGCTCACTGCGCAAACTTCAGTTAAATGAACATGAAGATATCCTGTAACACCCTGAAATTCGGGGGTCGAGTATAACTCAGCTCCCGAGTTCCAAAACATCACTTATGAAACATATGTAATGATGGATGTATGTTGTCTGTATGAGTGCATAAAACATGGAATAGATTAAGCCAAAATGCAAACATAATCCAGGGATAAGTGGAAGTCGCAAGCGGAAGACTTAAAGAAATATATGTGTACATGTGCAAGTCCCTGGGATATGTATGCTCTCCCAGGTCATAATTACAAGTGTTGCTACCAAAATATAAGTATCAAAATGACATTATCCATTACAAAAGAAAACCCAGAATCCCCGTCGATCAGGACATGACTCAAATGAACCCGCCCGATAACTGCATAAAAGAAAAAGCGTCCTCATCATCCTCGTACTCCTGCCGCCTCCGGGGTCGCGTCATCATCTGCATCTAAGACAGAGTCCGGTTGGTGTGGAAACACCGTCCCGTAATGTGGGAGTGAGTGATCAACTCGGTGGAACTATATAGTAAAATTAACATGATATCAAATCAATCAAGCGAATGATAAGGCAATACAATTAAACACGCCCTAAGTACTCTTGTTAATGAAAGGATGTATGAAGAAATGATGCATGCCCTCGCCGCAACGCTCCCTCGATTCATCTTATGGTACGCATGACAACCTCCCGCAGTGCCAACAACTCCTACGCACATGCAATGCGGTGCATGAACATGATTACCAAGTTGTTATTAGTCCTTTTCATACAGCAGGATTGGGAAGCTAAGGTACCTTCCTCATATCAATTTCCAAACAGTGATCCATTCTAGGGTCGTCAGTCCTAGGCAATCTCATACGATCATATGGTTCTAGGTCACTGCAAAGGGCTCGTCACCAATCAATGCACGCCTATCATACCTTAGTTACTACTCTAAGGCTCGTCGCCTTAATGCAGTATCAAGGTATGCTCGAGGTCACTACAAAGGGCTCGTCACCAATCAATGTAGGCTGACAGCGCGAATATAGTGTCCCATACCACCATAATCGGCTCACGAGTCTGGTGTGCTCACTGGTCACTATGGGGAGGCTCGTCACCCCAGCGTAGGCCGACAGCTCGACCACGGTGTCCCATACCACCATGCCCGGCTCATCAGTCTTAGCGGATCAAGGTACAACAGTTAACGAGATTGTATCAGTAAGTTTGGTACCCAAGATTCAAACAATAGCGTCCATACATGGTGAACATACATCGGGACAATCGGGTTACTTGACAAACTCGACTAGCACGAGCGCACGTTGAGTTGAACAACATGAAGTGCGCAAACACTCCGTGTGGCCAAACCACTGCCGACAACCCTAATATGACTCGAGTTCGTCAAACACGTCCTACGTGGCGAAAACAACCTCAGCCACGAACTCAAGGTCTGTTACCGATTTCCTGGACTATTCCATAGTCCTAAACACATTCAATTATAACAGATATTCATATTAATAATTTAGAATCAAATCATACAATATGTGAGCATTTGAAGAATATCAATTTAACATGAATGTACATATAAGACATGCTTGAATTTAACTAACAATGAATGTAAATTGCATGTAGGAAATCATACACACCAATAGGAGAGTTGAGAATCTCTTCTCAACGCCCGAATATAGGATAATATATTACACATTAGACCATTCAGACATTTCTACAAACACTTAGACTACATATTCCAACATACATGACGTATGTTGGTGATAACACACATTTAGACAATTCCTTTTACCAAGGAGTTGACACACATACAACTAGTACAAGTACACGACAATTAATCATGGCAAACACATGTTCATATTTCATACGTATACGATACTTTCTACATACACAAGGAATACACAAATCTCAATATAACTCAAATATATCAGGAACGCAATATAAACATTGCATTTGACATGTGAAATTACACCCACAACAATACTAAACCATTATCTAACATTGAAAGCCTAGAAAACCATAACCTATACGAATATAATCCGCACCTTAAACCAGAAAAAACGCACCGATCTGATTCAGACGATAAGTCTTCGTTAACGGTGACTAGATAACCTAAGGCATGAATCAAAATGAGCTACATCAACACGTAGACTATTCTAAGCTCTAAAACAGACTAGGGTTTGATTAACTTACCCAAGAAGGAACTTAGAATCGCTGGAATAACGATTCAGAAGTGACAGTTTAGGGATGCAAAGTAACAAGAAAGAATCTCAAGATGATTCACCAACTTCTCTCTCACTTTCTCTCTCTTTCTTCTCTCTCTCTTAGCTTGGGTTTAGGAAATTCGTATGGAATAGAGAGTGAGGGTTTTAAGGTCATTATATAGGCCTAACATTGATGAAAATAGCCCCAGGGCCAAGGTATACTTAGGTTATAACCAAAACAGGTCTCTCTCGATCCAACGGAGTATTTTCGGTGGTCCTTTTTCCACGTGCGGTCAGACTTAAGCTCACTGACCATGGATCTAAGTCAGACTGAGTTTTTGTACCGATCGGATTTACAGATCAGCCGTGGTGGACCAATCTCAATTTAACGGTCACCGAAACTCAATCAGGTCCACAAGTACAATGACATGCCTGGGCCATCTTCCCTGATCCGAGGGTGAAATTGGGTCAGAATCCAACGACCAGATTGCTTAAAATCGTCGTGCAAGCGACACGACTCAGATTTCATAAAATCATATTTAATTTCTCAGCTTTCTTACACTCTTCACTCTGTACTTAATCAAATCGACCCAGGACATCATCTGGACATGATTTCTGAGTTGATGGTCAAGCCCAACAAGGTGACCATAACTATCTAAGATCATCGCTATCGGACTTTCGACGCTCGGTTCAGGTCCGATCTAAAGTTTTCAAATACTCCCGAGAGCAACTGGATATAGCGTTGAATCCCAGATTTCAGGGTAACATAGCACTAACAATTCTACAGGTTTTGAGTCCTGCAGATCAAATTTAAAGTGATTGATGCTAATTTCACAAGCAATCGTGTTTAGCGCTAATTAACCCACAAATAACTTCTAAGAAATTTGAGGTAGTACTCGGGTCTTTGCACGAAATTTTTCGGGTCATTACAATCAATCCCCTTAAAGAAAAATTTCATCCTTGAAATTCGTACCTTCCATATTCCTCATGAATCTGAGGATAGCTCTTTTTGATCTCAGCTTCAGTCTCCCAAGTAGCCTCTTCTTCACTATGATGCGTCTACAATACTTTCACAAGAGGGATGACCTTGCTACGCAATACCTGCTCCTTCCTGTATAGGATGCACGTCGGTCGCAGTACATATGTCGCATCCTTGCTCAACTGCACCTGCTCCCAACTGATAATATGTGAAGGATCAGGAACATACTTCTTCAGCATAAAAACATGAAATACGTTATGCATGCCCACAAATGGTGTGGGCAAAGCAAGGCGGTACATTACCGCTCCCACTCGATCCAGTATTTGAAATGGACCAATAAATCTCGGTGTGAGCTTTCCCTTCTTACCGAACCGCAAAACTCCCTTCATAGGGGAAACCTTAAGAAATACATGGTCTCCAACCTCAAACTCAAGCGGTCGCTGCCTCGTATCAGCGTAACTCTTCTACTTGCTCTGGGCTGTCAGAAGTCGGCGTCGAATAATGTCAACTTTCTCTGAAGTCGCCCGCACCAACTCTGGGCCAATCAAACTACGCTCACCAACTTCTACCCAGCAATGCGGTGCTCTGCACGGGCTACCACACAGTGCCTCGTAGGGAGCCATACCGATACTCTTCTGGAAGCTATTGTTATACGCGAACTCTACATAAGGGAGACAATCATCCCAACTGTCCTTGAAATCCAAAACACAAGCTCGCAACATGTCTTTCAGAATTTGATTCACACATTCCATCTGCCCATCTGTCTGTGGATGAAATGCGGTGCTGAATTTCAATTTCACACCCATCGTTTCCTGGATACGAGTCCAGAAGATAGATGTGAATCGCGTGTCTCTGTCAGACACAATCTCCAAGGGAACTCCGTGCAGACGTACAATCTCCTTGATGTATAACCTAGCCAACTCGTCTGCAGAGTTTGTGACTCTGATCGGTAAGAAATGAGCCGACTTTGTCAATCAGTCGACGATCACGCAAATAGAGTCATGTCCCTTCTTCGTTCTCAGTAGCCCTGAAATAAAATCCATAGAGATGAAGTCCCACTTCCATTCTGCTATGGGCATGGGCTGAAGCAGTCCAGGAGGTCGGTGATGCTCTGCCTTGACCTGTTGGCACGTGAGACAATGAGATACAAACTCAGCAATATGAACCTTCATGTTGTCCCACCAATAAGATCTTCTCATATCTTGATATATCTTCGTGCTACTAGGATGCATCGCAAGCTTAGAATTATGGGCTGACTCGAGAACCTCTCATCTCAAGTCAAGAATGTCCGGGACACATAGTTGGCCATGATATCGTAGGCCCCCATCTGAACTAACACTCCACTCGGAGTCCTTATCTGTACCAACCCGCTCTCTCATCTTCGTCAAAAGCTCATCATCTGCCTGAGCTGCAATGATCCTCTCGTTAATGAGGGGCTGTACTCGAATGTGTACGATAACCTCATACAGCTCTTCCACCGTAAGTTTTTGCTCAAAGTCTCGCACAAACTCCATCATGTCCCATTTTGCTATCATTAGCGGAGCCGTAAACTCTATACCCTTCTTACGACTCAACGCGTCTGCCACAAGGTTTGCTTTGCCAGGATGGTAAGAGACATCAAACTTAAAGTCTTTCAATATTTTCATCCATCGGCGTTGCCTCATGTTCAAGTCACGCTGCCTGAAAATATACTTAAGGCTCTTGTGGTGGCGAAAAAGCTCGAACTCCTCTCCATAGAGGTAATGTCTCCAGAGCTTTAGTGCGAAAATGACAGCTGCTAACTCCAGGTCGTGTGTAGGGTAATTCTATTCATGTTTCCTCAACTACCTTGAGGCATATGCAATCACCCTATCCTTCTACATAAGGACACAACCCAGACCAACGTGAGAGGCGTCAGTATATATCGTATTCTTAACCCCTTGCTCTGGCAATACTAGCACAGGGGCGGACGTCAACTTGTCCTTCAGCTCCTGAAAAGTTATCTCCGCCTTTTCATTCCAAGCAAACTTCAAGTCTTTCCTTGTCAACTGAGACAACGGTCTGGCTATCTTCGAGAAGTCTCAAATGAAACGTCGGTAATAACCTGCTAGACCCAAAAAGCTTCTCACCTCAGTAACCGAACCAGGTTGCTTCCAGTCCTGAACTGCAGCTGTAACGCCCTGAAATTCGGGGGTCGAGCATAACTCAGCTCCCGAGTTTCAAAACATCACTTATGCAACATATTTAATGATGGATGTATGTTGTCTGTATGAGTACATAAAACATGGAATAGATTAAGCCAAACTGCAAACATAATTCAGGGATAAGTGATAGACGTAAGCAGAAGACTTAAAGAAATATATGTGTACATGTGCAAGTCCCTGAAATACGTATACATACCAGGTCAAACTTACAAGTGTTGCTATAAAAAATACAAGCATCAAATGACATTATCTATTCCAAAAGAAAACCCAGAATTCCCGCGCATCAGGACATGGCTCACATGAACCCGCCTGAAAACTGCATAAAGGAAAATGCGGCCTCATCAACCTCGAACTCCTGCTCTGCCTCAGGGGTCGCATCAACATCTGCATCTATGATAGAGTCTGGTTGATGTTTAAACACCGTCCCAGAACGTGGGAGTGAGTGATCAACTCAGTGGAACAATAAAGCAAAGGTTAACATGTTATCAATTCAATCAAGCAGTAATGATAAAGCAGAACAAACAAACATGTCCTAATTACTCTTGTTCGTGCAAGGATGTATGTAGGATGATGCATGCCCTCGCCTTACTCCCTCGGCGTCTTCATATCACGTATCGCATGACATCCTCCCGCAGTGCCAATGACTTCCATGCACATGCAGATGCGGTGCATGAACATGATTACCAAGTTATTATTAGTCCTTTTCATACAGCAGGATTGGGAAGCTAAAGTACCTTCCTCATATCAATTTCCAAACAGTGATCCATTCCAGGGTCATCAGTCCTAGGCAATCTCATGCGATCTTACGGTTTTAAGTCGCTGCAAAGGGCTCGTCACCAATCAATGCACACCTATCATACCTTCGTTACTACTTTAAGGCTCGTCACCCTAATGCAGTATCCAGGTATGCTCGAGGTCACTACAAAGGGCTCGTCACCAATCAATGTAGGTCGACAACACGAATATAGTGTCCCATACCACCATAATCAACTCACGAGTTTGGTTGCTCACTGGTCAGTACGGGGAGGCTCGTCACCCCAGCGTAGGCCGACAGCTCGACCACGGTATCCCATACCACCATGTCCGGCTCATGAGTCTTAGCGGATCAAGGTACAACGGTTAACGGGATTTCATCGGTAAGTTTGGTACCCTAGATTCAAACAATAGCGTCTATACATGGTGAACATACATCGGACAATCGGGTTACTTGACGAACTCGACTAGCACGAGCGCACGTTGGGTTGAACGACATAGAGTGTGCAAACACTCCGCGTGGCCAAACCACTGCCGACAACTCTATTATGACTCGGGTTCGTCAAATCACGTCCTTCGTGGCGAAAGCAACCTCAGCCACGAACTCAAGGCCGATTACCGATTTCCTGGACTATTTCATAGTCCCAAACATATTCCACTACAACAGATATTCATATCAACAATTTAGAATAGTAATGGAACAACAATTCAAATCATGTAGTATGTGAGCATTTGAAGAATATCAACTTAACATGGATTTACACATACGTAATACTTGAAGTTAAACAACAAAGAATGTGACTTGCATCTAGGAAATCATACACACCAATAGGAGAGTTGAGAATCACTTCTCAACGCCCGCAAATAGGATGATATGTTACACTTTAGACCATTCAGACATTTCTACAAATACTTAGAATACATAGTTCAACATACATGACATCTGTTGGAATACACGCATTTGGACAATTCCTTTTGCCAAGGAGTTGACACACATACAACAATTAGCACAAATACACGACAAATAATCATGACAAGCACATGTTCATATTTTATACGTATACGATACTTCCTACATATACACAGAATACACAAATCTTAATATAACACATACATATCAGGAACGCGAAATAAACATAGCATTTGTCATGTGAAATTGCACCCACGACAAGAATAAACCGTTATCTAACATTGAAAGCCTTGAAAATCACAACCTATACGAATATAGTCCACACCTTAAACTAGAAAAAACACACCGAACTGATTCAGATGATATGTCTTCATCAACAGCGACTAGATAACCTAAAGCAAGAATAGAAATGAGCTACATCAACACATAGACTATTCTAAGCTCTAAACAGATTAGGGTTAGATCAACTTACCCAAGAAGGAACTTAGAATCACCGGAATAACGATTCAAAAGTGATGGTTTAAGGATGTAGAATAACAGGAAATAATCTTAAGATGATTCACCAACTTCTCTCTTACTTTCTCTCTTTTCCCCCTCTCTTTCTTAGTTAGGGTTAGGAAATTCGTATGGAAAAGAGAGTGAGGGTTTTAAAGTCTTTATATAGGCCTAACAATGACGAAAATAACCCCAGGGCCAAGGTATACTTAGGTTATAACCAAATCAGGCCTCTCTCAATCCAACGGAGCACTTCCGGTGGTCCTTTCTCCACGTGCAGTCGGACTTAAGCTCACTGACCATGGATCTAGGTCAGGCTGAGTTTTCGTACCGATCGGATGTTCAGATCAGCCGTGGAGGACCACAATCAATTCAACGATACCGAAACTCGATCAGGTCCACAAGCATTATGACATGGCTGGGCCATCTTCCCTGATCTGAAGGTAAAATTGGGTCAGAATCCAACGGTCAGATTGCCTAAAATCATCGCGCAAGCGACACGACTTAGATTTCATAAAATCACATTTAATTTCTCGCCGTTCTCACACTCTTCACTCCAGACTCAATCAAATCGACCTAGGACATCATCTGGACTTGATTTTTGAGATGATGGTCAAGTCCAACATGGTGACCATAACTGTCTAAGATCATCGCCATCGGACTTTCGACGAGCAGTCCAGGTCTGATCCAAAGCTTCTAAAAATTCCTAAGAGCAACTGGATTTAGCGTTGAATCCTATATTTCAGAGTAACATAGCGCTAACTATTCTATAGGTTTTGAGTCCTGCAGATCAAATTTAAAGTGATTGATGGTAATTTCACAAGCAATCGAGTTTAACGCTAATAAACCCACAATTAACTTCTAAGGAAAATAAAAGGTAGTACTCGGGTCTTGGCACAAAATTTTTCGGGTCATTGCAATCTACCCCCCTTAAAGAAAAATTTATCCTCGAAATTTGTACCTTCTCATATTCCTCAAGGATCTGAGTGTAGCTCTTTCTGATCTCAGCTTCAGTCTCCCAAGTACCCTCTTCTTCACTATGAAGCGTCCATAGTACTTTCACAAAAGGGATGACCTAGCTATGCAATACCTACTCCTTCCTGTCTAGGATACGCGTCGGTCGCAGTATATATGTGGCATCCTCGCTCAACTACACCTGCTCCCAACTAATAATATGCGAAGGATCAGGAACGTATTTCTTCAACATAAAAACATGAAATACGTTATGCACGCCCGCAAGTGGTGTAGGCAAAGCAAGGCGGTACGCTACCATTCCCACTCGATCCAGTATTTGAAATGGACTAATAAATCTCAGCGTGAGCTTCCCCTTCTTACCAAACCGCAGGACTCCCTTCATAGGGGAAACCTTAAGAAATATATGGTCTCCAACCTCAAACTCAAGTGTCGCCCCTTGTATCAGAACTCTTCGCCGCTCTGGGTCGCAAGTCGACGTCGAATAATGTCAACTTTCTCTGAAGTCGCCTGAACCAACTCTGAGACAATTAAACTACGCTCGCTAACTTCTGCCCAGCAATGCGGTGCTCTACACGGGCGACCATACAATGCCTCGTAGGGAGCCATGCCAATACTCGCCTGAAAGTTATTGTTATACGTGAACTTTGCATAAGGGAGACAATCATTCCAACTGTCCTTGAAATCCAAAACATAAGCTCGCAACATGTCTTCCAGAATCTGATTCACACGTTCCGTCTGCCCATCTGTCTGCGGATGAAACGCGGTGCTAAACTTCAATTTCACACCCATCGCTTCCTGGATATGAGTCCAGAAGATAGATGTGAAACGCGTGTCTCTGTCAGACACAATCTCCAAGGGAACTCCATGCAGACGTACAATCTCCTTGATGTACAACCTAGCCAACTCGTCTGCAGAGTTTGTGACTCTGATCGGTAAGAAGTGAGCCGACTTCATCAATCGGTCGACGATCACCCAAATAGAGTCATGTCCCTTCCTCGTTCTCGGCAACCCTGAAATAAAATCCATAGAGATGAAGTCCCACTTCCATTCTGCTATGGGCATGGGCTGAAGCAGCCCAGGAGGTCGGTGATGCTCTGCCTTGACCTGCTGGCACGTGAGACAACGAGATACAAACTCAGCAATGTGGACCTTCATGTTGTCCCACCAATAAGATCTTCTCATATCTTGATACATCTTCGTGCTACCTGGATGCATCGCAAGCTTAGAACTATGGGCTAACTCGAGAACCTCCCGTCTTAAGTCAGGAATGTCTGGGACACATAACCGGCCACGAAATCATAGGCCCCCATCTGAACTAACACTCCGCTCGGAGTTCTCATCTGTGCCAACCCGCTTTCTCATCTTCGCCAAAAGCTCATCATCTGCCTGAGCTGCAACGATCTTCTCATCCATGAGGGGCTGTACACGAATGTGTGCGATAACCTCATGCGGCTCTTTCACTGTAAGTTTCTACTCAAAGTCTCACACAAACTCTAACATGTCTCATTCTGCTATCATTAGCAGAGCCGCAAACTCTATAGCCTTCTTGTGACTCAACGCATCTGCCACAAGGTTAGCCTTTCTCGGATGCTAACAAACATTGAACTTAAAATCTTTCAATGTTTCCCTCCATCGGCATTGCCTCATATTCAAATCACGCTGCGTGAAAATATACTTAAGGCTCTTGTGGTCGTAAAAGAGCTCGAACTCCTCTCCGTAAAGGTAATGTCTCCAGAGCTTTAATGCAAAAATGATAGCTTCCAACTCCAAGTTGTGTGTAGGGTAATTTTCTTCGTGCTTCCTCAACTGTCTCAAAGCATAAGCAATCACCCTGTCCTTCTGCATAAGGACACAACCCAGACCAATGCGAGAGGCGTCAGTATATATCGTATACTTAACCCCTTGCTCTGGCAATACTAGCACAGGGGCGGATGTCAGCTTGTCCTTCAACTCTTGAAAAGCTATCTCCACCCTCTCATTTCAAGCAAACTTCAAATCTTTCCATGTCAATTGAGACAAAGGTCTGGCTATCTTCGAAAAGTCTCGTATGAAGCGTCGATAATAGCCTACTAGACCCAGAAAGCTCCTCACCTCAGTAACTGAACCAGGCTGCTTCCAGTCCTAAACTGCAGTTACCTTAGCAAGATCGACATCTATCCCTTCCTTGGACACCACATGTCTAAGGAACTTGACTTTCTCTTTCCAGAAATAGCATTTCTTGAACTGTGCAAAAAGTTGATTCTTCTTAAGAGTATCCAAGACCGCTCTTAAGTGCTCCTCATGCTCTTCCCGACTCACAGAATATATCAAGATGTCATCGATAAAGACTGACGAATCGGAACAAGAATGGCCGAAATACCCTGTTCATCAGATCCATGAACACGGCCGGTGCATTCGTAAGACCGAACGACATCACCAGGAGCTCATAATGGCCAAAGCTAATCCTGAAGGTGGTCTTCTACACGTCCTCATTCTTGACGTGCAACTGGTGATACCCTGACTGCAGATCAACCTTCGAGAAGTACAATGCCCCCTTCAACTGATCAAATAAGTCATCAATCCTAGGCAAATGGTACTTATTCTTCACAGTCACCAGATTCAACCTGCGATAATCAATACATAATCACAAGGAACCATCTTTCTTCTTAACAAACAGGACAGGTACTCTCCAAGGAGACACACTAGGCCGAATAGAACCCAAATTCAACAAACTATCTATCTGCTTCCTCAATTCCTCCATTTCACTCGGAGGCATACGATAGGTGGGCAAAGAAATGGGTGATCCAACATTCACATAATCCACCCACACAGCATTTACATCACAACTCAAAGATAACAACATGCTTTTCATTTAACAAAATTGTCGCAATACAAGAAGTGCAGCATTACATGAATCACAACAGAGATAGCATGTGAACAAAAAACATCTAAAACTTTAAACAACAAACAACTTCCAACTACTATGCCAACAAGACATACAACAAAACAAAGCAAAGGATGACTACAACTGCAGTTATTCGTCAGAATCAGGAGATGGAGGTGGGGCACCCTTATCCTACAGACAACACAGGATAGACTTCAGAGTTCGAGTGACCTTCTTAAACTTATGCTTCACAAGGCCTCGAAGAACCATGATATCCTAGTGTAGAACAGCTTGACCTTCCTCAAGCCGAGTGATACGGGCATCCTTGATAACCTGATCTGTGCTCTGCTCTGGTGCCACAGGAGGAGAACTCTCACTCGTATCCTGTGCCTCAACCTCTTCCTCGTCCTGCTCTGCTTCTTCTTCAATCTCAGCTCCACCCTCGCCATAACTCTCTTCCTCATCGCTCTCTGTCTCATCCTCACTTTCTGAGGCTTGTCGACGAGGCCCAATATCCATCTGATTTAAGGTCGTCTCATTAATGTAGCGAACAGGTACCGGCTTTTCTGCCCCAAGCCTATAGCCAAACTCATGTGCAAGCTTACAAATGAGTCGGCCAAATGGGAGTGATTCGGTCCTCCTATTCGAACGAGCGATAAGGATAATCTGACGCAAGATGTACATTGGCACACATAGCTTCGCTCCTTGCCCCACCTGATACAAAAAATCTACCATCAGGTGCGTACACTCGCTGCAGTTGCTCCACCTTCAATATACATTGAATGTACACATGTGGTGAAGCAAGCAGAGGTTGTCCGTCATGTTGGTAACTAGAAGGCTTCTATTACGCTGTCATTCGACCAGACGACCACATAGGAGCCGCGTGCGGCGATCCCTCTTGCGCACACTGCTCAAATTCTTCTCACTGGTATACACCTCACCAAGTGGCACATTCAAGAGTCGGGATATCAAAGCGACGTTAACCGTGGCCTCCCGACCGCTTCTGCAAGGAATCTTGAACTGCAGAGGCTCCAGCGAAGGATCACGAATGTTGGTATAAAAAGCTCGAACAGTGCTCGCATTGGCACGATATTCGCCCTCAAACAAGGGACACCAACCGGCCCCTTCCAGGCGCTCCAACAACAGAAACTCGCCAAATAGCCGCGGATCTACATGAGCCTCAAAAAGGACCCTACGGCCTTCATAAACTCCATGAGATAGCTCCGCCAACAAGGTTCTTTCAATGAGAGCTTGAGGATCAAGGTCCCGCTTGGTTTGAAACTCACAGTTGGCGGTCGTGCTCGCTGCGGCAGCTCTCGGCCTCCGTGCATGGGTTGGGCGGCTAGGCCCGGCTTCATCCACGGGTGCTCTCTTCTTCCCCATCAAAGAGAGAAAGGTGGAGATGGAAAATATGGCCGTGATAAACTCAAAGAGGGCCATGAAAAATGAGAGAAATGGGAGAAATGGGAAGAATGGTGAGGCTTCCACACACTTGAGATCCCAAAGGAGGATTTGAGAGCTCAAATGAGAAGAAAAGGGAGTGAAAACAGCAATGGGGATGGATTTTTGAGATGGGTTAGTTGGGTGTGCACGAAAATGGAAGGAGATTGGGGAGAGATTTTGGTGGAGTTTTGAGAGAAACTTGAAGAAAATGAGAGCTTGGGAAGGTAGTTTATGAAGGAAAGGAGTTTTAAAAAGACCTAATATCGTGCAACCATGGAGGAGCCGGCCACACTAGGCCCCAACGATGTCGGTTCGAGCCGGCCCGCTCCGTTGGGCGGCGAGGGCTCACCGAACCAGCCAGGTCATCGCCAATCTCTCGACACTTCGGCGATGACTCGCCATTTGGGCGAGGTCCTCCTAGCCCCCTAAGTGCAAAATGATGTGGGCCCCCCCTGGGTCCCCCTAAAAATGCCCCGATCGGCTCCTTAGTCTGATTCGATGCCTACCGGGCCACTCGGGCTGAGATGGGAAGATAAACCATCTAAACTCGTCAATGGACGGTCTAGAAGAGATTTTGGGTCATTGTGTGTGATCAGGAGTGAGCACAGACTCGATCTCGGTGATCATTTTCAGTAAACTTTCGCCGATAGAAGCAACGAAAACACATACACATATTCTATAATAAACTCGCTCCCTCCTACACTAAGGTGGTGACAACATACGTACTGCCCCCTTCTATTAGGCTGAGTATCTTTTCTGACATTGTAATGCCCCGAAATTCGAGGGTCGAGCATAACTCAGCTCCCGAGTTTCAAAACATTACTTATGTAACATACTTAATGATGGATGTATGTTGTCTGTATGAGTACATAAAACATGGAATAGATTAAGCCAAACTACAAACATAATTCAGGGAGAAGTGATAGACGCAAGCGGAAGACTTAAAGAAACATATGTGTACAAGTGCAAGTCCCTGAAATACGTATACATACCAGGTCAAACTTACAAGTGTTGCTATCAAAATACAAGCATCAAATGACATTATCTATTCCAAAAGAAAACCCAGAATTCCCGCGCGATTCAGAACGATCTACGAGAACCCGCTTGAATACTGCATATATGAGAATGTCTCCTCATCATCCTTAAAGTTCGGCTCCACCTCGCAGGCTACGCCATAATCTGAACCTACAATAGAGTCTGGTTGATGTTTAAACACCGTCCCAGAACGTGGGAGTGAGTGATCAACTCAGTGGAACAATAAAGCAAAGGTTAACATGTTATCAATTCAATCAGGCAGTAATGATAAAGCAGAACAAACAAACATGTCCTAATTACTCTTGTTAGTGTAAGGATTTATGTAGGATGATGCATGCCCTCGCCTTACTCCCTCGGCATCTTCATCTCACGTTACGAATGACATCCTCCCGCAGTGCCAACGACTTCCACGCATATGCAGATGCGGTGCATGAACATGATTACCAAGTTATTATTAGTCCTTTTCATACAGTAAGATTGGGAAGCTAAAGTACCTTCCTCATATCAATTTTCACACAGTGATCCATTCTAGTGTCGTCAGTCCTGGGCAATCTCATACGATCTTATGGTTTTAGGTCACTACAAAGGGCTCGTCACCAATCAATGCACGCCTATCATACCTTCATTACTACTCTAAGGCTCGTCGCCCTAATGCAGTATCCAGGTATGCTTGAGGTCACTACAAAGGGCTCGTCACCAATCAATGTACGCCGACTGCACGAATATAGTGCCCCATACCACCATAATCGGCTGACGAGTTTCGTTGCTCACTGGTCCCTACGGGGAGGATCGTCACCCCATCGTAGGCCGACAGCTCGACCACGGTGTCCCATACCACTATGTCCGACTCATGAGTCTTAGTGAATTAAGGTACAACGGTTAACGGGATTTCATCAGTAAGTTTGGTACCCTAGATTCAACAATAACGTCCATACATGGTGAACATACATCGGACAATCGGGTTACTTGGTAAAATCGATTAGCACGAGCGCACATTGGGTTGAACAACATAGAGTGCGCAAACACTCCGTGTGGCCAAACCACTGCCGACAACTCTATTATGACTCGGGTTCGCCAAATCACGTCCTTCGTGGCGAAAGCAACCTCAACCACGAACTCAAGGCCGATTACCGATTTCCTGGACTATTTCATAGTCCCAAACATATTTCGCTGCAACAGATATTCATATCAACAATTTAGAATAGTAATGGAACAACGATTCAAATCATGTAGTATGTGAGCATTTGAAGAATATCAACTTAACATGGATTTACACATACGTAATACTTGAAGTTAAACAACAAAGAATGTGACTTGCATGTAGGAAATCATACACACCAATAGGAGAGTTGAGAATCGCTTCTCAACGCCCGCAAATAGGATGATATGTTACACTTTAGACTATTCAGACATTTCTACAAATACTTAGAATACATAGTTCAACATACATGACGTATGTTGGAATACACGCATTTGGACAATTCTTTTTGCCAAGGAGTTGACACACATACAACAATTAGCACAAATACACGACAAATAATCATGACAAGCACATGTTCATATTTTATACGTATACGATACTTCCTATATATACACAGAATACACAAATCTCAATATAACACATACATATCAGGAACGCGAAATAAACATAGCATTTGTCATGTGAAATTGCACCCACGACAAGAATAAACCGTTATCTGATATTGAAAGCCTTGAAAATCATAACCTATACGAATATAGTCCACACCTTAAACTAGAAAAAATACACCGAACTGATTCAGATGATATGTCTTCGTCAACAGCGACTAGATAACTTAAAGCAAGAATAGAAATGAGCTACATCAACACATAGACTATTCTAAGCTCTAAACAGATTAGGGTTAGATCAACTTACCCAAGAAGGAACTTAGAATCACCGGAATAACGATTCAAAAGTGATGGTTTAAGGATGTAGAATAACAGGAAATAATCTTAAGATGATTCACCAACTTCTCTCTTACTTTCTCTCTTTTCCCCTCTCTTTCTTAGCTAGGGTTAGGAAATTCGTATGGAAAAGAGAGTGAGGGTTTTAAGGTCTTTATATAGGCCTAACAATGATGAAAATAACCCCAGGGCCAAGTTATACTTAGGTTATAACCAAATCAGGCCTCTCTCGATCCAACGAAGCACTTTCTGTGGTCCTTTCTCCACGTGCGATCGGACTTAAGCTCACTGACCATGGATCTAGATCAGGCTGAGTTTTCGTACCGATCGGATGTTCAGATCAGCCATGGCGGACCACACTCAATTCAATGGTCATCGAAACTCGATCAGGTCCACAAGCATTATGACATACCTGGGCCATCTTCCCTGATTCGAGGGTGAAATTGGGTCAAAATCCAATGGTCAGATTGCTTAAAATCGTCGCGCAAGTGACACAACTCAGATTTCATAAAATCACAGTTAATTTCTCACCGTTCTCACACTCTTCACTCCAGACTCAATCAAATCGACCCAAGACATCATTTGGACTTGATTTTTGTGGTGATGGTTAAGTCCAACATGGTGACCATAACTGTATAAGATCATCGCTATCGGACTTTCGACGCACGGTCCAGGTCCGATCCAAAGCTTCTAAAAATTCCCAAGAGCAACTGGATTTAGCGTTGAATCCCAGATTTCAGAGTAACGTAGTGATGACTATTCTACAGGTTTAGAGTCCTGCAGATCAAATTTAAAGTGATTGATGGTAATTTCACAAGCAATCAAGTTTAACGCTAATAAACCCACAAATCACTTCTAAGGAAAATAAAAGGTAGTACTCGGGTCTTGACACAAAATATTTCGGGTCATTACAGCAGCTACCTTAGCGAGATCGACAGCTATCCCTTCCTCGGACACCACATGTCTTAGGAACATGACTTCCTCTTTCCAGAAATCACACTTCTTGAACTGTGCAAAAAGCTAATTCTTCCTGAGAGTATCTAAAACCGCTCTTAAGTGCTCCTCGTGCTCTTCCCGACTCATAGAGTATATCAAAATGTCATTGATAAAGACAATGACGAATCGGAACAAAAATGGCCGAAACACCCTTTTCATCAGATCCATGAACATGACCGGTGCGTTCGTAAGACCAAACGATATCACAAAGAACTCATAATGACCGAAGCTAGTCCTCGAAGTTGACGATCAAGGTCGCCCCTTTAGGCACGCAATCGATGATACCCTGACTGCAGATCAACCTTCGAAAAGTACCGTGCTCCCTTCAACTGATCAAATAGATCATCGATCCTGGGCAAAGGATATTATTCTTCATAGTCACCTGATTTAGCCTGTGATAATCAATACATAATCGCAAGGAACCATCCTTCTTCTTGACAAACAGAACAGGTGCTCCCCAAGGGGGCACACTGGGTCAAATAAAACCTAACTTCAATAAGCCATCTATCTGCTTCCTCAATTCCTCCATTTCACTCGGGGGCATGCGATAGGTGGGCAAAGAAATGGGTGCCGCACCAGGCATGAGATCGATAGTAAAATCAATCTCGCGCTGAGGGGGTAATCCAGGAATCGACTCAAACACATCGTCAAAATCCCGGACTATAGGCGTGCTTTCAAGCGCCGAACCAACAATACTCTCCAACAGAGTAGTATAATGACCAAAACGAAAAGGGTAACTGACCTGAATAGGGAAAGTAAATATCTCGCCCTCAGGTCCATGGACTGTCACCAACTTAGCCTCACAATCAATCTCTGCTCGTATCCTCATGAGCCAATCCATACCCAAAATGACATCGTAATGATATAGAGGTGTGATAAAAAGGTCAACATGAATCGATCTGCTCCCTAGATCAATCAAACAACCCATACACATCTATATCACAACTTAAGGAAAATCAACATGCATTTCATTTAACAAAATTGTCGCAATACAAGAGTGCAACATTACATGAATCGCGACAGAGAAAGCACGTGAGCTAAAACATCTAAAGCTTCAAACAACAAACAACTTCTAAACTACTACGCCGAGAACGGCTACACACAAAAATAAACAACAAAACAGAGCAAAGGACGACTACATTTGCAACTACTCATCAGAATCAGGAGATGGAAGAGGGGCACCCTTATCCTGTAGACAACATAGGATAGACTTCAGAGTTCGAGACATCTTCTTGAACTTATACTTCACGAGGCCTCGAAGATCCATAATATCCTGGCATAGAACAACCTGACCCTCCTCAAGCCGAGCTATACGAGCATCCCTGACGGCCTGATCTGCGCCCTCCTCCGGTGCCGCAGGAGGAGAACTCTCACTCGTGTCCTGGGCCTCCACTTCTTCCTCATCCTGCTCTTCTTCTTCTTCCTCTATCTTAGCTCCACCTTCGCCATAACTCTCTTCCTCATCGCTCTCAGTCTCATCCTCACTTTCTTCAAGTGAGGCTTATCATCAACGAGGCCCAATGTCCATCTGATTAAGGGTCATCTCATTAATGTAAAGAACAGGTACCGGCTTTTTCACCCCAAGCCTCTAGCCAAACTCATGTGCAAGCTTACAAATGAGTCAGCCAAATGGGAGCGATTCGGTCCTCCTATTCGAACGAGCGGTAAGGACAATCTGATGTAAGATGTACGTTGGCACACAAAGCTTCTCTCCTTGCCCCACCTGATACATGAAATTTACCATCAGGCGCGTACACTCACTGCGGTTGCTCCACCTTGGATAAACATTGAATGTGCACATGTGGTGAAGCAAGCGAAAGTCGTCCATCATGTTGGTAGCTAAAAGACTTCTGTTAGGCTGCCATTCGACCAGACGACCACACAGGAACCACGTGCCGAGATCCCTCTCGCGCGCACTACTCAAATTCTTCTCACTCGCATGAACCTCGCCAAGCGGCACGTTCAGGAGTCGGGATATCAAAGCGATGTTGATCGTGGCCTCCCGACCTCTTCCACAAGGGATCTTGAACTGCAAAGGCTCTAGTGAAGGTTCCCGAATGTGGGCATAGAAAGGTCGGACAGTACCCACATTGGCACGGTATTCGCCCTCAAACAGGGGACACCAACCGGCCCCTTCCAGGCGTTCCAATAAGAGAAATTCGCCAAATAGCCACAGATCTACATGAGCTTCAAAAAGGACCCTACGGCCTTCATAAACTCCATGAGATAGCTCCACCAACAAGGTTCTTCCAACGGGAGCTTGAGGATCGAGGTCTCACTTTGTCTGAAACTCTCGAGTGGCGGTCGTGCTTGAGGTGGCACCTCTCGGCCTCCGTGCACGGGTTGGGCAGCTAGGCCGGGCTTCATCAATGGGAGCTCTCTTCTTCCCCATGAAAGAGAGAATGGAGAAAATAAAAAATATGGCCGTAACAAGCTCAAAGAGGGCTATGGAAAATGAGAGAAAAGAGAGAAATGGGAAGAATGGTGAGGCTTCCACAAATTTGAGACCCAAAGGAAGGATTTGAGTGCTCAAATGAAGTGGAAAAGAGGGAAAACAGCAATGGAGGTGGGTTTTGAGATGGGTAGGAGGGGGATGCGTGAAAATGAAAGAAGGAAGGGTTTGGAGAGAGGTTTTTGTGGAGTTTTGAGAGGGATTTCAAGAAAAGGAAAGCTTAAAGGGTGAGTTTATGAAGAAATGAGGGTTTAGAAAGGGTTAAAATAGTATAATCCTTGATAAGTGGGACACACTAGACCTCATATGCGTCGGCCCGAGCCGGCCCGCTGGGCGGCGAGGGCTCGCCAAACCTGCGAGGTCATCGCTGGTCTCTGGACAGTCCGACGATCACTTGCCATTTGGGCGGGGTCCTCCTAGCCCCTAGGCGGAAAAATGATGTGGGTCCCCCCTGGGTCCCCCTGGAAGTGCCCCGATTGGGCCCTTAGTCCGATTCGACGCATATCGGGCCACTATGAATAGAATCTGATACAAATGCAGGTTTAAAGACATTTTAATGGCTGGGATGAGATGATACACCATCTAAACTCGTCAATGGACGGTCTAGAAGAGATTTGGGGTCGCTGTGTGTGATCAGGAGTGTGCACAAACTCGATCTCATTGATCATTTTCAGTAAACTTTCGCCGATAGAAGCAATGGGAAAACTACACAGATTCTAGATTAATCTCACACCCTCCTACACTAAGGTGGCTACAGTGTGCAGTGTGTGACCATAACCCAGGTCCAGTTTAATCGAAATCATGCTCTAATACTAACTTATAATGCCCTGAAATTCGGGGGTCGAGCATAACTCAGCTCCCGAGTTCCAAAACATCACTTATGCAACATATGTAATGATGGATGTATGTTGTCTGTATGAGAGCATAAAACATGGAATAAGTTAAGCCAAACTGCAAACATAATCCAAGGATAAGTGGAAATCGCAAGCGGAAGACTTAAAGAAATATATGTGTACATATGCAAGTCCCTGGGATATGTATGCTCTGCCAGGTGATAATTACAAGTGTTGTTACCAAAATATAAGTATCAAAATGACATTATCCATTACAAAAGAAAACCCAGAATCCCCGTCGATCAGGACATGAATCACATGAACCCGCCTGAGAACTGCATAACAGAAAACGCGTCCTCATCATCCTCGTACTCTTGCTCTACCTTAGGGGTCGCGTCATCATCTGCATCTAAGACAGAGTCTGGTTGGTGTGGAAACACCGTCCCAGAATGTGGGAGTGAGTGATTAACTCAGTGGAACTATATAGTAAAAGTTAACATGATATCAAATCATTCAAGTAGTAATGATAAGGCAATACAATTAAACATGTCCTAAGTACTCTTATTAATGCAAGGATATATGAAGAATTGATGCATGCCCTCGCCCGCACTCCCTCAGCGTCTTCAGCTTATAGTATGGATGACAACCTCCCGTAGTGCCAACAACTCCTACGCACATGCAATGCGGTGCATGAACATGATTACCAAGTTGTTATTAGTCCTTTTCATACAGCAGGATTGGGAAGCTAAGGTACCCTCCTCATATCAATTTCCACATAGTGATCCATTCTAGGGTCATCAGTCCTAGGCAGTCTCATACGATCATATAGTTCTAGGTCGCTGCAAAGGGCTCCTCACCAATCAATGCACGCCTATCATACCTTAGTTACTACCTTAGTTACTACTCTAATGCAGTATCAAGGTATGCTCGAGGTCACTACAAAGGGCTCGTCACCAATCAATGTAGGCTGACAGCGCGAATATAGTGTCCCATACCACCATAATCAGCTCACGAGTCTGGTGTGCTCACTAGTCACTATGAGGAGGCTCATCACCCCAGCGTAGGCCGACAGCTCGACCACGGTGTCCCATACCACCATGCCCGGCTCATGAGTCTTAGCGGATCAAGGTACAATGGTTAACGGGATTGCATTGGTAAGTTTAGTACCCTAGATTCAAACAATAGCGCCCATACATGGTGAACATACATCGGGACAATCGGGTTACTTGACGAACTTGACTAGCACGAGCGCACGTTGAGTTGAACGACATGAAGTGCGTAAACACTCCGTGTGGCCAAACCACTGCCGATAACCCTAATACGACTCGGGTTCGTCAAACACGTCCTACGTGGTGAAAACAACCTCGGCCACGAACTCAAGGGTTGTTACCGATTTCCTGGACTATTCTATAGTCCCAAACACATTCAATTATAATAGATATTCATATTAACAGTTTAGAATCAAATCATACAATATGTGAGCATTTGAAGAATATCAACTTAACATGAATATACATATAAGACATGCTTGAATTTAACCAACAAGGAATGTAAATTGCATGTAGGAAATCATACACACCAATAGGAGAGTTGAGAATCTCTTCTCAACGCCCGAATATAGGATAATATATTACACATTAGACCATTCAGACATTTTTACAAACACTTAGACTACATATTCCAACATACATGACGTATGTTGGTGATAACACACATTTGGACAATTCCTTTTACCAAGGAGTTGACACACATACAACTAGTATAAGTACACGACAATTAATCATGGCAAATACATGTTCATATTTCATACGTATACGATACTTTCTACATACACAAGGAATACACAAATCTCAATATAACTCAAATATATTAGGAACGCAATATAAACATCGCATTTGGCATGTGAAATTACACCCACAACAATACTAAACCATTATCTGACATTAAAAGCCTTGAAAATCATAACCTATACGAATATAGTCCGCACCTTAAACCAGAAAAAAATGCATCGATTTGATTCAGACGATAAGTCTTCGTCAACGGCGATTAGATAACCTAAGGCATGAATCGAAATAAGCTACATTAACACATAGACTATTCTAAGCTCTAAAACAAACTAGGGTTTGATTAACTTACCTAAGAAGGAACTTAGAATCGCTGGAATAACGATTCAGAAGTGACGGTTTAGGGATGTAGAGTAACAAGAAAGAATCTCAAGATGATTCACCAACTTCTCTCTCACTTTCTCTCTCTTTCTTCTCTCTCTCTTAGCTAGGGTTTAGGAAATTCGTATGGAATAGAGAGTGAGGGTTTTAAGGTCTTTATATAGGCCTAACATTGATGAAAATAGCCCCAGGGCCAAGGTATACTTAGGTTATAACCAAAACAGGTCTCTCTCGATCCAACGGAGCGTTTTCGGTGGTCCTTTTTCCACGTGCGGTCGGACTTAAGCTCACTGACCATGGATCTAGGTCAGACTGAGTTTTTGTACCGATCGGATTTACAGATCAGCCGTGGCGGACCAATCTCAATTCAACGGTCACCGAAACTCGATCAGGTCCACAAGCACTATGACATGCCTGGGCCATCTTCCCTAATCCGAGGGTGAAATTAGGTTAAAATCCAACGGTCAGGTTGCTTAAAATTGTCGTGCAAGCGAAACGACTCAGATTTCATAAAATCATATTTAATTTCTCAGCTTTCTCACTTTTCACTCCGGACTCAATCAAATCGACCCAGGACATCATCTGGACTTGATTTCTGAGGTGATGGTCAAGCCCAACAAGGTGACCATAACTGTTTAAGATCATCGCTGTCGGACTTTCGACGCGTGGTCCAGGTCCGATCCAAAGTTTCCAAATACTCCCGAGAGCAACTGGATATAGCGTTGAATCCCAGATTTTAGGGTAACATAGCGCTAAAAATGTTACAGGTTTTGAGTCCTGCAAATCAAATTTAAAGTGATTGATGCTAATTTCACAAGCAATCGAGTTTAGCGCTAATTAACCCACAAATAACTTCTAAGAAATTTGAGGTAGTGCTCGGGTCTTTGCACAAAATTTTTCGGGTCATTACATATCCAGAATGACACATACGAGAACTCGAGAATTTACAAGGATAGGATAAAGGTGTTTCATCACCAACACATTCTTCAGAAATCATTCACACTAGGTCAAAAGTCCTTTTGTACAATTCACGGTTACGTCTTTTTCTGGGTAAACACCGATCCCGTTGGACTGACCTTTTTACTATTACTAATGTCCATCCTCATGGGGCTGTCAGGATTCAGAATCTAAACAATGACAATGCTTTCGAAGTGAATGGACATCATTTAAAGGCATTTGTTGAAAAATTTGATTCAGAGGACATGTCCATACCTTTTATTGATCTTGTTTACTAGGATTAACCTCCTGGTCTGATGGAGGTATAGTTAGGTTTATTGCTTTCATAGAATTTAAGATTAGGATAGTTTGCTTTTCGCTGGTTAGGATAGTTTACTTTCTGTTGGTTTAATTCTTGTGTTAACCCATCTTCACACTATATCATTGGAAAAGCCTCAAATTTCCTTCTTCCAGGTACTATCTCTCCATCACTATTCCCGTTCTTTTCATTGCCTTATATGCATTTCATGCTCACTTCTTTTACATTAAGGACAATGCAAATTTTAGGTTGGGGATGGGGGACTAGGTAAACTAATCAGTGTTTTCTCAGTTTTGAGCAAAAAGAAAAAAGAAAATTTTCAATGTTTCAAGTTGGAACTTGTTTAGAAGCGATAGTTTGTGTAATTAAGAATGTTTGAGTGGGATAATAAGATGAATCTTGAATTGCACTACCAAAAAAAGGGGCAAAGGCTATGGATTAAATTCATAGCCATAGACCTATGGCTACGGATTTAGTCCGTAGCTAGTCCGTAACACGACCGCCGTCATAGGTGCCACAACGAGAGGTCTGGAACCTATGGCTACGGATTTAATCCATAGCTATAGGTTTAATAGCTACAGATAAAATCCGTAGCAATTATATCTGTAGTAAAAACTTAAACAGCTACAGATATTATTTGTAGCTGAAAGTCCGTAGTAATAGGCCAAAATTTAAAAGGCTACACCTGTCTGATTAGTGGCTACGGATTTAATCCGTAGCTATATGTTAAATAGCTACAGATATAATTCATAGCAATTATATCTTTAGCAAAAACTTCAAACAGCTACGGATATTATTTGTAGCTGAAAGTCCGTAGCAATATGCCAAAATTAAAAGGGCTACACCTGTCTGACTAGTGGCTACAGTCAATATCCGTAGCTATTTTGTACATTGAAAAATTAAATCATTTGTTCATTCAATTACCACCTGTTCATTCAATTACTACCTGTACAATCATTCATTCATTCAATTACAATCCTTCATTCATTCAATTATAATTACAATCCTTCATTCAATTAATTACAATTACAATTAATTACAGTTACAATTACAATAATGCTGAAAATACAAATCTTTGGCTTTATTAGAGAAATGTGCTCGACTTCACCCTGAAATTTCAATAGCTTCGTATATTCCATCATCCTACAAATAGTCATATCATTCATAAATTAGAATGCCCATTGGAGAAAAGAAAGACAGTGAAAGAAGTGCATCACGTATAACCACTTTTTTTTCTTAATGAATTAAAAAAAGAAAACTCAAAGAGGAATGAAATTGACATAAAAGAAATGGTCTCACCATATGATTATAGGTTTAGGTTTGGTTTAGGTTTAGGTTATAGGTTTAGGTTAAGGTTAGGCTATAGGTTATAATTAAGTTTAGGTTATAGGTTAAGGTTTAGGTTATAGGTTTTGGTTTAGGTTTAGGTTAGGAAATCGGGTTCGGGTTCGGGATCGGGTTTAAGTTTGGGTTTTCAAGTTTAGGTTTAGGTTAGGGAGTTGAGATTAGGATTAAGTGTAGGTTTGGGTTTAAGGATTTGAGAATACATTTAGGTTTTAAGTTTAGGTTTAAGTTAAAGGTTTTAGGAAAGGTTATAAGTTTAGGTTAGGTTTAGGTTATAGGTTATAGCTTTAGGGAATTGAGAATGGGCTATGGTTTAGGGAAAGGTTAGGTTTAGGTAATAGGTTTTGGGATTTGGGAATAGTTTTAGGTTATAAGTATAGGTTTAGGTTAGGTTATAGGTTAAGGTTTAGGGATTTGAGTTTAGGCTATAGGTTTAGGTTTAGGTCTAGGTTTAGGTTTAGGGAATTGAGTTTAGGTTATAGGTTTAGGTAATAGGTTTTGGGATTTGGGAATAGTTTTAGGTTATAAGTATAGGTTTAGGTTAGGTTATAGGTTAAGGTTTAGGGATTTGAGTTTAGGTTATAGGATTAGGTTTAGGTTTAGGTTTAGGGATTTGAGTTTAGGTTATAGGTTTAGGTTTAGGTTTTATGTTTAGGTTTAGGTTTATGTTTGGGTTTTGGGATTTGAGAATGGGTTCGGGTTTAGGTTATAGGTTTTGGTTTAGGTTTAGGTTATAGGTTTTAGGATTTGAGAATGGGTTCGGGTTTAGGTTATAAGTTTTGGTTTTGGTTTAGGTCTAGGTTATAGGTTTTTGGATTTGAGAATGGGTTATGGTTTAGGTTTAAGAAATCGGGTTTAGGTTCGGGATTGAGTTTAAGTTTGGGTTTTCAAGTTTAGGTTTAGGTTTAGGTTAGGGAGTTGAGATTAGGATTAGGTGTAGGTTTAAGTTTAGGGAATTGAGTTTAGGTTTAGGGAGAGGTTAGGTTTATGTAATAGGTTTTGGGATTTGGGAATAGTTTTAGGTTATAAGTATAGGTTTAGGTTAGGTTATAGGTTAAGGTTTAGGGATTTGAGTTTAGGTTATAGGATTAGGTTACGGTCTAGGTTTAGGTTATAGGTTTTGGGATTTGAGAATGGGTTCGGGTTTAGGTTATAGGTTTTGGTTTTGGTTTTGGTTTTGGTTATAGGTTTTGGTTTAGGTTATAGGTTTTTGAATTTGAGAATGGGTTCGAGTTTAGGTTATAGGTTATGGTTTTGGTTTAGGTTATAGGTTTTGATTTAGGTTATAAGTTATAGGTTTATGTTAAGGTTTAGGTTTAGGTTAAAGGTTTTGGGATTTGAGAATGAGTTCACGTTTAGGTTATAGGTTTTGGTTTTGGTTTTGGTTTAGGTTATAGGTTTTGGTTTAGGTTATAGGTTTTGGGATTTGAGAATGGGTTCGGGCTTATAGGTTTTGGTTTAGGTTATATGTTTATGTTTAGGCTATAGGTTTTCGTTTTGGTTTAGGTTTAGGTTATAGGTTTTGGTTTAGGTTATAGGTTATATGTTTTGATTTAGGTTATAGGTTATAGGTTTAGGTTTTAGGTTTTAGGTTTTGGTTTTGATTTAGGTTATAGGTTATAGGTTTAGGTTAAGGTTTTAGGGAAAGGTAATAGGTTTTGATTTAGATTATAGGTTATAGGTTTAGGTTTAGGTTTAGGTTTTGATTTATATTATAGGTTATAGGTTTAGGTTTAGGTTTAGGTTATAAGTTTTGGGATTTGAGAATGGGTTCGGGCTTAAGTTATAGGTTTTGGTTTTGGTTTAGGTTATAGGTTTTGGGATTTGAGAATGGGTTCTGGTTTAGGTTATAAGTTTTGGTTTTGGTTTTGGTTTACGTTATATGTTTTTGGATTTGAGGATGGGTTATGGTTTAGGTTTAGGAAATCGGATTCAGGTTCGGGATTGGGTTTAAATTTGGGTTTTCAAGTTTAGGTTTAGGTTTAGGTTAGGGAGTTGAGATTAGGATTAGGTGTAGGTTATGCTTTAGGGAATTGAGTTTAGGTTATAGGTTTAGGGAAAGGTTAGATTTAGGTAATAGGTTTTGGGATTTGGGAATAATTTTAGGTTATAAGTATAGGTTTAAGTTAGGTTATAGGTTAAGGTTTAGGGATTTGAGTTTAGGTTATAGGATTAGGTTACGGTTTAGGTTTAGGTTATAGGTTTTGGGATTTGAGAATGGGTTCAGGTTTAGGTTATAGGTTTTGGTTTTGATTTTGATTTTGGTTATAGGTTTTGGTTTAGGTTATACGTTTTTGAATTTGAGAATGGGTTCGAGTTTAGGTTATAGGTTATGGTTTTGGTTTAGGTTATAGGTTTTGATTTAGGTTATAGGTTATAGGTTTATGTTAAGGTTTAGATTTAGGTTAAAGGTTTTGGGATTTGAGAATGAGTTCACGTTTAGGTTATAGGTTTTGGTTTTGGTTTAGGTTATAGGTTTTGAGATTTGAGAATGGGTTCGGGCTTAGGTTATAGGTTTTGGTTTTGGTTTAGGTTATAGGTTTTGGGATTTGAGAATGGGTTCGAGTTTAGGTTATAAGTTTTGGTTTTGGTTTAGGTTTACGTTATATGTTTTTGGATTTGAGGATGGGTTATGGTTTAGGTTTAGGAAATCGGGTTCAGGTTCGGGATTGGGTTTAAGTTTGGGTTTTCAAGTTTAGGTTTAGGTTTAGGTTAGGGAGTTGAGATTAGGATTAGGTGTAGGTTTTGCTTTAGGGAATTGAGTTTAGGTTATAGGTTTAGGGAAAGGTTAGGTTTAGGTAATAGGTTTTGGGATTTGGGAATAGTTTTAGGTTATAAGTATAGGTTTAAGTTAGGTTATAGGTTAAGGTTTAGGGATTTGAGTTTAGGCTATAGGTTTAGGTTTAGGTCTAGGTTGAGGTTTAGGGAATTGAGTTTAGGTTATAGGTTTAGGAAAAGGTTAGGTTTAGGTTATAGGTTTTGGGATTTGAGAATAGTTTTAGGTTTGGGTTTTATGTTTAGGTTTAGGTTTAGGTTTGGGTTTTGGAATTTGAGAATGGGTTCGGGTTTAGGTTATAGGTTTTGGTTTAGGTTATATGTTTAGGTTTAGGTTATAGGTTTTGGGATTTGAGAATGGGTTCGGACTTAGGTTATAGGTTTTGGTTTTGGTTTAGGTAATAGGTTTTGGGATTTGAGAATGGGTTCGGGTTTAGGTTATAGGTTTTGCTTATAGGTTAAGGTTTAGGTTTAGGTTTAGGTTTAGGTTATAGGTTTAGGGATTTGAGAATGGGTTCGGGTTTAGGTTATATGTTTTGGTTATAGGTTATAGGTTTATGTTAAGGTTTAGGTTATAGGTTATAGGTTTAGGTTATAGGTTTTGGTTTAGGTTTAGGTTAAAAGTTTAGGTTTAGGAAATTGGGTTCAGGTTCGGGATTGGGTTTAGGTTTAGGTTTTCAAGTTTAGGTTTAGGTTTAGGTTAGGGAGTTGAGATTAGGATTAGGTGTAGGTTTAGGTTTAGGGAATTGAGTTTAGGTTATAGGTTTAGGGAGAGGTTAGGTTTAGGTAATAGGTTTTGGGATTTGGGAATAGTTTTAGGTTATAAGTATAGGTTTAGGTTAGGTTATAGGTTAAGGTTTAGGGATTTGAGTTTAGGTTATAGGATTAGGTTACGGTTTAGGTTTAGGTTATAGGTTTTGGGATTTGAGAATGGGTTCGGGTTTAGGTTATAGGTTTTGGTTTTGGTTTTGGTTTTGGTTATAGGTTTTGGTTTAGGTTATAGGTTTTTGAATTTGAGAATGGGTTCGAGTTTAGGTTATAGGTTATGGTTTTGGTTTAGGTTATAGGTTTTGATTTAGGTTATAGGTTATAGGTTTATGTTAAGGTTTAGGTTTAGGTTAAAGGTTTTGGGATTTGAGAATGAGTTCACGTTTAGGTTATAGGTTTTGGTTTTGGTTTAGGTTATAGGTTTTGATTTAGGTTATAGGTTATAGGTTTAGGTTAAGGTTTAGGTTTAGGTTATAGGTTTAGGGATTTGAGAATGGGTTCGGGTTTAGGTTATATGTTTTGGTTATAGGTTATAGGTTTATGTTAAGGTTTAGGTTATAGGTTATAGGTTTAGGTTATAGGTTTTTGGATTTGAGAATGGGTTATGGTTTAGGTTTAGGAAATTGGGTTCAGGTTCGGGATTGGGTTTAGGTTTAGGTTTTCAAGTTTAGGTTTAGGTTTAGGTTAGGGAGTTGAGATTAGGATTAGGTGTAGGTTTAGGTTTAGGGAATTGAGTTTAGGTTATAGGTTTAGGTTTAGGTTTAGGTTATAAGTTTTGGGATTTGAGAATGGGTTCGGGTTTAGGTTATAAGTTTTGGTTTAGGTTATATGTTTAGGTTTAGGTTATAGGTTTTGGGGATTTGAGAATGGGTTCGGGTTTAGGTTATAGGTTTTGGTTTTGGTTTAGGTTATAGGTTTTGGGGATTTGAGAATGGGTTCGGGTTTAGGTTATAGGTTTTGGTTTTGGTTTAGGTTATAGGTTTTGGGATTTGATAATGGGTTCAGGTTTAGGTTATAGGTTTTGGATTTGAGAATGGGTTTAGGTAATAGGTTTTGGGATTTGGGAATAGTTTTAGGTTATAAGTATTGGTTTAGGTTAGGTTATAGGTTAAGGTTTTGGTATGGTCCTTGCAAAGCAAACACAGATATAAACACGGCCATCCGACACAAATGCCAGGCCCTTCCAATGCTATCCATAAAAAATGAACAGCTTCATTATGGTCATAATAGCGGTTCCCTCTTTCCAGGGAACCCCGCTCTTCCGAATAGCTCCAACGCACATTCGGGTCAGCTCCATCAATTTCGAGCTAATACATAAACATGGGCTTGTCCAAATGGCCAGGCCACCCATATTGTTGTCCATAGGAAATGGACAGCTTCATCATGGTCATAATAGTGGTTCCCACCTTCCAGGGACCACCGCTCAACATCCGGATAGCTCCGACGCACATCCGGATCTGCTTAATCAATTTCGAGATAATATATAAACATGGGCCTGTCCGAATGGCCAGGCCACCCATATTGTTGTCCATAGGAAATGGACAACTTCATCATGGTCAAAACAGCGGTTCCCACCTTCCAGGGATCCCTGCTCAACATCCGGATAGTTCCGACACACATCCGGATCTACTTCATCAATTTCGAGATAATATATAAACATGGGCCTAGCCTGTCCAAATGGCCAGGCCACTTCATCAATGAATCATATAGTATGAAGGAAAGAAGACTCACCAATTTAGCAAGCAGGGAGAGAGTGTGAGTGCTTGGAATGTCGCCCTTTCTTTGAATAATGGATGCATATTCCACAATGCAATCTGAGAATGAGTAAGTTTTTTAATTTCTCAGACAATGCATATGGGCACAGATTTACAAATAAATAAAATAATAAATAAATTTTAAATCTGCCTTCTAAATTGTACTTACCGATAGTTGGAATTGTGGTAACAATCTCCCCCAGCTTGAGCTTGAGTTTGTTTTCTATTACAATTAGCGAAATCAATACAAACTTACAACAATAGGTACCAGTTCTTTGGTCCAGGGGTGATCCACAATAAAAGGTACCATTTACCATGAACTAAAACCATACATTATCCATACCTTAATAGGACTCACTACAAGGGTAATCTTTTAATGATGGCCCACTGCTTCTGATAATCACTACAGGGGTAAGAAAATTACAAATAGTAAGACTCATGAGATGACATATGTACAAATAGTGACAAGACTAGCTGGTAATGACAGGAGGCTAAGACATCAAATTATTTATAAAGAATAGGAAAAAACAAAGATAAAATAAACAGTTAAAAACTTTTACCATTTCAATATTGAACCGTGGCAACATTAAACAACTAAGATTGGAAAAGAATATGAACTTTCAACTAAAGGATGAATATGTACCAATTTGAAGCTCATATCCTACACCAACTTGCCAAAAGGAAAATACAAGAGGACATGCCCAACTGGAAATGGAGCACAGATCTATTATGTTTGTAATAATTCTGAGAGACTAGTTTGCATAAACAGCTTCCTAATCCCTGAAGAGATTTCAAAAGCAAAATTAGTTCTATTGGCACAAGAAGTAATTGGTTTTAAAGATAGATAAACAAATATAGTGGGTTTTCCTTTAATGAAATGACCTCCATTCATCTAATAACTATTAAGGAAAATGAATTCATTCCCAATCATACTTTGCATGGATGCTCACAATTAGTACTACCATGCATTGATATTAGAATCAAGAACCCTCATGATAAGAGGAATTATAGCGTCCAAATGCATCAGGTCATGCTCAGCATTCTCATGTGCTTAGTTCATACAAGTCAGACCAATAGAGAGGAGCCCATCAAGAATAAAACAAAACTCTGCAAGGAAGCATTTCACAATTTCAAGACTGATGCATTTGATGCATTATGTCTAAATAACACAGTCAAATGGAAGCACGAGTGGCCTATCTATTTGCGAGTGTAGCTGCGAGACTGATGCATTTGATGCATTATGCATCATACTCTTTGCAGTGTTCCATTTAACATAATATTGCATATCTCCAATAAGAAATACAACTGTAGATAAACTTTTAAGATTGATGTCCCATGCAGTCATACCAAGAAATTGTACCTTTTACACTGTGATGCAGGAATTCATTACTTGAGTGTCACAAATTCATATCATTAAAGGGCATACAAGTATTTAGGACCTAGGTACCCTGATTCATGACAACTCTCATAATAAGGATTACTTAAATGGCCAACCTAGGACAAATGTACCTCCCCTGTAGTTCATCAGAAGCAAATTGATGTGTATTAGTTGGATAGAAAACTAAGTATATGGATCTACCTGTCCTGGAACTGAATATTCTTTTCTTTTGAAATCAGCCTGCAAGGAACAATGCTGGAGAAATGAAGGGTCTCAATTCGTTTTATTGTATCATTTTAAAATATTATAAGAATAACTCCAGAGGTAAGAACATCAATAGTACAAACACACTTAAATATTTACTAGTTGTGTGCTTGCAATACTAGAACACAAATTGAACATATGAGCTGTGAGGAGAGCAAATGGTAACAAACATCTCCATACAATCTACATCAGCTGGTATCTGTACAAATGGGAGGACAAATAAAGAGGAGGTGATTGACAAAGGTCGTTCTTGTAATGAAATTAAGTGGGAGTTCTTTGTAGAACTGGGCCCATGGAGACTCCATTTATTATCACTGAACTTTGGGTTTGTTGTCAAAGAAAAACTTGTCTCATGCATTAAGGGATCAAATGAGATATACAACAATCTTACATGAGATGGAGCGGTCTTTCTTCACTTTCCCAGTGTTCTTTTTCTTTAATAAAATCGTCTAGAAAAGTTGAGTACTTCAACCATTCTAACGGGCAAACATTGCTTAATTGAGAAAGAAGTTTATATTTCAACCATTTCACAACATACAACATACTGCCACCAGCTGCCATCCATGCTATAAATCAAAGGTTAACTAA
Source organism: Magnolia sinica (assembly GCF_029962835.1). Classification (NCBI taxonomy): domain Eukaryota; kingdom Viridiplantae; phylum Streptophyta; class Magnoliopsida; order Magnoliales; family Magnoliaceae; genus Magnolia; species Magnolia sinica. The sequence continues at coordinate 59,473,572 of NC_080580.1, forward strand.
GCATTCCACAAGCAATATTTGTGCTGATCAATCTGTCCAAAGGCAACAAAACAGCAATACAGCAACATTACAATTTTTTTTTCTTCTTTCCTTTTACATTTCAGCATGACCAACAAGCTACTGTTAATATGTGGATAAAATTGAGCTTTGTAAACCACACCTTGGACTCCAGTAAAGAAATCTCAGAACGAAGTTGATCACCCTCCCACTCCAAAGACTAAATTCTCCTCGCTTCATTATTCAGCTTTTCATTAAACAACTTTAGTTCATCATGTTGGCTAGTAATGACTTGCCTTTGTTCATGTAAATTACACTCCAGTTCTCTTACAATGCATTGCCTTTCAGAAAGGGATGACTCTAGCTATCAATATAGACTGCATAATGTTGTCAAATAAATGCCAAGGAGAGTTGTGTACCTTGACAAGGGAATCATGTGCCTTTCCACCCTCTGCTTCCCCACTCTTCTGCTTCTTCCATGCAATAACATCCTTTCTTAGTCTCTCTCTTTCTTCACTGGCCGAAGAAAGCTGTGGTTCCACAGAGGAAAAATAAAAAGAAAAAGAAAGTTGTGATTCCACAAGGAAAACTAACTAAACAAATGAACAGAGACAACAGAGAAAGAAGGTGCTCTGTAATTTAAAGGACAAAAAAAAAAAAAAAAAAAAGAAGGAAACATGTACTCATAACATAGAACATAATCCTATAATTATAAACTTTTTTCTACAAAAAGGAATGGCAACATAGAATCCTTACTAGACATAGGGGTATCATGCATCTGAACACCTAACAGACCATCATCTTAAAGTAAATACCAAAGAAATCCTTGTTGATAGCATAGACAAATTAGAAAAGATACTGTAAAGAACAAGAGTTAGCAAAATCATATAAACACTTCCTGAAACTCTAAAAGTGCAGAACTTTCTCAAAATCCCGGTAATAATTTAAAAATGCAATTCTGACGGATTCTTGAATTTCTTGGACATGCAAAAATATATCATCTGACTTTGTGGCTTCATTTCTTAGATTCTGAATCGTCTTAGAAACAGTAACAAACTTTTTTTTTAATCAACTGAATGTAACCAGAATGAAATAAAGAGTCTAATGTTTTTGCATTTGGTACGTCTCCAACATCAGATATGCCAAAGTTCATCAGAAGCTGAAAAAATAGAATAAAATGGAGACATGCAAGTAAAACGGCTCAAAACTTGGCTAAGGCCCTAGCGAATTCATCAGATTTTGATGGGCCAAATAGAGCAGGATCAACAAGCTGGATGTGAATGGTAACTTTTGGTCCAACGAGATGGATGTGAGCATCTCTCATTAAATAAATCAACCAAAGTTCCTTGGAGTAAATCTACCCATCCTTTCTAATTTTTAGTTATAGACCTATACATTTGTGTACACAATACTAGATGCTTGTGGGACCCACAAACCAAGATAACCATCAACAATCAAGAGAGTGAAATAGCGGACCCCACAAACTAAAATAACCATCATCATCATTAAAGTAATAGTAATTACCTCCCATCTCCAAGGATGGAACTCAAGGACACTTCCATGAAGAGATACGTCTAGATGTAAAGCACTGAAAACTTGGAGGACCTTCCATCCACATGGAATTGAATAATCTGGACCACAGAAATTGAGTTTCTTAATACAGATTGTGGGATCATTATAATAAATGTGCTCTTACATGCATGATTCTATAAACATATATACAAAAAAAGGTCCACCATAGGTGGATGGTGTACCTTTAAATCTAACATCCTTGAGGGCCTTTCGGTGCACAAACTTGACTATGTTCCCACATATGAGAGCTTCATTAATGACCTTCAATTAAAAATAAAAAATAAAAAATAAAAAAAATAAAAAATAAAAAAAATAAAAAAAAATCCATACACATCATTGGAAACATGCTAGAAAGTGAGAGAAAAAATAATAAAAAGAACATTGAGGACAGATAGAAAAAGCAATAAACAAAGGTGCTAATCTTGCATGTGTGTTTTGCACCATTCATTAAAAGTAGGCAAGTAGGCTGATCCACTATAAAGCTTTTCAGCTTGAGTTTGACCTACAATTCTACATGTGGGCCCATTTTGAATTGTTAATGACGTCCAATCTAATTAACAACCTTTGGGCCTCTTCATGTTCTCCTTGGCACTCAAAAGAAACTCACTTGATCCAATTGATGGTATTATAGGGTGATCCAATTGAAAATACTGTCCAGAAAGAAAGCATTCATTGGAAGCAAAACAATCAATAGCTGCCACACAAGATAAGGTGAAAATACTTCATTAAAACAACATGACTGAAGGTCTAAAAAATGAAAGCAATTTCATCTACTTTGGGAGAGAATAAATTAATAAAACAAATGATGCCACATAGTCATACCTTGTTTGGAGCTGAACAGTAGACTGACCATTGACAGGAGGGCCCTTTCATGCCATAACAGCCTTAGCAATTTCATGCCAGCATCCAAATGTTCCCCCTATTCAGCAACAGCCAACAAACGTGAAATGGGCCCACTTCATGACATGATATCTAATTCATATGCCAACGGATCAATGGTGGATTCCTTATTGCCCAAAATATCATTAGCAGCAGTTGCTTTTTTTGGGTGGCCCAATCAGTGTGTACATGGCCCACTTTTTCCACGTGTATAGTTGATTAGCATGGCTCTAAATGAAACAACAATAAGATCTTCCCATTTAGTCACCATTTCAAATTCTACATTGGAGTAGGGTCCCTGAATCTAGATGGTTCATTTAGTGGGCCTATCAAGAGTGGCCCACGAAACAAGGGAAATATGAAAATGATTAATCCTACATTTTCAATTTTCAGTGTTCGTGTGCTTGATGGCTAGGCATGTCTTTTTTTTCTTCTTCTTTTTTCTTTTTTTCTGCCACAGCTCATCAACAGCGTGGCCCACCAGATGGACCATCCACATTCACTGACTGAGCAATGTTGGTTAGGAGCATGAGTTAAGGTCAGCCCCAAATAAAAGAATGCACACAAAGACACTCAACATAGTCTTAAAACCTTGATGGGCATGGACACGAGTTACGGTCGACCGGTAAAACGGGTAGGGACAGTTGACCCATCAGGATTTTGGCATGGCCCAGTATTGGAAAGGCTTGGGCCTGATTTCTATGCCTATGCTTCAATCAACCCATTTCTACAAATTAGGCCCCTAGTATGGTGATCCAGACCGTTGATCTTATGTTCCCTACTCCTGATGGGGGATTCTACAAATTATGCCCATCTTGATTTTCTGGCTATGGCGCATCCGTATGATGATGCACCAAACCAACAGTGTCAATCACCATCCCAAGTGCCACGTGTACAGTGATGTCGGGTGGCACACTTCACAAAAGTAAATGAACTAAATGCACCATAGTAGCATTGCTGAAAAATGAATGAAAAATGGAATTTCAACAAGATATATAATATTTTGATCTTAACTGGGCCTTAATGAGCTCATCGATTTCATGCTGGCTGTCGATTTGAGTCTCCAAATCAGAAATCCTCTATGTATGAGAAGCATAAATCCTATACAAAAAATACCCACTTCCCAAAGCTCCCGCAACAAAAGCCTTCCCTTCTATGCCTTCTCCAAAAATCCCTATTAAAAAAAAAAAAAAAATCAAATATACAATTTTTTTAAGGGTTAAAGCTTAGATGATGATAATGAGCATGACGATTGTGATTACTCCAAAAAGAAATTAGTAGGTAACAAAAAAAAAAGAAGGAAAAATACCAAACTGACCTTAAAGAAAGCATTTTTGAATGTCAGGAAAGCCATGAAATCATTGCTACAACTTCATTTCCTGAAAACCCATTTGGATTTTGAAGAACATAGATGGAAAGGAAGGAGACTGAAGCGTTTCTATGGAGTAAGTGAGACTCTCGCATCTGTTCTGGGCAAAAGATGAAGAAGAAAGAATAGCTGATTTGAGAGAGTGCACTGAGAAGCTGTCAGAGTTTTTAGGCCATCTAACATTCACGGGAGCTTGAGAGAGGGAGAGGGAGACGACGAGGGCGAGGGACCTCAAGAGAGGGACAGGGAGACGGCGAGGGCACTGACGGTGGGAATGGAGAGAGAGAGGGAGGAAGAGAGAGAATGAAATAAGGAATGGAGGGGAGATGATGGCGCGGCTCTGTTTTGAGTGCGCGCCCAAGTTTGGGCGTAGGGCATGCACGGTCCTCTCAGGGGCTCCGTGGGGCCCACCATAATGTATTTTCTTAATCCATTCCGCCCATTTATTTTAATAAAATACTTTAGTTCATAATCCAAAAAATAAAGTATATTGAAAGTCCAAGTGGACCACACCATAGGAAGCACATGTGATGTAATATCCATGTTTCCTACCGTGTGGTCCACTTTAGCCTTCAATCTAGTTGATTTTTTGTTTCATGTCTTATAATAATATTTAAAAATAGATGGACGGCTTAGATAGAACAAATATATATTTTTAGGCCTTGTAGATCCCCTTACACCACCGTTTAGTATTAATGGTGTGACACATTTTTAGCTACGGATTAAATCCGTAGTAAATATAGCTACGGTTTAAATCCATAGCAAAAAACTAACGAGGTCTGTAGCCTTTACCTGTGAATCTTGAATTGTTGAAGTTTGTTCACCCGAGTAAATTATCACCTTACGTTCTTGAATGATTAAGAGGAAATTTATATATCATGTTAATTTAAACCACAAAATACTTCAAGTTACTTCCTTTGAATATGCTAGGGTTTCTAATGGTCAGTATGTGAATCATTGATAGATGTTGAGAATTGAGTATGAAGAACTCTGTCCACTTTTTTAAAAAATTAAAAACACAAGTTAAATAAATAGGAGATCGACAAAAAGGCCATGAAAAGAATGGAAAATTACAACTTCTCTGAGGAGAATGAAAAAGGTCTTTGAAAAAGATGAATTGTCTGAAAAAGGATGAATAAGAGTAGTTGTCAATATAAAATTTAAAACTGGAAAAAGAAGAAAAAGGGGGGTATGTTCGGAATCAGTACTTGAGTTTTTGACTTATTTTAATATGATGAACATAGCTAACATTATGAAACACTAGTATTCTTATCAGAAGAAAGTTGACACTCATTGGAAAAACTGGATACATGAATTTATAATCTTAAAACTAATAAAGAACCTATTTGATTAATTGCTAGGTGATTCGACTCTTGATTTTCAAAATCTCACCTTCTTGTCTTGACCTTACTCATTCCTACTTGATTGCACAAAGGATTGATTTCTAAAAAAAAAAAAATGGTTTGGACATTGAGCATTGAGGTTTATTTCACACATACTTTGCTCGGGGTTAGCAAAATGCTAGTTGAGGATTGTGTTGAGGATCAAATATTGCATATTATCCCCCATCTATTACTTGGTTTTATAAACATGATAATGCTTAATGTTCTATTTTAATCATGATTGTATTGCAAGGTGAATTTAAGAGCTTGGATCGAATAGGATGCTAAAATCATGGATTTAACGCTCAAGAATCAACCAAGCCGAGGATGGATCTTATGAGACCAAGAATGAAGAAATCACATACCAAAGATCCAAGAAAATCGAGTGAGGAATAAAGAGAATCGAAGACTTGAAGTAAAGAAAAAGAACCCTAAAAATCTGCCTGCTTCGACTAGTTTAAGCCCTCCTTCGACCAGTCTAAGCACTTCCTCGACTAGTCGAAAGAATTTCAACTCAAACTCCAGTGATCAAAATCCTCTAAATTTCCATCATCCTCGACCAGTCAAAGGTTACACAGATAGCACACAGGTTGCATAAATTTGAGGCATTTCTAAGGTCGGTTTGCTAATTTTCAAGGTCGGTTCATAAGAGGGAGCTCCCCAACTATAAATAGGAGTTCCTAGGATGTTCTTAGGCATCTTTTAGGGTTTGAGGAGTGGAGAAAATGGGTAGAGAAACCGCCAAGAGTTTCTTCTTCTTCCTTAGTTGTTTTCACGTTTTATTTAAGAGACTTTGGTTCATTCATGTCTATGGTTGGCTAAACCTCTTAGCTAAGGCTAAGAGATGAAGCTTGTAGCATGATAGGATGTTTCTACTACTTTGATCCATGTTCATATTGAACTCTCTTTGATTATAGTTAGATTATAAGGAATATTTTCAATTTTTAATGGTTTGTTATGACAAATTACAATAGATTTGCGATAGCTTTAGATATCGTCCTTTCCTATTTTGAGATTGATGGATTGGTAAATTCTGTTGTTTGACATCGTCCCATGGGCATGGTTAGGTGATGAAATCCCTTCCAATCTTCTCAATTCTCTTCTTTGATGACTAAATTCATGAGAAGTTCAGAGATCTTACCGTCTCTTCTTCCAACTGGATAAGATAGGACTTTGATTCTATTTGTGTCCTTGAATCAAGCATAGTATTACCCTGATTGCTACAAGTGGATCCTTGAAAACCCTAGTTCCCACCTTTAAATTCACTTATTTTAATTACTTTATTCACAATTTGCAACACACCAGATTTTTAGGGGCCGAGTAGGAACTCGGCTCCCGAATTCCTAGGTGCCACATATGCCCTAATGGGTTCCGAATTTCAATACATTTGGGTTTATTTATAAGCAATGACGGGTTTAGCAAACCATAAGCATGAGAATATCATAAAATGTAAATACGGACCATTAAACAGTTAAGATAACCAGAATACAGTACCAAGAAAATCCAAGTGGGAACTAGACCCACCTAAATAAATATCCTAAAATGACTAGGGCCCTAGCTCATGTCTCACGACCATCCAACCATAAACTAGAAGAAACCACCGAAGTTTGGGAGTAAGTCTCCTCTTCTTCATCGTCGTCTGCACTGAAATCGTCCAGTGCATCTCACTCCAAGGTACCTGCATCTATATCGGATTCTGGTTGGTGTTTTAGAACACCATCCCAGAGTGGGAGTGAGTAGGTAACTTAGTGGTACCATTAGCAATAGGCCACATAAATTATCATGCATAGAGCACATTTAATGAACAACATACAACATAGAACCCTAAACACTGCTGTTAATGCAAATGCATGGTTCAATGATATGATGCATGCCCCTCACCACCAACACTCCCTCAAGCGACGACATTTAACGTTTGCAATGACCAATTCTCTCTCAATTGTGACCTCGACTGCCTAATCGCCACAATAATAATGTAATGTCATGAAATATGTTAGCCAGGTTGGTTAATTGGGTTCATTCATCCAGTAGATTGGGGAAACCGGAATACCCTTAGTGGAGTTGTTGCCCTAACCCGATCGCGCGGCTCAAGGGGCGTGGTCATATGACTCTCGCAATCCTTAACCCTATATGGGGTCATCAATCCCAGAAACCATAATTTCAGATGAAAATAATTGGGACTTAAATGTCCTACTTGAGGTCACTATGGGGAGGTCGTCACCCCAGCACAGGCCGATAGCACGGGCATAGTGTCCCATACCACCGTCTCCGGCTCGCGAGTCTAAGTGTTCACTGGATACTATGGGGAGCCTCGTCACTAGCGTAGGCCAACAACACGGGCATAGTGTTCCATACCACCGTCCTCGGCTCATGAGTCTTGCGGGCCATAAATTACAATTATAGTGGGAGCAATGGTCTTAGGGTACTTGGGGTTTATACGAGTGTGATCAAACGTGGTTAACGTACAAGGATAGTCGACTTAAGAGTTAATATGCCGTGATGGGCTAAACTATAGCCAATCGGCTTGAGAACACTGTCTCGTGTAGTCCAACTATGGCCAACAACCTACAACTTAGCTATTCTAACCAGATTCACTTGCTGACAGGCCCAATAAAGATCGCCCAAGAAATTCCAGGTAGTTGGCCGATCCATAGGGGAATATGCATCAATACATAACAAGCAGGGTCATCATTGGATACAATTCATTGTAGGACATACACCATTTTAGTATAAACAGCACATGGACAACAACATATTAAATTTCACCAAATTTTACATATTATACTTAACGTATTCCAGCCTATACAATCACATGGATGGTCATATAACAATACACCGCACTTAATCTTCCATGGACCAACATAAATCACATAATTCAGCCATACATTGAAAATCAAGGCAAGTAACTCAACTAGTCAGTCATTTTGCAACATCTCATGCCTTCACCCAAGCATAGTTAATCACGAAATCAGGGAATCAACCGCCAATCAACAATTTATAGCAATTCATGTCTTCATTATAAGTAAAATTAACAATTAATAAGGAAATCAATAACCTACTAGCAACAATTTGGGGAAATTCAAACATTTGTAACCTACATGACATGCAAATCAACAAGTCACATGTTTGGGGTATTAGGGTCTAATCCCTTTCCATAATTTTAGCAATTCCTAGTTCATTATCTTATTTATGCAATCCAAATGAAAATTCAGCCACATGCTCTAACAGTTCACTAATCACATTCGTTAAACCTATGTTAGGCACGATAATCGGCCACCTAAAGGTAATGGTTCGCACATATTGTTGATCAGAAGCCTTTGCAAGTGTCCTAACGTCGCCGGGCCTGCAAACTTGACGTGTCGGGGCCCTGCGTTACAAGAAAAGGGTGGTAAGATGCATGCATGTGCCTGATCATTACGAAAAAATGGGCTGACGTCTAATTCTTACCTTAAATTGGGCGTAGCTCAGTTCTACGGCGGTAGGATCGAAATTTCCAAAGTTGCAAGGGTGATTAGTGCGGGGAGTTACGATCTCCAATCACCAAGGTGCAATCGTTCACCCTCACTCCTCTCTCACTCTCCCTCTCTCTCTCTCTCAGAATTTCAGCTGCTAAAATTTCAAGAAATGAGGGAGAAAGGACTGGACTTTTATATGTCCAGAATTATATCAGTTGACCCTACAGTTTGGTGTAATTCCCCCAATGGCCTCGTGGGCCCATTTTTATCATTGAGGCTTTCCTGATAGATCCCTGGCCCTTCTGATTCATGGAACACATGCCCCATGGCCCGATGAATGGTTGGGCAAAGTTTGATCGTAAATGGATGCAGGGTTTTGCCAAAATGGTCTGATTTGCGATCAACAGTCATTGATCCTTGATTAATGGTCAGATTTTATGGGCAAGTGCAGGAAAATATTTCTAGCCTATGGTGTAAATTTGGTTGAAATCCGATGACTGAAATGTCCTAAGTGGCATGGCCATTTGCTTTAAAATTCATATTTTTAGCCAATACTAGGGAGAGTTGCATTTTACAAGTGCCGATAGGACAGCACAAATTATCTGTTTTTAGGCATTGTTTGAGTCCATTTCCCACGATGGACCATAAGCCCAGTGGGATGGATATTACTCTATAATTTCAGAACTAGCGGCCCACTAATGAGTGGTTTAGAGCTTGTTCCGGTAATCGGGGCACTTCTAAAATAAATTAGGTAGGGAGATTTCTTGGGCGCAGTGGTTGAGGTATAGATTAACTAAGTTCATAGTATAACCTCTTCGAAATTAGCAAAAATGGTGATTCGGTCCTGATCACTCTAAACCATCAATTTTAGGCTAAAAGAGTAACTGGGTTGATTCGGTCCAATAATTAAGCTTTTTAGCCATAGCTGGCTCAAGTTTGGGTAGATCTCTAATTAAGTTATGGTAGCTAAAAGTCTCATCCACGTTTTTTAGCTACGAAAAGTTTTGTAGCTAAAAGTAACTTTGCGAATTTGTTTGAAAAATTGAAAACAACCTTTACCAATGAAAATTTTCATCGCCAAAAGTAAACTTTTAGCGACGAAAATTTCTTTCGTAGCTAAAAGTGACTTTTAGCGATGAAAAAAAGTTTCGTCTCTAAAAACCCTCTTTCTTGTAATGGTGTTACAATCTACCCCTCTTAAAAATAATTTCATCCTCGAAATTGCCTAATGTAAATAAGTAAAGGTATTTTAATTTCGTACGCCTAGGTTTTGTTGGTTTCACGTTCATGTGCATGGTAGGGTGCATTCTATCTATGCTAGTCTGGCTTATTGTAGTCTACCCCCCTTAAAAAATTTCCATCCTAATGGTTTACTAAATTTTTTATTTTATTCATTTATTCATTTTTTGTAATATTTGGATTCATGATGACGGTTCCCCTCTACCTAGAGTAAACATGCATGTTTTCAATGTTTGGCCAACACGGAGAGACAGTTGTAGTGGGCTTGAACCTGATACATCGATCGTCCACCTGGCAAGTGTAGAAGGTTCATTATATCCCTTCTTAGTCCTGGTGGATCCTAGTCTTCTGCTTGGTCAAACCAATGAGTCCATCGGTAGTCGCCTAGGATTGAAAATTGGGTCAAGCCACGAATGCTTCGCAGGTGTATAGTTCCGTAATTCCGTAGTCAGATCAATCTAAATGTTTAGGGAATGCCCATCATTGAAAAGTTCAAATCTCTTATTTATAAGGTTATCATTGGGTCTTGGTCTAAGAGAGTTCTCATTTTAATTTATTTCCAAATTAAGGGTTAATAAATCTCTCAATAAGTGTAGGGTTAAAGATTATCCTAAAAAGCGTTTCTAATGGCGTAAAATTTTATATGTATATTTCCATTTCGATCTTATGGCTAGTGGGTTATGATCAAACTGCATTTCGGTGTCATTAATCTCAAGAGGGAAGGAGTGATCAAATATTCTAAGGTATTGTGGAAGTTTGGAGTGCTAATAACATAAGGAAGGCTGTAGAAAGATGAAGAATATCGTTTTCTTGATGTTGTTTGATCCTTGAGTCCATAAGAGAATAAGAAAACTCAAAATATTTTACTGTAGTCCGCCTTTAATATGAGCTTACAGAGTATTGAATTATGAAACCCAATTCAACTCAAAGGTCCTAACTTCATTGCACCAAATAACTTAAACAATATATATATATATATATATATATATATGCATATGTATACATATATATAATCAAATTTAATCATGGGATGGTTATTTTGTGAGATTCCATAAGGTTAATGGTCAAAAACCCATTTTATTTATATTTTTACTATTTATAGCAATTTTTTGTTTAATTATAGATCTTCATCCCCTGAGCTTTAGGAGTTGTGTTTAATATCAGAAGTACAAGAAAAATTAGAAGAATAAAGTGGTGAAAGGTGAGATTTTTAAAGGAGATGGGTTAAAAGGAGGAGTTGAGACTTAGGGATTGGGTTTTGAAAGCTTGGGAAGTGAATGGGGTAATAACTTAAGAGTGAAAAGGGTAGAAAGGAGTAGAAACGGCCCTAGGTGAAACTCCTAGGGCTTCTGTGTGATTTAGAGGAGTAAAGAGGGGTCCCCACATGTGGGAGGGCCCTGCACACATTTTGGGTCGTATTGTCTGCAATCTTCGAATTCCCGACTACAAGTGATTTAGATCACTTCTTATGACCTAAGTCCCTTCTATACGAGAACCCTAGGCTAAGACTACAGTGTTCAGATTAGCCAGATGGCTTGGTCCGAAGGTCCTTTAATGTCTCTAAGTTCGATCGCTCCCTTCTAAGTTGATAAGGCGTTATGATAGACCCACTGCCCAAGGCCTAGCTTAACCCCTAACAATACTTTGATACCATTTGTAAAGCCCCGGATTTTCAGGGGCCGAGTAGGAACTCAGCTCCCGAATTCCTAGGTGCCATGTATACCCTAATGGGCTGGAGATTTCAATGCATTTAGGTTTATTTATAAGCAATGATGGGTTTAACAAATCATAAGCATGAAATATCATAAAATGTAAATACGGACCACTAAATAGGTAAGATATCTAGAATACAGTACCAAGAAAATCCAACCGAGAACTACACCCACCCAGATAAATATCCCAAAATGACTAAGGCCATGGCCTATGTCCCATGATCATCCAACCATAAACTAGAAGAAACCGCCGAAGTTTGGGAGTGAGTCTGCTCTTCCTCGTCGTCATCTGCACCGACATCATCTAGCGCATCTCGCTCCAAGGTACCTGCATCTATACCGGATTCTGGTTGGTATTTTAGAACACCGTCTCAGAGTGGGAGTGAGTAGGTAACTCAGTGGTACCATTAACAATAGGCCACACAAATTATCATGCATAGAGTACATTTAATGAACAACATACAACATAGAACCCTAAATACTATTGTTAATGCAAATGGATGGTTCAATGATATGATGCATGCCCCTCACCACTAACACTCCCTCAAGCAACGACATCTAACGTTCGCAATGACCAACGATCCCTTAATTACGACCTCAACTGCCTAACTGCCACAATAATAATGCAATGTCATGGATTGTGTTATCCAGGTTAGTTAATTAGGTTCATTCGTCTAACAGATTTGGGAAACCGGAATACCCTTAGTGGAGTTGTTACCCTAACTCGACCGTGCGGCTCAAGGGTCGTGGTCATATGAATCTCACGATCCTTAGCCCGATATGGTGTCGTCAATCTTAGAAACCATAATCTCAGACAAAAATAATTGGGACTTAAATGTCCTACTAGCGGTCACTATAGGGAGGTCGTCACCCCATCACAGGCCAACAGCACGGGCAAAGTGTCCCATACCACTGTCCCCAGCTCACCATTCTAAGTGCTCACTGGACACTACGGGAAGGCTAGTCACCTTAACGTAGGCCGACAGTACAGGCATAGTGTCTCATACCACCATCCCTGGCTCTTGAGTCTTGTGGGTCGTAAATTATAGTTAATAGTGGGCGCAATGGTCTTAGGGTACTTCGGGTTCATACAGGCAAGATCAAACATGGTTAACGTACAAGGATGGTCAACTTAAGAGCCAATATGCCCTGACGGGCTGAACCGTAGCTAATTGACGTGTAGTCCAACTATGGCCAACAACTTACAGTTTAGCTATTTGGGCTAGATTCACTTGCAGATAGGCCCAAGAAAGACCGCCCAAGAAATTTCAGGTAGTCGGCCGATCCATAGACGAAGATGTGTCAATACACAACAAGCAGGGTCATCATTGGATACAATTCATTGCAGGACAGACACCATTTTAGTATAAACAGCATAAGGACCGCAACATATTAAATTCCACCTAATTTTACAGACTATACTTGACATATTCTAGCCTATCCAATCACATGGATGGTCATGGAATAATACACCACACTTAATCTTCCATGGACCAACATAAATCACATAATTCAGCCATACATTGAAAATCGAGACAAGTAACTCCTTCACACTCACTCCTCTCTCTCTCTCTCTCAGAATTTCAGCTATTAAAATTTCAGCAAATGAGGGAGAGAGGGCTGGACATTTATATGTACATAATTATATCGGTTGACCCTACAGTTTGGTGAAATTCCACCAATGGCCCTATGGGCCCATTTTTTATCATTGAGGCTTCCTTGATGGACCCCTGGCCCATCTGATTCATGAAAAACGTGCCCCATGGCTCGATGAAGGGTTGGGCAAAGTTTGATCACAAACAGATGCGGGGTTTTGTCGAAATGAGCCAATTTGCAATCAACGGTTACCAATCCTCGATCAATGATCAGATTTTACGAGCAAGTGCAGAAAAATATTTCTAGCCTATGGTGTAAATTTGGGTGAAATCCGACGGCTGAAATGTCCTAATTTATTGTCCTAAGTGGTGGGGCCATTTGCTTTAAAATTCAAAATTTTGGCCAATACTAGGGAGAGTTGCATTTTATAAGTGCCGACAGGATGACGTAAATCATCTATTTCCAGACATCGTTTGAGTCCATTTCCCGCGACGGACCACAAGCCCAGTGGGATGGACATTACTCTATAATTTCAGAATTAGCGGCCCACTAACGAGTGGTCTAGATCTTGTTTAGGTAATTGGGGCACTTCTAAAATAAATTGGGTAGGGTGATTTCTTGGGTGCAGTGGTTGAGGTATAGATTAATTAAGTTCACAGTATGTCCTGTTCAAAATTAGCAAAAATGGTGATTCTGTCTTGATCACTCTAAACCGTCGGTTTTAGGGTAAAAGAGTAACTGGGTTGATTTAGGCTATTAATTAAGGTTCGACCCATAGCTGGCTCGGGTTTGGGTAGATTTCTAATTAAGTTACGGTAGTTTAATTAGTCGGTAGCAGGTTGGTTAGATTTGGGCCCTATGTGAATTGATCATGGGGCTGAACTTGATGTTTAAGTGATCGGTTGGATTCATTGGTCTTCTATTGTCGATCAATCCTATTTGTTCAGTTCTTATCAGTACTAGCCATGAATAAGCCCATCTTGAGTGTCAAGGGTCAGTAAGTGATGATGTGGATAGTTATAAAAAAGAAAATTTTAAGGATTTTTGGTGATTCAAAATAGCAAAAATTCGGGGTGTTACATGAACAAACCAAACTCAAGATCATTTGGATTGGCTTATTGAAAGGAAGGCCCCTTAATGTTGCTGGTTTGCGGAATACACACAAGATTAGTCCCAATGGATTCGACCTCGATCTCATCGAGATTATTGCTACATCGCGACCTTACACTTGTGGTTGTGAACAGTCCACTCTTGAAAAATCCTCTCCATCCATCTTATCGGCCAGCTCTCAATGGTCTCAGGCAGGTTCCACCGCATACATACATCACAGTGGTCCTTTGAAAGTACAAGCTATAAATGTCCTAGATGGGGGTGAATAGGACAATACAAAATATTTTGATATAATTATTGAGGGTCAAATATTTCATACTAGACCCTAGTTATTACTTCGTTTTTTGAACATGATATGTTTAACATCCTATTTTAATCGTGTTTATGTTACAAGGTGAATTTAGGAGTTTGGATTTAAAAATGGTATTAAAAGCATGGATTTAACGCTCAGAAATCATCAAGGCAATGGACGGATCTAAGGGGACCGAGATCGAAGAATTTAACGCTAAAGATCTGAGAAAATCAAGCAATTGAAGTCTAAGAGGCCTGAAAGTTGTCCTCAAAGTCGGTTTGACCCGACTTTCCAAATTCGAGAGAGAGTCTCTCTCTCTCTCTCTCTCTCTCTCTTCTCTTTCATCTGTGCAAACGAACGTCCATTGGGACGTTGCTGTCACCATCACATCTAGATGAGAAATTTGAACCATCTATCACGTCTAGGAGAGGATTATGACCAAACCCTTCATATTCTTGTGTAACCATGCATAAGAACAAGATTGCAAAGATAGAGAAGCTGACGCACATTGATCAGTGCGGTGGCCCACCCAAAACTTTGATGAAGTTTAAACTTTTACCCGTGGCCTGAATCGACCCTATAAGGCCAATGAGCAGCCCCGATCCACTAAAAAAATTATCACAGGTGGGCCCTGTAGAGGTCAGCGCAGCCACCTGCGTAAATCAAATGCAGTTCGATCGCCATCCGATTTTCATGGTCCTTGTGTGATCATGGACGTGATCGGATGGTTGATCTAGACCGTCTAGATATAGCCCAAGGTGGGGCCAACCACCACCAAGGAGGGAGATCAGGTTGTCTCTGTTCATAGGGGTTCTCCTACACCCACTAATGCGGCTCCCTCTTGCGCTTTTGCTGCGCAAACTACAAAAGGAAAAGACACACATCGCTTCTTCTCCACCGACTCCAACCATCCAGCATCGACTCCCAGTCTTTATAAAAGGGAGAGAGTAAGAGAGAAGGCATCAATAATCTCTAGGATGTGGGAAGCCAAGAATAAAGAGAGAGAGAGAGAGAGAGAGAGAGAAGCAGCCGACCTTCAATGAGTTTCTCCTTCCTTCTTCTTTGTTTTTCTTCTTTTCCTTTCATGTTTTCCTGGTTTTAGCATGATCATGTCAGGCTAAACCTCTTAGTTAGGGCTAAGAGGTGAAGCTTGTAGCATGATGGGGCATTTTCTATGCTTTGATTCATGTTTAAACTGAACAAACTTTGATTCTAGTTTGATTATCAAGAATGTTTTCAGTTTTTAATGGTTTGTTGTGTCTAAAATTACAATGGATCTGCGATAGCTTTATACATGTTCCTTTCATTATTATGATTATGACGTTAGGAATCCCTGTTGTTCACCATCGTCTTGTGGACATGGTTGGATGATGAAATCCTTCCTCACGTTCATAACTCTCTCAGATTGGATGTGGATTGGTTAAATTCTGTTGTTTGCTTTGTCTCATGGGCATGGTTTTGTGATGGAATCAATTCTAATTCTCATACCTCTCATCTCTTGAAAACTAGATAAAAGGAAGTTCAGATTTGGTTTTTAACGATATATCTTCCAACTGGATGAAGATAGGACTCTAAACCCAGTTGTGTTTATGAATCAAGAATAGATCTCCCTGATCTCTATAAGTGGATCCTTGGAAACCCTACTTTCCCACCTTTGAATTTTACAAATTTTAGTCTAATATTTCACCATTATTTCTCCTAAAATTCCTTGATTTAGAGTACATCTTCTTCTACTTCTATTTCTGGTTACTTTTAAATTACATATAAGGTTCAGTCCCTGTGGATTCAACCTCGGTCTTACCGAGATTATTACTACATCGCAACCCTATACTTGGGGTGATGAACAATAATGCGGAATAATAAAACAAATATTCTCAAGTACTTAGAGTATTCAAATCTTGATTTTAAGTAGTTCGTAGGATAACCTTCACCTAAAAGATTTAGGCAGGACAACCTTATTTCACGATGTCTTTAAGATCAAAATATCAAACTTAGCAAGAGACAATTAATTACAAGGAAAATATATAAAGAATTTAAACAATCATCACAATACACAAGGAGTTATAGTGGTTTAGTGCTTAAACACCATGTTGAGGCACAAAAAAAATATTCCATTGCATGTCCATTACATTGGTCAAAGAATTCCATGGTGTAGATCCTTCCCAGGGTTGTGCACTCCTTATTTTAGTAAAAATGAGTGATTGGGGGTATTTTGGTAAAACTGAGTGACTGGCGGTATTTTGGTAAAAATGAGTGACTGGGTGTATTTTAGTAATAATGAGTGAAGAGGGGTATTTTGGTAAAAAAGGAGTGAAGAGGGTTATCTTGGTAAAAAAAAGGAGTGGATGGACATTGCCTTGTATTAAGGAAGAGGTTGGTGATCACCGTTATTTAAGAGAGGGGTTGGTGAACACCACTATGTAAGGAAGGAGGGTGGAAGTTGTATAAAGAAAGAAGTGGTGGTGAGTGAGGGGCCTGGGATGCCTATAAATACACCTCCCCATGCCTCATTTGAGCGTTGGTTGGTTGGAAGATAAGAGGGTTGGAACACAAGAGAAGTGAAGAGACATGAAGAGAAGAAAGACAAGCCTTGCGCCATCCCCACAATGGGAGTGGGAAAGAGATCCTCTTGTGCCAAGTCATTCCACCGACCCACACAACAAAAGAAATCGTTCCACCGTCTGTGCAACATCCTCTTGAGAAGGCTTTCACGCCATTTTGAATAGAAGCATGTCCAAACCCAAAAGTCTATGCGCCACTTTGTGAGGAGATTTGTCTTGATGCATGGTTTTTATCCTAAAATAAGCCTCATGTACTCCACATTCCCTAAAAAGGCAGTGAGAGAGAGAGAAGCAAGAAGGAGAAATAAAAGAAAATAAAGATCGTAAAGCTTCGAGGAGCTCATTTTCCCTTGTGATGGATATCAAAAGCATTAAAATGCTGCTAAAATTGCTACTGCTTTCTACATTATTAATTATACCCATTCATTGTAATCTATCTTAGAATCAAGGAAAATCAAAGGATGTAAACGAACTCATAATAAAATATCTTGTGATCATGTTTCTCTCATTCGTTTTATGTTATCATTGAAAAGATTCCCCAAATCAAACGCATTCATTTCTTGTCGAAACAAAATGGCGGCTCTGCTAGGGACACTTTTCAATAATAACTTTAAAAAATATCTAGAGAACCTTTATCACTTTTTGGCATCTGTATGGATGCCAAAATGGCGACTCTCAATGGGAACATCCTCCCCTTCATCTCTAAGATAGAATGTTTTATCACTAAGGTACTAATTGCAATTTTATGTTTTGTCTACAGGTAAGAAGAAAGTACCTGAGAAAGAAAAACCCGTTGTGATTAGGAATAGAGAATTTCATATAATGGACGGAATGATTTCTGTTTCACTAGTAGCTCAACAAGACGAAGGAGGATGGATGATAGTAACATCCAAAAGATGAAAAGTTTGATCTACCTCTATAAGAAGCATCATCCAGCCAAGTACAAGGTTAATTATGTAAAGTACTGTGAGACGTAGTCCCGTATCGATGATGCAATCATTTCATTCGAGAAAAACAGAAAGGTCCATCACCCTAAAAGGTCCTCCAGTACCATTAACTACAACTATATAGAAATTTTCTACAAAATCATTACGGGTTTAGAAGAATAAAGAGAGTCATCGCGACTGGTGAATGTATGTTTATAACGCCTCCTGTAAAAGATTCCAAGAAAATTCATACATTAAGAATACCATGATCTAAGTCAGCTAGTCCTTCGAAGCGACAGTACATTGGTTTCAAATCAAACAGTAGTTCATCTTCTTCAACAGCGTTAGTAGCGCGACACTCGCTTCATCCTTCAGTATCAAGACGGTTAGAGAATAAGCAAACACAAATTTTATCAACAGATATCAATCAACCTCACCAACCTTTACCAAATAAGCACATAGCTAAAAGAGTCCCTAATGTTCCAGCAGTGACTGTTGTGAACAACATTGAACACCAAGAAGGAAGGCCACAATTGTGAGCAGTTAGAACTCGAGAACCGGTGCCTAATATTGCTCAGAAATAACGCAAGAAGAAATTCAACAGATAGTCATCGAAACCATTCATCTAGAGAAGAGGCAAGGTCAAAATAGAAATTTTTGATACCAGACACCGTATCCTCATGAAATAGAAGAAATGTCATTTCCCGTCGATTTCAAACATCCAAATTTTTAGAAATTTAATGGGAGCGGATCATCAGAAGACCATATGATGCATTTCATAACAAAGATGGGAAATTTCTCTAGGATTTCTCAATATTGTCTACGATTATTTAGATCTTCTCTGAGAGGAAGAGCTATCAAATGGTATTCAGGTTTAATCCAAGGATCTATTCATACTTGGGAACAGATGCAGGATGCTTTTATGTTAAACTTTTTCTCTTCCAATAGAGAAGTTAGTTTGGCCGAACTGGCTTCTATTCGCCAAGAAGCAAACGAACCAGTAGAAGAATTCATCAATAGATGGAAATACTTGGGGGCATCATGTCGACATCCTCTATAGGAATCAGAACAAGTAAACTGTGTCTAGAAGGCATGAGACCAGAATTAGTACGCAACTTGATTAGTAAAGACTGGAAAACCTTTTGTGATATTGCTACGAAGGCCTATGCTCTTGAAAAGATGATTAAAAAAGTGTCTGCTTCTCAGACAACATCAGCCCACATCACTCGGAAATAAGAAAATGAAGACGATTATCAGGATGGTGAAAGAGACAGTAATGACGAAGGCGGAAATGGTCGTGTGGTTATAATGATATATAAAAGGTCCAGACAAAATAAAGACCATATGTAGTATTCATTCACAAGAAAAGACATACTTCCTATACTGAAACAATTGTTAACTATAAAGAGTATTGAATTAGCTCGGCTAAGACATCTTAAAGAAATTGAGAATACAAAAGGAATGGATTATTGTCATTATCACCGCACATTTGGACATCATACAGAAAATTGTAATGCCCTCAGGAAAAAGCTACAAAAGATTATCAATAGGGGAGAAATTGTGATGGAAGAATATGACAGTAAGAGAAGAATGGCGATTCCGAAACATTGATAATCTCTCAATGGTTCATCATGCTTATGTGCAAAAATAAATAAGAGTACACATGCCTGATTAGTTCAAGACTGGGGGCAATACTAATCTCGGATGATCGGTATGAGGTGATGTGGCATCAGCATGCTTGTTAAAGATTGCGACATCGTGATTTTGATTACGAAGAGTATCAAAATAATACTTCCTAATCAAAAGGGGGCATGAGAAGTAGAAACTTGAAATGACCACAAAAGGCAGAGTCGTGTATTCCTTTTTATGTGAATGAATAAAAAGGGCACAAATTTTCAAGCAAAGCTTCTCAAGCATATCAAGCATATTAAGATTGAGCACAACGTCGATGATTGTTGTTTAAGCACCGATAATTATATTGCCATATGCCGATGATTTTTGTCAAATTCATCACGTATCGATGGTTATCGCCAAAATTAGCAACTATCACTATCATCATCAATCACCCATAGAAGATTATCTTATCGAAATTGCTATCATCGCCATTCAGCAAGTTGATACACTATCTTAAACATAATATGAGTACTCTCAGAACAATATTAGCAGTGGTGAACTATTAATTATTGATTCACCATTTTTTAGAGTGGAATAAAGCTATATGGCCAACCACATTTAAAGTTGACGACAACGATGGTAGCTTATCATTTAAGGCAGTCTAGCCAAGCGCTATGTGGCCAACTACGCATAAGACCTATCATCATCATTTATATATGACAGCAGCAAATGCTTAAGCAGGTCTACATACAAAGCTTCAATGACTTAAAAAGCCCGAACTCAGTAGTAAATTATAATTGATCTTTGAGCCTAGCCCGAAATCGGCGGTAAACTATACTTGCTCTTTGAGCCTAGCCCAAAATCGAAAGTAAACTATAATTGTTCTTTAAGCCCAGCCTGAAATCGACAGTAAACTATAATTGCTTTTTGAGCCCAAGTCTTGTCCAGTCAAGTTGTGTCTAATTTAGTCCAGTTTAGTCAAGTTTAGCTCAATCTTGTCCATTTAAAGTATGGTCAATCAAAGTACACCAGCTCCACTGCTAACAAAAAAAGAGCATAAACTATATGTAGCCTTCAAAATGCTGCAAATACATATTTCACTTTAGATATGCTCAAATACGCAATTGGCTAATGAAAATTTTAAATATTGAGTAAACAACATGCGAAAATGCGTTTATCTTGAATCAGGTTCAAATTACAGCGACAACATATGCCTTCAAATTATTGGCAATTATCTACTCGAAAGTTCAAATCTTCAAGATCAATTAATATATTGACAAGAGCCGTGATGTCTTTTTGTCTCTTGCCTTCTTGATGATAGAGAAATATTATCGCACAAGATTCTCAAAGGCGGCAGACAATAAACTAGTGAAGAATCATCATTCTCTCCCAGACAATTTAAAGATTCAGATATATTCTTTGAATTCTTTAAAAGAAGCAACAAAGATTATCCATCCTTCAAGGGTATCAGCAGGTTTCACTTCAGAAGTATTATTTTTTAAAGAAATCTTTTATGCAAAGTTGACCTAGAAAAGGGGTAAGATCTATGTCTTCAAAGTAATTTATTCCTTAGTCTTTTTATAATTTCTTATGTGCAGCAGAGGAATTCATATGCTGAGAATTATGAGTGATGATATTGCAAAACTCCAAGTACTAGATTTGATGGAGACAAGGAGCAAATAAAATCATCATCAGTAACTTCTATGTCCTTCGAAAGGAAAGACTATCATTCGAAAGCTTGGGTTATGCAGATCATGCATAAAGAAAACACTCGAAAAAGTTGTTGCGACAGGAGTAGCATTAAAGAATAACTCCCTAGACACAGAATTCAAAGAAAGAATCATAGGAGTTGATCAAAGAGACTGTTGCAATAGCAACATTGAAAGATAATTCTTTGACCAAGACACTCAGAAACAAAGTCGCCACAACTGTTATAGTGGCAAGTTTTGATGAAAAGAGAATTTTATCCTCTTTAATGAAGCATCCGCTTGACGTTGCTGGAAGGGGGCATTCAAATTTTCTGTTCAAGCGCGATCATTCGATCTTCTCGTCAAGCATGATCATTCAGTCTTCCATGCAAGCATGATCATCCAGTCATCCTGTAGTTGCAGTTCATCAGTTCTTTGGTCGGAAGAAGATCGATCCTCCATTTGATTTCAGGAATCAATCAAAGAAGGATCGAGGGCGCATCTGTTGAGGCACAAAAAAATATTCCATTTCATGTCTATTACATTGGTCAAATAATTCCATGGTGTAGATCCTTCCCAGGGTTATACACTGCTTATTTTGGTAAAAATGAGTGACTAGGGGTATTTTGGTAAAAATGAGTGACTGGGGTATTTTGCTAAAAAGAGTGACTGGGGGTATTTTAGTAAAAATGAGTGACTAGTGGTATTTTGGTAAAAATGAGTGACTAGGGGTATTTTAGTAAAAATGAGTGACTGGGGATATTTTGGTGATAATGAGTGAAGAGGGGTATTTTGGTAAAAAAGGAGTGAAGAGGGTTATCTTGGTAAAAAAAGGAGTGGATGGACATTGCCTTGTATTAAGGAAGAGGTTGGTGATCACTGCTATTTAAGAGAGGGGTTGGTGAACACCACTATGTAAGGAAGGAGGGTCGAAGTTGTATGAAGAAAGAAGTGGTGGTGAGCACCACTATGTCAGAGAGGAATGCCTATAAATACCCCTCCCCATGCCACATTTGAAGGGTTGGTTGGTTAGAAGACAAGGAGGAAGGAACGTAAGAGAGGGAACGAAAGAAGTCGTTCCACTGACCCACACAACGAAAGAAGTCGTTCCACCGACCCGCACAATGGAAGAAGTCGTTCCACCGACTCGCACAACTGAAGAAGTCATTCCACTGACCCACACAACAGAAGAAATCGTTCCACCATCCGGGCAACATCTTCTTAAGAAGGCTTTCATGCCATTTTGAATAGAAGCATGTCCAAACCCAAAAGTCTATGCACCACTTTATGAGGAGATTTGTCCTGATGCATGATTTTTTGTCCTAAAATAAGCCTCATGTACTCCATATTCCCTAAAAAGGCAATTTGAGAGAGAAGTAAGAAGGAGAAATAAAAGAAAATAAAGATCGGAAAGCTTCGAGGAGCTCATTTGCCCTTGTGATGGATATCAAAAGCATCAAAATGCTGTTAAAATTGCTACTGCTTTCTACATTATTAATTATACCCATTCAATAATCTATCTTAGAATCAAGGGAAATCAAAGGATGTAAACGAACTCAGAATAAAATATCTTGTGATCATTGTTCTCTCATTCATTCTATGTTATCATTGAAAAGATTCCCCAAATCAAACGCATTCGTTTCTTGTCAAAACACCCCAAACCTACTCCACTCACAAAATTACTACCCTCCTAATTTTGGCTTTCACTATTTCAAAGTTTTCACAGGGCCACCTTAACAACCTGATACAGTTCTTGTGATTTTCACGGGCTATCACAACAAAATCCTCTTTGCGATCTCATAAAGAAATTCGAGGCCATGGAATTAAAGAAGGATAAGGTTAAGGAAATTGTTTGCAGTATTTATGCTTGCAACATTCACACAACTAAAAATTGTCCAACAATACCTGCTTTCAAGAGGTGTTGAATGAGCAATCCAATGTCGTGAACAATTACCAAAGACCTTTCAATGGACCTACTTCCAATACATACAATACTAGTTAGTGAAATCATCCAAATCTCAGTTGGAGGAATGAACAAATCACTACTCCTCAAGGTTTCTTTAATCAAATTCCAAATCAAATGAAACCTCAAGAGGATCCTGTTTTAAAACATATTCGAAACAAAGAGCTCATCACTCAGGGTATATTGCAAACCTTTCAAGACATTTCAAAGGCCATACAAGGGCATGAGACAAAAAATTCAATTGGAGAAAAAAGGATTCTTCTAGCCCAACCTTTCCCCAATCCCAAACTACAATATGAAATAAGTGGTGCAAGCTCTTCAAATCAAATGGTGCAAGCTAAGTCTATCACTACTCTTAGGAGTTGGAAGATAATTGACAAATCTATTTTGGTAAGGGTTGAAAAGCCTAAGGACCCAGAAGAGGACAACGACGATAGACCTAGCACTGCTCCACAAGAATTAGAACCAAAACTTCAAGACAAGCCAGTTACTCCATTTCCCCAATGGCTGGTTGCACCAAAACCTCTCTCTAATTCTCATAACATTCTAGAGGTATTAAAACAAGTGAAGGTCAACATTCCTTTACTTGATGTCGTGAAACAAATACCATCATATGCCAAATTCTTGAAAGACTTATGTACGACCAAAAGACGAAAAAAAATTAAAAGCAAGAAAATTCTTGACTGAGAAAGTGAGTGCCATCCTAAAGCAAGATGTGCCGTAGAAATGCAAGGATCCCGGTAGCCCAACCATACCTCGTGTAATCGGGAACTACCGAATTGAGCACACACTTCTTGACTTAGGAGCGAGCGTAAATCTGATTCCCTACTCGGTGAACATACAATTAGGTTTGGGTGAATTAAAACCCACTTTAACCACATTACAACTTGTTAATCGCTCTGTTCATGTACCGAGAGGGATAATTAAGGATGTGTTGCTCCAGGTTGACAGATTCTACTACCCTGTAGATTTTATCGTCCTAGATACCGAACCCATTAGTAACATAAGCACTCAGATTCCCATCATTCATGGTGGCCCATTCCTTGCCACTTCAAGCACAATTATCAATTGCAGGAATTGTGTCATGAGTATGTCTTTCGGGAATATGACATTGGAGTTAAACATCCTTTTTAACATAGGCAGACGGTTAGAGGATGATGACGATTTTCACGGCATTAACATGATTGACTCTTTCATAGAAGATAGGACACCTTTGACCTTATCCTCTGACCCTCTAGAAACGTGTTTGGCCCACTCCCATAATTTTGATGATGATATGATTAGGGAGATGTAATGCCCCGTCCAAAAAGGGAATAGTGTCCTGAGGCACTCACATGTGAACTGACCGAGGACCGAAGGATTCTATATCACGTATGGGCTCAAGATGGGTTAATTAACCCCAAATCATCCTTTCGTACAATTTAAATTAAATTAAGATCGGGTCGAGCATAAGCTGTAAAGCCAGTCGGCCGAGTCATATTTAGCGACTGCATGTACGGGCTGTGTATCGCTCGAGGAATGTCTAAAAATTTCAAAACTTTGTCTGATTCTTGGGCCCACTAATCTTGTGGTCCCACATGGATGCCTGGCCCCGCTGATGCCCAGAAATAGTCGAACAGCGCTGATCCACTGGCACTTGCAAACCGCGAGTCGCTAGGCCTTAAGAAAGGAAATCCTGAAATTTAATCAATTGCCCCTGCTACTTGAGTGAGAAAATCTGGGCATTCTAGCTATCAGATGTCTTCTAAATTCACATTGAAGGTTGAAAATAATTCCTGGACTTTGCCTACAAAATTTGGCCGTTGATCATGGAACGGTGACCGTTGATCGCGAATCAGGTCGCTGTGGCAAAACCCGACATCCGTTTGTGATCAAAATTCACCCAATCCTCCATCAAGTCATGAAATACCTATCCCAAGTGTTAGATGGGCCAGGGGTCCATTAGAGTAGCTCTAATAACATAAAATGGGCCCCACATGGCTAATTGGGGAATTTCCTCAAATGTTAGGGTCAAAGGAAATAATTCTGGGCATATATAAACTCAGCCCTCTCTCTCAAACCCATTTTTTAGTAGATAGGAAAGAGAGAGAGGGAGAGAGAGAGAGAGAGAGTGAGTGAGAGAGAGAGAGAGTGTGTGGGAGGAGAGAGAAGGCCCCACTTTGATGTGCATGTGAGCTTGGTGCTTGGATTTTAAAGATCCCGATATCCTCACCTCTCCTCTACTAATGAATTCCGTTGTTTTCCACCGTTGGAAGAAGAAATTCCAACCCATCTAAGGTAATTTAGGATTTTTTTGCTCATTTCCCTGATTCCACAACATTCACGTAATTCTTGTCCATCCAATGCAATGCATGGCCCCGACACCTCGAGCTTGCAGACCCAACTTCGCTAGAATTATCTCAGCAACCTCCAACCAAGTTTAGGTGAGGACCATTACCTTTAGGTGGCCAGTTATCGGGCCTAGAGTAGGTTTAATGAACGTGGTTGGTGTATTGTTAGTGTGTGTGACTGGATTTTCATTTAAACTGCATATATAGGTTAATGGACTAGGAATTACCAAAATATTGGGAAGGGATTTGGCCCTAATATCCCAAATTGTGACTTGTGCATTTGCATGCTCATGTACGGTACAAGTATCTAAATTTCCACAAATTTGTTGCTAGTTGATTCTTGTTTTCTTAGTTTGGTGTTAACTATGCTTAACATGATGACATGGATTGCTGTAGAATGGTAATTTGTGATTGACTTCCTGATTTTATGATTAATCCTGCTTGGATGAAAGCTTGAAACATTGTAAGTTGCTGATCGGATGAGTCACTTGTCTAAATTTTCAAGTTATGGCTGAATAATGTGATGTATGATTGGCGTATAAGAGATTTATCTCGTTATATAGTTGTATGGTAGTCCATGTGATCGTATAAGCTGAAATATGTCATGTTGAATATGTAAATTCGAGTGGAATATTGTATGTTATTGTCCTTGTAATGATCACATTAAAATCTTGCCTTCCATACTTGAATTGTATTCAAGAAATCTATGTTTGTGGTGCATTGTTGCATATTTCCCTTATGGATCGGCTGATTACCTGAAAGTTCTTAGGCGGTTCTTGTTAGACCGGTCCCTAAGTGAATCTGGCCCGACAATTGAACCGTAGGTCATTGGCCATAGTTGGACTACACGAGATCTTGTTCTTAGGCCGATTGGTTATAGTTCAGCCCGTTGGGGCACTTTGACTATTAGTCGACTATCCTTGTATGTTAACCTTGTTTGATCACGCCTGTATGAACCCGAAGTACCCTAAGACCATCGCGCCCATTTTAAAATATGATTTATGGCCTACAAAGTCTCATGAGCCAAAGATGGTGGTATGGGACACTATGCCCTTACTGTCGGCCTACGCTGATGTGACGAGCCTCCCCGTAGTGTCCATTGAGCATTTGGACTCGTGAACCGAGAACGGTGGTATGAGACACTGTACCCGCACTGCCAGCCTGTGTTGGGGTGACGACCTCCCTATAGTGACTGTGAGTGGGACATCTACGTTCCAGTTTTGATTTCGTCCATGTTATATTTTGTTCGGGATTGACGACCCCAATTCAGGACTAAGGATCACGAGAGCCACATGGCCATGGCCATTGAGCCGTGTGATCAGGTTAGGGAAATAACTTCACCAAGGGTATTCTGCTTTCCCCAACTTGCTTGAAGAATGAAGTTAACTAACCAACCAGGCTTCAATGTTCCATGATATTGCATTTATATTGTTGGCGATTATGTAGTCGAGGTGCTTTTGAGGAATGTTGTTTCATTACGAACGTAAGATGTCGTCGCTTGAGGGAGTGCTAGTTTTTTATGAGAAGCATGCATCATATCAAAACCATGCATTTGCATTAACAACAGTGTTTAGGAATCTATGCTGTTTGTTGTTCATTAAATGTATTCTATGCATGATAATTCGATACCTATTGCTAATGGTACCACTGAGTTGATCACTCATTCCCACTCTGGGACGGTGTTCTAAAACACCAACTAGAACTCGATATAGATGCAGGTACCCTGGAGTAGCATGCATTGGACGATGTCGATGCTGACGACGATGAGGAGCGGGCATATTACCGGGAGTTTGGCAATCCTTGTTAACATAGTGGATGTCGGCGGGATTGGGCCAGAGCCCAGGTCATTTTGTGAATTGATGGGTGTTTGAGTTTACTCCATGGATTACTATTAAACTATATTTATTAAGTTAACATGGTGGATGAGAACTTTTTATGAAACTAATTAGTTAGTAGCACTTGGATCTTAAGTACCTGATTAGAAATCGAATATGCTTAGATTAATTCATCATTACTTATTAATACCTGCAAAATGCATGCATTTGTGACTCATTATTGCGCACGTGGCACTCGAGAATTTGGGAGTCGAGTAGCTACCCGGCCCTCAAATTTTGGGGCACTTCAACTTGGTATCAGAGCATGATTTGGATTAAAATGGGCTTAAGGTAATAGGTTCAACGCGACGCACTCTGACTTAGGAGGGAGCGACTAAATTTAAAAACAGTACTAGGATCCTATAACTTTGTCTAATCGGCGAGTCGACCCCTGTGGACTGGCTTAGGATAATAACTAGGACTACGTAAGTTGTATGATGTAATCTAAGTCACTTCTAACTCGAAATTAGATGGTCTAAGCTAACCAAGATTAAACAATGTACGCCTAAGTCACTTTAGTAGCACCGGGGACCTCTATAGTCTAGTTTATAGATTTAGCGACCCCAATTAATGTTGGATCAGGCCAGTGTACTCAATCTACGAATGCCCCATTTAGATGGAAAATAGCGCTTGGACCGCACTATGTGCGCTATATTCAACATAGGGACGAAATGGACTCATCTAGGGGACCCACAGAGCAAAAACCTAAGTCTCAGGGGGGTGCCACTTCTGGATGGTGGCAGCACTACCAACACCTCCAGACAGGTGCGGCGGCGCTGCCGAATTGGTGGCACACCGCCACCGGTTCTAGAGGGGCGCGGTGGCACCGCCGCCGGCCCGGGCATGTGGGCCCCTCCCACATGCAGGGGTCCCCTCCACTCGGCCCTACACCCTTTTAAACCCCCCTTTGCCCCATTTCAAACCCTTCACTACCCTCTAAACCCCTCTTAAACCCTCCGTCACTCTCAAATATTTCTTCATGCTTGTAGGGCCTCTTTTATTCTTTCATGCTTCATTTTTAATTTCTCCTTGCTCTCAACCTTCCTAAATCCTCCTTACACTTCTCAAACTTCTCTCATTGGGGCATAAAATCCCCTTCCTAAGGTTCTATAACCTCCATCTCTTTGAAATCTCTCCATTCCATACACTTTTCCTTCTCCATGGCTTTCTTTAAGGTGGTAACCTCCATTTTCTATCTCCATGCTCCTTTCTCTCATGGGAAAGAAGCGAGTGGCCTCGGATGAAGTCGGGCCTAGCTGTCTTAGAGAATCCAAGATGAAGGCGAGTGCCAGTGCTAGTTTGAGCACCGAGTGAAGGTCGAAGCGGGACCTTAATCCCTAAGTCCCTTTAGCAAGGTCTTTACCGGTGGGCATTGAGCTTGGTAAGTTTTGCAAGGTTATTTTTTAGGCTCATGTGGATGAGAAGCTGTTTGGAGAATTTCTAGTGATTGATCAACTTCTGACGAATGGTTGGGGTCCCATGTTCGAAGGGAACTTTCATGCTAGCATGGGATTTGTGCGAACTTTTTACACCCACATTAGAGACCTAACCCTTGAGCCTCTCCAATTTATCATCCCTTTGGGCCGACAAGAAGCCAAGGTTGATGTAGATGCTATGGGCCGCATCATGGGAGTAGAACGCAACATTGTTCATGCCAGTGAGATCAATCTCAATGAAAGGCAGGAAAGAGATCATCGCACACGTTTCTTATGCGACCAACCTGCGTAATGGTGGTGAGAGAACAACCTTAAAATGACCCACATGACCCTTGACTATCGTCCACTCCACCATATATGCACATATAACGTGTATCCTAGGCCGAGCAATCGCACGGAGTGCACTAGATTCATGGTAGACTTCCTATATCGAGTAGGACAAGGAGATAAGGTGTACCTGCCCACTCTTGTCTTAACCCAAATCGTGAGGGCAGCGCAATCCAATCGGGAGGATCAGTCCCTCTCATTTGGCCGACTAATTTGTAAAATTGCCCATAATTTTGGGTTCAGACTTTACCTGGTTGATCTCGCCTTTATCCACTCCATAAATGAGAACACCCTCAACAACATGAAGATGGGCCCCAAGCAGCATCTAGCCCGACTGGAGGAGTTGGGGGATGAGATAGAAGAAGAGTCTGAAGATGAGGAAAGCGAGGATGAAGAATAGGAAGAGGAAGTAGAGGCCCGGGACTCTAACTGGGAGCATCCTGCCACCCATAGCGAGCGGGAAACCTTGGCTAAAGTGGCGGAGAGCTAGGAGTATTTGAAGAAGAAATTCAAGAAGATGTCTCACACTCTGAAGGCCCTCCTATGTTGCATGTAGGATAAGGGATCACCTCCACATTTGCCGGAGTCAGAGGATTAGGAGTGTAGTATGTGTTTGTTTCCTCTTTTTGTACTAGCCTTGGATGGGCTTAGTTTGGTTGTTTGGGTTGTGAATATTGGACTTTTTCTTTCTATTGGACTAGTAATCATACATCCTATATCATTGTACATGAAATACGATAGCATATGTAATAGTGACAAATTTTTCCAATGAAATGCATGAAATCGCTTTGGTTAAATTGATGTGTGGAATGTTTGGTGAATTAATAATGTGTGTGTATGATGACACTTTAATGTTGTGACTAACATGCCCTAAGTCTGTGGATGTTGTTATCTAAATATTGAGACGTTGGCTTTCAGGATGATGAGGCCACAAGGTGACAGCTGTCTGGTCCGCCTAGCCTTGGGTGGGAGAGACGACCGTAAATGGCTCGCCCCTAATGAACTACCTTCTAGTCATGGAGAAGCTAGTCAAGTGGATCTGGACAGTTAGATGCCAACCCAACTCCCTGGGGAACCTCAAATTCATGGCGAGACCTCTACTCACCAAACCGCCCCAGTTGGAGGCACTATGGAGCAGATGTTGCACGTGATGCAACAACGACAGTAGTCATTGCATACCTTGGTGGGAGCAATGGCCCATCATATGAATGCACCATTGCTAGGCCAAGTTGGAGTGTCAACAACGACATACAATCTTTTCAAGCACTTTCAGAGGTTAATACTGCCTACCTTTGCTAGTACTCATAGATGGGTTATAAAAGTGATCCGACCTCTTCACTCTTCAGAAGTTGAGCAGGTGGAACTGATATCCTACCTGTTCAAGAAGCAAGCTGATGTTTTGTGGGACAATGTGTTGAGAACAGTCCCTGAAAATTTTGTATGGACATGGGAAGACTTCAAGACATGGTTCTTCCAAAAGTATTTCCCATGTACTTACCGCATAGAGAAGGAGAATGAATTCTTACGCCTCCAGCAAGGAGGTATGTCAGTGGCCGAATATGAAAATCAGCTCACCAAATTATCTCATCATGTGCCGAAGATCGTGGCCGATGAAGAGACCCGCATGAGGCATTTTGCTGAAGGTTTAAGGGTCAGGATTCATAAGAAAATGTGTTGTGAGAATATTTAAACTTATGCGGAACTGGTGGGATGTCCCTACGGTCAGAGCAGGATGGTGAAAGGATTTCTCAGGCACGTATACAAGCTGAGTCTAGTGGAAGAACAATAGGACAATCCTCGTCCTAATCAGGAAGAAGAGTGCCACCCAATACACCTCCCCAGCACATGCCTATACCACCCGCGCATGCTCGCCCCGACTGAGTATGCGGGTCGGAAGGTGGACCATTCAGAAGCCTACTGGTTTTCGAGAATGAGAGATCATGGGTACATACCCCCTCAATGAGTAAGCCGTCTGCCGCAACTATCATTACCTGCACCTCCTCAACGTGCCATAGGCCCATCTCAGCAACCTTGTAGGTAGCCGACCCCTCAAATTAGGCCACTGTCTCGACCTACATATCAACCCAACTGACCTCAGTAATCACGAGTTCACGCTTTGATAGCAAAGGGCGTTGATGAAGCCACGACTACTCCTACAGCATTTGAGGTCACGACCCATGTTTAAGGTACTCCTATATTTCTTCTTATGGACACTGGATCCACAAATTCACTTATATCATTCATAACTGTTAAGAGTCTAGGGCTATCAACTGCTCCCATATCAGGGGTAAGAATTATAGTTGTAGCCGGAATGTTCACCGAAGCTACAACTGTCTGTTGAGGGTGTCCCATAGACTTTAGAAGAAAGAGGATTCATGTGGATCTCATTGTTACAAAGGTCTTCTAATATGACATAATCCTGGGAATGAATTGGCTCTCCACAATGAGAGCCGAAATCGATTGCGAGGACCGAACGGTGACCATATATGAAGATAGTATCTCTCCCTTCACGTTCACAGTATAGGTTAGCTACCCATAATGAGTCCTCTGCCATGCTTTACTAGAAGAAGATTGTGAAGAGATTTCATTAACTTGCACCCCCATAGTGAGTGACTTCTTTGATGTGTTTAAGAACATTCCAGGACTTCCTCCCCGGCGGGAGATTGACTTCACCATTGACTTGTTGCCGAGCACTGTGCCCATTTCTCTCTCAACTTATTGGATGCCTCTGTATGAAATGGAGGAACTCCGACTTCGAATTGATGGATTGTTAGAAGTGGGTTTTATTCGACCTAGTGTGTCTCCATGGGGAGCCCTGGTTGTATTCGTGAGAAAGAAAGATGACTCCCTGCATTTGTATAGACTACTGGATATTGAATCAAGTCACTATAAAGAATAAATATCCCTTGCCTCGAATTGATGGTCTATTTGACCAATTGAGAGGTACTCAATACTTTTCAAAGATTGACCTCCAATCTGGATAGCACCAACTACAGATTAAACCTGAAGATGTGTTAAAGACAACGTTCAAAACTAGCTTTAGGTACTATGAGTACTTGGTTATGCCTTTTGGACTTACAAATATGCCGGCTGTGTTCATCGACCTGATGAACAGAGTCTTCAGGCCATTCTTATATCGGTTTGTCATCGTATTCATAGATGACATTTTAATCTATTTTAAGAGTCGCAAAGAAGACGAAGAACATCTGCGAGCAATCCTGGAAATGCTCAAATGGAACAAGCTATTGGCTCAATTCCAAAAATGCTACTTCTGGAAAGAAGAAGTGAAATTTTTGGGCCATGTGGTGTCTAAAGAAGGCATCTCTGTGGATTTGGCCAAAGTGGTAGCAATACAGGACTGGAAGCAACCTAGCTCAGTTACAGAAGTTAAAAGCTTCTTGGGGTTGGCCGGATACTATCGCCGATTCATTAAATATTTTTCAAAGATCGCTCAACTGCTATCCTAGCTTACCCGAAAGGACCTCAAATTTGCCTGGAATGATAAGGCGGAAGTGGCCTTCGAGGACTTAAAGGAAAGGTTAACCTCAGCCCCAGTTCTCGTTCTGCCTGAGCAAGGGGTTAAGTACACCATTTTTACCGATGCATCCCTCATTGGTCTAAGTTGTGTCTTTATGCAGAAGGACAGAGTTATTTCTTATGCTTCTTGGCAATTGAGGAAACATGAAGAAAATTACCCCATTCATGACCTCGAACTAGTCACGGTCATATTTGCCCTGAAGATATGGAGACACTATCTGTATGGGGAAGAATTTGAACTCTTTTGTGACCACAAGAGCCTCCAGTACATCTTCACCCAGAGAGATTTAAATATGAGGCAACGACGATGGATGGAGACCTTAAAGGACTTTAAATTTGAGGTTTCCTACCATCCTAGTAAGGCCAATCTAGTGGCAGACACCTTGAGCCGAAGGAAGGTTGCCGAATTCGCAGTTCCACTAATAGTAAAAAAGTGGAATATGGTAGAATTTGTGCGAGACTTCAAGCTAAAACTGAGAATAGAAGAATCATATGAAGTCATTGTACATATCCACGCCCAACCTATGATCGACAGCCAGATCATTGAGGCACAAATGGGTGATGAGTTACTGTTGAAAATGAAAGAACTTGCAGCTGTTCGAAGTGATTCCGAATGTAGAATCGGCACTAATGGAGGCTTACGCTTTCAAGGCCGTCTCTGTGTCCCAAATCATCCTTAGCTGAAGGAAACACTGCTAGCTGAGGCCCATAACTCCAAGCTAGTCATGCACCCTGGAAGTACCAAGATGTACCAAGACCTTAAGCACAATTACTGGAGGGACAACATGAAGAGAGAGATAGCTGGCTTTGTATCTCGGTACCTTACATGTCAGCAAATCAAGGCAGAGCATCATCAACCGCCAGGTCTCCTACAACCCATGTCACTCATTAAATGGAAATGGGACTACATTTTCATGGATTTCATTTCAGGTTTGTACAGAACAAAGAAGGGGTATGATTCAATTTGGGTGATTGTGGACCGGTTGACTAAATCAGCTCACTTCCTCTCTATTCGAACTTCATACTCTGTGGATGACTTAGCCAAATTATATATCAAAGAGATAGTTTGACTTCATGGTATTCCTTTGGAACTTGTGTCGGACCGAGACACATGATTCACTTCAATGCTCTAGACCCGAATGCAAGATGCCATGAGAGTCAAGTTGAAGTTCAACATCGCTTTTCACCCTCAGACTAATGGACAGACGGAACGGGTGAATCGAATACTAGAATATATGTTAAGAGCATGTACATTGGATTTCTTGGACAGTTGGGATGAATGTCTCCCTTATGCTGAATTCTCCTACAACAACAACTTCCAAGCTAGCATTGGCATGGCACCCTACGAAGCCTTATACGGGCGCCCGTGTCAAGCTCCACAATGTTGGACTAAAGTTGGTGAGAAAAGTTTGTTGGGACCTGAAATAGTATAGGCAACTACTGAGAGATTGAAATTATTAGACAATAATTACTGACAGCCTAGAGCAGGCAGAAGAGTTATACTAACACAAGGCGAAGGGATTTAGAATTTGAAGCTAGAGACCATGTATTTCTGAAGATTTTGCCAATGAAGGGAGTTCTATGCTTTGAGAAAAAAGGGAAACTTACCCTATGATATATCGGCCCTTTTTCAGATCTTGGATTGGATAGGACCGGTTGCGTATCGATTGGCTTTGCCTACTCCCCTCGCTGGTGTGCATAATGTATTCCACGTCTCCATGCTCAAGAAGTACGTTCCATATCCTTCACACATCATCTGGTGAGAACACATGGAACTCAAGGACAATGCCATGTATATCCTTAAGCCCACCAGGATTTTGGACAAGAAAGAGCAAGTTTTGCGAAATAAGGTGATTCCGCTAGTAAAGGTATTATGGACGCACCACGTACAAGAAGAAGCTACTTGGGAAACGTAAGACGAAGTTCATAAACACTACACAAACCTTCTTAAGAAATTTGAGCAGGTACAAATTTTGAGGATGAATTTTTTTTGTAAGGGGGCAGATTGTAACGCCCCGTCCAAAAAGGGAACAGTGTCCTGAGGACTCACGTGCAAACTGACTCAGGACCGAACGATTCTATCGCACGTATGGGCTCAAGATGGATTAATCAACCCCAAATCACCCTTCCATACAATTTAAATTAAATTAAGAACGGGCCGAGCATAGGCCGTAAAGCCAGTCGGCCGAGTCATACTTAGTGACTGTCTGTACGGGCTGTGTATCGCCCAAGGAAGGTCCAAAAATTTTGAAACTTTGTCAGATTCTTGGGCCCACTAGTCTTGTGGTCCCACAAGGACGCCAAGCCATGATGATGCCCAGAAATAGTCGAATAGCACTGCCCCTCCGGCACTTGCAAACTGCGAATCACTAGGCCTTAAGAAAGGAAATCCTGAAATTTAATCAATTGGCCCTGCTTCTTGAACGCCCTGAAATTCGGGGGTCGAGCATAACTCGGCTCCCGAGTTCCAAAACATCACTTATGCAACATAATTAATGAATGATGTATGTTGACTGTATTAGCACATAAACATGGGATAGATTAAGCCAAAACACGGATATGAATTCAGGGATAAGTGAATAAAGCAAGCGGAAGACTTATAGTAAAATACGTGTACAAGTGTAAGTCCTGAATTACATATACAACCAGATCATGTAAAAGTGTTATTTATCAAAATTATAAGTACAAGTTACATCATTTCAGTTCCCAAAATAATCATCCCATAGATCCCGCGCAATGCACGAGGCTCGCTAGAACCCGTCCAAAACCGCATATAGGAGAAGGCGGCCTCGTCGTCATCCAGCTCCCTCTGCCTCGGACGTCGCATCCACATCTGCAACATCGGGGCCTAAGACAGTCCGGTGGGTGTGTAACACCGCCCGAAACGTGGGAGTGAGTGATCAACTCGGTGGAACAATAAGGCACGGTTAACATGTTATCGTTCAATCAAACAGTAATGATAAAGCAAGACAATTAAATAAATCCTAAGTACTCTTATTAATGCAGTATGAATGCAATATGATGCGTGCCCTCACGCGTACACCCTCGCGTCTTCATCTTACGTTACGCATGACATCGCCTCAAAGTGCGCCACATCTACAAAGCACATGCAAATGCGGTGCATGGATATGATTACCAAGTTGTTATTAGTCCATTTCACACAGAAGGATTGGGAAGCTAAGATACCTCTCATATCACCATCCAAACAGTGATCCATACTAGGGTCCTCAATCCTAGACATCTCATACGATCATATAGTTGAGGTCGTAGCAAAGGGCTCGTCACCAATCAATGCACGCCTTCCATGCCCTTACTACCACAGATCGGCTCGTCACCTCCTTGCGGTATCCGGTATGCTCGAGGTCACTACAAAGGGCTCGTCACCAATCAATGTAGGCCGACAACGAATATAGTGTCCCATACCACCATAATCGGCTCACGAGTTTAGTTGCTCACTTTGGTCACTACGGGAGGCTCGTCACCCAGCGTAGGCCGACGGCTCGACCACGGTGTCCCATACCACCATGTCCGGCTCATGAGTCTTAGCGGATCGTGTACCATGGTTATTAGGATTTCACCGGTAAGTTCGGTACCCTAGATTCAAGCGTAGCGTCCATACATGGTTAACATACACTGGACAATCGGGTTAGTTGACGAACTCGACTAGCACGAGCGCACGTTGAATTGAACGACATAGAGTGCGCAAACACTCCGCGTGGCCAAACCACCGCCCCACTCTAATACGACTCGGGTTCGTCTAATGCGTCTCACGTGGCGAAAGCAATCTCAACCACGACCATAGGGTCAATTACCGATTTCTTGGACTAAGGCATAGTCCCAAACATCCTACACTACGACAGATATTCATATGGAATGTAAAACAGTAATGGAACAACCACTCAAATCATGGTGCATACACATCTGAAGAATATCAACTTAACATAAATGTAAGCATAGGAATGCTTGAATTTAAATAACTTGGAATGTAAATGCATAAGGGAAATCATGCGCATCCATAGAAGTATTGAGAATCACTTCTCAACGCCTGCATTTAGTGTAATCAGTTACACGTAGATCATTCATGCATTTCTACAAACACTTAGCATTCATGGAACAACATACATGACGTATGTTGAAACACATGCACTTAGACATTTCCTTTTCCCAAGGAGTTGTCATACATGCATCTAGCATACATACATGACCAATAATCATGGCAAGCACAAGTGCGTATTTTATACGTATACGGTACTTTATAAATACACTTAGAATACACAAATCTCAATATAGCACATGCATATCGGAAAGCAATGCAAACATAACATTTGACATGTGAAATCTCATCCATAACAAGAATAAATCACTAATTGGGATTGAAAGCCTTGAAAACCATAACCTATACACTTAAAGTCCGCACCTTAAGCGAAGAAAGAACCGCCGAACTGATTTAGACGAGTTGTCTTCGTCAACGGCGCAAGAATACCCTAAAATAAGGATAGAAATGAGATACAACAACACCAAGTCTAATCTAAGCTCTAACACAGTTAGGGTTAGGTTAACTTACCCCAAAAATAGAATCGTCAGAGGAACGATTCAAAGTGAAGGTTCAAAGGTGAAGAAGAACAAGGAAGAATCAAGATGATTCACCAATCAATCTCTCTCACTAACTCTCTCTTTTCCACTCTCTTTCCAAGCTAGGGTTAGAGAAAATTCGTATGGAAATGAGAGCTAGGGTTTAAGGACTATATATAGGCCTTAAAATGATGGAAATAACCCTATGGTCAAGGTATACTTAGGTTATAACCAAAGTACGCCTTTCTCGATCCAACGAAGCACTTCTCGGTGGGCCTATAACCACGAAAGGTCGGACTTAAGCTCACCGACCATGGATCTAGGTCGGCTGAGTTTTCGTACCGACCGGCTCTTCGGATCAACCGTGGCGGACCACACTCAATTCAACGGTCACGTAAACTCGATCAGTCCACAAGCACTAGGATATGCCCGGGCCAACATCCTGATCGGAGGGTGAAATTGGGTCGAATCCAACGGTCGGAATGCTTAAAATCGTCGCAAGCGACACGACTCGAATTTCATAAAAGCTTATTAAATTCCAACCGTTCTCACACTCTTCACTCCGAACTCAACCAAATCGACCGAGAACATCAGATCGACTTAATTTTTGAGGTGAAGACCAAGCCCAACTCAGTGACCACAACAGCCTAAGATCATCGCCATCGGACTTTCGACGCGCGGTCCGATCCGGATCTTCCAAAAATTCCCGAACACCTGGATTTAGCGATGGAGCCCAGATTTCAGAGTAACGTAGCGCTCACTAATCTGCACGTTTAGAGCCATGCAGATACAATTTAAAGTGATTGATGCGAATTTCACAAGCAATCAAGTAGAGCGCTAATTACCCCAAAAACAACTACTTAAGGAAAGATTAGCACCAAAAATTCCAAGGTCGTTACATTCCAGCAAATTCGAGCATTCCAGCCATTGGATCTCTTCTAAATTCACACCGAAGGTTGGAAATAATTCACGGCCTTTGCCTATAAAATCTGGCCGTTGATCGTGGAACGATGACCGTTGATCGTGAATCAGGTCGCTGCAGCAAAACCCCACACCCGTTTGCGATCAAACCTCACCCAACCCTTCATCAGGTCATGAAGCTCCTATCTCATGTGTCAGATGGGCCAGGGGTCCATCAGAGCAACTCTAATAACATAAAATGGGCCCCACATGGCTAATTGGGGAATTTCCTCAAATGTTAAGGTCAAAGGAAATAATTATGGGCATATATAAACTTAGCCCTCTCACTTAAAACTAGTTTTTACCAGCTAAGAGAGAGAGAGAGTGTGTGTGTGTGAGAGTGAGAGAGAGATTTGTGGTAGGAGAGAGAAAGCCCCACCTTGATGTGTGTGGCCCCGGTGCCCAGATTTTGTTAATTCCGGTGACCTCTCCCCTCCTCCGTCAGAAATCCTGGTTAATCTTCGTAGTTGGAAGAAGAAATTCAACCCATCTATGGTAATTTAGGATTTTTTTACCTCATTTCCCTGATTCTACAACATTTATGTAATTCTTGTCCATCCAATTCAATGCAGGGCTCAGGCACCTCGAGCTTGCGGACCCGGCATTGCTAGAATCATCTCAGCAACCTCCAACCAAGTTTAGGTGAGGACCATTACCTTTAGGTGGCCAGTTATCTCACCCAGAGTAGGTTTAATGAACATTGTTGGTGTATTGTTAGTGCATGTGGCTGAATTTTCATTTGGACTGCATATATAGGTTAATGGACTAGGAATTACCAAAAAATTGGGAAGGGATTTGGCCCTAATATCGTAAATTGTGACTTGTGCATTTACATGCTCATGTAGGGTACAAGTATCTAAATTTCCCTAAATTTGCTGCTAGTTGATTCTTATTTTCCTGGTTTGGTGTTAACTATGCTTAACATGATGACATGGATTGTTATAGAATGGTAATTTGTGGTTGACTTCCTGATTTTATGATTAATCCTGCTTGGGCGAAAGCTTGAAACATCGTAAGTTGCTGATTGGATGAGTCACTTGTCTAAATTTTCAAGTTATGGCTAAATAATGTGATGTATGATTGGCCTATAGGAGATTTATCTTGGTATATAGTTGTATGGCTGTCCATGTGATAGCATAAGCTGAAATATGTTATTTTGAATCTGTAAATTCAGGTGGAATATTGTATGTTATTGTCCTTGTAATGATCACACTAAAATCTTACCTTCCATACTTGAATTGTATTCAAGAAATCTATGTTTGTGGTGCATTGTTGCATATTTCCCTTACGGATCAGCCGATTACCTGGAAGTTCTTGGGCGGTCCTTGTTAAACCTGTCCCTAAGTGAATCTGGCCCGACAATTGAACTGTAGGTCGTTGGCTGTAGTTGGACTATACGAGATCTTGTTCTCAGGTGGATTAGTTATAGTTCAGCCCGTCGGGGCACATTGACTATTAGTCGACCATCCTCGTACATTAACCTTGTTTAATCACGCTTGTATGAACCCGAAGTACCCTAAGACCATTGTACCCATTTTAAAATATAATTTACGGCGCATAAAGCCTCATAAGCCGAGGATGGTGGTATGGGACACTATGCCCATGCTGTCGGCCTATGCTAAGGTGATGAGCCTCCCTGTAGTGCCCATTGAGCATTTGGACTCGTGAACCAAGAACGGTGGTATGGGCCACTGTACCCGCGTGTCAGCTTGTGCTGGGGTGACGACCTCCTTATAGTGACCGCGAGTGGGGACATCTAAGTTCCAATTTTAATTTCATCCATGTTATATTTTGTTCGGGATTGACGACCCCAATTCATGGTTAATGATCGCGAGAGCCACATGGCCATGGCCCTTGAACCGCGTGATCGGGTTAGGGTAATAACTTCACGAAGAGTATTCCGGTTTCCCGAACCTGCTAGACGAATGAACTTAACTAACCAACCAGGCTAACATGTTCCATGGCATTGCATTTTTATTGTTGGGGATTAGGCAGTCGAGGTCGCTTTTAAGGGAGTGTTGTTTCATTGTGAACGTAAGATGTCGCCACTTGAGGGAGTGCTGGTGTTTTTGTGAGAAGCTTGTATCATATCAAAACTATACATTTGCATTAACAATAGTATTTAGGAATTTTTGCTGTTTGTTGTTCATTAAATTTACTTTATGCATGATAATTTGATGCCTATTGCTAATGGTACCACTGAGTTGATCACTCAATCCCACTCTGGGATGGTGTTCTAAAACACCAACTAAAACCCGATATAGATGCAGGTACCCTAGAGTAGCATGCATTGGACGATGTCGGTGCTGACGACGACAAGAAGCGGGCATATTACCAGGAGTTTGGCGATCCTTGTTAGCATAGTGGATGTCGATGGGACTGGGCTAGAGCCAAGGTCATTTTGGGGATTGATGGGTGTTTGAGTTTAGTCCATGGATTACTGTTAAACTAAATTTATTAAGTTAACGTGGTGGATGAAAACTTTTTATGAAACTAATTGGTTAGTAGCACTTGGATCTTAAGTACTTGATTACAAATCCAATATGCTTAGATAAATTCATCATTGCTTAGTAATACCTACTAAATGCATGCATTTGTGACTTATTATTGCACACATGGCACTCGAGAATTCGGGAGTCGAGTAGCTACTCGACCCTCAAATTTTGGGGCACTACATCGGCCGAGTTCGAGTTCGAGTTCGAGTTTTCGAGCTGAGTTCTGAGTTCGGAGGAGGGAGAGAGTAAAGAGATTGGACGGCAACCGTGCGTCTAACCTCAAACCACAGAAGCTTGACCTAAAACCCTCGCCCTCTAATTTGAAATATGTTTATTTAGGTCAAGATGAGACATACTCGGTGGTGATTTCTGCCCACCTGGAGAAAGAACAGGAGAGTATGCTCATATCTGCTCTCATTGAGCATAAGGGAACCCTTGTATGGACAATTGTGGACCTCAAGGGAATCGACCCCTCGATTTGTACTCACCACATTTATCTTGAGGATAATGCGAAGACCTCTCGGCAATCACAACATAGACTAAATCCAAACATGAAGGAAGTGGTTAAAGCCGAAGTTCTTAAACTATTGGATGTGGGTATCATATACCCTATATCCGATAGTCAATGGGTGAGTCCAACTCAGGTAGTTCCTAAGAAGTTTGGAATCACCATCGTAGCCAATGCCAGTAATGAACTCGTGTCAGCTAGAGTTACTACTAGTTAGAGAATGTGCATTGACTACAGGAAGTTGAATATTGTCACGAGGAAGGACCACTTTCCTCTGCCCTTCATTGATCAAATTCTGAAAAGGTTAGCCGGTCATTCCTATTACTGCTTCCTTGATGGGTATTCGGGCTAGAATTAGATAGAGATTGTGAGACCCGTATCCTAGCCCGTACCGTTCCATAGGCTTTTGCAGTCCTCTCGATCGAATTTCGATGACCTGCAATGCGTAAATAGCAGTTGCACGCGACCCTGAGTTGTATCCCATATTCTAGTGTCGGCTTGACTCGAGACTTGTACCCTTGTGACCACACCATCACCGTGGTTCCAACATCGCGTCTCACGTGCTGAGGCGATACCCAGACCAGGAGATGTGGGCCCGCATTCAGTTCAAGAAAAATGCCGCGCGTTGCAATCCCAAGAGAATATATTCCATCAATCAAGTACACATCACACATCAAATGTCAAGTGCAACACCATTCCCAAAGTCAACTCTCTCTTACAACCCTTACGTATCAAGTACACCCATCACTCACCCATCTCTCTCTCACTTACAATCTCTCTCTCATTCTCCCAAGCAACCTAATGTCCAAGCTCTATGGGAGAGCTAGTGTGGCCCACCTTCCTACCACCTAATCCCACCATCTTAAGTCCATCTTAACCGCTGAAATTGTTCCTTTGGAGCTCTAGCATGCATTGGCGGAAGAAGGAAGAAGAGATCTAAGGTGAGTGCTTTCTTAGGTTTAGATTTATATGTTTTTGCTTTGATTTGATGATTTAAGGGCCCATTACAAGTGGGCCCCATCTTGATGTATGCATTGTATCATGGAGGAGCTTGTAGTGGCGGAGCTCCTCCCATCATCATCGTTTTATCTATCTATCTATCTATCTCTCTCTCTCTCTCTTTCGATGTGTGTGGCCAACCATGATGAATGTATTTTATCCACGCCGCTGTCCATCCGGGGGCCCACCTTCCTGCTTGTTTTCGGGTGGGCTTGACCATGATGTATTTATTTCATCCACACCGTCCAGATTGTACTAGACGGTGCTGGACCATTTACACATGCTGCGGAGCACTGATGTATGTATTATAACCTCACCATTCATCCATTGCTGGACGGTGGAACCCAGTTGTATGTGTAGGGTCTCCACCGTCAAGACATGGCATGTGGACCCACCAGATGTATTACTATATATCTAACTATTCATCTGTTGGGGTTGCGCAGCCGTTGCTGTTATTGACGTCAACAAGTTCTATGGTCCCATTGTGAAGTATGTTTTATATCCAACCGTCCATCATCTACTGGACGAGGGTTGGATGCTAGTGGGCCACCCACGTGGCACCACACCACGATATATGTATTTTATCCTGGCCGTCCACTATCCAGCTGGTGCTGGACGTGGACGCCAACTCGGTACATGTGTTATATCCTACCATCCATCCATTTTCTTGAATGTGGGACTTTTTCGAACAAGAAACAAAAGTATTTTGTTTTGGGGGAATTCATTCACTTGTTAATTGACAAAAGAGGACAAAGAAGCCAATCACATTATTTTTCATTCCGAGTTCTTTGACATCATTTTTTCCCTTTGATTCCAAATAGAATATTTAGAAATTACAATATAGAAGTGATATTTAACATCAACATGATACATAAATGTATCAAACATTAAAACATAGTGTTGAATGTTGCATTAGAAGCCATTGTGTGTGAACAGAAACTTTGGTACACTGTCAAAAGCCATTGTGCCATTATCAAAAGCCATTATATGCAGACGAAAGCCATTGTGCACTGACTAAAGACATTGTATGCTGGCTCTCATTGTGCGCTAGCTCCCATTGTGCGCCAGAGACATTGTGCGCTGGCCCCTGTTGTGCGTTGGCTCCTGTTGTGCGCCAGCAGCGTTGTGCGCTGCACAATGCCTATTCTGCACAATGATGAGAAGCTCGACCTCTCTCACTTCAAATATACCTCTGCTTCTCGATTGGCTGCCTCTGACCCTTCTCTGACGGGTCAAGGGTATTTATAGCCCTCTCACATGTGCGAACATGCCACGTAGTCATTGTGCAGTCCCCTTTGCACGAT
Organism: Magnolia sinica; assembly: GCF_029962835.1. Lineage (NCBI taxonomy): Eukaryota > Viridiplantae > Streptophyta > Magnoliopsida > Magnoliales > Magnoliaceae > Magnolia > Magnolia sinica. Next base: position 59,517,269 of record NC_080580.1, read on the forward strand.
CCCCCTTTGTGCGGAACCCATTGTGAGGAACCCTTTATGCATAAACAAATGCAGGGAACTCCTTGTGCGGAATCCTTTATACGGATGCTATTGTGCATTCATCTATATTTCAAGATCTATTTCTGTAGTATGAATCATGCACAACTATTTGCGCACATCAGTTTGTGCACAATACTTTGCGCACAACTGTTTACGCACAACACTTTGCGCACAACTGTTTGCGCGTTTCAGTTTGCACACAACAATTCTTCTACCTTTTTCTATTTATTTTGTGCCTCAACAGATGCCCCCTTAATCCTGCATTTTTTTTACACCTACAAAATAAATATGTTGGATCAATAACAATTCTTTCTAAACACTACTTTTTCTCTGCTTTATTGTGCACCTATTTTCTCTGTTGTGTGCTGACGAATCTGCGCACAACGAATTCCGCACAACATATCAACGTGCAACAATTTTCGTACAACATTCCAGTCTCCGCCAATAAATTCAGGACTTTCTTCATTTTTGCCACTTTCCTCTCTACTTCGCACTATTTTTGCATCAATTTTCTATCTTTGTGGGCTAACCTCATTGTGCGCCGCACAACCACTGTTCCGCATAAAGCCTTTTGCGCACAACAGCTTGTTCTGCACAACAAGACTTAGCATGCAACCCCCTCATGTACTTGGTCAAAATCTAGCGCACTTCAAGTAGCGTTCAATGACCTTCGCAAAACACTATACACACTTCATTTTATGCACACCAGATGTTCCGCACAACAGCCCTATAACGCCTCGTGTTTTCAAGATCCGAGTATATAACCCGCTTCACAAAGCACCCTAAAAATAAGGGAATGGAACCTAGTTCCAGGTTTCTATTTTCATTAATGAAACTTTGGAGTATTTGAAGTCGTACAAGTCCTATTTTTCCACAAGGCCTAGTTTATCTAGACTCGCTCTAATACTAATTGTACCCCGCGTGTTTTCAGGATCCGAGTATATAACCCACTTCTCAAAAACCTGAGTGTTAGCTTATAAAATCTAGTATAAATTTGAGCCGTTTATCATTAATCAGAGTTAATAGCAACGAAGCTAGAATAAACCATGCATTAAATAAAAACATTCTGATTATCACCAAATTTTCAAATGTCGCGCCCATACAGGACTTATAAAATTCCAAATACAAGGTTCATTAAATAGGAACAAAAATGTAAAATTTAATGATGGAGCTCTATATAGGCCCATGGACCCCGTCTAGCTCCCCAGCTACCCGATCTGTGCTAGCAACCTAGTGAACAACATCGGCTCGCTCTACACCTGCATCCACTATTATGGTTTGATAGCGTCAATGGCAATCGCAGTGAGAAGCACCCTCTAAGATTGCAAACTCATCATTCATAATCCCTTATAGATCGCAAGTCATGAAAATAGATATATTAAATAGGGCACTTCATAATCATGAACATATACTAAAAAACTTAGCAAATCAACTGAATCTCATCATAATCAGAATGTAATAGCAATTGCAATATAAAGGAATACATCCAAAAAGTCAAACACTCAATCATACGACCTTCTATTACACCTGAAATCACATTGTATGTGAACTCCTCAAGATGGCTAGAAAATCGATAAGCGAACTTCAGCTCCACCCGAAAATCATGGCACAAGTGAAAAAGGTGAATAGAAAATCAACCTTCAAATCTCTTCTTCATCCGAAGATCATGTCATACGTGAACTCCGCAAGATGGCTAGAAAATTGATAAGTGAACTTCAGCTCCACCCGAAAATCATGGTACGACTAAACACTGCAGATGAAGAGACAAACAATATACAAACCCTAGACCACCCGGAAATCATATCGTACGTGAACACGACAAGATGGCTAGAAAATTGATAAGCGAACTTCAGCTCCGCCTGAAAATCATGGTACGACTGAACACCGCAAGATGGCTAGGAGAACAACATACAACCCTGTACTTCACCTGAAAATCATATCATATGTGGACATCGTGAGGTGGCTAGAAAATCGATAAGTGAACTTCAACTCCACCCGAAAATCACCATACGATTGAACACCGCAAGATGAAGAGGGTACCAATAAGGGAACTTCAACATCATTTGAAAATCGTATGAACTCCACAAGATGGCTAGAAAATCAATAGGTGAACTTCAGATCCACCCAAAAATCATAACAAACTTCGCATAATGACCTGAAAATCAACAAGATGTGCAAATATAACTAGTAAGCCACGAAGAGCACCAATAACTGATCTAAGCCGTGTAAGGCAAATGTGGATCACAGGATGATAAGTCAAAGGTAAGTTCCACTTAATTCATTATTTAGGCACAAGTGGTAGGATATAGTTAATTATTATAGGTACAACAAAAGATAGCATTTTATCATCAAATCATCTATGCATGTTACAATTAAAGAGATGTCTATCGTTTAACACATGAATTAATTATACAAACAAGTTAACATATTCAATAGTAAGGTAAGCAACTCAGTTAGGGGAATCATGCCATCGCCTATATCTAAATTGATAAAATTAAGTGGGAAGCTCAAAGGGTGAGTCCTCACCTTACCTGTCGAGTCACCCATTAGTGTCGCTAGGAAACGCAGGTATATTAGAACCAAATCCTTCCATATATTGTAAAATTGTATGGTTAGATACAAGTTTTATACTTTATTTAGGGTTAAGGTCGTAACCTAAGGTTTGGATTACCTAGGTTTTAGGGTCTCATCTTAAAGTTTACTTCGATGCTTAGATTCTAGGATTTGAATACTAAATTATTTTAATACTATTTTATTATTAATGTACCGTGGGATAAAGACTATTCATGATAGGAGTTTTAATCCATCCATATTAATAATGATGGTTCATAAGTTGTTACTTAGATATACCAACAATATCTTAAATAATATAAGTGATAATAATAAAAATTTTTACTAACGGTAATATAATAAGTAGTAATGTTAATAATCGTATTAACAAGAATTATACTAACCCTATAAGGAAAAATGGTAATATTGTCATAATGATAAATCTAGTAATGATAATAGGTGCTAAGGTCTCATCATTTATGTTTAAAGTATAGACCTAGGGTTTAAGTTACTTTGGCCTACGATTTTATCCTAGAGTTTAGGTCTAGGCTAGATTTCTTAGGGTTTGAACCCTAGTTGGTGTATTATTAATTACAATGACTATTATCATTAGGGTTTTAATTTACATTAGCTAACATGGTAAAAATCATTATGATGAAAATTAATAATAATTTCCATAACGCTAATTAGTACATTGTAATATTGATTATAATTTCCAGTCAATGTCATTAAGATGATATTAGTTGTTACAATCGATAGAACATAATAGCAAATAATTAATAACAAAATGAATGATGATGAATCCAAAAAAAAATGTAAATTCTCACCTGGTTGACTCAATTTGAGTCAAGTTGACTCGGCAGCAACCAACCCGACTCAACTCCCCTACTTCCCTCTTCTTCTTCTTTCTTTTTCCTCTATTTTCTTTTCCCCTTTTATTGGAACTTGAATTGTGTTTGGACCTATCAAAACCCAGATAAACCCAACTGGACTCGGTGGGCTTCAACTGAGTTAACTCGGCAACAACCATCGAGTCAACACCCTCTCCCTTACTCTCTCTCTCTCTCTTCTCCTCATTTTGTTCCTCTTTCTCTTCTCTTCCTCTAGCCGGCAACAGCAGGACCGAACCTTGGCCCAGCTCAACAGTCTCGGTAGCGGGTCATGCGGGCTCGGTTTGAGTGGGTGCAGCCGAACCATCCCCACTCTCCCTCTCTCTTTCTTCCTCCTTCCATTTTCGTTTCTTCTCACTCTGCTTTTCTTTCCTTCTTCTTTCACTGCACTGACCAACAGCGATTAGGACAGAACGACCCAATCATCGACTCTGCCCAAGCTCGGGCTAGTGCGACAGCAATGACCGCCCACACTCTCTCCTCTCTCCCTCCTTACTTCACTTCCTCTCAGAAACTCCCTCCGCCTTTTTTCTCTTTTCCTTCCGCCATGATTAGCAGGGCATCCAAAACTGACCAGATCTAGCCCCAACTCGAGGCAACTGGTGCAGTTCGGACAGGGAAGAAGGCCGAGCGTTAATGACATCTTCTCACTCACTACTCCTTTCTTCATTCTGAAGGCATGGGATAGTTCCTAGGGGTATCGTGGAGCTTGTAGGCAAGAAACTGAAGGTCCGGTGGTATTTTCTCAATGGGTTTAGATGTTGAAGGTGGTGGCTAGTTTTTGAGGTGCCACTACAAGGGATGGAGTAGCGAATCCTTTACTATTTACTCTTCTTCCCTTGAAGCCCTGGACTTCACAGTACCGTCGGATGAGGGATGGATGGTCTGGATTGAAGCCGTGGCAGGGAGAAACCATTGGAGTTACAAAACCGGGGTCAGTTTCCACTGATAGCCCTAATCTGTGTGAATGGCAGTGGGTGACTAAGATGAATGTATGTGGAGGGCTAGGATTCGACAATTTCTCCTCACGCGGATTGCCGGCGTGGAGAGAAAATCGGGCTTTCCATTTTTGGAAAGAGCAAAAGCATAAACAATCTTCTTGCGCGAGTGTTTATGATCGCGCATTTGTAAGAAATCACGTGAAACTGGGTAGGGTTTACACAGCTCTGGGTCCTCCATAATATGAACGTTTGGATCTTCAAATGGGACGCTAATGGTGGGCCATCTCCAAGCGAAACGGACGGCATCCGTTCGCTGGCAAAAACGCAAAGAGAGGGAGAGGTGTCTCCCCTTTTTAAGTAAGACGTAGGTTAGCCCACTTTGACCACTTCCACTTCTAAGGTGCATGTCTTACACATTGGCTAAGGTGCACGCGCACCTCAGTGTTGGGTCCATTGTGATGTTTGTGGCCAATCCGCACTATTCATCCATTTTGTCAGCCCACATTAGGGCCTAGTCCAAAGAATGAGGCGAGTCCATGGCTTAGGTGGGCCATATCATCTAAATTGTGGGCCTTAAGTGCCAACCACCAACGATTTACGATGATCTGAGGTCCACACTCATGATCAGGACCATCTGGTGAGCCAATCAGGTCCCTTACCTATTCATGTTGGCATCATCTTACATGCATTTTTATATATATATATATATTATTAATAGTCATTTATCAATTAATAAAGTATTTAATTGGTAATATTATAGATAAATATCATTAATAATGTTCTAAGTGTGTTATAGTTAATTAATATAATATTCTTATATATCCATTATAATAAACATTTGTAAATAATATTTCAGATTATGTAATAAATTATATATTTAGATATTTGTTTGGTATAATACATTACTAGTTATTGATAAGCATTTATTTAAAATCATTAATACGTATAATGTGTAAGCCCCGTATCCTAGACCATACCGTTCCGTGGACTTTATGTTAAGTGATGTGTATATATATATATATATATATATATATATATATATATATATATATATATATATATATATATAATATAATATAATAATATATAGTTAAATTTAAAAATGTAAATATTAGTCAATGTACATCAATTATATGATAATGTGTTGGCATACAATTTATTTTATTTATAGCTTAAATAATATACATAATTTGAATAATTTAAGTAACATATGTATTATTATGAATAATTATAAAATTACTTTGTTTCTTAATATATATGAATAATTACATCACATTTAAAATGAATTATTAAGGTATCAACTTAAGATAGGCCACCCATCAGACTTTGAGGTAGATCTATAGCTCTAAGTCTAACAATCACTCCTACGATTTGATTCCCTTACATCTCAGTTGGACGGTAGATCTCGAATCTTATAGTTGCTCCACCATCTGGACGGTTGGATTTAGGCCAGAGTGTGAATGTTCACATAAATCAGGGTTGTATTTATACTAAGTCGGATTCTCATGGTGACACCCGAGTACAGAAAAGTACGGGGTGTTACAATCTACCCCCCTTAAAGACAATTTCGTCCCCGAAATTCAATACTTCTACCTTAAATGGGACAAAGACAATCTGCTTTCTATGTCTCTAAGTGTTCATAATCAACTGTTAGGACTGGAGTTGTTACAATCTACCCCCCTTAAAGAAGAATCTCGACCGCGATATTCGATTACACTCATCCTAATTTCCTCTAGTGTCAATTAAGATCAAGGGTTTGCTAAAATGACGTAGAGAAGAGTTTTATTATTATTCTATATTTATGTGTGTGGTTGAAATTCACAATGGCAAATTTTGGATCACCTAGAGTAAGAATAGTGGTTTACGTTTTCAATGTTCGGGTTAACACAAACAGACGGTTATGGTGGGTCTAAACCTGATACACCAATCTTCTGCCTAATCAGGGCAGTGAGTTCCTTAGTATCCATTCCTAATCCTAGTGAACCTTGACCTTCTACTTGATCAGGGCATTGAGATCGTTAGAATTTTCTAAGATTGAGAATTTGAATCAAATCGCATATACTTCACTTAAATATGTTTCTGTCAGTCTGTGATTCCGATTATCCTAGATTTCTAGGGAATATCATTTAGTCCTTTAATTTAACAAGTGATAAGCTTATGTGTCCTACTACACTTTCACTACGCACTCTGATCATCTAAGCATTATGCAAATTTAAATTATAATTTCTAGTATGATTTCTTATGCTTGGAGAGTGCATATGTTTGCATAATATGGTGCTTATTTGTTTCCCTACGATACCTAAGTTTAGTCCCTAAGTTCCAACAACTATAATTCACAAAGGAACCTAAGTTTTTGTTTCTAAGTTCAAATGGCTTACCATACGAAATGCAGGGGAGCTTAAAATTTATATTTCTAGATTCACAAAGCACCGTAAAAATAAGGGAATGGAACCTAGTTTTAGGTTTCTAATTTCATTAATGAAACTTTGGAGTATTTGAAGTCGTACAAGTCTTATTTTTCCACAAGGCTTGGTTTATCTAGACTCGCTCTGATACCAACTGTAATGCCCCGTGTTTTCAGGACCCGAGTATATAACCCGCTTTCCAAAAACTCGAGTGTTAGCTTATAAAATCCGGTGTAAATTTGAACCGTTTATCATTAATCAGAGTTAACAGCAACGAAGCTAGAATAAACCATGCATTAAATAAAAATATTATGATTATCACCAAATTTCCAAATGTGGCACCCATACAGGACTTATAAAATTCTAAATACAAGGTTCATTAAACAGGAACAAAAATGTATAATTTAATGATGGAGCTCTATATGGGCCGCATGGACCTCGTCTAACTCCCCAGCTACCCGATCTGCACTAACAACCCAGTGAACAGCATCGGCTCTCTCTACACCTGCATCCACTATACGGTTTGATAGCGTCAATGGCTATCAAAGTGAGGAGCACCCTATAAGATTGCATACTCATCATTTATAATCTCATATAGATCGCAAGTCATGAAAATAGATATATTAAATAGGGCACTTCATAATCACGAACATATACTCATAAACTTAGCAAATCAATAGAATCTCATCATAATCAGAATATAATAGCAATCGCACTATAAAGGAATACATCCAGAAAGTCAAACACTCAATCATACGACCTTCTATTGCACCCGAAATCACATTGTATGTGAACTCCTCAAGATGGCTAGAAAATCAATAAGTGAACTCAGCTCCACTCGGAAATCATGGCATAAGTGAAAAAGGTGAATAGAAAATCAACCTTCAACCTCTTCTTCATCCGGAGATCAAGTCGTACGTGAACTCCTTAAGGTGGCTAGAAAATTGATAAGCAGACTTCAGCTCCACCCAGAAATCATGGTATAACTGAACACCGCAGATGAAGAGATAAACAACATACAAACCCTAGACCACCCGAAAATCATACCATACGTGAATACCGCGAGATGGCTAGAAAATCAATAAGCGAACTTCAGCTCCACCTGAAAATCATGGTACGACTGAACATCATAAGATGGCTAGAAAATCAACATATAAACCTCTACTTCACCTGAAAATCATATCATATGTGAACACCATAAGATGACAAGAAAATCGACAAGCGAACTTCACCTCCACCCGAAAATCACCATACGACTGAACACCATGAGATGAAAAGAGAATCAACATGGGAACTCTAGTGTTATTCAGAAATCGTATGAACTCAGCAAGATGACTAGAAAATCAACAGGTGAACTTCAGCTCCACCCGAAAATTATAACAAACTCCGCATAATGACCCGAAAATCAACAAGATGTGCAAATATAACCAGTAAGCCATAAAGAGTATCAATAACTGATCCAAGCTGTGTAAGGCAAATGTGGATCGCAAGATGCTAAGTCCAATGTAGGTTCCACTCAATTCATTATTTAGGCGCAAGTGGTAGTATATAGTTAATTATTATAGGTACAACAAAAGATAACATGTTATCATCAAATCATTTATGCATGTTACAATTGAAGAGATGTTTATCGTTTAACACATAAATTAATTGACAAACAAGTTAGCATATTCAATAGTAAGGTAAGCAACTCAGTTAGGTGAATCATACCATCACCTATATCCAGATTGATAAAATTAAGTGGGAAGCTCAAAGGGTGAGTCCTCACCTTACATGTCGAGTCGCCCATTAGTGTCGCTAGGAAACGCAGGTGTCATTAGAACCAAATCCTACCATATATTGTAAAATCGTATAGTTAGATACAAGTTTTATACATTATTTAGGGTTAAGGTCTTAACATAAGGTTTGGATTACCTAGGTTTTAGGGTCTCATCTTAAAGTTTACTTCGATGCTTAGATTCTAGGATTTGAATACTAAATTATTTTAATATTATTTTATTATTATTATACCATGGGATAAAGATTATTCATGATAGGAGTTTTAATCCATCCATATTAATAATGATGGTTCATAAGTTGTTATTTAGATATACCAACAATATCTAATGTCCTTATAATGACTAATAATCTCTTAAATAATATAAGTAATAATAATAAAATTTTTACTAACGATAATATAATAAGTACTAATGTTAATAATCGTATTAACAAGAATTATACTAACCCTATAGGGAAAAATGGTAATATGGTCATAATGATGAATCTGGTAATGATAATAGGTGCTAAGGTCTCATCATTTATATTTAAAGTATAGACCTAGGGTTTAGGTTACTTAGGCCTGTGATTTTATCCTAGAGTTTAGGTCTAGGCTAGATTTCTTAGGGTTTGAACCCTAGTTGGTGTATTATTAATTACAATGACTATTATCATTAGGGTTGTAATTTACATTAGCTAACATGGTAAAAATCATTATGATGAAAATTAACAATAATTTCCATAATGCTAATTAGTACATTGTAATATTGATTATAATTTCCAGTCAATGTCATTAAGATAATATTAGTTGTTACAATAGATAAAAAATAATAGCGATATAATAATAACAAAATGAATGATGATGAATCTGAAAATAAATAGAAATTCTCACCTGCTTGACAATAAATAGAAAATAATAGCGATATAATTTTCGTTTCTTCTCTCTCTACTTTTCTTTCCTTCTTCTTTCACTGCACTGACCAGCAGCGGTCAAGACGGACTGACCCGATCACCGACTTGGCCCGAGCTCGGGCTGGTGGGGCAGTAACGACCGTCCATACTCTCTCCTCTCTCCCTCCTTGCTTCATTTCCTCTAAAAAACTCCCTCCTCCCTTTTTTTCTCTTTTCCTTCGGCCATGATTAGCTGGGCATCCAAAACTGACCAGATCTTACCCCAACTCGAGGCAACTTGTGCGGCTCGGATGGGGAAGAAGGCCGAGTGTTAATGGCATCTTCTCACTCACTACTCCTTTCTTCATTCTGATAGCATGGGATAGTTCCTAGGGGTATCGTGGAGCTTGTAGATGCAAGAAACTGAAGGTCCGATGGCATTTTCTCAATGGGTTTGGATGTTGAAGGTGGTGGCTAGTTTTTGAGGTGCCGCTACAAGGGATGGAGTAGTGAATCCTTTGCTATTTATTGTCCTTCCTTTGAAGCCCTAGACCTCCCAGTACTGTCGGATGAGTGATGGATGGTCTGGATTGAATCCGTGGCAAGGAGAAACCATTGGCGTCACACAATCGACGTCGGTTTCCACTGACAGCCCTAATCTGTGTGAACAATAGTGGGTGGTTGAGATGAATCTATGTGGAGGGCTAGGATTCGATGATTTCTCCTCATGTGGATCGCCAACGTGGAGAGAAAATTGAGCTTTCCATTTTTGGAAAGAGAAAAAGCACAAATAGTCTTCTTGCACGGGTGTTCGTGATCGCGCATGTGCGAGAAATCATGTGAAACTGGGCAAGGTTTGTACGGCTCTGGGTCCTCCATAATATGAATGATTTGGATCTTCAAATGGGATGGTAATGGTGGGCCATCTCCAAGCCAAACGGACGGCATCCGTTCACTGGCAAAAACGTAGAGAGAGGGAGAGGTGTCTCCCCATTTTAAGTAAGACGCGGGTCAGCCCGCTTTGATTGCTCCCACTTGTACGATGCATGTCTTACACATTGGCTGAGGTGCACGCACACCACAATGTGGGGTCCATTGTGATGTTTGTGACTAATCCGCACCGTTCATCCGTTTTGTCAGCCCACATTAGGGCCTAGTCCTAAGAATGAGGAGAGTCCATGGCTTAGGTTGCCATATCATCTAAATTGTGGCACTTAAGTGCTAACCACCGATGATTTACGATGATCTGAGGTCCACACTTGTTATCAGAACCATTCACCTAACTGATGAGCCAATCAGGTCCCCTACCTATTCATGTTGGCATCATCTTACATGCAAATATATATATATATATATATATAATATTAATGGTCATTTATCAATTAATAAAGTATTTAATTGGTAATATTGTAGATAAATATCATTAATAATGTTCCAAGTGTGTTATAGTTAACTAATATAATATTCTTATATATCCATTATAATAACATTTGTAAATAATATTTTAGATTATATAATAAAAATATATTTAGATATTTGTTTGGTATAATACATTACTAGTTATTGATAAGCATTTATTTAAAATCATTAATACTTATACTATATTTTTGTGATTATGTATGCATATATTAGCATAATAAAATTTATGTTAAGTGATGTATATTTATATATATAATATAATACAATAATGTAGAGTTAAATTTAAAAATGTAAATACTAGTCAATGTACATCAATTATATGATAATGTGTTGGCATACAATTTATTTTATTTATAGTTTAAATAATATACATAATTTGAATAATTTAAGTAACATATGTATTATTATGAATAATTATAAAATTACTTTGTATTTTAATATATATGTATAATTACATCACATTTAAAATGAATTATTAGGGTATCAACTTAAGCTAGGCCACCCATCAGACTTTGAGGTAGATCTATAGCTCTAGGTTTAACTATCACTCGTACGATTAGATTCCCTTGCATCTCAGTTGGACGGTAGATCTCAAATCTCGTAGTTGCTCCACCTTCTCGACGGTTGCATTTAGGCCAGAGTGTGAATGTTCACATAAATCGGTGTTGTATTTATAATAAGTCGAGTTCTCATGGTAACACCCAAGTACAGAAAAGTACATGGTGTTACAAACCCTGCACCCAATAGCATGCGTACAACACCTTATGCAATTCATTTTGCGCACAACAGCTATTCTGCACAACAACCCTATGCACAATGCCTTACGCACAACACTTTGTGCACGGTGATTTATGCTTATAGATTCAGACATTAAATTTATTTATTTTTTCTTCTCAGCACTTTACGATACTTCCATTTCAGCTTAATGAATTTTTCTTCCTTTTGTGTAGGTTTCAAATGGCTAGCTCGAAAAGACCTCTCGCTTCCCCAAGTATTGCGGGGCCATCTGACCCACAATCTGCGGAAACCCATAATCAGAAAAGACTTCGCTCTGACTAGAATTATAGTTCGTTTTTCAAAGAACCATCTCCTATTATCATCAACTTTGTAGATCGTATTCAACGCCTATCTGAGCATATTTGCATGGGCATAATAATGAAGGAGATAGAGGGTCCCCCCTTTCAGGACAAGAATCTAATTAGGAAGATTGGTTAAAATGCACAACCAACTTTCGCACTAATGATAATCGTCCTCCTGCTACAGAGGCTTCTCCTCCCCCATCAGTCCCAAAAAGAGCAAGAGAAAAGAGCCAAGATGAAATTTTCCAGAAGAAGATTCGAGAACATAACCGGAGACGTTTCCAGAATGCTTGGGATTCAGTCAAGCTGGCTACTAAGGTAATTAAATTCTACAACCCGTATAAAGATGAGACCATTGCCCTACCCCTGCAACTTCAGTGCCACCTCTCCATCCTCTAGAGCGAACCGATAGACTATATGACACAGAACAAGCTCTTATATGTGTCTAATTGGGTAATCAAAGAGCCGTAAATTCTCGAGGGTTATGTCATATATAAAGGCTTAAATCAAAAGACTGGGGAAATAAGATACATGCGCTTTCTCATGCCATGTCACGACCCTCATTCCCTATATCATACACATTTCTTCGAGACGATTCAACAATGTTTCCGTCATCGTGACTCACTATGGGGTAAAGATGAATTCAGAACATGAGGTCTTTGGACCGTTTGTCCATACTACAGTGCTTAGACCAAAGTGATTTTAGAGAAATATAAAGATGTCCTTATTGCGGAAAGAATTTATCATGTCATAGAAGCCACTTCGGAATTTTTTCAAAAAGACACGATGATCTATAAAGGTTTTCTGAAATACTGGTCTTCTACTACGAATTCTTTCCATCTTCTAGTAGGAGAAGTAAGTATTACCCTATGGGATCTATATAGGATGGCAGGTCTACCAATCTCCAGGTCCTTTCTTGATGAATACGTTCCTTCAAATAAAGAGTTTGCCTTTGTCGCACCCAACAGGGTGCCCAAAATTACAGCATCAACAATTGAGCTTTTTCATGAGACATCTTATTTTGGTGATGTCCACAAGATTTCTCCTCTTTAATGGCTGGCGCTCTTTTCCTGATACTTAGTTAAGTATTTTAACCTTTTCCTTCCCTTTCAAACAACACTAAGCATTAATTACTCACTGGTCTTCTCCTTTTCTCTTTTTAAGTTCTCTGGTAGCCGTTGTACTGAAATAGAAGCCACTCGTAAGAAAATAAGGGGTCCAGCCAACTTCACCTCCAAAGCTAAACTAGCCGCTTTCTTGGCCTACTCGTTGAGCTTAGTTGTGCTTCCTAGTTCAAAGAGTTCAGATTCTATTCAGCCAACTCTATTTGTGGCAGCAGGTGTAATGGCAGAAGGCAGGAAAAGATATTCCTTGGCCCCTCCTATTTTATGTTCATTATACAGAGCTTTTGGTCATGCTGCAATGCACTGCTCAAGCCCAGTGCTAGGATTTTCATCTGCTTTCACTCCATGGCATTACTTCTCCGGATGGCTCGGTATCTATTTCCCTTGGGCATACAATGATCCGGAGAAGGCTTATGTCCACCCTAATCATCTGCCCTTGTGGCATTTTTTAAAGCGAAAAATAATAAGGAAGGGATATGAATGGATAGTGGATAGAATCGACAGTATGGAATCTATCGACTTCTTCCCTTTTTTTTTAGATTATCAGGCTGAAGACAAAGATGTGGAGGATAACCAAGAGTTAGCACCTATCGTAAGGACTTTCTTCCTCTGTATTCGTTCTTGCAGTCTTCCATTACTAGAAGGACTAGAATTCTGGCGAGAACCCTATTATCCAAGTTGGTTTGCTAGACAGTTTGGATACGATCAAGCCATGCCTCAAGCCAGCGAGGAGGTCACCCAATCAATGAGGAGTTATGGAATTGGTCCTTATAACTAGGCTCTGATATGGAAGTAACTCCTAACTAGAAATTTTGGTTCTCATTTTGTCCTCCCGGGATATAATCACAGAGTAACGGCTTCATATTCCTGGATGCGATGGTGGAGCCATCATTACTATTTAGTATGTAACTACTTTTCAGTGTATCATCCTATCTGGACTCCTCCCCCACGCTTAAGGAATTACAGACTGGAAGAAGGGATCGTGTATTTTTATGAGAAAGATCAGGCCGTCGTTCCAGGACAACTTCGTCGAAAAGCTTCTTTAGAGGAGCCCATCAGAGAGATAAAGCCCCCAAACACTCTAAAAGGCTGGATTACTTTTGGTTCTCCTCTAGATCTAATAAATTGGAGAGAAGGATCGACCACTCCTCACAATGAATTTGAAACTGCAGGGGGTGTTTTACCTTCCCCTACTTCTGTAAAAGAAAATCAACCTGCGGATCCTATTCCTGTTCTTCCTCTGGTTACAGAACCTATCCCTTCTGCAGCTTCTCAGCCTGCTGAATGTACGAATGCCAGTGTTATCCCCATTGTGGATCTTACAGAAGCCACAACCCATCATGGTACAGTCACCACTTCTCCAGCTGCTCATCGAATTGCTATTGCTACGTCTCCTATGACCTGCTCTCACACCAAGTCACTATCTCCTGAGGTTTTATCGCAACCAATTCCTTCTCCCTCCCATGGTGTGCGTCTTCTTCTTGTGAAGACTACCTATAAAGGAAAGCAAACCATATCGTAAGAAGACAGTTCATCAGAATATTCGGCGAATACTGCAAGTGACGATACATCTTCACCCACAAGCCTACCTGATGAAATATATGCTTTACTTAATGTAAATACTGATGCTGAGGTAGATGTTGGAGAAGATAGTGATGTCGAAGTTAGGTCTTCTCTTCCTGATGCTCCCGTTACTTAACCTGATACTTCTCATCGTATTCCAGAAACCTCCTTAGATAATGAAGAGCAGCTCGACTACGGGGAGTATGGTGGTACTCATGGTAGGAACATTTTCCTTTCTTTTGATGCTTCATATTCCCCTTGTATCATGGAAGCTGCTGATGTGGTTGCTCGCGAAACATCGACTTTAAGGGATGCAGGGGCTCAACCATCTGCTATGCAGGCAACAATAGGGAACGTACTTCTTCTTCCTGGTTTAGAAGAAACTTTGCCATCAGTCCTTGAAACATCCGATGCCCCTGCTCAGACTAGCAAGTCCCCTATTGCACATCCTTCTCCTCTTCAGCCGGTAGCTCGCAGCTTAGAATTTCATTCTGATTCGGTTGACATCCCTACTCTAAGCACTCTTGATTCAAGCACTATAGGAGCCCAGGAACTTTCTTTTAATGTTGCTATAACTACAAAAGTCCCCAGCTCTACGACACTTATAACCCATTTTTCCAGTTGCCCCTACTGTTGTTCCTTCCCTAGGTATATATATTTTCTTTTCTTATTTTATATCACCATTAAATGCGCATGTATTTTCTTTTGAACTTATATTCTCTATTCCTTATCTTTTAGTTTCAATCATGCCAACTCCTAGTGGCTCTGAAGAATCTAATTCGATGACTACGGCTTTTGATAAATTCTCTTTAGAAAAGGTGCCACCTCTTATGTTGGGGCTTTTCAAGAATGCGATTTCCGTCATTGTCAGTGCTTTTAAAGATCTAGCTCAATGACCCTTTTTGGATAGTGCTCTAGCAGTTCTCGCTCATTCAGCTCGCCTGACACATGGCGATGTTCAATGCCTTTACACTTCTTTGTCATAATTTTATGACTCTACAAAGAATTTGGAAGCAGTACGGAATATAGTCATTGCTCCGGAAATTCTAAGTCGCTAGAAAGAATTGGCGCTTCTTAAGGAGAAGCTCTCTTAAGCGGATGGTGTTCTTGCTAACTATGATATTGTTAGTCAGTCTCTCCATGAGAAATTGAAGGTTTCTGATAGAAATAAGGCAAACATTGGAGATCAAATTGCTTTTCTTGAGAAGAAGATTCTATTACTCAAAAGTCAATGGGAAGCAGAAAAATCAACTATTTGTCAGAATAAAGTAGAACTTGAAACAAACACTCAATTGATCGATACCGTACAAGCTGAACGGTCAAGAAATGGAGAGGTTGCTGCTTCTTTAGAATCTGAATTAATTGGGATCCCCAATCAGGCCAGCATGATCCTTGAAGCTGAGTGCACAACTGTTGTAGCACAGTCTCATTTGAAAGGAGAATTGCAACATTTCTTAGAGATATTGAATATAACTGAAGATTTGTAGGCATTGTAAGTAAATATTCTTTTTGTGTTATGATATATAAGCAACTTGCACAATTTTATTACTGAAGATCTATAGATGTTTCATGTAAATATTTTATCAAATATTTCAAGCTATTTTGCTTTTCCTTCATAAATTTCTACATCATGAATCATTTTAAGCATGCTTATCTGTACGATAGTTTCAACATGACATTTTATCAAAGCACTATTAACAAAATCACCACATATTATGATTGTCAGCATGGGATTCCCCTCTGTGATTTTGTTTTGATAGGCGGTGCTAGATTTTAGTTTAATTAGCTAGCCACACATAGTTTAAACTCTTGAGTAGTTGGAGCAATCACGGCCGTGAATGGGATTTACGCACAGGGATGGCCACAGTAACTCTCTAGAGTTCGCGAGGCTTTACCAGGCTACCTTAGGTACCAAATCTGAGGTTGTCGGTCCATCAATGAGTATGTTTATGCCCTTCCTCATGAGTTAATATCAAAATCAAACCAGGGATCTGGGTTTTCTTCGTCCGTGAGTTCGGACCCATTCCTGGGAGGGTATTTTCGTCCTTGTCCATGATGTAGTCAAAGAGCTCACAAACGGCATTGGTCTCACGTGTGACTGGCCATTTTAAGACTTTTTGGCCTTTTAGGGCTTTTAGTTGCTGGTTCTGTCCGCTGCCCGCATGGGTATGCACATGATGACCTTCACTGCTGCCCGAATGGCGAAAGCGATAAGTCTTATGCGTAGTTGGTCGTGCAAGGCTTGGCTAGGCTGCCTTAAGAAGTATGCTACCATCGCTGTCATCAACTTTATGTGCAGTTAGCTGTATAGTTCATTTTATTGCCATGATCGGTGAGTCAATAATTGATATTTTGTCGTCGCTGATGATGTTCTGAGAACATCCATTTTATGTTTTTTTTTTTAAATAGCATATCAGCTTGGCAATGCTAGCAAATTTGATAAAACAAGCTTATATAAGCAATTGCTGATGACAGCGATAATTGCTGATATTGGCGATAATCATCATCGTTTGGCGATCTTCAATGCGTGGCAACAATTGTTAATGCTTCTGATACGTTTGAGAAGCTTCATTAAAAAATACTCACTTTTTATTCTTTCTTATAAGGGGAAGTACATGACTTTGTCCTTTGCAGGTCTCTCTTGCTCATGGAGATAAAATATATGGTTGTGCCTATAGAGGCTATTTCATCATTTCTCTTTCATAAGTGATTGCCCCCTTTTGATATAGAAGAATTATCTTTATAATCTTCTAAATCAAAATTTCTCCTACTGTCAGGAGTAATATTTCTTGATGAAGCGAGCATTGGTCAGTATACTGATGCCTCGTCCGTCTTGATCTGTTACCCTATACGCCCCATTAGAGTAAACTTCAGCTATTACATACGGACCGTCCCATTTAGGGTCAAACTTACCCCCTGTTCTTCGAGTAACTACTATCGGCCTTTTCAACATAAAAACCAAATCCCCTTTCCTGAAAGATCAGTGTTTAACCTTTTTATTGAAGGTAGCAGAAACTCTAGCTTAATATAATTGTAAGTGCTGTTGAGCTGCCGGTCTTTTTTTGTCAAGCAGATCCAGCTCCTTCATCCGTATCTTTGCATTTTCGTCATCTGTAATTGATAAATGCACTGCTACCCTTAGTGAAGCGACTTGTATCTCGATCGGCACAACAGCTTCCACACCATAAATTAAGAATACTGGATAGCTTGTGTTGTTGTACGATGCATTGTTCTATAGACCCATAGAGCTTCTTGCAGTTTTTCATCCCACTCATGCTTATTCTCGCTCATCGTTTTCTTCAATATTTTTACAATCGTCTTATTAAGTACTTCAACCAGCCCATTAGCTGGTGGATAATAGGGTGTTGAGAATGACTATTGGATCTTGAATTTCTGACATAACTTCTCCATCCCCCTGTTCTTGAAAGGAGTGCCGTTATCTGTAATGATTCTCTTTGGGATACCATGGCGATATATTATCACATGCCGAATGAAATTAACAATATCTTTCTCTTTAACACTTCGTAGTGCAACCGCTTCTGTCCATTTGGAAAAATAGTCCATTGTTGCTAATATATACTGTTTTTTCTCTAGACGACGGTGGATTTATGGGGCCAATGACATTAAGTCCCCATGCGGCAAAAGGCCAAGAAGTAACTGACTGATGAAGATATTCAGGAGGGACATGTATAATGTCTCCATGAATTTGACACTCATGTCACCGCTTTGCATAATCTATTGCGTCTTTAAACATTGTCGGCCAATAGTATCCCATCCGGTGCACTCGGTGGAACAAATTCCTCCCAGCTTGATGTGCCCCGCATTCCCTAAAATGTGCTTCTTGTAGCACTTGGCTTGCCACTTCATTTAGACATCACAATGATATTTCATTATAAGATCTTTTGTATAATTCCTTATTACACAAAATGAATGTTTTTTACTTTCTGCTTAATTTGTAATTTTTCTTCTGGATCTTCTGGCAAGATGTCATACTTGAGATAGTCAATGAATGACTAATGCCAATCATCTATCGTCACTTCTAAGCATGATATCGGTAGGGCTTCCATTGTTTTACCAATTACCTCTACTGAAGGTAAGAATCTTCTCTCTTCGATTGTTGCTTGCAGGGGACTTCAATTTGGGCAAGATAACGCTATCGTGGTATATGCTTAACTTCAACGTTCAAAAATTTCTCCAACAAATCTGTGCTCTTCAATAGTATGGTAGAAGTTCCGGTTTCCTTATTTCAAACTCTGTTGCCACTTGACTTATGACTAGCTTAGAATCCCCATAAATCTGCAAGTCTTTTATTCCTAGTTCACTAGCTATCAAAAACTTAATGGGATATGTTCGAGATATCAGAGTTATATCATGGGACAAACAATAATATCTTAATTTTTGAACTGCAAACACCAATGCCAGGCATACTTTTTCGATAGGCATATAGTTGCATTCTACACCGATCAATGTTTGACTTAAATAATAAAGTGCTGCTTCTTTTCCATAATCATTCACTTGTGCCAGCAGGGCTCCTAGTGAATTCTCAGCTGCTGATATATACAAAATGAGGGGCCTTCCTTTCATGGGGGCTGCTAATACCGGAGGTTGTTTCAATAATTCTTTTATCGAATCAAAGGCATTCTAGCAGGATTTATCCCATATGAATTTTGTTCCTTTCTTCATCAGATGAGAGAACGGTTGACATCTTCCTGCTAGGTTTGAGACAAAGCCGCGGATATATGCTAACTTGCCCCTGCAAACTTTTTAACTCTTTTAACGTTTTTAGAGGGGGCATATCTTGAATAGCTTGAACTTTCTCTGGATCTATTTCGATACCCCTATTTCTCACTACGAAACTAAGGAATTTTCCCGATGAAACTCCAAATGCACATTTTGCCAGGTTCATCTTCAACTTTTTTTTTCTGATTCGGCGTAAGACTGATGCCAAATGTTCACAATGCTCCTCATGATGATTCGACCTAATCACCAAGTCATCCACATAATACTCAACATGCTTATGCATCATGTCTTGGAAAATATTTGCATTGTCCTCTGATATGTTGCTCCTGCATTCTTGAGGACGAATGGCATGACCTTATAATAATATATCCCCAATGGAGTTCTGAAAGTCGTCGCCTCCTCATTTTCAGGCACCATTCGTATTTGATTGTAGCTGGCGTAACCATCCATAAAGGACATGACAGCATAATGTGTAGTATTGTCAACTAACATTTTAGTTATTAGCAGTGGAAAATCATCTTTTGGATATGCTTCATTCAAATCTCTAAAGTCTTCACAAACTTTTATCTGCCCATTCTTTTTCTTTATTGGGACTATATTTGATTTCCATCTGGGGTATTTAACTTCTCTGATGAATCCAACCTTTATCAGTTTGCTTATTTCTTTTTCTATCTTTAGGACTAAATCTAGGTGAAACCACCTCTGTGTTTGCTTAATGGGTCTCTTGTCTTTAGAGATATTTGGTCGACGTATTGCTATTATCGGCTCTAGACCTGGCATTTTCGCAAACGTCTAAGCAAAGACATCTTTATTTTCCTTCAAGAGACTAATATATTAATCAGCTTCTTCTTCTGATAAACTGGCACTTATGAAAGTATTCCACGGTTCCTTCTCAGTTCCCAAATTTATCTCTCTCAAGTTGTCGATCATCGGTTGCCCTCCATCCTCCATTTACTTTGAAGCTGTCTCGGGTTTGCTTATTATATTAAGGTCCGTTTCTCCTATCTGTCTGGCTACCGCCATATTCACCAAAGATTCTGCCCCCAGTCCTCGGAATTTTTCTCATTTCTTTTGATTGACCTCGATTGGAACCTGAATTCCTTTTTCATAATTTAAACCAATAGGTTCTTCGTGGTCAAAGCCCATTTTCTTCATGATTTTTTGACTTGCCAAGCTATATCTTTCCAACTCTTTGGGCATTAAGCTTCCATTTTCCATTCCACTGCTGACTGCTTTATCTTGTTTTATTTCTAAGGAAGCATAGAAGTTGATCGACTCTGGATACCTTGTACTGGGTTTAACATAAAACCTTTTCGGAATAAGAGGAAACGGCCTACTCCTCTCAGCATATGAGAGCGGTACTATATAATTTACTTACAAAATCTCCAATTGTTCAGGTGATAGCAACGTCAATGGTGGTTGCCCTGGCTGTTGCAGATGTTTCGGGACAAAATAGAACTTCTTCTTTGCCTTCTCTGCTGCAGGCGACTTCGTTCATTTTTCTTTCACAATTTTCATGTAAGCATTTTCTTGGACTTTGTTCTCATCATTTTCTTTCTCTTCCTTACTGGCAAACGCATCATAATAATTAGCATCTGTGAAAAATGCTTCAGCTTCTATATATGGTCCTGCATCGGCTAAAACTTTATGATGTACCTCGTCTTTGCAGTATTTGAAACACTGGTACAGGGTAGAAGGTATGATGCCATTTTGATGCATCCACAGTCTTCCTAGAAGGAGATTATATGTAGTCACTGCAATTGTGATCTTTCCAAGCGCACACTGTCCATCTTGATTAAAGCCCTGTATCATCATTCCACTAGGGCAACAAGTTTACAGTAGACCCGTTATCGAGCATTATTCTTTTTACTTGCTTTCCACGAATATAACCCATTATCATTATCAGCCTATTATGTTCCTCATCATAGACCAGGTCTTCATCAGAGAAGGAGATAACCGATAGACAATCTTCTTGTTTCTCATTTTCTATTTCAGTGAGCAGCACTTCCCTTATACTTTCATCAGATAAGGCTTTAATTAGGCTTTATCGGGAGTCTTCTGACAACTTTAGAGCATCATAAACACTCAATCGAGCTGGAATGCCTTTTAAGTGACTTACAATATCATAAGTCATGTTCCCTATCCTCCTTTCCCTTTTTCATTTCATCACTGTTATTGTTGTTGGCGTGACCCTTGGCTACTTCCACTTTTGGTTTTTTACTTTTCGGACTTGGTGGGCAGGCCATCTTTTTCCCTGATCACAAGGTAGTTATGGCAACTTTTCCTGTTGTTCCTTGATCATTCACTCTTGTCCTTCCCTGATAATCTTCTCGGATGGTGAGTACGTTTGCTGTCGCCCTTCTGTCTCTTTCTTTCTCTTTACTGACTATTATTTTGCCCTTGTTTATCATCCTTTGTATAATACACTTTAGTGTATAGTAATTTTCTGTCGAGTTCCCTACTAGGCGGTGATAATGACAGAAGTCTCTTTCCTTTGTTTTAGATGCTTCCTTGGGATGTTTTGACAGTGGCAATTCAATTGTTCCAGCTTTTAGCAACTAATTCATCATGGGGAGTACGTCCTCTTTTCAAATGTGAAACCCTCATAAGAATTCAATGATCAGGGTCTTTTGTCATAAAACCTTCCTCTGGGGCGACTCAGCTCTTCTTTCCTTTTTGTCCTTTTGCCTTTCACTTCTCTTTCTTCTTGGTTCCTCTTTTCGTGATCAACCATATTAATGATCAACTTTTGAGATCCTTTTCTAACCATTTCATAATTGAATGCCAGCATCTTCCGAGTCATTAATTCTAGAGCATGCACTTTTGTAGCCAAGTCACGGAAGGTTTTGATGTCTGCGCTGGTAAGACCAAATGCTATTCCAGTTTCCATAGAGTTCAGGCACATTTTCACCTATTCTTTCTCTTCTGGTAATTGCCTGCAAGAAGCTCCCAAGGTTTTTCATCTGTTTATAAAATTTTCCACTAACTCTCCTTCTCTCTGTCACCGAAGCTAGTTTTGTGATACTGACATCACGCTTTGATAAGAAGAAATTTGACATGAACCCGTCCTGCATTTGCTCTCATGTTCTTACCGACCCAGGCATTAAGCTAGCATACCACATGAATGCTTTATTCGTTAGAGAAGAACCAAATAATCGGAGACAATATTGGGGTACTGCGGAGAAATTCCTCATACTGGTGATGAGTGCATCAGGTGTTCTTTTGGTGATCCATCCCCGTTGAACTTTTGAAAGTTAGGATGTTGAAAATTTTTCGAGAATGGGATATCCTCAACTTCTCTCGGGTATGGTGTTCAATATCTGAATCTTCCTGTGCCCTCACATTCTCTCTCTGACCTAACTGCTTCTTCAACGACTTGTCGTACTTCATGTGTCATTATTCTCATCGTGGGAACAGATCCATGCGACCTGGTCCTTGGTAGCTGCGACCCTTCGAGGTGTTGCTCTCTTTCATTCTCATTGTCAGTCGCTAGGGGTGTTTGCCATTCGGGCAACATTGTGTGTGAGAATTGTTAAGGCTTCTCTGAGATGTCTGCATTCTTCCATTAGAGCTTTCTGTGCTTCTACCATTTCATTTACACAATCCTCTGTAGTTGCGTATTTTCCTGGTTTGTTCTAGTGATGTGTACTATGGCTTCTCCACTCTTTGATGAAGTTGTAGTTGGAGTGGAATAAGAATACATCGACGTAAGAGGGCTCACGAAAAGAGGAGAGGATGGGGTTTCGTTCAACTTCTCCGTGCCCCAATTGTCATTGATTGATCGGGATGAAACAGACACCAATGAGCTTACTAACAGTGCTTTGCCCTTTTATTCTTTTGTCCACCTAGCTTTTGGGGTCATCAAAACTGGGAAATCATGCGACGTTAGCTACGAAAGTCCTCACTTGGGGTATAAAGCAGGGGGGAGAGTTCAGGATTGTTCCTGGCCGCATTTTGTGTTATTGGACCCCTAACTCTTCTTAGTGGCAAACTTGTCCTTACTACAATTACATTCTGAGCCCTTGTCCTTCTGTGACTGATGACGATCCATTCATCTCTCTCTCTCTCTGTACTACTAGTGAAGTGGTCACAACTGTAACAGTTGCTTGTGATTCAGTTTGGTTGTTTATTACCACTTTCCCTTTACTACATCCAGTTTGTTTATTAGCATATTCCACAACAAATCTTGTCATGGTGAAGTAGAAGATCGTATTTCCTTGAACAACTGCCATCGATTGGTTAGTTACAATATTCTCTCTCCTGTCGCTCATATTCACGGAAATAAAAAATTAGTACTTATATTAAGTCGTATTCTATTTTTAAGATGAAAGGTAGGATGTTCCCATTGAGAGTCACCATTTTGGCGTCTTGAAGATGCCAAACAATTATGATTATCTCCCATGTGGTTCTTAGGTCAATATTCAAGAGAGTATGAAAATCTCCCCAGCAGAGTCGCCATTTTGTTTTAAATAAGAAATAAAAGTATTTTGTTTTAGGGAAATTCATTCACTTGTTAATTAACAAAAGAGGACAAAGAAGCCAATCACATTATTTTTCATTTCGAGTTCTTTTACATCCTTTTTTCCCTTTGATTCTAAATAGAATATTTAGAAATTACAATATAAAAGCGATATTTAACATCAACATGATACATAAATGTATCAAACATTAAAACATAGTGTTGAATGTTGCATTAGAAGCCATTGCGCATGAACAAAAACTTTGGTGCACTGTCAAAAACCATTGTGCCACTATAAGAAGCCATTTACGTGGTTGGAAGCCATTGTGCACGGACTGAAGTCATTGTGCGCTGGCTACCATTGTGCGCTGGCTCCCATTGTGCACCAGAGATGTTGTGCGCTAGCCCCTGTTGTGCGCCAGTAGCATTGTGCGCCACACAATGCCTATTCCGTACAATGATGATGGAGCTCTACCTCTCTCACTTCAAATCTTCCTTTGCTTCTCGATTGGCTACCTTTGACCCCTCTCTGACAGGTTGGGGGTATTTATAGCCCTCTCGCATGTGAGAACATGCCACATAGTGGTCCCCTTTGAGTGATCCCCCTTTATGCGGAACCCATTATGCGGAACCCTTTGTGTGTAAATGAATGTGCGGAACTCCTTGTGTGGAATCCTTTGTGCGGATGCTATTGTGCGTTCATCTGTATTTCAAGATCTATTTTTGCAGTACGATTCACACACAATGATTTGAGCACAATAGTTTGCGCATAATACTTTGCGCACAACTATTTGCGCGCATCAGTTTGCGCACAACACTTTGTGCACAACTATTTCCGCATTTTAGTTTGCACACAACAATTCTTCTACCTTTTCCTCTCTATCTTGTGCCTCAACAGGGACCCACCTACACGTGTGACATGTGTGGGGTGGGACCCCTTGATGTATGCATTTAAATCCACACCATCCATTTTAGATGGTGGGCCAGTGCTGAAGGCGTCAGCAAGTTTTGTTGATCTGGCCGCGAGGCTGTGTTATATCTAGACTGTTCACCCATTGTAGACATGGACCCACCCATATGTGTGGGGTGGGCCAACCTTGATGTATGCTTTACATCCACACCATCTATCCATGGGACGGTGCTGGCTCACTTAATGTAAGTGCTTTATCCATGCTATCTTTCTGTGGGCCACACCATGATGTATGTGGTGTATGCACACCGTCTAGCAAATCTAGACGATGGACCACACCTAGATGTATTTATTATATCCACATCATCCAGGGGGAGGGGCTCACCCTGGTATATGTGTTTTACCCAAGCCGTCCACCTGTTTTGCTAGTATGGACCACCATGATGTATTTATTTCATCCACACCATCCAGATTATGCTGGACTATGCTGGACAATGTTTGGACAATGCTGATTTACATGGACAATGTTTAGACAGTGTTGATCATTATTAGTGAGCCATGTACCCCATAAAATATAGTGTATAGTGATATACATGTTGCACCTCCAACAATTGAAATGATTTTTGGTGTAATTCAAGCTCTCACTTAAGGCCCATTGGTGCGGCCCACTCATTGTATATGAGGCCCATTGATGCAGTTATTGATGCGGCCCACATGTTATGTATTTAAGGCCCATGTGTAGGGCCTACCTATTGTGTATATGAGGCTCATTGAGCGGCCCATTGTGATATATGTTAGGCCCATGTCATACGGCCCATTATGACCATTGTGATGTGTATTAGGCCCATGTCATGTGGCCCATTGTGATGTGTATTAGCCCCATGTCATGTGGCCCATTGTGATGTGTATTAGGCCCATTTGATAAGGCCCATTGTGATGTATTTGTGGCCCGTATGGCAAGGCCCATTGTGATGTATTTGTGGCCCGTATGGCAAGGCCCGATGTGGTGTATATGTGGCCCTTGAGTGAGGCCCAATGCAATGAATGTGTGGACTGATGTAATGTGTGATTTCACTATAATGTATGTAATGATGTTTATGTGAGTCATTGCTTGGGAGCGATGTTGGTTAAATGTCCACATTGATGGGCAATGATCCCCATTGTGACCTTCCCTTGGGCCCATTGTGAGGCCCATTCTTGTTATGAGTAGGCTGTCTATGCCCATCCTTGATATGAGAAGAGTACACCATCATCTTATAACATGCTTAGTATAGTGCGCATCATATGTAAGCTTAATGTGAGGAGTGATTGATTATAGCACATGCCATTGGGTAGATTATTATAGGACTCCGTGATAGGAGTTGTCCATATGAGCGCACGGTATGCGCAGGATTGCTACATAACTGGATAGTGTGGCTCATGCATCTCGCATTGTGTGATATGACCATCGTATGCCTTAGCAACATTAAAGCCGTAACCTCCATAGGCATGTCGTGGATGGCTAAATGGGACACCAAAAATCTTTTCATATGGGGTGTTATACATATCCCTAGGTGAAAGTCCTTAAACCAGCTCAAGGAATGGGTCCGCTATCGATGATTCAGGCTCGATATTGGCGGGCGGATAGTGAGGTATCTTTCACTCACCTTGTTGCACATGATGGGTCGGCAACCTGGTTTGGAGTGTACTAAACCCCGGTGATGATCCCAGAGATGTATAGTATGATATGTGGACTTACTGAGTAGGAGTTGTATACTGAACATTTTACTCATTCATTCACTATCCACTCGGGCTGGTGGTGTGCAACTATTTGTTACGTGTGCCTTCACAATGGCCAGGATTTCGGTTGGGGTGCACAACTAACCTGAGATCAGGAGTTTACCACATTGAGTCTGACTATCCAAATTTAGGTATGGGACTGGTTTGGATATAAGTCCCTTGTGGTGGACCCCGTAGACTACGATACTACGTACTATCATCCCGACTTCACACTCCTGCTTGGTCATTTCATTTGCATCACATATTAAATTGCATCCTCAGCACAACATTTGGTTTATTGTGCTTCTGTATTGCATAATCTGATTAAGGTTGACGATATTCGTGGACTCAGTATCTAATATTTGGCTTACTATGCTCCACATTACATAGCTGATCTACATTGCTTCCTCAGTATATGATATTGGCTTATTATGAATTTACATCGCATAGCTTGGATAAGGCTGATGGTATTTATAGGCTTGTAGTATTTTCACTTACATTGATATCTATATGCTTGACACTTACCTTGTGCACACACTTACACCACCCCCTAAGCTTTCTATAAGCTTATGCAAGATAGATGCGTGTAGGTAATGTTAAGTCGTAGTAGCGTTGAGCTTGGAGCGTGCAGCTATCTTCTGGAGCTTTGATTTTAACATATGTATTTCCCTTTTCAGCATTGTATTCAGCTGTTTATATTAGTGGATATGTGACGATGATGTTGTCTTTGTGATTTGGGTATACTTGTGGTTATGCTTCTTACGAGATAAATGTATGCTAAAAAATTCTCCTTGTAGGATCCCAGTATCAGAACCTGGTGTATAGGCGCTGAGAGCCAAGAATGGGGTACTGCGGATGTTGTCAGCACCGGATTCAACAATTGAGAATTTTGTGGGCCCGTTTTTCGAGTTTGGGGCGTGACAAAGATAACCTCTGAAGATCAGAAAAAGACTACATTTACATGTCCCTATGACACCTTTGCTTACCGAAGGATGCCATTCGGACTATGTAATGCCCCTGCCACCTTTTAGCGATGTATGATGAGTATCTTTTCTAATATGGTGGGGCAATATCTAAAGGTCTTCATGGACGGTTTCTCCATCTTTGGTCCATCTTTTAGCGAGTGCTTAGAAAGTCTTAAATGTGTGCTGAAAAGATGTGAAGAAAAGAATTTGGTACTCAATTGGGGAATTGTCCTTAGACATATCATCTCGTCTAAAAGAATCGAGGTATATAAGGCTAAAATCGATCTTATCTCTAACCTACCTCCACCCAAGAACATACAAGACGTACGATCCTTCTTAGGACACATAGGGTTTTGCAGAAGATTCATAATGGACTTTAGTCTCATCTCTCGTCCTCTATATAATCTACTTTTAAAGGATGCACTATACGAGTGGACTGAGCAATGCTAGGAAACTTTCACTAAGCTAAAAGGCATGTTGACCACTGCACCTATCATACAACCACCCGATTGGAGCCTTCCTTTTGAACTCATGTGCGATATGTCTGATTATGCTCTTGGGGAAGTTTTAGGCCAGAGAAAAGAAAATAAGCCTTACATTATTCATTACACAAGTAAAACTCTAAATCCTACCCAAGTGAACTACTCGACTATGGAAAAAAGAACTCTTAGCCATAGTGTTCGCTTTGAAAAAATTTAGGTCATACTTGATCGGATCTAAGATCTTTATTTACACAAATCATACAGCACTCAAGTATCTTCTTACTAAGAATGATGCTATGCCCCGCCTAATAAGATGAATCCTCCTACTCCAAGAATTTGATTTAGAAATTAAAGATAAAAGGGAGTAGAGAACGTAGTGGCTGACCATCTTTCCTGCCTTAATCCCCCTGATTCACTTGAGATGGCACATATTAATGACATGTTCCCTAACGAACCACTGTTCAGAGTCTCTCATTCACCTTGGTTCGTTGATATTGCTAATTATCTTGCCACGGGTTTCATATCGACACATTAAACTACATAAGATAAGAAAAAAAATTCACCGAGGTGCGCAACTTCTTCTAGGATGATCCATATTTGTTTAAATATTGCCCAGACCAAATATTAAGGAGATGTGTGCCAGACGATGAGTATCAGAGTGCCATCTCCTTCTGTCACTCACAGGCCTATGGTGACCACTTTTCTGCTAAAAAGACTATGGCTAAAATTCTGCAGTGTGGCTTTTACTGGTCCATTATGTTCAGGGACACTCATGAGTTTTACAAGGCTTATAAGCGTTGTCAGAAATTGGGAGCATTGTCTTGTCGAAATATAATGCCCTTGAACCCCATTCCTATTATAGAGGCATTTGATTGCTAAGGTATCGATTTCATGGGACCATTCCCCCAATCCTTTGGAAACCTCTATATTTTGCTTGCCATAGACTATGTCACTAAATGGGTTGAAGCGATTCCGTGCCGGAACAATGATCATCGTACGGTCATTAAATTCTTAAAAGAGAACATCCTTTCCTGGTTCAGAACGCCTCGAGCCATCATTAGTGATGGGGGCTCACATTTTTTTAATAGACCATTTAAGAGTTTAATGAAGAAATATGGTGTCTCTCATAAGGTGATCACCCCATACCACCCACAGACGAGTGGGCAAGCTGAGATTTCCAATAGGGAGATCAAACACTTTTTGGAGAAAACGGTTAGCCCCGATCGCAAGGATTAGTCAATCTAATTGACCGATGCTTTATGGGCTTACCGTACTGCATTTAAAACCCCTATTGGAATGTCTCCCTTTAGACTCATCTATAGGAAGGCTTGCCACTTGCCTGTGGAGTTAGAACATAGAGCCTATTGGGTGATCAAAAATCTGAACTTTAATCTGGACAACACTGG
This sequence comes from Magnolia sinica, assembly GCF_029962835.1. NCBI lineage: Eukaryota > Viridiplantae > Streptophyta > Magnoliopsida > Magnoliales > Magnoliaceae > Magnolia > Magnolia sinica. The sequence goes on from NC_080580.1 coordinate 59,546,645, forward strand.
CTTGCTACACAAACTTCAGTTAAATGAACTTGAAAAAATCCGGAACGATGTGTACAAGAACTCAAGAATTTACAAGGACATAATGAAAGCATTTCATGACCAACACATTCTTCAAAAATCATTCACACCAGATCGGAAAGTCATTTTGTACAATTCCCAGTTACATCTCTTTCCGAGTAAGCTCCGATCTTGTTGGACCGACCCTTTCACCGTTATCAATGTTTATCCTCATGGGGTTGTTGAGATTCAAAATCTAGATAATGGCAATGATGTTAAAGTAAATGGACATTGATTAAAGCTATTTGTCGAGAAATTTGATTTAGAGGACATGTACATGCCCCTGAATGATCCTGTTTACCAGGATTGATCTCCTAGTCTGATGGAGGTATGGTAGGTTTACTGCTTTCATAGGACTAGGGTTGTTTGCTTTTTATCGTTCTAGGATAATTGGCTTTATACCATTAGGATAGTTTGCTTTCTAGTTGCTCTAGGATAGTAGCTTTTTATGCTGACCCACTTTCACATTGAGATCTCTTTGGAAAAAGCCTCATGATTGCTTCTTCAGGTACTATCTTTCCATCACTTCTCCTTCAATTTCGTTGTCTCATGTTCATTGCATGCTTATATCTTTTACATTAAGGGCAATGTAGATTTTAGGTTGGGGATGGGAGATTAGGTTACCTAATCAGTAATTTCTTAGTCTTGAGCAAAAATTGTGATAATTTTTTCAATTTTTTTTAGAAATTTTTGTAAATTCGAAGTGATTATGATGACCATCTTTAATTTAGAAGTATAAAATACGTAATGTTAATAATTTATGACTCTTAGATTTAGTTATCTGTTAGATTTCACAATTAAATTTGAATTGTTAATCCATGATTATAAGTTTTAAACATTGATTGAGTCATGATTTCACATGTCGCATCTAGCTTATACATTAAGGTTTCAGTTCAATATTGAATTATTAACCTGATAATCACTAAGAATGAAAGGAACCAACCTGGGAATTTGTCCATTATGTTTATTGAAAAAAAAAAATAGAGAAGAATATCTAGCTAAAAAACAGTTGTCTTCGAAAGTGGCTACCTGTTAAAGATCTTTAAAAAGGTTGACATAGCGTGAAAGCCATCGATGGAAAAATCAAAAGCTGGAAGAATAAAAAGGGTGAACTGTAAGGCAAGTTTTAGTTTAGACTGGGTTATTCAGGAATGCACTGTTTGATTATCAATGTCATCAGGAAAATTGATGATTGGACCTTTAATTGTGATACGCTGAGGTTACACTATACACCCATGAAACTCAATGTTTAGAATTGTTTTAATCAATGGATTAATACTTTGAAATTGACTATGAGGTTTACCATGCGCTTGAGTCTAGGAGAAAGTAATGCCCAACATTCATGAATCTTATAATTCCATTGACTGGATTGTTTTTCAAAAATCACTCGGGTTTATAGAAATTGTCCTGTAATTCTTAGAATATTTTTCACATACTTTGCTCGGGACTAGCAGAATGCTGGTTGGAGATTGTGTTGAGGGTCAAATATTGCATATTAGACCCCAGTTATTGCTTGATTTTACGAACATGATAATGTATAACGTCCTATTTTAATCGTGTTTATGTTGCAAGGTGAATTTAGGAGCCTGGACTGAAAAGGGTAATAAAAGCATGGATTTAATGCTCAGAAATCACCAAGGCAAGGTACAGGTCTTAGGGGATCGAGATCGAAGAATTTACACGCCAAAGATCCAAGAAAATCAAGTAATTGAAGTCATCCTAAATGCAAAATCAAAGGGTTCCCACCATCCATTTGGCTCAAAACTTTATATCTAGCCTGAGGACCCTAAATTAACCACACACGTTGAATTTCAGCCATTGGATCCTTATGGAAGTGGCCCAACGGCTAGATCAGCCCATAAAACACTAATGTGAGGCCCACCTGATATCTAGACATGCTTTAATTTTGGTCTCAACCCCTTAAATTAGAAGAGAAAGCAGATGGCTGGAGTAGAATTCTCATAAACATCACAATGGGCCCCACGTTCATGGGTATGTGTACATAGAAGGTGCACAATTGTAGTGCACTGGACTGGAAAATCCATTCAAAGTCGGTTTGACCTGACTTTCCAAATTCGAGAGAGAGCCTCTCTTTCCTCTCTTTGATCCGTGTGAACGAACGTCCAGTGGGACGTTGCTGGCCCACCATCAAGATGCAGACAAGAAATCTGAACCGTCCATCGTGTCCCGGAGAGGATTTCAACCAAACCCTTCATATTCTTGTACAACCATGCACAAGAACGAGATTGCAAAGATAGAGAAGCTATGTAAGAGCTATAGTTTATAGCCCTTTTTGTTGTCAAATTTATGGTGCCAATGACACTGTTATGCAGCTTGCATCTGTGAAAAACAATGCTCTACTCAAGATCATCTTTGTTTGACAAGCACTGTTCACAAGTCAAGAATCTCAAGAAGCTTTCAAGTTCAACCTCAAGATCTCAAGAAGCTTTCAAGTTTGAGCTCCATCAAGATTTCAAGCCTTGCTACTTTCAAAGGTCTCTTGTCTCTAAGTTTCATTGTCCTTACTTCACTATTGAGGTATGACTGACCTTAGGTTGACCTTTAGAGTAGGTCATTCTGGATACATAATTCATATGTTTTATATATGTGAGTTTAGGCTGTTCTAAGACTAGTCCTGGACTTTGTTCGACTAGTCCTAGCACTGCTTCAACCTGTCTAAGAATTTTCTAGATCAGTCGTAAGGTTGTTGCAAAATTTGGATATTTTCTTTTTGGCTTCGACTAGTCTTAGGGTTTTTTCGACTAGTCATATGAACAGTGTCGACTGTTTCTTCGACCTGTCGTAGAGATACGACTCAATATACAGCGTTGAAGATTGGCAAGCTTCGACTAGTCATGTGAAATCTACGACCACCTACGACCAGTCGTGAAACTGCCAGATCTTATCGCGCTTGAATTTTCAAATATCTGTTGGTTCTACGACCAGTCGTAGAGTTCTTTAGACCAGTCGAAGATGTGATTTGCTCACCTATAAATAGAACACGAATCTTAAAATAAAATATGAAATTGAAGCTAATTTAATTCAACCTTCTGAGAGACAAGTCTGTGCTTCATTTTAAGCTAAGTGTGCATATTTAATATTCTCTTTCTTTACCTTTCCTTATTTAATTTTGTTCCTATATTCCAATCTTATTTGAAAAGTGGAATTGCTGTATTCCGTCTTCTTAGAATCAAAATCAAATAGAGTACACCCAATTGGTTTAATTTAAAATCTGTTAGAACTTAGAACCATTACAAAGTGAGTATTGGACATTGAACTTTGACATTCAAATCTCTACTCCGACTTGGTTCTTCTAGGCTACTACAACGAAGGAGAAAGTCATGTATTTTACATTTATGTAATTTACTTTCATTTGATTTTTCTTTTGGGATTTACTAGAAAAATCTCATTATATTGGTTATCTGAGGAGAGCCAGGAAAACTCAGAAGGGGGTTTTTTTTAATTGTGTAAGCCCATAGAGAAAAACACAATTGTGAAGGTTTTGGGTGAACCTGGAAAACCTATCTTTGATAGTGAACGTTGATATCCCCTGTGTGAAGATATTAGGAGTGGAGTAGCGCTGTGTGGCTGTTGTTGAACAATTGGTGTACACACAGGCGAACTACTATAACTCTTTGTCTTGTGGTTTGAATGCTTGCTTAAGTTTTATATCTCTTTTCATTCAGATTTGTGGAATGTATGTGTGGATGTGAATGTTGTAAAATTTACATTTGAAGCACAGTGGGAATGTTTTAATAATTTAGTTTTAAATTCCTGCAATTTATTTCAATTCCTTGCTATTTATTTATTCCTCTCCGGTTTGAGTTTTTGATACAAGGGACATTCTAGAAATAAGGTTGTCCTATCATAAACCTTTGGTTTTTATGGTGTAAGGTTGCCCTTAGAACTGAATTCGTATCAACCTCTCAATACTTGTTTAGTGAGGTTACTTTTATTTCAGCATTGTGATTTGATTTAGTTTATTTGGCTATCTATCTTTCTTTTTTTCGCTATTAAAGTTTTATTTTGGCATCGTCCTATTCACCCCCCCCCCCCCACCCCCCCTTTAGGACATATAGCTAGGCCATTTTAAGTGGTATAAGAGCCTAATAGCTCGCTCTTATTGCTTTTTATTTGGATTTAATTTCTAAGCTATCGATCTAAGCTATATATAAGATGTCAAATTTTGATAGCCTATCAGTCACTAGGTCTCCACCCTTGATGGCTCCAACTATGCCTATTGGAAAGCCAGGATGAGGATCTTCCTCAAATCAATGGATGAGAGTATATGGCAAGCCACAGTGACTGAATGGAACCCACCTACCACTAAAGTGACTGGTATTGATGGTTCAAAATCAATGAGAGTAACAGCATATTTCTCATGGACCACCCTTCAGAAAAATGAGAGTAGTGCCAATGTAAAAGCTCTAAATGCAATCACTTGCGCACTATCACCAGATGAGTTCAAAAGAATCATATCGTGTGATACTGCAAAGCAAGCCTGGGATATATTAAAAATGACACATGAAATCTAAAGTCCAACTCTTCACAACCAAATTTGAAGAAATTCATATGGAAGAAAATGAAATGTTTATGGACTTTTACACTAGATTAAATGACATTGTAAACTTAATGTGGGGTCTTGGCGATAAAATACCACAAAGTAAAGTGTGTGCAAAGAAACTACGCTCACTTCCTAAACGATTCAACTCTAAGGCAACCGCGATCCAGGAACTTCGTGATACGGACAATATGAGAGTAGAAGAACTAATTGGTTCTTTACAAACTGATGAGTTAAACTTTAAAGCTCCTAAAAGTAAATCTATCGCTCTTAAATCTTCTAAAGAAAACTTTGATTCTGAAGATGATATGGCTCTTTTAGCGAAAAAGCTTTACAAGATTTTCAAGAGTAAGGGTTGATTTTCAAAAATCAAATGATAAGAAAAGATCAAAACCCAAATCTAAAACTTGAAACTCTTTGAAAGATAGTCAATGTTACAACTGCCAAGAATATAGGCATTTAGCAAACAAGTATCCTAAAAGGACAAACCCAAAAAGAAGGGTATGTTGGCTACTTGGGATGAATCATCTGATTCTGAAGCTTCTTCTGAATCAGAAGATTCTGAAATCGAGTCGGGCAGTGAAGTTAAAGCCCTTATGACTCTAGCTAAATTCACTTTTTCAGATCATGATGATTCAACTAACGAAGAAAATCTGAATAGTGATTATGAAAATAAAGATGATCTCCAAGATGCTTACAATGCCTTATACAAGGAAAGTTGTAAAATTGTTGTCAAACTTAAACTTCAAAAAGAAAAGTTTTTTAAACTCAAAGAATGTTTTGAATCTCTTGTTTTAGAAAATTCCCAAATTTTAGATTGTTTTGAAAAATCAAAATGTGATTTAGAATTCAAAACCTCCTTAATTGAAAATCTAAAATCTAAAAATAAGAGACTTAAAAATGAAGTATCTTCTCTTCTGACTTTAAAGGATACATGGAGGTATGCCCAAGAAGATCCAAAGTTAAAAAAAAAAACTTTTATCTGGATCTAGAAAATATGGCGACAGATCCGGGTTGGGCTATGATAAAAATGTTCCTCCTAAACAGAAGTATAGTTCTCCTAAGTTTGTGAAAGGAGAGTCCTCTAACTCAAAAGGGAAAAATACTAGTCAAGGTTTTTCTAAAAATACAAAAGCTTTTCAAAAACCTAGAGGCAACTATGTCAACTTCAAAAATCAGAACAGAAACCCACTAGTTGAAAAGATAGTGGATTTACTCAAGGAGCTCTTAAAATCTAAATCAGTAGGTCATTCTTATAACAATAGTCAGAAGAAGACCAACGATACTTCTAAACCCAAAACAATTCTAAAATGGGTTCCTAAAGTTACCTGCTTGGTTGCCCACACCGCTTTCAAAGCAATAAGCCATTCAAAGTGGTACCTAGATAGTGGTTGCTCCAGGCATATGACAGGTGACAAGGCCTTATTCACCGATCTTAAAGATATGACTGATGGGTCAGTTACTTTTGGTGATGGAAGCAATTGCAAGATTATGGGCCAAGGTACGGTTCAACTCTATAACCTTCCTTTGTTTAAAAATGTTTTGTATGTTGAAGGACTAAAACATAATCTTCTAAGCATATCACAACTTTTTGTGATAATAACCATAGTGTTCGGTTTTCTAATCAAAGCTGTGTGATTCTAAACAACAAGGGTTTAGTAATACTAACTGGATGTAGAACGTTTGAAAAATGCTATATTATTAGTGAATCCATCTCATCTAATCAATCATATTACATGGTCCACATGGACGAGACTGATTTGTGGCACAAACGTCTTGGACATGTACACTACCGAAATCTATATAGATTGAGCAAACGAGAACTTATAAGAGGTCTACCCAAACTATAAAAGTTAGATAAAATATGTGGTGAATGCCAGATTGGCAAATAAACGAGGAACTCACATAAAAAGGTGAATTCCAATACCACATCAAGACCACTCGAGCTTCTCCATATGGATCTTGTAGGACCTATCAGGACAGAAAATCGAGGTGACAAAAGATATATCTTGGTAATAGTAGATCACTTTACCAGATATACATGGGTTGTCTTCTTAAGGGACAAATCAAAAACCTTTAAAGAAGTGAAAAAGGTTCTTAAAAGGATTCAAACTGAAAAGTTACTCAAGTCAGTAAGATTTGTAGTGATCATGAATCTGAATTTGAGAATAGCGGTTTTGAGAAGTTTTGTAGCGACAAGGGAATATTACATGAATTCTCAGCGCCCAAAACTCCACAACAAAATGGAATAGTTGAAAGGAAAAATAGAGTGCTTCAAGAAATGGCTAATGTCATGTTGAACAGTATGAAGCTCTCTAAGAATCTTTGGGCTGAAGCAGTCAATACAGCTTGCTATATCATTAACCGGGTTTACACTAATAAAGGTAATAATAAAACGGCTTACGAATTGTGGTTCGATAAAAAGCCTACTATCAAATACTTTCGAGTTTTTGGCAGCAAGTGCTATATTTTACGAGATCGTGAATATCTGGGAAAGTTTGATACGAAGAGTGATGAAGGGATCTTTTTAGGATACTCTTTAAACAGTCGAGCTTATAGGGTTCTGAACAAAAGGACCGGTGTGATTCAAGAGTCTATCAATGTAGTCATTGATGATCACTTAAACACACCAGTCTCAAGTTCAGATAATGATGAAGTACTAGTAATTGATAAATCTGATACTTCATCTAATCAGACTGATTCTGAACTAAGGATTGTTAAAGATCATCCAACCACACAGATTCTTGGAAACCCTCTCACTGGTGTTCGTACCCGTAGACAACTTGAGGATATATGTAATTACGTATGTTTTACATCCCAGATAGAACCATCTAACGTAAAAGAAGCTCTTGCTGATGAAAACTAGATTGTTGCGATGCAAGAAGAACTTAACCAATTTGTGAGAAATGATGTTTGGTATCTCGTACCTAGAACTAAAGATAAACACATCATTGGAACCAAATGGATTTTTAAAAATAAGTCTGATGAACTAGGCAATATAATTAGAAACAAGGCTAGGCTAGTGGTACATGGTTACACTCAAATTGAAGGCATTGATTTTGATGAAACCTTCGCACCAGTAGCATGTCTTGAATCAATTAGACTTTTTATATCCATTGCATATTTTAGAAAGTTTAAGATTTACCAAATGGATGTGAAAAGTGCTTTTTTAAATGGCGATCTGCATGAAGAAGTCTATGTTGAACAATCAATGGGTTTTGAAGACTCCAAAAATGTTGATCATGTGTATCACCTTAAAAAGGCACTTTACGGTTTAAAACAAGCTCCTAGGGCATGGTACGAGAAACTAACAAAGTTTCTATTAAGCCTTAATTTTCAAATGGGATGTGTTGATAAGACTCTGTTTATCAAAAAAACATGATGATCATATTTTAATAGTACAAATTTATGTTAATGATATCATTTATGGATCCACCTGTACTAACATGACTATTGAGTTTGCAGATTTAATGAAATCTTAGTTTGAAATGAGCATGGTTGGAGAATTGAATTATTTTCTTGGATTGCAAGTAAAGCAAAAACTTGACAGAATGTTTATTTCTCAATCTAAATATGCTATGAATTTGATTAAGAGATTTGGATTTGAGAATGGTAAGAAATTTGATACTCTTATGAGTACAACTTTGAAACTCTCAAAAGATTCTAAAGGTAAAAATGTGGATATGAAATTATATCGTAGTATGATTGGTAGTTTACTGTATTTAACTGCTAGTAGACCTGATATCGCTCTAAGTGTTGGTATTTATACTAGATATCAGTCTGATCCTAAAGAGTCGTACTTAATTGCTGTTAAGCGGATTATGCGATATGTCACAAGTACTATTAATCTCGGTCTCTAGTATCCACATGAGACTAGTATTCAATTAGCTGGGTACTCGGATGCTGACTGGGCTTGTAATCTTGATGATAGAAAATCAACCAGTGGTGGTTGTTTCTATATTGGAAATTGTTTAGTTTCTTGGTTCAGCAAGAAACAAAGTTATATATCACTTTCAACAGCTGAAGCTGAATATATCACAGCTGGTAATGCGTGTACGCAGCTTGTTTGGATGAAACGTATGCTAAGTGATTATGGAATTAAACAGAATTCTATGTTATTATATTGTGATAATTCCAGTGCCATAAATATTTTGAAAAATCTAATTCATCATTCTCGTACTAAGCACATTGACATTAGATTTCATTATATTTGAGAATTAGTAGAAGAAAAGGTTATTTCTTTGGAATATATCCCCACCGAAAATCAACGTGCTGACATTTTCACTAAACCGCTCGACAAAAGCAGGTTTAACAAAATGAAATTTGATCTTGGCATGTGCATTTTAAAGTGATTATTTAGGCCTATTTGCATTATAGTGTATATAATTGCTTGATTTGTTTTCAAATTTTTGAATATAATACTAGAAATCAGTTTTTCTGGTCAGTACTCGACTAGTCATGAATCTACATGACCAGTCGTGCTATGACCGATCGTGTACATCCATGACCAATCGTGAATCGCATGAATCTCTTATAATTTGGGGAAATGGTCCATCTTCTTCATTTCTTATTCTCTCTCCTTCGAGCCGACGCATGACCAGTCGAACCCATTCTTCAAAATCTTCAAGGTTAGTACTCCATTTACATTTTTCTTATAGATTTGTCTCTAGATTTCTTCTATTTGACTCTTGAAGTTATCTATTTTCAAATTTTGTTGAGATTTGGGGTTTTTCTTGGGTAAAATCTAATTTGAGAAAAGCCACTTCTTAACCCTTTGCAACTCTCTTTTTTCTTAAAATCCTTGTTGCAAATGGCATCTAAAGGTAGAAAAACAACATCCCGTCGTCCTTCTTCTTCCTCTAGATCAGCCCCTATTACTAAGCATCATCTTCGGGCTCCCGAGGATGATCCATCCTATGTTCGGGACATCAGATTACGAAATCTTATTGTTGAACATCCTGTTGATATTAATCATGTTGCTCCTTTTCATATCCTATCTATGCTCCAAGCTATAGGTTGGGATAACTTATTACATTGGGGTGAGTGATCAGTCCATTGCCTAGTTCATGTTTGCATGCATATGTGATTTTTCATTGGAAAATTTATCTTTTAAGATAGCCACAAGAGAAGGACCATTTGACGTTGATCGTCATTTGATTTCAGCTCTTATGGAAATTCCTGTAAATGATGAGGGCATTCCTATCCATAACTTATCTGAAAAACCCTCTGTATCTGAAAAACGTATGCTCACTAAAGATTTACGCAATTTGGATGTTCAATGGACTCATAAAGAGAATGCGCTTCCTTCAAAATATCTATTACCCAAATATAGAGTTCTTCACAAAATCTTTGTGTCTAACTTGTATCCTCGATCGGGTAATAAATCTGAATTGACTTCCTTCATGGTCCGTGTTCTTCATGCTGTTGCTAGCAGTGCTCATGTTTGTCTACCATCCTTGATTTTTCACTCCATTATTCAGTTTCGACTCCATCCTGGTCACAGTGACATTCCTTCTGATTATTTGATGACTACGTTGGCTGCGCATATGTTAGTCGATATGCCGGTTAGAGAGGCCCCTATCCATCATCTGATATTTAACAATTCCAATATCAATAAGATGAAGCTTAATTTCCTTCCTGGTCAAGGTGTTGGTGGTGACAATGTTGAAGCTGAACATGAGGAAGAAGCTGGTGATCATCCTCGTGCTGATATTAACATGGATGATATATTTGAAGAACTTGAATCTGATTCTGGAAATGATCTAAATTTTGTGCCTTCTGAGTTTGATGTACGTCTACGTGCATTGGAAGATAAAGTTGAGAATATGAATGTTAAGATAGAAAACATGTCTGTTGCCCATGATTTACAATTTAAGTATATGCGCAAATATCTTAGGCGCTTGAATAAGGGCTTGCATCAACTTGATCCTTCCATCCCTGCACCTTCATCTAATTCTGATTAGATCTTTTAAGTTAGCTGGTCTGTTATAACTTTATTACTCTTGTGTTAGCTTAACTGGTTTTGAGACTGTAGCTATTTTTGACTTAGCTCTGTATATGAATTATGTGGGTTGTTTATGCTGGTTAATCATATCATGTCTTGTTTCCACTCATATATCTCTTTCCTTATTTCTCCTCAACCATTTGTTCTATGCTTCCTTTATCCTATTGTGAAAAAAAGGAGGAGAATGGATATGGATGTGATGTGTGTCTAATGAATGATTATGTTATGAGGAGGGAGTAGCATTGTATGTTACTCAGGAGGAGTATGTGCAGAAGTGGACTGTATGTTATGTTGAATATTGATTTACAGGTTTGCAGGATCATATATGCCGGTTGATAATAACTGGTGCATGATATAACAACTGGTGCATGATTCTTTAATCAGATATTCTGTATTATGTAACATATCTTGGAAGTGTGTTTTGTCACTAATTTGACAAAGGGGGAGATTGTAAGTGCTATAGTTTATAGCCCTTTTTGTTGTCAAATTTGTGGTGCCAAAGACACTGTTATGCAGCTTGCATCTGTGAAAAATAATGCTCTACTCAAGATCAGCTTTGTTTGACAAGCACTGTTCACAAGTCAAGAATCTCAAGAAGCTTTCAAGTTCAACCTCAAGATCTCAAGAAGCTTTCAAGTTTGAGCTCCATCAAGACTTCAAGCCTTGCTACTTTCAAAGGTCTCTTGTCTTTAACTTTCAATGTCCTTACTTCACTATTGAGGTATGACTGACCTTAGGTTGACCTTTAGAATAGGTCATTCTGGATACATAATTCATATGTTTTATATATGTAAGTTTAGGTTGTTCTAAGACTAGTCCTGGACTTTGTTCGACTAGTCATAGCACTGCTTCGACTTGTCTAAGAATTTCCTAGATCAGTCGTAAGGTTGTTGCAAAATTTAGAAATTTTCTTTTTGGCTTCGACTAGTCCTATAGTTTTTTCGACTAGTCGTATGAACAGTGTCGACTGTTTTTTCGACCTGTCGTAGAGCTACGACTCAATGTACAACGTTGAAGATTGGCTAGCTTTGAGTAGTCATGTGAAACCTATGACCAGTCGAAGGGGACCTATGACCAGTTGTAGACCACCTATAACCAGTCGTGAAACCGCCAGATCTTATCGCTCCCAAATTTTCAAATATCTGTTGGTTCTACGACCAATCGTAGAGTTCTTTAGACCAGTAGAAGACGTGATTTGCTCACCTATAAATAGAACACGAATCTCAGAATAAAATATGAAATCGAAGCTAATTTAATTCGGCCTTCTGAGAGATAAGTCTGTGCTCCATTTTAAGCTAAGTGTGCATATTTAATATTCTCTTTCTTTAGATTTCCTTATTTGATTTTGTTCCTGTATTCCAATGTTATTTGAAAAGTGGAATTGTTGTATTCCGTCTTCTTGGAATCAAAATCAAATGGAGCTATGCCCAATTGGTTTAATTTAAAATCTATTAGAACTTATAGCCATTATAAAGTGAGTATTGGACATTGAACTTTGACATTTAAATCTCTACTCCGACTTGGTTCTTCTGGGCTACTACAATGAAGGAGAAAGTCGGGTATTTTACATTTATATAATTTACTTTCATTTGGTTTTTCTTTTGGGATTTGCTAAAAAAATCTCATTGTATTGGTTATCTGAGGAGAGCTAGGAAAACTCAGAAGAGGGGTTCTTTTAATTGTGTAAGCCCATAGAGAAAAACACAATTGTGAAGGTTTTGGCTGAACCTGGAAAACCTATCTTTGATAGTGAACGCTGATATCCCCTGTGTGAGGATATTAGGAGTGGATTAGCGCTGTGTGGCTGTTGTTGAACAGTTGGTGTACACACAGGTGAACCACTATAACTCTTTGTCTTGTGATTTGAATGCTTGCTTAAGTTTTATATCTCTTTTCATTCAGATTTGTGGAATGTATGTGTGGATGTGAATGTTGTAAAATTTACATTTCAAGCATACTGGGAATGTTGTAATAATTTAGTTTTAAATTTCTAAAATTTATTTCAATTCCTTGCTATTTATTTATTCCTCTCTGGTTTGAGTTTTTGATACAAAGGACGTTCTAAAAATAAGGTTGTCCTGTCATAAACCTTTGGTTTTTATGGTGTAAGGTTGTCCTTAGAGCTGAATTCGTATCAACCTCTCAATACTTGTTTAGTGAGGTTACTTTTATTTCAGCATTGTGATTTGATTTAGTTTATTTGGCTATCTATCTTTCTTTATTCCGCTGCTAAAGTTTTATTTTAGCATCGTCCTATTCACCCCCCCCCCCTCTAGGACATATAACTAGGCCATTTCAAGTGGTATCAGAGCCTAATAGCTCGCTCTTATTGCTTTTTATTTGGATTTATTTCCTGTGGCTTGAACCAACCCTACGAGGCCAATGAATGGCCTTGATCCACTAAAAAATTATCACAAGTGGTCCCCGCAGAGGTAAGCGCAACCACCTGCGTAACTCAAACGCAGTCCGATCGCTGTCCAATTTTCACAGTCCTTATGTGATCATGGACGTGATCGAATGGTCGATCTGGACCATCCAGATGAAGCCCAAGGTGGGACGAACCACCACCAAGGAGGGAGATCAGGTTATCTCTGATCATAGGGGTTCTCCCACAGCCACTAACGCAGCTCCCTCTTACACTTTCACTGCGCAAACTGCGAAAGGAAAAGGTACACATCGCTTCTTCTCCACAGACTCCCAATCTTTATAAAAGGGAGAGAGAAAGAGAGAGAGAAGGCATCAATAATCTCTAGGACGTGGGAAGCTAAGAGAAGAGAGAGAGAGAGAGAAAAGCGGCCGACCTTCAACGAGTTTCTCCTTCATCTTTTTCTTCTTTTCCTTTCATGTTTTCCTGGTTTTAGAATGATCATGTCAGGTTAAACCTCTTAGCTAAGGCTAAGAGGTGAAGCTCAGAGCGTGATGGGGCATTTTCTATGCTTTGAATCATGTTTAAACTAAACCAACTTTGATTCTAGTTTGATTATAAGCAATGTTTTCAGTTTTTAATGGTTTGTTTGACTGAAATTACAATGGATTTGTAATAGCTTTGCGCATGTTCCTTTCATTATTTTGATTGTGACGTTAGGAATCCTTGTTGTTCACCATCGTCTCATGGACATGTTGGATGATGGAATCCTTCCTAACATTCATAACTCTATCAAATTGGTTGTGGATTGGTTAAATTCTGTTGTTTGCTTTGTCTCATGGGCATGGTTTTGTGATGGAATCAATTCTAATTCTCATATCTCTCATCTCTTTAAAACTAGATCAAAGGAAGTTCATATTTGGTTTTTAATGATATATCTTCCAACTGGATGAAGATTGGACTCTAAACCCAGTTGTGTTTATGAATCAAGCATAGATCTCCCCGATCTCTGCAAGTGGATCCTTGGAAACCCTAGTTTCCCACCTTGGAATTTTACAAATTTTAGTCTAATATTTTACCATTATTTCTCTTAAAATTCTTTGATTTAGATTTCATCTTCTTCTAGTTCTAGTTGTAGTTACTTTTAGATTACATACAAGGTTCAGTCCCTGTGGATTCGACCTCGGTCTTACCAAGATTACTACTACATCGCGACCCTATACTTGGGCTGGTGAACAATAATGTGGAATAATAAAACAAATATTCTCAATTGCTTAGAGTATTCAAATCTAAATTTTAAATAGTTCGAAGGACAACCTTCACCTAAAAAATTTAGGCAAGACAACCTTATTTCACGATGACTTTGAGATCAAAATATCAAACTTAGCAAGAGACAATTAATCACAAGAAAACCATATAAAGAATTAAATAATCACCATAATGTATAAGGAGTTATGGTAGTTCAATGCTTAAACTCCACACCTACTCCACTCCCAAAATTACTACCCTCGTAATTTTGGCTTTCACTATTTTAAGGTTTTCACAGGGTCACCTTAACAACCTAATATAGTTCTTGTGATTTTCACGGGCTATCACAACAAAATCCTCTTTGTGATCTTCACGGGCTCACCACAAAACAACCCACTGAGATTTCCAGGCTATATCAGAAAAATTCAAAATGAAATAAAAGTAAATACCATACTTATCTTTAATTGGCAAGTTAAAGACGTAACTATAGCTTGATTGCAGCAATCTTCTTTCGTGGGATATGGATGTAGCCATGTATGTGTTTAACCCAAAAAGAATAGAGGGATCCAATATATTTTCAATGTAATAAACAATACCCTAATGTAGTAAATTCGATTATTTAATTTTCAAGCAAAGTATGGATTACTCTTTTAAAGCAAATTAAACTAACTTGAGAAAGAGAATAAAATTAGCTAAATCCAATATAAGAATTACCGCACGATAGCTTAATGAGGCTTGGACTTTCACTCTTTTCTTAAGAAGATGGATCTATATTTTTTGTATTCTTAATTAGTAAGAGAAAGTCTCTGTTTATAGCCAAAGGATTTGAAAATTCGGCTGGCTAAATTCCAACAACTACATTCCAACGAATGTTTAGATTTTGCAGATGAAATCTTTTAAAAATTCAGCTGGCCCAAGCTAAAATTCGGCTGGCCGAATCTCCATTAGATTTGAAATCTTATCTTGTTGAAAACTTGACCGAACATTCTTCAGGTTAGCCGAGTAGATCGGTTCTGCTAGCCGAACCTAAGGTTGGCTGGCCGAACTTGTTTCGAAAAAGATCTTTCTTGTTGTATACTTGCCTGAATTATTTTAGGTTGTCCAAAGGTATTTAGACTGGCCGACCTTGAGGTTGGGTTGACCTAACTGTAGTGTATTTTACTTAGAAGCATATGTTATCGTGATATCATGTAAAATACACTTAACCTAGGGTCAATCTAAGGTTATACCACTTGATGGTTGACACATACAAAGTGTTCCGATCTTTAAACCATGTACGACTTTTAAGGCTTGAGATGTTAAATCTTCCTTGAGATGTGGATTGAGTCTTTGCAAGCTCTTCATGAGTTGTCGAAAAGTATCTTCATGAGTGCTTGTGCTCCTTTCAGGACTACGAAATTTGACAATACTAATTGTGCTTAAGTATAAGCACTTACAATCTCTCCCTTTGTCAATTTCATGATAAAATACAATCATACACAACTTATAATAAAATATTACAACATCTCACAGACTCATCATACTAATATGAGCTCTGGTTCAAAAGAACATTTGTACACCACCAGTGATACCATATCTTAATGATCTTGATGCTCCCCCTTAGATCAAGCATTCTCCCCTGAGCACTTACTCACAAAGAATATATTTCTTTACAATCCCATACTTTATCACATGCAAACAAAAGAATATAATTCCATAGAATTCTTGCATGTAAGTGTTGTGCTCAGATATTCATTCAAGTGTTGTGGTGTTGTGCTCATATATTGCTCATAGATCCATAACCATTTTCTCCTCCTTTTTATTAGAACTTAACAAAGAAAGAAAAATTAAATGATGTATACAACATGAATATCAAGGATAAGAGCATATAAAATATAGATATGAAGTCATTAAAATACATAAACATTAATATCCAAAGTGCAAAAGGGAAAGTCATCTAAGAGTGTATGTAATCCAAAGAGAGAATAAAAGTTATTATAAACCATAATTAAAATATCAGTCGAAACCAGAGGATGATGGTGCATCCATGTAACACCCCAAACTTTTCAATACCCGAGTATTGAAAGTTTTCAAGTGTTACTATGAAATTTAACTTATTATGTACATGTGTACGGTACTAATCTGGCTATCCCAACCTTACATCAGGTCCCAAACCCTAGTATGTAGCTAATTTACCATTGATTAGTCGTTTAAAACAACCCAGGTGTTGTTAGGGACTTATAAATCCATAGATGACCGATTGTGGTAAAATCTGACCATTGGGAGTGATCTACAATCATAAATCAAATCATCCCTCTGTTAATTTCCAAAAAGGATTGTCAATCGATGATATGAGACCCTGAAATGCTAGATCCACCATTCATCGGGCCCGCAACCCTGATGAGATGAATTACCATCTAATGGAATGATTTAGCTATCGAATTATAAATATTAATGCCAAAACTTTATTAAAAGAGTAATAAGGGTGTTAGATATGCTATGGGTCAGAGTTTAGAAGGGATCAGACCGTTAGATCGATAGAAATCCATAACTAAGACTCATGACTTAAAGTATGGCCTACTTGAATTTTAGATCAACCCCATTCTTGGGCTCATGGCCTTATGTACGTCAATGAATTAAATGGTAGGAGTGGATTTCCCACAAGCATCACCGTGGGGCCAATTTTAACCACACGGGTGCATCAAAAAGTGTGCACCGGCGTTGCACCAGGCAACAAACCTAGTCAAAGCTACCTTGACTCGTTAAAATAAGAAGGAAATCCTCTTTAGAATTCCTTCCCGCCAATAATTGATTCAAACGAAGCCATCTCCTGTCATCCAAAACGGGACCCATCATCAAGATAAAGGGTGATCAAGACCATTCAACAGATAATTACATAAGTTTCAAGTACTTTAAACTGCTGGGAAGCATCGAACCATCGAACATGGTGTGGGCCACACAAAGATCATATCCATTCCAGATTTTGGGCCACGCCCTGACACAATAAGACGGACTAGATGAATGGAGTGGACTTTACTAAGAACAACATAAGTGGACCCCACAAGGATCGCAGACCGAGAGACACCATCCGCTCATGACTTGGTTCGCGAAACACCTCCCGCTCACGACGGCGAGTTTCTAAGAACCCATAACCGGATGGACTACACCACCAACCCCTGATCTAAGAGGAATCTGGACTGTCCAATCTTTACTAGAGGGAGATTCTGAAAAAGAAGCCAGAAACGTCTGAGAAACCTGGGTGTGAATTAGACTATGTCAAATTAAAAAATAAATGTGAAATACAAAGATAGATAGCACAAATAAAAGCAACCTTAAATGCACAAGTCTCAAGAGGTTGATACAAACTGAGTTCTAAGGACAACCTTACACCAAAAACTAAAGGCTTATGGTAGGACAACCTTACTAGAACATTTGTAAGTATCAAAAACTCAAACTTATAAAGAGGCAAAAGAAATAAACTAAGTTGTTATAACATTCACCACAAGTGCATAAAAGAAAATTACACCATTCATCACAAGTGCATAAAGTAAATTACAACATTCACACACATAAACAAATACTATCATCCACCACAACTCCAGGAATTGTAGTGGATCGATTGTGTGTAGACTAACTGTTAGCAAACAGCCACACAACTACTCCACTCCCACAGGATATTGTCTTTCACTATGAAATAAGGTTTTTCAAGGTTCACCTTAAAATCTTCACAATTGTGTCTTTCAAATGGACTTACACAATTATAAAAACCCCACAATGTGCTTTTCCTAGCTGAATCTCACAAACAAAAATGTAGAAAATTAAACTGTACTTATCTGAAGAATTTTCTTCTTATGAAGCCCGGTAGAACTAATTTGATGTAGACGAAGATGTTCAATGTCCAGTCTCACAAGTGAAAGGGTTCTAGCTCTAAATTAATTTTAAGTTAAATCAACCTGGGCTAGCTTAATTTGATTTTGATCTCAAAAGAGGGTAAACCACAATTCCCTTCTTTAATGAAATAGAGTTGAATGGAGATCACAAAATCAAATAACAATAGCTATTAAAATGAATCTAAAATGAGCACAATATAGCTTAACAAATGCAAGAACTTATCTCTCAGAGTGATGGCTTGATTTAACTTAGAATGAATGAAAAACTTTGAAATTCGTCCTCTATTTATATGTGATAATATTGTTCACTCGACTGGTCTAAGGACCAAGCACATTTCAAACTTTCTGGTGCGATAAGATAAGATCGTTACTCTACTGGTTGAGTGGCCTGTTCGACTGGTCAAGCAATGCGGCTGAGTTATGCTCGACCCCCGAATTTCAGGGCGTTACAATTTACTCAACTAATTGAGCAGTCTCCAGGACCGGTCGAGAGTCCAACAGACAATTCTGAAAATTTACAACTAATCTTGGACTGGTCAAGAAACTCTTGGACTGATCGAGCTGGAGCTTGAACTAATTGAACAAAGACTAGGACTAGTCGAGAAAATGACCTATAAACTTATGAAATCAAATAAAATATGCAATGAATATGACTCACCTTATGGTCAATCTAGGGTCATCCATACCTTATTTGTGAGTTTTGAACAATTGAAACATCATTCACTCTACTAACTCATTCACTTGAAATACTTAAGTTTGTCTTTAAAATCTTAAACTTGAGCTTAAACTAGGGCTTGAGTTCTTGAGTTTTTTAAGGTACTGAACTTGAAGATTAAACTTGAACTTGAACTTATACTTGAGCTTGAAATCTTGAACTTCGACAACGCTCTTCAACTTAAATATGTAGAAAAGTTCAACGAAGACATGGACAACTTTAAAATGCATGAAGTTGATCTATTCATCTCATCAACACATGATACTGATTCTAAATGATTTGGCACAACAAAATTTGACAACTCTAGGTGTTAGATTTACAATATAGCATTTACAATCTTCCCCTTTGTCAAATTTGTGATAAAACCAAATAAAGAACATGCACCAGTTACCAAATAAAGAATCATGCACAATAAAGAATCATGCATCAAATGTGCAATAGTTACTCTCCCCCTCAATCCATTACTCCCCCTCAATCCAGGCAAGGTGATATGTAGAACCTGTATAAATCAAATACTTGTCCAATCCAAAAAAAATACACCATATTTTCCACAATCACACATCACCAACAATCATCACATAGCATTAAAATCATTCCACATTTTCTCCCCCTTTTTGTTATAATATGACAAAAGAAAGAAATACAATCTGATGATATAAACAAATAGATGTGAGAAGTATAAGAAATAAGAGAGTAAATAGCATAAACATGTTCACCAAAATATAATCATGAAGCTTAAAGTCATGTCCACATAAAGTAACAAAAAACACATAAGTCCAAGTACTATCCAAGCACAAATAAAGATAAGAGTTAATACATGCAAAAAATAAAAAGTCTAGTCAAAACTAGAAGATGGAGCAGGGATAGATGGATCAATTTGATGTAATCCCTTGTTATTGTGCCTAAGGTATTTACGCATATACTTAAATTGAGTCTTCTGACATACATGCAAACCTTCCACCTTTTCCTTCTGGGTTCTCAACTACTCATCAAAATCAGATGGCCGAAAGTCAAGATCAGCCTCAGAATCAGATTCTAATTCATCAAATAAATTATCCAAGTTCACATCATCAGGAGGTAAAGCATCTTCCTCTCCAGCTTCTTTAGTAGCTCCTCCAGCATCCCTATAAACTTGGACAGGTTCCAATCTCAAATTCATCATGTTAATGTTGGAATTGTTGAAGGGTAGATGAGAAATAGGAGCTTCTCCAACAGGCATGACCACAAGACTATGAATAGCTAGGGTGGTCATCAGATATGCAAAAGGAATATCACTATAGACGGGATTGAGACAAAACTGAATTATGATAAAACAAATAAGAGACGGAAGACACACTTGAACACGAGAACAACTGAGTGAAGAATGCACACCATGAAAGATGTTAACTCAGTTTTGTTACCAGATCGAGGATACACTTTGAAATGAAAATACGATGAAGGACTTTGTATCTGGGTAACATATTTTTGGTACTGACCACAATACCAGAATTCCATTTCGCATTCATGTTGCACAAAACTCTAGTTCGCATATGTTTTTCTGATTTAGATGGTCTCACAACTAACGTAGAGATAGGTATACCTTCATCATTCACAGGGATATCCATCAAACTAGAGATCAAGTGATGGTCTACTTGAACTGGACTTTCTATAGTTGTCACAATAAAGATTAAGTTTTCAATAGAGAAGTCACTGATACATGCATACATGGCCTATGCAATGGACCGGTATGCAGGACCGCCCCAATGTAATATGTTAGGCCATCATATAACCTCGAGGAGGGGAACGATATTGAAAGGACTCAAATTATTAGAATTGATAGTTCGCTCAGTAATGCCGTTGCGGAGATGAATATCCCGCATCTATTCAGGGTCATCTTCGAGTGGTAGTAGAGTACGCACCGTAACCGGTGTAGAATGGGAAGAAGAAGGACCACGAGAGGATCTCTTCTTGTATCTACCTTCCATTTCACAATGCACAAAAGGAATACAAGAAAGGAATGGAGGGTTTCACCTAAATCAGATTTTTTACTAGAAAATCAAAGAAACCACTCGAAATCTTGAAATAAACCTCAAAATCAAGGAAATAAAAGTGCAAAGATCTTAAATCCAAAAGAAAAATGAAAAAGATGCACTAACCAAGTTACAATCGAAGGTGGGTTCGACCGGTCATGGAAGGGCATGTTGGAGAAGATGAGAGAATGGAGAAAAAAGTGCTTTTTGCACATTTAAAACCTCCAAACCCAAGCTACTCGACTGGTCGTGCCACAACTGGTCGAGTGTGTACTCGACTGGTCATGCAACTTCAAAATTTTCCATTTTTTTAACAATTTTTTATTTTTAAAAATTTTTAAAAATAAAAACATGCAATATAGTACAAGCAAACACAATTAACATAGATCACATTACACATACCAATATCTAATTTCAATTTAGCAAACTTGTTTCTGTCAAGTAGTTTTGTGAAAATGTCTGCAAGTTGATTTTCAGTTGAATATAATCTAATGAAATAATCTTATCTTCCACTAATTCATGAATATAATGATATCTAATGTCAATATGCTTAGTTCGTGAATGATGGATTGGATTTTTAGAAATGTTGATTGTGCTAGAATTAGCGCAATACAAAACCATAGAACTTACGAAAATTCATAATCATTTAACATCCTCTTCATCCATACAAGCTGAGTGCATGCATTACCGGCTGCAATATACTTAGCTTCAGCTGTGGAAAGCGATACAAAACTCTATTTCTTACTATACCACAAAACTAGATAGTTCCCAACATAAAAACATCCACTGCTGGTAGACTTGTGGTCATCAATATTACCATCCTAATCAACATTCGTATAACTGGCTAATTGAACATTAGTATCATGTAGATACCAAAGATCAAGATTTGCTGAACTTGCGACATATCTCAAAATATGATTAACAGCAATCAGGTGGGATTCTTTAGGGTTAGATTGATACCTAACACAGATTCCTACGCTGAATGCAATATTGGGTCAAATATAATAAACTACTTATCGTACTGCGATACAACTTAGGATCTGCATTTTTACCCATTAAATCCTTAGAGAGCTTCAGAGTTGTACTCATAGGAGTATGAAAGTTTTTACCGCTCTCGAATCCAAAAACTTTCACAAAGTTTAGAGCATACTTGGTTTGAGAAATAAAGATCCCATCTTCAAGTTATTTCACTTGCAGACCTAAAAAGTAGTTTAGTTCTCCAAGCATGCTCATTTCAAATTTAGACTTCATTAAATCTATAAACTCAATAGACATGTTAGAACAGGTAGATCCATAGATAATGTCATCAACATATATCTGTACTATTAGTATGTGATCATTGTGTTTCTTTATAAACAGTATCTTATCAATACTCCCCATTACAAAGTTATGACTCAGTAGAAACATAGATAAATTCTCATACCATGCCTTGGGAGCTTGTTTTAATCCATAGAGTGCCTTTTTAGGCGATAAACATGATTAGTATGTTTAGGGTCTTAAAAACCCTTAGGCTGTTCAACATATATTTCCTCATGCAGATCATTGTTCAAGAAAGCACTCTTAACATCCATTTGATAGATTTTGAATTTTTTATAACAAGCAATGGATATAAATAGTTTGATAGATTCAAGACAAGCTACTGGGGCAAAGGTGTCATCATAATCGATGCATTCTATCTGAGTGTACCCTTGTACAACCAGTTTAGCCTTGTTTCTTATAATGTTACAAATTCATCAGATTTATTTTTTTAAATCCATTTAGTTCTAATAATATGTTTATCATTAGGTCTAGGAACTAAGGAACTAAGTACTATGCATCATTCCTTACGAATTGATTAAGTTCATCTTGCACACCCACTATCCAGTTTTCATCAGCAAGTGCTTCTTTTACGTTGGCCGGCTCAATATGAGATATGAAGCACACATAATTATAAATGTTTTCTAATTTTCTACAAGTAAGCACACTAGTGAGAGGGTTTCCAAGTATTTGATCAGTTAGATGGTATTTAATTGACTACAGTTCAGTGTTATTTTGACTGGATGAAGAGTCTGGTTTATCAAACAAAGAGACTTCTTCATCTTCTGAACTTGAAACAGGTGTATTCAGATGATTATCTATAACCATATTAATGGACTCCTGAATTACACCAGTCCTCTTGTTGAGAACACGATATGTTCGACTGTTTAGAGCATACCCTAGAAAAATCCCTTCGTCACTTTTTGTGTCGAATTTTTCCAGATTTTCCCGATCCCGTATAATATAACACTTGCTGCTAAAAACTCAAAAGTATTTTACGGTAGGTTTCTTATTAAACCATAGTTCATATGCAGTCTTATTATTTAATTTTCTAGTATAAACATGGTTAATAATATAACAAGTCGTGTTCACTGCTTCAGCTCAAAGATTTTAAGGAAGTTTCATGCTATTTAACATCACATTAGCCATCTCTTGAATCACACGATTTTTTCTTTCAGCAACCCAATTCTGTTGAGGTGTCGTAGGAGCAAAAACTTCATGCGATATACCGTGTTCACTATAGAACTTCTCAAAACTGCTATTGTCAAATTCGGAGCCATGATCACTATGGATTTTAGAGATATGTGATTCCTTCTTAGTTTGAATACGCTTAAGTATCCTTTTCACTTCATCAAGAGTTTCAGATTTCTCTCTCATGAAAACTACCCATGTATACCTGGTAAAGTCATCTACTATTACCAAAATATATTTCTTACTACCACAATTCTCTGTTCTAGTAGATCTAATAAGATCCATGCGGAGGAGTTCAAGGGGTTTGGATGTGGCACTGGAGTTCACTTTCTTATGAGCACTCCTAGTTTGTTTCCCAATCTGACATTCACCATAAATTTTATCTATTTTCTTAATCTTGGGTAGACCTCTTATTACACCACCTCTGCTTAGTCTATAAAGATTACGGTAGTGTACATGTCCTAGGTGTTTATGCCATAAATCGGTCTCATCGGTCTAGACCATGTAACATGATAACTTATACGAGCTTGAATCACTGACTATATATGTCATGCCCCAAACTCGAAAAACCGGGCTTACAAAATTCCCGATCTCCGAATCCGGTGCTGACAGCCTCCGTAGTACCCCATTCTCGGCTCCCAACGTGCATGCGCCAGATTCAGATCCTAGGATCCTACAAGGAGGATTTTTAGTATGATTTTTTTTTGTATGAAGCATAACCACAAGTTTACCCAAATCACAAAGGCAACATCATCATTACATATCCATTAAAATAAATATTTGAATACAATGCTGAAAGGGAAATACACATGTCAAAATTCAAAACTCAAGAAGACAGCTACACGCTCCAAGCTCAACGCTACTGCAACCTAACAACACCTGCATGCATCTATCGTGCATAAGCTTTCAAATGCTTAGAGGGTGGTGAAAGTGTGTGCACAAGATAAGTGTCAAGTATACCATAAAACCCATAAATCATACATCATCGGAATAAGTGAAAATACTGACAAAATCATGAATCATACGATATCAGAGTAAGCGAAAATATACTAGAAGTCCATGAGTGCTATCGGCTGTACCAAGGCTATGCGATGCAACACATAACAAGATAATAACAGATACTAAGGATGCAATGCAATATGCAAATCCTTACGAGCCACGAATACCATCAAACTCATCTAGGCCATATAAGTGCAAAAACATAGTAACTCAAAATGCTAAGTACTGCAAATGCAATGTAATATGCGGTGAGAATGAAATGACCATGCTGGAATGTGAAGTCGGAATGATGGTACGAAGTATCAAAGGCTATGGGGTCCATCACAAGAGACTTCTATCCAAACTAGTCCCATACCTAAATTTGGATAGTCAGACACAATGTGGTAAACTCTGATCTCAGGTTAGTTGCGCGCCCAACCGAAATCCTGGCCATGCGATGGTACACGTAACAAATAGTTATGCACCACCAGTCCGAGTGGATAGTGAATGAATGAATGAATGGATGTACAATTCCTACTCAATAAGTCCAACACATCAGTACGGTTGCACTCTGGGGAAATCACTGGGGTTTATTACACTCCACTCTGACTGCCTCCTCCCTAGCTGCATAGCCCAGTGAGCGGAATAGACCTCACTATCCACCTGACCAGTAGTCTACCAATACCTACCCGGCTCGTCGATAGCTAACCCATTTACCAGCTGGTCATACTCAGCCTAGCTTATAGCCCCCTCACTCGGGCGGATAAGGCCACACCCCCTCCCAACTGAGCACGACACGGATGGGAGTATGCGACCACCGCGGTGATTCGAGCACTCGAGAGCGCTCATGATTCCACTCATAGCCACGTTGGGGCTTCTCGGCCTCTGGGAAGTTACCGAGATTTTCACCTAAGGACCTCCCAGAGTGCCCATAGTGCATAGAACTAAATATTTTCGTGTCTCATCCATATCCATCCACGATGCTACCCTATGCGAGGTCACGGACCCGATGTCACTAGGGCGTACAATGATTCATGTCACTATGCCTATGCGAGATGCGATGAGTCCACACCTCCCAACCGACCAGAGCAATCGTGCGGATGCGACTGCGGATGATGTGAGCACTCGCGTCTTATAAGGAGTCCCTGTAGTGTGATGTGTTGCCCATGGATGTAAGAAACATCATCCTAGGCACACCGAGGCATACAATGGTGCCATATGGCATGAGTCATGGAATTATACTAATCATGTTGTAAGGTAATGAACTATCCTTACAATGCAATGGGCCTAGGACGGCCAACACATAACATAGTATGGGCTATCAATGGCTTGGGGAGTTATAATGTGGACATTTAACCATCATTATTCCTAAGGAGTGGCCGTCAAACCAACATTTGCTCCCAAGGCATGAGCCCGCCATAAATATCATTACATAGTAAGCCATGGTGGAATCACACAATGCAATAGACCTTGTAATAATATACATCACATAGGGCCTCAACCCATGGGCCTCAAATACATCAAATGGGCCTCAACTCAAAGGCCCTAATACGGATCACAATGGGCCTTTAACCCAGGGCTCGAATATCTTACAATGGGCCTTAACCACATTCCCAGGGGCCCTCTAATACATTCACAACTGGGCCTTAACCCATGGGCCCTAATACATCACAATGAGCCTCGACCCATGGGCCCCAAAGACATCACAATGGGTCTCAATACACGGGCCTCAAATACATAAAGGTGGGCCCTGTACATGGGCCTCAAAACACACAAAAGGTGGGCCCCGCTCATGGGTCAAAGATACATCCTGATGAGTCACATGTATATCAAAGTGGGCCTCTTGATTAGGCCACGAAATACATCAAAGGGGGCCTAACGGATGGGCCACAAAGTACATCAAGGTGGGCCTCAACAACGCTATAAATATAACAAGATGAGCCTAACCACTTGGGCCTTATATATAAACACCAAGGTGGGCCTCAACGGACGGCCACAAATAAATCAAAAAGGGCCTCATACATATACCAAGGTGGGCCTCAATGGGCGGCCACAAATAAATCAATATGGGCCCCATACATGTACTAAGGTGGGGTCCACTTGAACCATAAATTTGTTTAATTTTTAGTCTCAAGCCTGTAATACAAGCTTGCCAAATGGTGGATGGTTTGGATGTAACCCATGCATCATGGTGGGGGTCCACATGAACTATGGACTTGACTCATTCTTTAGCTCATATCATAAATGAGCTTTTAAAATGGATGGACAGGTCGGATGCAACACATGCATCATGGAGGGGGGGTTCACATGAACCATGGATTTGATTCATTCTTTAGCTCATGCCCAAAAATGAGCTTGCAAAATGGATTAACGGTTTGGATGCAACACATGCATCATGGAGGGGGGGTTCACATGAACCATGGATTTGATTCATTCTTTAGCTCATGCCCAAAAATGAGCTTGCAAAATGGATTAACGGTTTGGATGGAACACATCCATCACGGTGGGTCCCACCGTCCAGGTGTGGACGGTGTGGATAAACACATAAATCATGGTGGGGCTTACTGGTCGTCCAGTCGCTGGACGACATTGGTAAAACACATACATTTGAGTGGGATCCACTGTCCACAGCAGTGGATGGTGTGCGTAGAACACATACATCACTGTGGGTCCCATGTGGGGCCCACCATAATGCTTATATGCCATCCAATCCGTTCATAAGGTCACACGTACCTGGGTGAAAAGGGAAAACAAATTTCATCTTGATCCAAAACTTCTGTGGACCCAAGAAGGGTTTCAAAGGTGGCCGTTCAATCCCACTGTTTCCTATGATGTGGGCCACCTGAGCTTTAAATGGGGCTGATATTTGGAGGGCGGACCGCTGTCCTAAGGGCCCACAGAATGGACGGAGCGGATATATAACACACATCATGGTGGGGCTTAGGTTTGGGGACCCATGGTCCCTGGCCGATCGTCGAGCGTAGGACGCCGCTGGCGCCCTCTGACGAGTCAGAGGCAGCAGCTGCTGCCTCTCTCCCTCTTATATTTTTTTTTTGAAAAGTTAGTTTTTCCTAGGAATTTCTTAGGTGGGGTTCGCGTCAGGTAAATCCACTCCACCCATTGGATCCTATGGCTCGAGACAGACCAAACGAGTCCAATATGGGATATGTCTTGGCATGAAAAAAAGATTTAAGTGAATTTAAACGGTGAAAATCACTGTTTAGAAAGGTATGGCCCGCTAGAAGCTTGTATCGGCTTCATCTTTTGGCTCAACACCTAAAATGATTTGGGAAATGGAATGGACGGTGTGGATCAGTCCCATACATCAAGGTGGGGCCTACATGGATCACCCTCTTTAAGGCTTGAGAACCGAGATAATATTTTTTTTTTTGTTTTCCCACTCCACGTCCAGATGCTGGACGTTTTTGGGCATGCAAATATATTTAGGGTGGGCCCTGCTTAGGTGGGTCATCACAGGGCTAGGTGGTGTGGAACATACACATACATAAAGTGGGCCTCACCTACCAATGACTTGGATCCAATACATGCTTCTTGGTGGGATCCATCTAAGTGGATCACACGGCCACATCATCACATACAATAGAAAGAAAAAAAGGAGAGAGAGAGAGAGAGAGAGAGAGAGAGAGAGAGACGGAACACGTGTGATGGAGGGACCCCGACACTATGGGCCCTCCCTTGCATAATTTAAAACATACATCAAGTGGGTCCCAATGCATGTGGGCCTACCAAATCAAGGATCAACAATGGAGATCCCTTCGCCACTTAAAATGGATGGTCTAGATGACCTCTTTTCATGTAAGGAAAGTAAACATCATGTTTGGGTCCATGGAGAATGGCCCCATCATGGAATGATCATGAGCACCAAGGTGGGCCATCGGCCACACCTAGGGTCCAAAGTGAGATCCATACCATCAATCGGTAGGCCTCACTTGGTCTATCATCAAAACATGAAAAATTTAGCCTAATGAGCACCCACCTTCGATCTTCTCGGTTCATTGGAATGCCAGTCCCCTTGTGTTCCTCTTTGATGGTGGAAGATGAGAAATGAATGGTTAGGATGGAGGTTTTTGGGATGGGAAGGTGGGCCACACAAAATCACTTTTCTCTCCATGGGAAGCTTGGACATAAGCTCATTTTGGTGCTTGGATTTTGTGAAGAGAAAGAGAGAGAGAGAGAGAGAGAGGGTAGTTGAAAGAGAAGTGATGGGAGATGGGTGATGGATGTGAGTGATGGGGGAGGTGATGGATTGGTTGACTTTGGGTTTTGCTTGACTTGTGGAGAAAGAAAGCATGGGTTGTTTTATACTTGACATGAGGTGATTGATGGGATTGATTGATGAGATTGATTTGACATGTTGTAGAGATTCTCTTGGGATTGCAAACGCATGGCGTTTCTTTGAAATAAACGTCGGCCCGCATCTTCCTGCCAGGGTATCGGATCGGTGCTTAAGACGCGGTGTTGGAACCGCAGCGATGGTGCGGTCGCAATGGTACATGTATCAAGTCGAGCTAACTCTGATATACAGGACATGACTCAGGATACGCGTCGTAGGTCGCCAGAATTCGACCGGGAGGACCGTGAAAGCCTACGGAACAGTATGGGCTAGGATATGGGTCTTACAGCTCTCCTCACCTAATAAAAATTTCATCCTCGAAATTTAAATCAGAACATGACCAGCACATCGCTCACCAAGGAAGGGAAATCATATCAGAACACAACATCTCGACATAATCAAACACCTAAGAGATGGGGACAACGCTTGCGAATCTCAGCCTCCTGCTCCGAAAATGCCTCGTCAACACTACGATGATCCAACTGGATCTCGAATCCTAGATCAGAAATGATGGAAACTGAAACACTAAGCAGCCTTATAACTTCATCGGTAGGGAGCTATATCAGAAAAATCTCTAAGTTATTCGAACTCAGGGACCTAATCATTCTAGGTTCTCAACAATCATAGAGTGCAGCAGATATGTGATGTTATCTTCAGGTATTCCCAAGTTATGCTCTGATACCAACTTCTGTCATGCCCCAAAATTGAAAAACTGGGCTTATAAAATTCCAGATCGCCGAATCCGGTGCTGACAGCCTTCTTAGTACCCCATTCTCGGCTCCAAGCGCACATGCGCCCGATTCCGATCCTGGGATCCTACAAGGAGGATTTTTAGTATGATTTTTTTTGTATGGAGCATAACTACAAATCTACCCAAATCACAAAGGCAACGTCATCATCACATATCCACTAATATAAATATTTGAATACAATGCTGAAAGGGAAATACACATGTCGAAATTCAAAACTCAAGAAGACAGCTGCACACTCCAAGCTCAATGTTGCCGCAACCTAATGCCACCTGCATGCATCTATCGTGCATAAGCTTACAAAAGCTTAGAGGGTGGTGAAAGTGTGTGCACAAGATAAGTGTCAAGTATACCATAAAACCCACAAATCATACATCATCGGAATAAGCGAAAATACTGACAAGATCATGAATCATACGATATCAGAGTAAGCGAAAATATATTGGAAGTCCATGAGTGCTATCAGCTATACCAAGGCTATGCGATGCAACACATAACAAGATAATAACAGATATTGAGGATGCAATGCAATATGCAAATCCTGACGAGCCACAAATACCATCAATCTCATCTAGGACATATAAGTGCAAAAACATAGTAACTCAAAATGCTAAGTACTGTAAATGCATTGTAATATGCGGTGAGAATGAAATGACCATGTTGGAATGTGAAGTCGGGATGATAGTATGAAGTATCACAGGCTATGGGGTCCATCATAAGAGACTTCTATCCAAACCAGTCCCATACCTAAATTTGGATAGTCAGACACAATGTGGTAAACTCCTGATCTCAGGTTAGTCGCGCGCCCAACCGAAATCCTGGCCATGCGACGGTACACGTAACAAATAATTATGCACCACCAGCCCGAGTGGATAGTGAATGAATGAATGGATATGCAATACCTGCTCAATAAGTCCACATATCAGTATGGTTGCTCTCTGAAGAAATCACCGGGGTCTATTAAACTCCACTCCGACTGCCTCTTCCCTAGCTGCACAGCCAAGTGAGCGGAATAGACCTCACTATCCGCCTGACCAGTAGTTTGCCAATACCTACCTGGCCGGTCGATAGCGGACCCATTTATGAGTTGGTCATACTCATCCTAGCTTATAGCCCCCTCACTCGGGCAGATAAGGCCACACCCCCTCCCAACCAACCATGACACAGTGGGAGACGCGGCCTACTGGTATTCGGCACTCGGGCGCTCATGTTCCACTCGGTCTAGACGTTGGCGCTACTCTTAGCCTCGGAGGTTTTGGGATTTTCACCCAAGGATATCCTAAGTGCCCACAGTGCTAAAACTAAATATTTTTGGTGTCCCATCTAGCCATCCACGATGTACCTGTGGAGGTCACGACCCTAATGTCATTAGGGCGTACAATGATCATGTCACGTGTATGCGAGATGCATGAGTCACACTATCCATTGATGCAATAATCATGCGTGTATGGTGCGATGATGTGGGCATTCCGTCTTATAAGGAGTCCCATAAATAGTCTGTCCAATGGCATATGCAATGATCAGTCACTACTCATATCAAGCATACATGTGGTGCATATGGCATGAGTCATGGAATTATACTAATTATGTTGTAAGGTAATGAACTATCCTTACAATGCAAATGGGCCTAGACGGCCAACACATAACAAGTATGGGCCTATCAATGGGCCTTGGGGGGAGCTATAATGCGAACATTTAACCAGCATTATTCTTACAATGTGGACGTCAAACCAACATTTGCTGCCAAGGCATGGCCTGCCCTAAATATCATTACACAAACCATGGTGGAATCATATAATGCAATAGACCTTGTATACATTCCATTAGGCCTCAACCCATAGGCCTCAAGTACATCAAATGGGCCTCAACTCACAGGCCCTAATACATCACAATGAGCCTTTACCCAATGGGCTCTGAATACAGCACAATAGGCCTCAACCCACGGGCCCTTATACATCACAATGGGCCTCAACCCATGGGCCCCAAATGCACCACAATGGGCCTGGACCCAAGGGCCCAAATACAACACAATGGGCCTCAATACAAGGGCCTCAAATACATAATAGGTGGACCCTGCACTTGGGCCTCAAAACACACAACAGGTGGGCCCCGCTCATGGGTCAAAGATACATCCTGATGAGTCACATGTATATCAAAGTGGGCCTCTTGATTAGGCCACGAAATACATCAAAGTGGGCCTAACGGATGGGCCACAAAGTACATCAAGGTGGGCCTCAACAACAACTATAAATATGACAAGATGAGCCTAATCACTTGGGCCTTATATATATACACCAAAGTAGGCCTCAACGGACGGCCGCAAATAAATCAAAAAGGGCCTCATTCATATACCAATGTGGGCCTCAATGGGTGGCCACAAATAAATCAATATGGGCCCCATACATATACTAAGGTGGGGTCCACTTGAACCACAGATCTGTCTAATTTTTAGTCTCAAGCCTGTAATACATGCTTACCAAATGGTGGATGGTTTGGATGCAACCCATTCATCATGGTGGGGGTCCACATGAACTATGGACTTGACTCATTCTTTAGCTCATATCATAAAATGAGCTTTTAAAATGGATGGACAAGTTGGATGCAGCACATGCATCATGGAGGGGGGGTTCACATGAACCATGGATTTGATTCATTCTTTAGCTCATGCCTAAAAATGAGCTTGCAAAATGGATTGACGGTTTGGATGCAACACATCCATCATGGTTGGTCCCACTGTCCAGGTGTGGACGGTGTGGTTAAACACATAAATCATGGTGCGCCCCACCATCTGCTGGATGGTGGAAATGAAACACGTACATCACTTTGGGCTCCATCGTCCACTGGACGTTGGGAGTAAATACATAAATCACTGTGGGTCCCATGTGGGGCCCACCATAACATTTATTTTCCATCCAGACCGTTGATAAGGTCGCATGGACCTGGATGAAGGGTAAAAACAAACTTCATATAAATCCAAAACTTCTGTGGCCCAGAAAAGGGTTCCAAGGGTAGACGTTCAATCCCACTTTTCCTTTTGTTGTGGGCTACCTGCGACGTGTATACGACTGATTTTTGGGGTGGGCCCAATTCTGAAAGTGTCCCACCATATGAACGGATTGGATGACAAATAAACATCATGGTGGCGCTTAGGTTTGGGGACCCATGGTCCCTGGCCAACCGTCCAGCGTAGGACGCCGCTGGCTCCCTCTGACGAGTTAGAGGCAGTAGCTGCTGCCTCTCTCCCTCTCATATTTTTTTTTGAAAAGTTAGTTTTTCCAAGGAATATCTTAGGTGGGGTTCACGTCAGGTAAATCCACCCCACCCATTGGATCCTATGGCTCAAGACAGACCAAACGAGTCCAATATAAGATATGTCTTGGCATGAAAAAAAGAGTTAAGTGAATTTAAACGGTGAAAATCAGTGTTTAGAAAGGTATGGCCCACCAAAAGCTTGGATCAGCTTCATCTTTTGGCTCAACGCCTAAAATGATTTGGGAAATGGAATGGACTCCAAGGCTTGAGAACCAAGCTAATATTTTATTTTATTTTGTTTTCCCACTCCACATCCAGACGCTGGATGTTTTTGGGTATGCAAATATATTTAGGGTGGGCCCTGCTTAGGTGGGTCATCACAGGGCTGGGTGGTGTGGAACATACACATCATAAA
Source organism: Magnolia sinica (assembly GCF_029962835.1). Lineage (NCBI taxonomy): Eukaryota > Viridiplantae > Streptophyta > Magnoliopsida > Magnoliales > Magnoliaceae > Magnolia > Magnolia sinica. Next base: position 59,579,708 of record NC_080580.1, read on the forward strand.
GTGGGCCTCACCTACCAATGACTTGGATCCAATACATGCATTGTGGTGGGGTCCATCCAAGTGGGTCACACGGCCACATCATCGCATACAATAGAAAGAAAAAAAGAGAGAGGAGAGAGAGAGAGAGACGGAACACGTGTGATGGAGGGACCCCGACACTATAGGCCCTCCCTTGCATAATTTAAAACATACATCAAGTGGGTCCCAACGCATGTGGGCCTACCAAATCAAGGATCAACGGTGGAGATCCCTTCTCCACTCAAAATAGACGGTCTAGATGACCTCTTTTCATGCAAGGAAAGTATACATCATGATGGGGTCCATGGAGAATGGCCCCATTATGGAATGATCATGAGCACCAAGGTGGGCCATCGGCCACACCTAGGGTCCAAAGTGAGATCTATACCATCAATCGGTAGGCCTCACTTGGCCCATCATCAAAACATGAAAAATCTAGCTTAATGAGCACCCACCTTCGATCTTCTCAGTCCGTTGGAATGCCGGTCCCCTTGTGTTCCTCTTTGATGGTGGAAGATGAGAAATGAATGGTTAGGATGGAGGTTTTTGGGATGGGAAGGTGGGCCACATAAAATCACTTTTCTCTCCATGGGAAGCTTGGACGTGAGCTCATTTTGGTGCTTGGATTTTGTGAAGAGAAAGAGAGAGAGAGAGGGTGGTTGAAAGAGTAGTGATGGGAGATGGGTGATGGATGTGAGTGATGGATTGGTTGACTTTGGGTTTGCTTTACTTGTGGAGATAAAAAGCATGGGTTGTTTTGTACTTGACATGAGGTGATTGATGAGATTGATTGATGAGATTGTTTGACATGTTGTAGAGATTCTCTTGGGATTGCAAATGCGCGACGTTTCTTCAAAATAAATGTCGGCCCACATCTTCCTGCCAGGGTATCAGATCGGTGCATAAGACGCGGCGTTGGAACCGTAGACCTCTTATTACTTTACTGTTGCTCAGTCTATAAAGATTATCGTAGTGTACATGTCCTAGGCATTTATGCCATAGATCAGTCTCATTGGTTTGGACCATGTAATGCGATAACTTAGACGAGCTCGAATCACTGCCTATATAGCAGTTTTCAGTTGTTCTAGGACCAATTAATATCACAGAACCATTCTCATTAGAAATCTCACACCCTTGGTTGCTAAATTTGACGCTATGTTTATTATCACAAATTTAAGAAATGCTTAAGAGATTATGCTTAAGGACCTCTACATACAAAACATTCTTAAATGGAGGAAGATTAAAGAGTTAAACCGTACCTTAGCCAACAATTCTTCAGTTGCTACCATCACCGAATGTGACTAAGCCATCAGTTATATCTTTAAGATTGGTGAACAAATCTTTGTCACCTGTCATGTGCCTAGAGCAACCACTGTCTAGGTGGCACTTTGATTGACTCGAAGCCTTGAAAGCAGTGTGGGCAACCAAACAAGCAACCTTATGAACCTATTTCATTATTGTTTTAGGTTTTGGAGCATAGTTGGTTTTTCTATGCTTATAGTTGTTATACATTCTACCATTTGAGTTAGATTTTAGAAGCTCCTTGAGTAAATCTACAATTTTTTCAGCTAAGGGGTTATGATTCTGATTTGTATAATTGATATGGTTGCTTTTAGGTTTCATAGTCTGAAAAGTTTTTGGATTTTTGAAACTATGCTGGTTCAGGCTTTTCCCTTTTGAGTTAGAGGATTCCCTTTTAACAAACTTAGGAGGAGTGGACTTACTTTTATGAGGTGTATTCTTATCGTAGCCCAGACTAGATCTATCACCATATTTCTTTGATCTGGTTAGCAATCTTTCTAGTTTAGGATCACCCTGGGCATAACTCCAAGTACCCTTCAAACTCAAGAGAGAAGAGACTTCTATTTTAGTTTTTCATTTTCTGATTTAAGGTTTTCAACTTGGGATGTTTTGAAATCTAAATCACACTTAACTTTTTCAAAACAATCAGAAAAATGCTATTTTTTAAAAACTAGGTTGTCAAAATCTTCTTTTAACTTTAAAAACTTTTCATTTTGAAGTTTTTATTTTACAGCTATCTTGCAACTTTCCCTATATAGGGCATTATAGGCATCTTATAAATCATCATCATTTTCAAGGTCGCTTCTCAGATTTTCATCATAAGTGGAATTACAACTATCTGAAGAAGTGACTCTGGCTAGAGTCATTAAGGCCTTGACCTCATTAGTATACTCAGGTTCAGAATCATCTGACTTAAAAGAAACTTCAGAGCAAGACGATTCATCCCATGTAGCCAACATGCCTTTCTTATTAGGTTTATCCCTCTTTGGACATTTATTTGCTAGATGCCCGTATTCATGGCAGTTGAAGCATTGGTTGTCTTTAATAGATTTCCAATTTTTAGATCTAGTCCTTTTCTTTTCAAAAGGTTTTTGAAAATCTAGTCTCTTTTTTCTTTTGAAAATTTTATAAAACTTCTTGGCTAATAGTGCCATATCATCTTCAGAATTTTCATAATTAGAAATACTAGCATTATCTTAAGAAATATTTTTAGAAGACTTAAGGGTGATGGACTTACCTTCAGGAGTCTTAAAATTTAACTCGTAGATTTGTAAAGAACTGACAAGCTCTTCAAGCTGCAAATTATCCGTATCACGAAGTTCTTGAATGGCAGTCACCTTAGAATTGAACCTATCAGGCAATGAGCACAATATCTTTGCACAGACTTTACCAAGACCCCACATAGAGTTGACTATGCCATTTAACTTAATAGAAGTCCATGAAAGTTTCACTTTCTTCCATACGTATGTCCTCAGACCAAGTGGTGAGGATTTGAAGTTTAGATTTCTTGACTATAGTCTTACCCTCATGTGTCATTTCTAGAATGTCCCAGGCTTTCTTTGCAGTATCATAAGATATAATTCTTTTGAATTCATTCAGTGATAGTGCGCAAGTGATTGCATTTAAAGCCTTTGCATTAGTACTATTCTCATTTTTCTGAAGAGTTGTCCATGAATAATAGGGTGCTAATTTTATAGTCGTAGTTCCATCAGTGCCAGTTACTTCATTAGTATGAGGGGTCCATTTTGTCATAGTGGCTTGCCACACACTCTCGTCTATGGACATTAAAACGATCCTCATTCTGGCTTTCCAATAGGCATAATTGGAGTCATCAAAAGGTGGAGGCCTAGTAATTGAGAGGCTATCAAAATTTGACATCTTATAAGCTCAGATCGGTTAGCTCAGGAAATAAATCCAAATAATAAAAAAGAGCTATTAGGCTTCGATACCACTTGAAAAGGCCGAGCTCTAAGTCCTGGGGGAGGGGGGAGGGGTTGAATAGGACTATGCCAAATTAAAAAATAAATGCCAAATATAAAGAGAGATGGCACAAATAAAACCAACCTCAAATGCACAAGTCTTTAGAAGTTGATGCAAACTGAGTTCTAAGGACAACATTACACTAAAACCCAAAGGCTTATGGTAGGACAACCTTGCTAGAACGTTTGTAAGTATCAAAAACTCAAACTTATAAAGAGACAAAGGAAATAAACTAAGTCATTATAACATTCACCACAAGTGTATAAAAGGAAATTACACCATTCACCACAAGTGCATAAAGTAAATTACAACATTCACACACATAAACAAATACTATCATCCACCACAACTTCAAGAATTATAGTGGTTCTAATGTGCGTACACCAACTGTTAGCAAACAACCACACAACCACTCCACTCCCAATATCCATACCCATGGGATATTGGCTTTCACTATGAAATAAGGTTTTCTAAGGTTGTCATGCCCTAAACTCGGAAACCGGGCTCATAAAATTCCTGATCGCCAAATCCGACGCCGACAGCCTCCGTAGTACCCCATTCTCGGCTCCCTGCACCCATACACCAGGTTCCAATCCTGGGATCCTATAAGGAGGATTTTTAACATCAATTTTGATTCGTAATAAGCATAACCATAAGCATAACCCTTGAACAATAACCACAAGAACATTATCACAAAATCCACTATGATTAAAAACTTTAAAGTATAGTGTGTCTCAAGGAAAATACAAGATAATAATAACGAAAACTCTTGAGCTCGACTGTACGCTCCTACTACGATGAAGCTACGGCTACGTCCTAGCGTTACCTGCACGCATCAATCGTGCATAAGCTTATAGAAAGCTTAGAGGACGATATAAGTGTATGCGCAATATGAGCGTGCTTAGAATGCAATGTCAGAGTAATGTCAAATCATGCTGATGAGTACATGAATGTAATTAGCTGTACCAAAGCTATGCGGTGCAAGACATGAATGCTATTAGTCTTATCAAGACCATGCGATGTGAGATGCAACTCAAGCATACCAATCCTCATCCACATATCAATGCAACTCATCACTAGAGCATCAAATATCAGTATAGTTCTCACTTTGGATAATCACCAGGGTTTAGTACACTCCAAATGGCACTGCCCCTTTCCCAGGCACGCAGTCCAAGTGAGCATAAGAAACCTCACTATCTGCTTAGCCAATAGTCTGCTAATACCTATCCGGCAGGTCGATAGCGGATCCATTTATGGTTGGTCATACTCAGCCTAGCAATGCTCCCTACCCCAAGCGGGTAAGGCCACACCCCTTTCCAACCGACCATGACACACTGGGAGACGCGGCCTCCTAGTATTCGGCACTCGGGCGTTCATGTTTTCACTCGATCTCAACATTGGAGTCATCCTCTGGTACCATCGTGTTTAGGGATTTTCACCCAGGGACATCTATGGTGCCTCAATGCTAGCAACAATATTTTCGGTGCCCGATCCTACCACCCACGATGTGCTCGTGGAGGCTACAACCCTGATGTCATTGGGGCGTACAGTAATCATGTCATACAAATGCGAAGTGCATGAATCCCACTATCAGTCATGTAATAATTTTGTTCGTACCGTGCGCTCATGTGGAGCAACTCTGCCTATTAGGGAGCCCATAACAATCTGCCCGAAGGCATATGTTATGATCAGTCAGTCCTCATATCAAGCATACATATGATGCGTATGAACATGAATCATGGAACTATAATAAACATGTTATATGGTGATGGATTTTGTTCATAATGAAGATGGGCCTAGACGGCCTACACACTAAAAGTATAGGCCTAACAATGGGCCCCAGGGAGAGTTATAATGCGGACATTTAACCATCATTGCTCGCAAGGCATGGCCGCCATAAACACCATTACATACATCATGGTGGAATCTCACATCGCAATGGGCCTCATATACATCACATTCGGCCCACACAAAGGCCTCACATTAATCTCGTTGGGCCCACTCATGGTCCTTATATACATTACATTGGACCTCAACTCATGGGACAACATGCATCAATTGGGCCACATTATATAGGCTGCACCAATGGGCGCATATACCTCAAATGGGCCGCTTCATGTGGGCCTCAAATACACCTAATAGGCCGCATCATGTGGGCCTCAAATACATCAAATGGGCCACATCATGTGGGCCTCAAATACACCAAATGGGCCGCATCATGTGGGCCTCAAATACACCAAATCGGGCCTCACCAAATGTGCCCCAAACACATCTCATCGGACCTCATCAACTAGGCCCCAAATACATCAAATCAGTTTTATCAACTGGCTATCCAGCTAAACCATTCATCCATCTATAGAGATCATTTTAGAGCATTATCCAAACAAATGAATCATATCAAAAGATCATCTGGACCATACCACAAATAAAGTGCTGATAATGATTTCCACCGTAAAAATTTAGAGGGCCCACTATAGCGTTTATTTTCCATCCAGTCAGTTCATAAGGTCACAAAGGCCTGAACAGAGAGGAAAAACAAATATCATATCGGTTGAAAACTTCTGTAACCCAAAGGGGTTTCAATGGTAGACTTTCAATTCCACTGTTTCTGTAGTGTGGTCCACTTGATAACTCGATCTGCCTCATTTTTTTATATCTCAAGTCATAAGGTCAGCCCACTGATTGGATGGACGGTTTGGATGGAACACATCCGTCAGGGGTGGGTCCCATCTACCATTGTCCGAAAGGACGGGTGAATAAAACATATACAATCATCTAGTGGATCACGTCCACATCCAGACCACCGAATGGTCTGGATCAAATGGATGGATGGAGTAGATATACAATACATACACCAGGGTGGGTCCCACGTGGTGGGCCACCTACCCCAATTCTCTCTCTTTATATTGTATATTATTATATATTATGTTATATATATAATACATATACACTAGGGTGGGCCTCACGTGGTGGGCCACCCACTCCAATCCTCTCTCTCCTTAATATATTATATTATATACGTTATATGTATATATATTTATTATTATTATTATTATTATTATTATTATTATTATTATTATTTTGATCTAACGTCCAGGTTGCTGCTGGGCAGTTGATGCACATCAGGAATGGGCCCATCGTCCATGGATCTGGATGGTACAGAGGTCATAAACATCAAGGTGGGTCCACGAGTTGTGGCCCACCCGTTCTAGATCTAACTGATATTTTTATTATCACTCCAACTGGGCTGTCCAGACGCCTCCGTAGTACCCCATTCTCGGATCCTAGCGTTCACACGCCAGATTCCGATCCTGGGATCCTACAAGGAGGATTTTTTTTTGCCAATGTACATTTATCTCGTAATAAGCATAACCACAAGTATACCCAAATCATAAAGGCAACATCATCATCACATATCCACTAATATAATCATTTGAATACAATGCTGAAAGGGAAATACATATATCAAAAATCAAAGCTCCAGGAATGGTACGAGCTAGGACACGGGTCTTACACCTAACATCACTTGCACGCATCTATCGTGCATAAGCTTATAGAAAGCTTGAGGGTGGTGTAAGTGTGTGCACAAGGTAAGTGCCAAGTATTCGATACAATGCCATTATCATACAAACTGGAAGTACTGGTAATCCATAAACCGTACAATATCGGAATAAGCAAAGATACTAGCAAGATCATGAATTATCTGAGTAAACAGAAATACTCACAAGATCATAGATCATACGATAACAGAGTAAGCGGAAATATGAACAAGTCCATGAGCCAATCGATATATACGCAATATATAACAGCTACGCAAACGAGGAGTCATAAAGAGCCAAATATCAAATGTAGAGGATGCAATACAATATACATTTCTGATGAGTAACACAAATAGCATCAGTCGTACCTAGACCATATAACCATATAAATGCAATTGGGTATATAATTCCTTATGTGTTCACAAACACGTCAGCCATATCTAAACCATATAAATGTAGAAACACAATAACCCAAGATGTCGTATGCCGCGGATGTAATGCAATATGCGGTGCGGATGGAATGACCATACTGGAGTGTGAAGTCGGGATGGTAGTACGTAGTATCGCAGGCTATGGGGTCCATCACAAGAGACTTCTATCCAAACCAGTCCCATACCTAAATTTGGATAGTCAGACTCAATGTGGTAGACTCCTGATCTCAGGTTAGTCGCGCGCCCCAACCGAAATCCTGGCCATTGCAAAGGCACACGTATCAACTAGTTGCTTACCACCAACCCGAGTAGATAGTGAATGAATGAATGCATGAATGAGTATGCAACTCCTGCTCACTAAATCCACATATCAGGACGGTTCATCTCTGGGATCATCACCTGGGTTTAGTACACTCTATATGTCACTGCCGCTCTCCCAGCCGCTCAGTCCAAGTGAGCATAAGAAACCTCACTATCCGCCTGTCCAATATTCTGCCAATACCTATCCGCACGTCGATAGCGGACCCATTCACGAGCTGGTCAAACTCAGCCTAGTATTGCCCCCTACCCTCGGGCGAGTAAGGCCACACCCCCTCCCAACCGACCACGACACAGTGGGAGACGCGGCCTCCTGGTATTTGGCACTCGGGCGCTCATGTATCCACTCGGTCTCGACGTTGGGGCGTCTCCTGGCCACGGAGGTTTAGGGATTTTCACCCAGGGACATCTATGGCGCCCGTATGCTAGAACCAAACATTTCCGGTGTCCTATTTGGCCATCCACGATATGCCTGTGGAGGCTACGACCCTGATGTCGCTAGGGCGTATAGTAATCATAATGCGAAATGCATGAGTCATACAATCCAGTCATGCATCAGTCCTGCACATACCGCGTGCTCATGTGAGATAACCTCCACCTATCAGGGAGTCTCATAACAACATGCTCAATGACATATGCAATGATCAACCACCTCTCATAACAAACATGCAGATGATGCGTATGGGCATGTATCATGATGCTATGCTGTCACATACTCATAACTGGTATCCACAACCAGCATCGATAATCGACCTCGACCATGTGGACACTTAACCAACATTGCCCCCAAGGAATGGCCTACATAGAGTCACACATATAATGGGCCCACGGCCTCACACAAGGGCCTAATATACAACACAATGGGTCTTACTCAAAGGCCACATATACACAACAGGTGGACCCTGCTCATGGGTCTAATACATATCACAATGGGCCTTGCCCATAGGCCATGAATACATCACAATGGGCCTTGCCCATAGGCCTCAAACACAGGACATGTGGGCCCTACACATGGGTCTTGAATTCATTAAATGGACCATGCATCATAGGCTTAATACATATCACAATGGCCCTCAACTACGGGTCACATATACATCATGCAGGTCTCGACAATCGGCCATGGCAATCGAATTCGATACTCAGAATCGGCCTCGACAATCGGAATCGGCCAATACAATCGACCTCGACAAATCGACACCGATAATCTACATCGATAATTAGCACCGACAATCGGCATCGATAATCAACACCGACGACCGGTCACATAGACAAGACTGGGTCCATAGATGAACATCTGATCAATCATAATATAAAGATCAACCTCGGCCATGGTTATATCAAATCTGGTAGCATGGAGCCATCCGTCCATGGTAAATGGGGCCCACTTATTTGGGTTAACCCACTAAGAGAATGATGAGAATGGGCATGATAAGGCCTAAGGAAGGGTCACAATGTGGACATCCAACCATCACTGCTCAAAATGTGGACATTTAACCAACATTGCTCCCAAGGAGTGGTCCACATAGAGTCAAACATAAGATGGGCCCAAATATCCAACAAGTGGGCCTCAAATAGTCATCACAGGTGGGCCTTACACATACAGCACGTGGACCTACACATCACGGTGGGTCGATACATTGGGCCGCACGCCACACCAATGGGCCTCAATTCAACAAGTGGGCCGCATCAATGAGCCAAAAATACATCTCAATGGGCCTCATCACAAGAGTAGGAATATTTCACAATGGCCTCACTAAATGGGTCGGAAACACATCTCAATGGGCCACGACGTATGGGCCGAGTATATATCACAATGGGCCACGACCCATGGGCCGCAACCCGTGGGCCTCAAATACAAGTGGGCCACATTAATGGGGCCCATATATAAACCTCAGGGCGGCTTAGCTCATGGGCTTCAAATACATAATATGTGGGCCCTACCCATGGGTCTTATACACATCAAATGGGTCACGCGTCATGGGCCTAATACATGTCACAATAGGCCTTGCATCAATGGGCCGCCCTAATGGGCCTCGTACACATCAAGTGGGTTGTATCAAATAGGCAGCACTAATGGGCCTCGACCCATGGGCCCTGATATATATATCATAATGGGGTGCCTGCCCTGGATGACATGGATAAAGATACATCAAAGTGGGCCTGACAAATGGGCCACAACATACATCAAAGTAGGCCTCATAACATGGTCATACATACATCAAATTGGCCACATCAATGGGCCCCATGTATGTTAAATGGGCCACACTCAATATAAGTGGTGATAATGATTTCCACTACTAAAATTTTCAAGGTCCGCCATAACATTTATTTCCCATCTAATCTAATCATAGGGTCTCAAGATTTCAAAGATAGCCGTTCAATCCTCACCGTGCACTATGGTCCACTTGATAAGTAAATCTGTCTTATTTTCATCCCAAACCTAAAAAAAGGATCATTTTCCAAAAATGGTTGGACGGTTGGATGAAACACATGCATCATAGTGGGTCCCATAGGGATGGAAGGAATAGATAAGTCACATGTTCCATGATGGAGGTCCACAGTTGTGGACACAACACATACATAAATAAGTCTTAAGTAAGACCCACCAAAATGTTTATTTTCCACCCAACCTAGGGCCCAACATACTGTCCATCCAAAATGAGGCCAACATGATGTTTATCTTCCATCCAAACTAGTCATAGGGTCACATGGGCCTAGGGCCCACTGTAATATTTATTTATCATCCAACTTGGGCCACTATAACATCTATTTGCATCCAACCTGTTGATAAGGTCTTATAGACCTGGGGCCCACCAAAATGTTTATTTCCATTCAAACCTGTTGATAAGGTCATACAGACCTGGGGCCCACTACAGTATTTATTTATTTATTTATTTTTATTATTATTATTATTATTATTATTTTTTTCAACCTTGTGATAGGGTCACATGATCATGGGACCCACTGAAATGTTTACTTGCATCCAATCTGTTGATAAAGTCGCATGGGCCAGGGGCCCACTGCAATGTTTACTTACCATACAACCAGTTCATAAGGTCACGTGGGCCTTTGGCCCACTGTAATATTTATTTGTCCACCAAATTTATTCTTTTTTTTTGGGTATGGTTATGTGGTCCTGGGGGTCCACCATGATGTAGTTCACAAATCCAACCCATTCATTATGTGTGTCCCACCAATTTAAGGGTCCAAACCGAGTTTCAGGTGGATCCAAGCTGCATGTGGACCCCAGCAGTTGATTCCATGTGGCTTGGCATACCACCGCATGAAAGGTGATGGTGTGGGCCATTCGAGAACTTTTTGTGACTGATTTTTGGAACCAACGCATCATAAAAGGGGACCTATTAAATGAACGGCATGGATGTAGAACATACATCATGGTAGTGTCCACAACTGGGGCCAAGGGGGGCCTCCCTGTTTAACGTTAGACGTCCAGACTCCTCTGGACGTCAAGTAGCAAATGCATGCCACATACATATATTTATTTATTTATCCTAGGTGGGACCCACATTAATCAGATCTACTCCGTCCATTGTATGTGTCACACAAAATTAGGGGTCCAAAACAAGTTTCATCTGCATCCAAATTTCAGGTAGGCCCCACCAAGTGATTTTATATGTTTTAGGCATATCTTCACATGATTTTATATGGTGTGGCCCACCTGAGTTCCGTATACGGCTGATTTTTGGGGAGACCACCTGGTCCGAGGGGACCCATCAAATGCATGGCGTTGATGTTCGAAAAGCATCACAGTGGGGCCCACAGCTAAGGCCGTGAGGCCAGCCCGTTTGTCCGCCAGCAGCACCCACGCACGCTGCTGCTGACAGCAGCGTGTCCTTGTGGTTTTTTTTTTTTTTTTTTTTATTGTTCTCGAGGTTTTTCATATGTGGGGCCCGTGTCTTGAGAATCCACTCCGTCCATTAGATTCCATGGCCTAAGACGGATCAAACGAGTCCGCTATGCAGTATGTTTTTGGCGGGTAGGGACATCAAGGTGGGTCCTAATGGATCTTAAAGGTAAAAAAATGTTGTTTCCCATGCCGGGGCCCGCCAGAAAATCGGATTGGATTCATTCTTTGGCTCAACGCCTAAAATTGGCTTGGAAATGAAATGGATGGTGTGGATTCGATTTTTACATCAAGGTGGGGCCTACATAAGTAGCCTGCCCCAAAAGTTCTCCCCCCTCTCCTTTTTTTTTTTTTTTTTGGCAGACAGTGCATTGCTCCTACTTGTGAAAAACGTCCAGCGTCCAGGGACGCTGGACGGACCGTGTGCACGTATTGTTGAAGGTGGGTCCCACGTGTGGGGTCCACATGGACATGGCCCACTTGATTTGGGTCAATCTTATATTTATGTTTTCCAATTGCCGTTAAGTGGGGCCCACATGGCTTGGACGGCCGTAGGGTCCATTTGGTGGACGGCTTGGACATCACATACATCAAGGTGGGGTACATCCAGATGGGCCACACGGCCACATTATCATACCAAATTAATGAGAGAAAAAGAGAGAGAAAGAAGCACCCACCTCGAGATCTCTTCTTCCTTCTTCCGCCAATGCATGATAGAGCCCCAAAGAAACAATTTCAATGGTGGAGATGATCATTGGATGGTGGAGATGGGAGATAGGGAGGTGGGCCACACTAGCTCTCTCATGGGAGCCATGGACGTGGGTTGCTCCATGGAGGGATTGCTTGGAATGGAGAGAAGTGAAAGAGAGAAATGATGTAAGGGAGTGATGGGAGAGAGGGATGGTGAGGTAATGGGAATTAATGAGTTTGACTTATGGGGAAAAGGGAAGGTAAGGTGGTATGGTAGGGTGATGTCATCCCTAGGGTGACATCATAGTAATTAATGTTTCTAGGGAAGTACAACAATAGGAATAGGTGGGTCCCACAATCAAGCGATCAACGGCCTAGATAATGCACGGGCCGGATCTTATAATCTGAGCATCGTATTGACGCACAAGACGCATCGTCGGAACCGCGGCGACGGCACGGTCAAAATGACATAGGTCTCATTTTGAGTCGGCTCGGGTTTACAGGATGTGACTCAAGAGCATGCGCCAATGCTATCTACTCGTCCCGGGTCGCCGAAACTCGACTAGAGGGAACCGTAGAAGTTTATGGAATGGTACAGGCTAGGTTACGGGTCTTACACATCTCCTTACCCAGAGCAGTGCATCCAGGCCCACCCACTAGACGGTGTGGATGATACATTACAGTGGGATTTCCACCGTCCATGTGACCAGACGGTATGGATCTAATCCATTCATCATGGTGGGCCATAGTAGGGAAAAAGGGAGAGAGAGAGAGAGAGAGAGAGAGAGAGAGAGAGAAACATGAAGGGGAGGGACCCCACCACTATTGGGCCCTCCCTATACAATGCATACATCAAGTGGGTCCCACAATAAGTGGGCCCTTAGAAATTTAAAATTTAACGGTGGATCACCCACCTATCGGCCTTCTTCTGTAGCTCCTTAGACTCCTATGCACCTTATCTTTGATCTTGATAGAGGTTGATGAAGAATGGAGGGTTGAGATGGGAGATGAAAGGGTAGGAAAGTGGGCCACACTTGGCTTTGGGAAGCTTAAGGAGTTTGAACATTGGAAGCTCTCATGGGAGTTGGTAGATTGCTTAGAGAATGAGAGAGAGAGAGAGAGAGAGAGAGAGAGAGGAATGATGGATTGATAAAGAATGGTGGAATGGGTGTTGTAAGCAATGGGGTGGGAAGGTATGGGTTTGGTTGAAATTTGGGTAAAAGAGGAATGGGTGGGGAGAGAAAGAGTTGACTTGGGGAAAAGAGGGAATGAGTGCTTTTATTTATGATAGGGTGAGGTGGCATGGGGTAGGGGTGGTGTACTTGACTTGTGATTGATGGGATAAGTCATAGAGATTCTCTTGAAATTCATACGTGCGGCGTTTTCCTTAAAATGAACATGAGCCCACATGTTCTGGAACGGGCATCAGATCAGCGCGTGAGGCGCGGCGATGTAACCGTGGAGACGGGGTGGTCAATAGGATACAAGTTTTGAGTTGAATCAACTCTGATATGCAAGACTCATCTTAGGTTCACGCTCAAATGTCGGATACAGGTCGAGGGTTGCTGAAATTCGATCGGGAGGACCGTGGAAGCCTACGAAACGGTACGGTCTAGGATACAGGTCGTACAAAGGTTCACCTTAAAACCTTCACAATTGTATCTTTCAAATGAGCTTACAAAATTACAAAAACTCCACAATGAGTTTTTCCTAGTTGAATCTCACAAACCAAAATGCAAAAAATTAAATTATACTTATCTAAAGATTCTTCTTCTGATGAAGCTCGGTAGAACCAATTCGATGTAGACAAAGATGTTTATTGTTCATTCTCACAAGTGAAAGGGTTCTAGGTCTAAATTAATTTTTAATTAAATCAACCTATGCTAGCTTGATTTGATTTTGATCTCAAAAGAGGGTAAATGAAATAGAGTTGAATGGAGATCACAAAATCAAATAACAAAAGCTATTAAAATGAGCATAATATAGCTTAACAAATGCAGGAACTTATCTCTCAAAGTGATGGCTTGATTTAGCTTGGAATAAATGAAAAACTCTAAAATTCGTCCTCTATTTATAGGTGAAAACATTGTTCACTCGACTGGTCTAATGGTCTGTTTGACTGGTCGAAGGACCAACCACATTCAAAATTTTTAGTGCGATAAGATAAGATCGTTACTCGGCTGGTTGAGTGGCTTGCTCGACTGGTCGAGCAATGCACTCGATTGGTCGAGTGGGACCAAAAACCTTGCTAGACTTTGAGTCGAGCACTGCATGACTGGTCGACCAATCTCTTGGACTAGTTGAGAGTCCAATAGAAAATTTTAAAAATTTGCAACTAATATTAGACTGGTCGAGCCGGAGCTTGAACTAGTCAAACAAAGAGTAGGACTAGTCGAGAAAATGACCTATAAACTTATGAAATGGCCCAAATAAAATATGCAATGAATATGACTCACCCTATGGTCAATCTAGGGTCATTCATACCTTATTTGTGAGTTTGAACAATTGAAACATCGTTCGCTCTGCTAACTCATTCACTTGAAATACTTGAAGCTTGTCTTCAAAATCTTAAACTTGAGCTTGAACTAGGGCTTGAGTTCTTGAGGTTTTTAAGGTATTGAACTTGAAGATTAAACTTGTACTTGTACTTGAGCTTAAAATCTTAAACTTCGACAACGCACTTCAACTTGAATACGTAGAAAAGTTCAACGAAGACATGGACAACTTTAAAATGCACGAAGTTGATCTATTCATCTTATCAACACATGATATAGATTTTAAATGATTTGCACAACAAAATTTGACAACTCTAGGTGCTAGATTTACAATATAACATTAACAGATTCGACCATGACCAAGAAGCCGAAAGATTGAGAAGATTCTAGCAAGCCTAAAATCCTAGAAACCACGTGAAAAATGGAGTCCGCATGATGTCGCGAGACCCACCAATGGGAACAGATTCGAACCTTAGAGCACAGAATGTTCTGAGCTTCTCTTGATGGATGTAAACTGCCTAGATGAAACCATTCGAACAAATTTAAGGCAATGGATGATCCACCATCAAAGAAGGACCCCCTTCATCATCCAAGATGACGATACCTGTGATGAAAACTAGCCCCATCGGAAGATCTAAGCTGTCCAAACAATGACACTTACAGAACTGACATAACCTCCGGAAGAAAAGGAGAGATCAACAAGGAAGTTGTGGAAACAAAGTAATTGCGGACAACAATCACACCGTTCTATTCTTGCGTAATGAGAAGAGCATAGGAGATACGCACAACGAGTTTAGAGACTCTTAAGTCCTATAAATTCCCTTGTCCGACGGTGGGAGAAAAATATAGCAAGAAAGAAAGAGAGAAGAAATGAAAAAGAAAGAGAGAAGGAGAAAGAAACGAGAGAGAAAGAGAAAAACCAACATTTAGAGGGAGGAGATTGTTCAGTGATCTCCTTCCTACAACCGGGAGAAAGAGAGAGAACAAGCGAAAGAAAGAAGGAGAAAGAAGAAATTCTAGTGCAGAAGCCCACCAACTGGTAGTAGCAAACTAGGTCGGACAGACTCCAACCCGTCATCAATCGAGAAGAAGGAGGTACAAGTGGTTGTGCCGATGACAACTCACTGAGTTGCTACTAAACACAACTAGACCAACTTTCATTATCACACTTAGGTTCTCTTCTTCCATATCCCTTCCATTGAAGGTGTTAGAGAATTCCACCATGTCAAACTAAGTTGAATTAGTGGAGGGATATACCCAAACTCTCTAAATTGTAATTTAGATGATACATGCACAATATGAATCAATTTCTTAAACTCACTAAAATCGAATCTTTACTCCAACCAAACTTGGCAAACTAGAATAAAGGTTGGTCTTACAGTACACGCTGGGGCACTTAACCATGAAATGATCAGACGAATTAAGGTGAGGGATTCCTTTAAGCTTACCTTGATTCAAGTTGATATGATTTATCTTGCTTTTTACATGCTTTCATGTTAATATGATTCTCTCCCCACAATTGTTTGATTTACTACCTTAATTACAAGCGACCTTTATTATTTTTATGTGGGGTGATGCATACAAGCCTTGCACTTTCCTTTACCAATTTTGTTGAGTTAGCCCTTGCTACTCTTCTCTTTATTGGGTTGGCCATTGGCACCTTCCTTTTTGTTGATTTGGCCATTGCCACTCTTCTCTTTGTTGAGTTGGCCATTGTCACTCTTCTCTTTATTGAGTTAGCATTATCACTATCCTCTTTGTTGAGTTAGCCATTGCTACTCTCCTCCTTATTTTGTTAGCCTTGCGTTATCTACCTTTATGGCTTTGGCATGTGTCTTGGAATTCCAAAGCTCCCATGATTCAATTAATTTTCTCTTTGGTGTAAGTACTATATTGGAAATCTCATTCCTAGCAATTAAGAAAATATCGTATACATATTGTAGTTCGGGTAGCGGCCCCTGGGGGCGACACGTAATTTCATAAATTTTAGGTAGTGGTGCACAAATCGATGTAAGTAATTCGCAATGCATGTTCTATCACTTCTGGAATTTGATGTCGTAAATAGTCACTCCATGAAAAAATCATGTCATGTAATTCATCCAAGTCACGCGTTGTGTCGTCTTGTGATAACTGCGTAAATCCATGTTAACGTGGGACACTCCGGCGAATATCTGTAGAATAGGATGCGGGGCGAGCCGCATAACTCTAAATCATTTTCCACATTGTGACAATTGCTAAGTGTGATGAACCACATATACTTTGCTAGGCATGCATCTCATGTAGGTTGCTTACGCATATTGATATCTCTTGTAGTTGTGGAGTACAAGATGTATCAAAACCCTTACATTGCTTTTATGAATCTCTTAAATTGCTACTAATCTTAAAGGATAACCTTCATTATGAGTAGGGTGTTGACCCTTTCCAATCGTACAGATGATGCAAGTAACGTACAGATTGAAGACCGAGAGGACCATCTCCCTATGGAAGATTATACTAAAAGAATAAAGAAGATAATTTTATATTTTTACTGCGAACTCGATAATGTAATAAGCTCCTATTGAGAGGGTATTTGATTATTTGTTGAATTCTCTTACTTTGATAAAATAATAAATACAGTTGATTTTATTTGCATGAATGAATACCTTCATAAATGTGACTGGAAGTGATCTAAATGAAAAAATATATATGGTGCAATTTTTAAAGCATCGAATTTATACATTATTAACATCTAAAATTCTCGGGTACGAGTATGTACTCGGGCCGCGAAAATTCAGGATGTTACAATCCATCTCAGGATCATTAATTTTTAGACTCCGATTGAATCAATGAAAGTACTTTTTCATGTACTTCATATGTTGTTTTTGAGTCTGAAGTGATGATTTCTGAGATACATGTAAAGCATCCACCTTCTTCTCTACACTCTCTAACCTATCAGAGAATTGTGAAGGTTGGAAATCTGAATCATTCATATCAGCAGATTCTTCTAAGTCAGCAAATATGTCATCCATGTTAATATCAGCTTCAAGATCCTCTTCCTGATCGCCTTGCTGCTCAAGCCTCAGAGCTAACTTCATCATGTTTAAGTTTACATTACCAAAGGGAAGTTCAGATTTTGGTGCTTCGATTGAGGGAATTTGGACATTGAACCGTAAAGTAAGGGAAGTCATAAGAAATGCAAAAGAAATGGAACCATGACAAGGATGGTGATGATATTAAATGATCAAATGAGATATCAAGGAAGGAGGACAAATGAGAATACCGGATGCAACAGAAAGCATAATACGCATCTTGAAGTGAGTAAGATCAGAATTATTCACGGCCCTTTGATAAACATTAGATGTAAAGATGTGATGAAGAACGTGGTATTTTGGAAGTTAATTATAAGTGGGGAGAGAGTTACCGGACCTCCAATTGGCGTTAAATCCACATTACAACTGGGTAATGGTAGTTCTTTTCGAAGTGTACATATCTTTAAAAAGAGGTGCGATATGCAACCCGTCATCCACCATCTCAATGTCCATTATGGATGATATGATGGAGGGTGTTATGGTGATAGTTTCTTCCAAAAATTGAATATTAAATGATAGATTATCGGAAGAAACTTCATTTATGGATGCATACATCCCTTGTGCAATGGACCTGTAAGTCATCCCGCCCCATTTTAGAATTTTCTCCCATCCTACCTCGGAGAGAAGATCAAATAGACCATATTGAGCGATATGATCATGATTAACTGATCGCTCAATGATGATGCTTTGAAAGCAGAAATCCTATACATTCTTCGGTTCATCCTCTGGTGTGCATATGGACTGCATAACCTGAGGAACAGAGCGGGATGAGGAACCAGAATGCGGCCTACGAATGCTACATTTGATCTAATCTTCCATGGAAGAAAATGAACAAATAATAATAAAATGGGTGATGAGTTTGAGTAGATCAGATTTTTAAAGTAAACCCACCAAAATGAAGGTTCTATATTCAAAGATATTGAAAGATTCACAAATAAAGCATAACCAAGAACTTAAATCTGGAAGAAAATAGCAAATAAACCACTTACAAGAAGGCTAAGGAGATGGGTTGGTCAAAGGAAGCACCAACGAGTTGAAGAAGAAGTGGAAATGAGTAATTTGGGATTCCCGAACGGGTGCTCGGCTAGCTGAACTGGTCAGTCAGCTATTAGCTGGCTGAAAAATCTCTAAAATTTTTATTTGTTATTACTATTATTTTATTTAAATATATATATAAGAAAATAAAAAAATAAACAATTTACAATAAAGGAAGATTAATCAAGTAATACAACATAATCCGATATCATTTTTTAGATTGGAGAATCTAACACTGTCTACTGGTTTTGTCAGAATGTCTGCATGCTGTTTCTCTGTATTAATGTATTCTAGCATAACAGTCTTGTTTTTAACTAATTCTCGAATATAATGATATTGTATGTCGATGTATTTCATGTGAGAATGTTGAATAGAATTTCTGAATATGTTTATAGCACTGGTATTGTCACAGTATAGATTCATGGTATCTTGATCAATACCATAGTCGGCTAACATACGTTTCATCCACATCAGTTGCGTGTATGCATTTCCTATGCAATATATTTAGCTTCTGCAGTGGATCATGATACTGAGTTTTTCTTCTTGCACATCCAAGAAACAAGGCAATTTCCAATGTAAAAGAATCCACCACTTGTGAATTTTCTGTCATCAACATTACTTGCCCAATCAGTTTCAGTATATCTAGAAATTTGTAATGATGTATCATGAGGATACTAGAAGCCTAAGTTAGTCGTGCTAGCAGCATATCTGATTATTCTTTTAACCATAGACAAATGAGATTCTTTAGGGTTAGATTGATATCTAGCACATATGCCTATGCTAACAAAAATATCAGGTCTGCTAGCAGTTAAATACAATAAACTACTAACCATGCTATGGTAAAGACGAGGGTTAACACTTTTACCTAAATCATCTTTAAATAGTTTGAGTGTTGTACCCATGGGCGTCTGAAAGTTTTTACCATTCTCAAAACCAAATCTTTTTACTATATTCGTAGCATATTTGGTTTGAGAGATAAATATCCCATCTTTGATCTGTTTCACTTGAAGACTAAGGAAATAATTTAGCTCACCAACCATACTCATTTGAAATTCTGACTTCATTAAATCTACAAACTTAGAGGAGATGTTAGTACAAGTTGATCCATAAACAGTATCATCTACATATATCTGAACAATCAACATGTCTCATTACATTTTTTGATAAATAGAGTTTTATCTACTCTCCCCATTTTAAAATTTTGACTAAGTAGAAATTTGGTTAGTTTTTCATACCATGTTATTAGGGCTTGTTTTAAAGCATACAGAGCCTTTTTAAGACGATATACATTATTAGGAAGTTTGAGATCTTCAAAGCCCTTAGGTTGTTCAACATAAACTTCTTTGTTTTAGTCACTATTTAAGAAGGCAATTTTGACATCCATTTGGCATATTTTAAAATTTTTATGGCATGCATTGGAAATAAATAATCTGATAAACCCAAAGCAAGCAACTGGAGCAAAGGTCTCATCGTAGTTAATTACTTCAATTTGTGTGTAACCTTGCACAACCAATCATGCCTTATTTCTTATAATATTTCCTAGTTCATCAGTTTTATTTTTGAAAATCCATTTAGTTCCAATAACATGTTTGTCAGAAAGTCTAGGAACCAGATACCGCTCATCATTTCTAACAAATTAATTTAATTCATCTTGCATGGTTAAAATCCAACTTTCATCTTCTAAGGCTTCATTTACATTAGTTGGTTTTATCTGAGAAGTGAAGCAAACATAATTACATATGTTTTCCAACTGTTTTCTGGTTTGAACACTAGTGTGAGGGTTAACAAGTATTTGATTAGTTGGATGATCCATGATTAATCTTAGCTCAGTTGAATATAATTTCGATGATGATTCAGATTCATTGACTATAGTAACTTCAAAACCATAATCGAGTTTGGGTGTGATAGTTTGATCATCGATAACAACATTTTTGGATTCTTGTATCACCCCAATTCTTTTATTTAAGACACGATATGCTTAACTATTTAGAGCATATCCTAAAAATATTCCCTCATCACTTTTAGCTTCAAATTTTCTTAGATTTTCTCGATCTCATAAAGTGAAAGTGTGAAAATATTTAATAGAATGTTTTCTTTATCAAACCAAAGTTCATAAGCTATCTTATTTTTGCATGCTTTTACATAAATAGAATTAATAGTGTAGCAAGCGGTATTAACAGCTTTAGCCCATAAATTTTTAGATAATTTTAAACTATTTAGCATAACACTAGCCATTTCTTAAAGAATTCTGTTTTTCCTCTCAATGACTCCATTTTGTTGAGGAGTTTTAGGAACACAAAACTTATGTAATATTTCATGGTCATTACAGTATGACTCAAAATTGTTATTTTCAAATTCAGTACCATGGTCACTTCTTATTTTGATCACAGACAGTTCTTTTTCATTTTAAATGCGTTTAATTAATTTTTTAACTTCGTCAAAAGCATCCGACTTTTCTCTTAAGAAAGCTACCCATGAGTATCTAGTGTAGTCATCTACTATAATTAGAAAGCATTTCTTTCCACCTCTACTCTCCGTTCGAGTTGGTCCAACTAAGTCCATATGGAGTAGTTCAAGAGATTTTATAGTGGCTAAGGATTTTACCTTTTTGTGACTACTCCTAATTTGTTTACCTATTTGACAGACACCACATACTTTATTTTTTACCGTTTTCAATTTGGGTAGACCATGCAGATGATCTCGTTTGCTTAATTTATATTAGTCTTTATAGTTTATATGTCCAAGATATTGATGCCAAAGTTCAGTTTCGTCTGTTTAGACCATGTAACAAGAATGATCTGTAGAGCAAGAGTCATCAATGATATAACAATTTTTAGAGGTTCTTCAACCATTTAATATTATATGACCTTGATTATTAATTATCTGACATCCATGATCTGAAAATTTTACACCAAGATTATTATCACATATTTGAGATATGCTCAACAAATTATATTTTAATCCTTTAACATATAGCACATCTTTAAAAATAGGTAGATTTGTAAGTTTTACATTACCTCTTACGATGATTTTGCAGTTGCTACCATCTCCAAAAGTAACTGAGCCACCTTCGATTTGATTGATGTCTGATGGAATTGCATTATCACCTATCATGTGTCTAGAACATCCACTATCCAGGTACCATCTTAAATGGCTACTTGCTTTGAAAGTTGTGTGGATAACAAGACACTTATCTTTTGAAACACAATTCATTATAGTTTTGGGTTTAGGAGGATCTCTTACTATTCATTGTGTTTGGGAGTAACAGTTTTTTTTTTTTTCCTATTTACTCTGTTATTTCCAGAGTTGGATTTCAAGAGCTCTTTAAGCAAGTCCACTATCTTATCTGCTAGAGGAGGATTATTATTTCTCTTTTGATATTTATGATGGTTGGCATTAGTTTTTGGATTAGAAGTTTTTTTTAAGGATTTTTCATTCTTCTTTACTTCATTTATAATTTCTCCTTTAAACTTTAAAGATTCTCCTTTTACAAATATGGGAGCAGAATTTTTAAATTTTTCTTTATAACTTTTGATATATCCTAAGCTAGATTTGTCACCACATCAGCGAGATGCAGTTAATAAATTTTCAAGTTTCTGGTTTCCTTGGGTGTATATCCAAGTATATTTTGAAGTCTTAAGGGAAGTAACTTCTAATTTTAAATTCTCATTTTTAGTTTTGAGATTTTGAATTTAAAAATTTTTTAAATTTAAATCTAGTTTGGTTCTCTCAAAACCATCGAAAAAATGAGATTTTTCGAAAACTGATTTTTTAAGTTCTAGTTGAAGTTTTGCAAAGGTTTCTTTTTGAATTTTTAGTTTAGCCGCAATCTTACAACTTTCTTTATATAGGGCAATATAAGCGATTTGAATATCATCTTCATTTTCAGAATCACTTCCAGGAGTTTCATAGTTAGAAGTTTCACATTCATTTGAGAAAGTGATTCTAGCTATGGTCATGAAAGCGTTTTAATCTTTCTCGGTTTCTTAATTTGATTCATTAGTTTCTAAATTTTATTTAGATTCTAATGATTTATCCCAAGTGGCAATCATGCCTCTTCTTCTAGATTTATCCTTTTTAGGACATTTTTTTACTAGATACCCATATTCAGAATAATTGAAGCAATGAGTGTCTTTAGATTTTGATTTCCAAAAATTTGGATTTCCTTTTCTTTTGTCAAATGGTTTTAAAAAATATGATATATTTTTATTTTTAAAAATTTTATAAAACTTTTTAGCCAACATTGCCATATCATCCTCATTCTCATCATTTTTAGAATTTATGTCTTTGAATTTAGATGATCTAAGAGCTATGGACTTGTTTTTAGGATCTTTGAAATTCAACTCGTAGGTTTGTAGAGATCCAATTAATTCCTCAACCTTCATAGTATCGGTATCCCTCAATTCTTGAATAACGGTAACTTTAGAATTGAACTTGTCAGGAAGCGATTGTAGTATCTTTGCGTAAACCTTGCTTTCAGGGACCATTTCTCTAAGACTGCACATAGAATTAACAAGGTCATTTAGTTTCGTATAAAAGTCCATGAATGACATACTTTCTTCCATACGAATTTCCTCAAACTTCATTGTGAGAATTTGAATCTTAGATTTTTTGACAATGTTAGTTCCTTCACGTGTCATTTCGAGAATATCCCATGCTTTTTTTGTTGTATCACAAGAAATGATTCTTCTGAATTCACAAGTAATAGCATTTGGAGCTTTTGCACTTGCACTACTTTCACTTTTTTGAATTGTCGTCCAAAAAGTAAAGGCAATTTCTTTTCGTAGAAGTGGTTCCATTTTCAACAACTACTTCCATCATAAGGGCTTTAACTTCATTACCCGACTCGGTTTCAGAATCTTCTGACTCAGAAGCGGCGTCAGAGTAGGAAGATTCATCTAAAATAGCCAACATTCCTTTCCTTTTAGGTCTGTCCTTTTTAGGACATATGTTTGCTAAATGCCCATATTCATGGCAGTTGTAACATTGACTGTATTTTAAAGATTTCCAAGTTTTAGATTTAGATCTTTTCTTATCATTAGATTTTTAAAAATTAACCCTCTTTTTACTTTTGAAAATATTATAAAACTTTTTAGCTAAAAGGGCTATATCATCTTCAGAATTTTCAAAATCAGAATTACTACAATTTTCTTGAGAAATACTTTTTAAAGATTTAAGGGCGATGGATTTACTTTTAGGAGCTTTAAAGTTTAACTCATAGGTTTGTAATGAAATAGCTAATTCCTCTACCCTCATATTATCTGTATCACGAAGTTTTTGGATCGCAGTCACCTTTGAATTGAACCGTTAAGGTAGTGAGCGTAGCATCTTTGCACACACTTTACTTTCTAGGATTTTATCACTGAGACCCCACATAGAGTTAACAATGTCATTCAATCTAGTATAAAATTTCATGAAAGTTTCACTTTCTTCCATACGTATTTCCTCAAATTTGGTTGTGAGGATTTGGACTTTAGCTTTTTTGACAATTGTTGTTCCCTCGTGTGTCATTTCTAAAATATCTCAAGCTTACTTTGCAGTGTCACAGGATATAATTCTTTTGAATTCATCCGGTGATAGTGCACAAGTGATTACATTTAGTGTTTTTGCATTGGCACTACTCTCACTTTTCTAAAGAGTGGTCCAAGAGAAATAAGGTGTAATTATCATAATTTTGGATCCATCGATACCAGTTAGTTCAGTGGTTGGAGGGGTCCAATCAGTCATGGATTTTAAGAAAATTCACATCCTGGCTTTCCAATAGGCATAATTGGAGCCATCAAATGGTGGAGGCCTAGTGACTGAGAGGCTATCAAAATTTGACATCTCAAATAGATCAGATCAATTAGCTCAGGAATTTAATCCAAAAGAAATAATAATTAAATGAGCTATTAGGCTTTGATACCACTTGAAAAGGCCGAGCTATTAAGTCCTAGAGGGAGGTGAATAGGACTATGCCAAATTAAAAAATAACAGTGGAATTTAAATAAATTAAGTACTGATAGCAGTAAACAATCCGACAATGTTGAAATTAAAGACAACCTCAAATGTATAAGTATTAAGAGGTTGATACAGATGTTATTTTAAGGACAACCTTACACCAAAAACTAAGGGTTTATGACAAGACAACCTTACTAGAACAATCTGTGTATCAAAAACTCAAACTAATACAGAAGAATAAAGAAATAAATAGCAAAGGAAAGAAATCTAAGTTATTACAACATTCCTACACTTACATAAAAGAAACTTACAACATTCTCCACAAATGCAAAAAGGTAAATTTCAACATCCACAAAATAAAATAAACAATCAACCAACCATAAGACCAGAAATTATAGTGGTTTGTTTATGTGTACACCAACTGTTAAACAACAGCTAGATAATTACTCCACTCCTAATATTCTTACATAGTGGATATTAGCATTCACTATGAAAATAGGTTTTTCAAGGTTTACCTAAAACCCTCACAATTGTGTCTTTCAAGTCGGCATACATAATTCAAAAACCCCACACTTTAAGTTTTCTGGATCACTCAGACAAACCAACATAGAGAGATTTTGAAGGTCATTCCCAGTGGTCAGATTCAGGTTTGAGGATAGATGCAAGGTGAGAATAGTTAAATTGGTATTGTACTCATATATATGGTAGACTAAATTTATGGTAACACCCGAGGACTTTCAATAATTGGGTATTGAAAAGTTCGGGGTGTTACATTTTGATTCCAAGAAATGAGAATACAACAAGCCCTCTTTCAAATAAAATTGGAATGCAAAATTCAAAATCAAATATAAAGAAAGCTAATTAAAGAGAATATTAAATGAGCACAATATAGCTTAAAATAATGATTAACTTATCTCTCAGAGTGGCGTATTGATTTAGCTTGAATTGAATATGAAACTTTGAAATTCATGTTCTATTTATAAGTGCAGAAATCGTGGTCACGACTGGTCCTGAGGTCGCCACGACTGGTCGTAGGACCAAAAGATTTTTGAAATTTTGAGCGCGATAAGATAAGCGGCCTCCATGACCGGTCGAGTCTTGTCCACGACTGGTCATGCAGAACCCAATTTAGTTGTTGGACTTTTAGTCGAGCCTGTAAGACTTGTCGAGCATGAGTTGAGCACTATTCACATGACTGGTCGAGTAGTTTCCAGAACTGGTCGAGGCTTTAACAAAAATTCTCAAAAATCAGTAACAAACTTAGGACTAGTCGAAGAATTCTTAAACTGGTCGAGCCAGTGCTAAGACTAGTCGAACATAGCCTAAGACTAGTCGAACAATAGACTATGCACTTATAAAATAAGTTATTTGACTTATGTATTCAAAATGACTTACCTTAAGGTCAATCTAGGGTCAACCAAACCTTGTTAGAGATATATAAACATTGAGTCTTTTTTTCCTTCAGTTGATAGTTGATCTTTGAAGTTCACAAAGCTTAAGATCTTGTCACATGTAGAAGCTTGAATTAAAGCTTGAACTTGAGCTTGAAGCTTGAGTTTGAAGCTTGAGCTTGAAATAGTATTATTTTGTCTTGACTTGAAGCTTTGAAAACTTTAACCATTGAAGCTTGCAAGTTTGAATTCATACTATGATGTTGTACTTGAACATGAACATGTAATCTTGCATTTGACGTTCTTGAAGCAAAGACCTTTGTGCTTGTACATGAGATGCACTTTCTTGAATATATAGATGCACTACACAAGACACAGATTCCACGAGGTTTTAGCACTACAAAATTTGACAATCATAGGAGCTAGATAGCATAGCACTTACAATCTCCCCCTTTGTCAAATTTGTGACAAAACACACTTTATAATAACATAAGCATTATAAGCATTATTGTAACGACCTTGGAATTTTCTGTGCTAATCTTTCCTCAAGTAGTTGTTTTGGGGTAATTAGCGCTTTACTTGATTGCTTGTGAAATTCGCTCAATCACTTTAAATTGCATCCGCATGGCTCTAAACGTGTAGATTAGTGAGCGCTACGTTACTCAGAATCTGGGATCCATCGCTAAATCCGGTTGTTCTGGGGAATTTTTGGAAGATCCGGATCGGACTGGACCGCCGTCGAAAGTCCGATGGCGATGATCTTAGGTTGTTGCGGTCATTGAGTTGGGCTTGATCTTCACCTCAAAAATCAAGTCGATCCGATGTTCTGGTCGATTTGGTTGAGTTCGGAGTGAAGAGTGTGAGAACGGTTGGAATTTAATAAGCTTTTTATGAAATCTGAGTCGTGGCGCTTGCGCGACGATTTTAAGCATTCGGACCGTTGGATTCTGGACCCAATTTCACCCTCCGATCAGGATAGTTGGCCCTGGCATATCCTAGTGCTTGTGGACTGATCGAGTTTCGTGACCGTTGAATTGAGTGTGGTCCGCCACGGCCGATTCAAGAGCCGGTCGGTACGAAAACTCAGCCGGACCTAGACCATGGTCCGTGAGCTTAAGTCCGACCTTTCGTGGTTATAGGCCCACCGAAGTGCTTCGTTGGATCGAGAAAGGCGTACTTTGGTTATAACCTAAGTATACCTTGACCCGGGTTATTTCCATCATTTTAAGGCCTATATATAGTCCTTAAACCCTAGCTCTCATTTCCATACGAATTTTCTCTAACCCTAGCTTGGAAAGAGAGTGGAAAAGAGAGAGTTAGTGAGAGAGATAAGTTGGTGAATCGTCTTGATTTCTTCCTTGTTCTCCTTCATCTTTGAACCTTCACTTTGGATCGTTCCTCTGACGATTCTGAGTTCTCTTGGGGTAAGTTAACCTAACCCTAACCTGTGTTAGAGCTTAGATTAGACTTGGTGTTGTTGTATCTCATTTCTATCCTTATTTTAGGGTATTCTAGCGCCGTTGACGAAGACAACTCGTCTAAATCAGCTCGGCGGTTCTTTCTTCGCTTAAGGTGCGGACTTTAAGTGTATAGGTTATGGTTTTCAAGGCTTTCAATCCCAGTTAGTGATTTATTCTTGTTATGGATGAGATTTCACATGCCAAATGTTGCGCTTACGTTGCTTTCCTGATATGCATGTGATATGTTGAGATTTGTGTATTCTATGTGTATTTATAAAGTACCGTATACGTATAGAATATGCACTTATGTTTGCCATGATTAATTGTCATGTATGTATGCTGGATGCATGTATGACAACTCCTTGGGAAAAGGAAATGTCTAAGTGCATGTGTTTCAACATACGTCATGTATGTTGTTCCATGAATGCTAAGTGTTTGTAGAAATGCATGAATGACCTAAGTGTAACTGATTACACTAAGTGTGGGCGTTGAGAAGTGATTCTCAATACTCCCATTGATGCGCATGTTTTCCTTTATGCAGTTACCTTTCAAGTTATTTAAATTCAAGCATCTCCTATGCTTACATTTATGTTAAGTTGATATTCTTCAGATGTGTATGTAACATGATTTGAGTGGTTGTTCCATTACTGTTTTACATTCCATATGAATATCTATAGTAGTGTAATGTATTTGGGACTATGCCTTAGTCCAGGAAATCGGTAATTGACCCTATGGTCGTGGTTGAGATTGCTTTCGCCACGTGAGACGCATTAGACGAACCCGAGTCGTATTAGAGTTGTCGGCAGTGGTTCGACCACGCGGAGTGTTTGCACACTCCATGTCGTTCAATTCAACGTGCGCTCGTGCTAGTCGAGTTCGTCAACTAACCCGATTGTCCGATGTATGTTAACCATGTATGGACGCTACTGCTTGAATCTAGGGTACCGAACTTACCAGTGAAATCCTAATAACCATGGTACCGATCCGCTAAGACTCATGAGCCGGACATGGTGGTATGGGACACCGTGGTCGGCTGTCGGCCTACGCTGGGGTGACGAGCCTCCCGTAGTGACTAGTGAGCAACTTAACTCGTGAGCCGATTATGGTGGTATGGGACACTATATTCGTCCTTGTCGGCCTACATTGATTGGTGACGAGCCCTTTGTAGTGACCTCGAGCATACCTGGATACCGCAAGGAGGTGACGAGCCGATCTGTGGTAGTAAGGGCATGAAAGGCGTGCATTGATTGGTGACGAGCCCTTTGCTACGACCTCAACTATATGATCGTATGAGATATCTAGGATTGACGACCCTAGTATGGATCACTGTTTGGATGGTGATATGAGGAAGGTATCTTAGCTTCCCAATCCTGTTGTGTGAAATGGACTAATAACAACTTGGTAATCATATCCATGCACCGCATTTGCATGTGCTTTGTAGATATGGCGCACTTTGAGGCGATGTCATGCGTAACGTAAGATGAAGACGCTGAGGGTGTACGCGTGAGGGCACGCATCATATTGCATTCATCCTTGCATTAACAAGAGTACTTAGGATTTATTTAAGTGTTCTGCTTTATCATTACTGTTTGATTGAACTGATAACATGTTAACCAGTGCCTTATTGTTCCACTGAGTTGATCACTCACTCCCACGTTTCTGGGGCGGTGTTAAACACCCACCAGACTCTGTCTTAGGCCCTGATGTTGCAGATGTGGATGCGACGTCTGAGGCAGAGCGGGAGCTGGATGACGACGAGGCTGCCTTCTCCTATATGCAGTTTTCAGACGGGTTCTAGCGAGCTTCGGTCTGTTGCGCGGGATCTCTGGGATTATATTTTGGGAACTGAAATGATGTATTTGATACTTAAATTTTGTTAAATAACACTTTTACACGATCCGGCTTGTATATGAAATTCAGGGTTTTACACTTGTACACATTTTACTATAAGTCTTCCGCTTGCTTTATTCACTTATCCCTGAATCATATCTGTGTTTTGGCTTAATCTATTCCATGTTTTATGCACTAATACAGTCAACATACATTCATCATTAAATATGTTGCATAAGTGATGTTTTGGAACTCGGGAGCTGAGTTATGCTCGACCCCCGAATTTCAGGGCGTTACAAGTTGGTATCAGAGCATGATCTGGATTAAACCGGACCTGGGTTATGGTCACACACAGCACGTTGTCGCCACTATAGTGTAATTGGGTATGGGTCTATCATCGCTTTGTGTTTGTGCTCCGTAGTTTCTATCGGCGAAAGTTTCTTGAAAACCTTTGCCGAAATCGAGTCTGTACCCTTACCTGATCACACACAGCGACCCGAAACATTTCCTAGACCCTCTATTAATGAGTGTAGATGGTCTATCTTCCCGCTGGTCGTCTTTAAACCTTCCAGAAATCGCCGGTTGAACCAGATTTCTGTCAGAATGACCCGATAGGCTTCAAACTACACAAGGGGCCAATCGAGGCATTTTCTGTGGGACCCAGGGGGGGAACCACATCATTTGGACCAAGGAGGACTAGGAGGACCTCGCCAAATCGGTGAGGCATCGCCGATATGTCCAGAGACCGGCGATGCCATCGCCGGTTCGGCGAGAGATCGCCGGTCGTTGGGCCGACGCGGGCCGATCGTCCATAGGCCTTGTGTGGCCCACCCCTCCACGATTTTCATTTTAAAACCTCTCCTTTTACCTATTTCCTTCACAACACCCACCTTCAAGCTGTCCTTTTCTCCCAAAACCTCTCCAAACTCTCTCAAATCTCTCCCAAATCTTCATCTTCCTCCCATTTTCGTGCAAACCCATCACTCCATTCTCAAATCTTCCATTCCATTGCTGATTTCTCCATCTTTCCCTCTCATTTGAGCCCTTTCATTCCCTTTTTGGCTCATAGTTGTGTGGAAGCTTCACCATCTTCCTATTTCTCTCTTTCTCTCATTTCTCATGGCCCTCTTTGAGATTGTGACGGCCATCTTTTCCATTTCTTCCCTTCTTTCCTTGATGGGGAAGAAGAGAGCGCCTGTGGATGAAGCCGGGCCGAGCCGCCCAACCCGTGCACGGAGGCCGAGAGGTGCCGCCGCTAGCACGTCCGCCACGCGCGAGTTCCAGACGAAGCGGGACCTCGATCCTCGAGCTCCTGTCAGTAGGACCTTGTTGGCGGAATTATCGCATGGAGTTTATGAGGGGCGTAGAGTCCTTTTTGAGGCTCATGTTGATCCGCGGCTCTTTGGAGAGTTCTTTTTGTTGGAGCGCCTAGAAGGGGCCGGTTGGGGTCCCTTGTTCGAAGGCGAGTATCGCGCGAATGCTAGCACTGTTCGGGCCTTCTATGCCAACATTCTGGAGCCTTCGCTGGATCCTCTGCAGTTCAAGATTCCCTGTGGTAGCGGTCGAGTTGGAATTGTCAATGTTGCTTTGATATCCCGACTCTTGAAGGTGCCACTTGGGGAAGTGCATGCCAGCAAGAATGTGGACAGTGTGCGCGAGAAGGATCGTCGCACCCGATTCTTGTGTGGTCGTCTGGTTGAATGGCAGCCGAATAGGAGTCTTCTGGCTTCTTTCATGACGGACGACTTCCGTTTGCTTCACCACATCTTTACGTTCAATGTATATCCAAGGTGGAGCAACCGCAGCGAGTGTACGCGCCTGATGGTAGATTTTCTATATCAGGTGGGGCAGGATGCGAAGTTGTGTGTGCCGACGTACGTCCTGCGTCAGATTATTCTCATCGCTCGTTCGAGTAGACGGACCGAGTCTCTTCCCTTTGGCCGCCTTATTTGCAAGATCGCACATGAGTTTGGCTATAGGCTTGGAGCTGAGAAGCCGGTCCCTGTTCGCTATATCAACTTGAGGACCCTTAAGCTGATGGAGGTTGGTTCTGGTCGGCTTGCCTCAGAGGGTGAGGCTGGGTCTGAGAGTGGTAATGATGAGAGTTATGTTGAAGGCGGTGCGGAGTCTGGGGAAGAAGCAGAGCAAGACGAGGAAGAGATTGAGGCACAGGATTCGAGTGATAGCTCTCCTCCTGTGGTGCCAGAGCAGGGCGCAGAGCAGGTTGCCAGAGATGCCCGTCTTACACGGCTTGAAGAAGGGCAAGCTGCTTTACGCCAGGAGATGGTTGATCTTCGAGGCTTGGTTAAGCACAAGTTCAAGAAGATGTCTCGGACTTTGAAATCTATCCTATGTTGCTTGCAGGATAAGGGTGCTCCGCCTCCATCTCCTGATTCCGACGAGTAGCATCGTCGTGGCCATCTTTGCTTTGTTTGTGTTTTTCTTTCTGTGTGTAGTCGTTGTTGGCTTATAGTTGGAGTTGTAGTAGTGTGGTAGCTGTTAGTGGTTGTAGTTGTTGTGGTTGTTTGAAGTGTTAGGTGTTGTTGTTTCATGCTTTCCTAGTCGTGATTCATGTATTGCTGCACTACTTGTATTGCGACGATTTTGATTAATGGAATGCATGTTGTTTGTCTTTGGAGTTGTGCTGTGATTGATCATGGAAGTGGATCGATCCGTGTTGATTTGCTAGTCGCACCGCTTTATCACTACGATGTTATTATGAGTATGGATTGGCTCACGAGGATGTGAGCTGAGATTGATTGTGAAGCGAGATCAGTGACGATCCATGGACCTGAGGGCGAGACTATTACTTTCCCGGTTCAGGTCAGTTACCCTATTCGTATTGATTTTTATTCTTCTCTGTTGGAGAGTCCGGCCGAGTCGGCGTTGGTTAGTACGCCGGTAGTTCAGGAGTTTGAAGATGTGTTTGAGTCGATTCCTGGATTACCTCCTCAGCGTGAGATTGATTTTGCTATCGATCTTATGCCTGGTGCGGCGCCCATTTCTTTACCCACCTATCGGATGCCTCCGAGTGAAATGGAGGAGTTGAGGAAGCAGATAGATGGTTTGCTAGAATTGGGTTTTATTCGGCCCAGTGTGTCTCCTTGGGGAGCGCCTGTTCTGTTTGTGAAGAAGAAGGATGGTTCCTTGCGATTGTGTATTGATTATCGCAGTTGAACTTCTGGTAATCGTGAAGAATAAGTACCCCTTGCCCGGATTGATGATTTGTTTGATCGGTTGAAGGGGGCACGGTACTTCTCGAAGGTTGATCTGCATTCAGGGTCATCAGTTGCGCGTCAAGGATGGAGACGTGCAGAAGACCGCTTTAGGACAGCTCCGGTCATTATGAGTTCCTTGTGATGTTGTTCGGTCTGACGAACGCACCGCCGTGTTCATGGATCTGATGAACAGGTGTTTCGGCCTTCCTGTTCGATTCGTCATTGTCTTCATTGATGACATTTTGATTTATTCGACGAGCCGGCAGAGCACGAGGAGCACTTAAGAGCGGTTTTGGGTACTCTTAGGAGCATCAGCTTTTCGCACAGTTCAAGAAGTGTGATTTCGGAAAGAGGAAGTCAAGTTCCCTGGGACATGTGGTGTCCAAGGAAGGTATAGCCGTCGACCTTGCCAAGGTAGGTGCAGTGAAGACTGGAGCAGCCTGGTTCGGTTACCGAGGTGAGGAGCTTTCTTGGCCTTGCAGCTACTATCGACGCTTTATTCGGACTTCTCGAAGATTGCCAGACCGTTGTCAGTTGACACCGAAGGATTTGAAGTTTGCTTGGAGTGAGCAGGCGGAGTTAGCTTTTCAGGAGCCGAAGGACAAGTTGACGTCCGCCCTTGTGCTAGTATTGCCGAGCAAGGGGTTAAGTATATTATATATACCGACGCCTCTCGCGTTGGTCCGGGTTGTGTCCTTATGCAGGAATGACAGGGTGATTGCTTATGCTTCGCGTCGATTAAGGAAACACGAAGAGAATTACCCTACGCACGACTTGAATGGCAGTCATCTTAGCATTAAAGCTTTGGAGACATTACCTCTATGGTGAGGAGTTCGAGCTCTTTTGCGACCACAAGAGCCTTAAGTATATTTTCACGCAGCGTGATTTGAATATGAGGCAGCAGATGGATGGAAACATTGAAGGACTTCAAGTTCGATGTTTCTTACCATCCTGGTAAGGCGAACCTTATGGCGATGCGTTGAGTCGCAAGAAGGCTTTGGAGTTTGCGGCTCCGATGATAGCAGAGTGGGAAATGTTGGAGTTCGTGCGCGATTTTGAGCGAAGCTTACGGTGGTTGAGCCGTATGAGGTTATCTCACACATTCGTGTACGGCCCGTTATCGACGAGAGGATCGTTGCGGCTCAGCAGATGATGAGCTTTTGGTGAAGATGAGGCGGCGGGTTGGTACGGATGAGAGCTCCGACTGGAGTGTTAGTTCTGATGGGGCCCACATTTTCGTGGCGGTTATGTGTTCCCGACATCCCTGACTTGAGACGTGAGGTTCTCGAGTTAGCCCATAGTTCTAAGCTTGCGATGCATCCGGGTAGCACGAAGATGTATCAGATATGAAGAGGTCTTATTGGTGGGACAATATGAAAGTCCAGATTGCTGAATTTGTTTCTCGTTGTCTCACGTGCCAGCAGGTCAAGCATCGCCGACCTCCTGGGTTGCTGCAGCCATGCCCATAGCTGAATGGAAGTGGGATTTCATCTCTATGGATTTTATTTCTGGGTTGCCGAGGACGAAGAAGGGATTTGACTCTATTTGGGTGATCGTCGATCGATTAACGAAGTCGGCGCATTTCTTACCGATCGAGTCACTTACTCTGCAGACGAGTTGGCTAGGTTGTATATCAAGGAGATAGTGCGTCGTATGGAGTTCCCTTGGAGATTGTGTCTAATAGAGACACGCGTTTTACATCTATCTTCCGGACTCGTATCCGGAAGCGATGGGTGTGAAATCGAAGTTCAGCACCGCGTTTATCCGCAAACAGATGGGCGGACGGAGCGCGTGAATCAAGTCCTGGAGGATATGTTGCGAGCTTGTGTTTTGGATTTCAAAGACAGGTGGGATGATTCCCTTATGCAGAGTTCGTGTATAATAATAGTTTCCAGTAGTATCGGCATGGCTCCCTACGAGGCGTTGTATGGTCGCCCATGCAGAGCACCACAATTGTTGGGCATAAATTGGTGAGCGTAGTTTGCTTGGCCCGAGTTGGTGCAGGTGACTTGAGAGAAGGTTGACATCATTCGACGTCGACTTCTAGCAGCACAGAGCAGAGAGTTATTCTGATACGAGGCGTCGACCGCTTGAGTTTGTAGTGGGAGACCATGTTTTTCTCAAGGTCTCTCCTATGAAGGGAGATCTGCGGTTCGGTAAGAAGGAAGCCGACGCCGAGATTTATTGGTTCATTTCAAGTTCGGATCGAGTGGGAGCGGTAGCTTACCGCCTTGCTTTGCCCACACCTCTTGCGGGCGTGCATAACGTATTTCATGTTTCTATGCTGAAGAAGTACGTTCCTGATCCTTCGCATATTATTAGTTGGGAGCAAGTGCAGTTAAGTGAGGATGCCACTTATGTACTGCGACCGACGCGTATTCTGAATAGAAAGGAGCAGGTATTGCGTAGCAAGGTTATCCCTCTCGTGAAGGTGCTATGGACGCATCATGGCGTAGAAGAGGCTACTTGGGAATCTGAAGCTGAGGTCAGGAAGACCTACCCTCTGATCCTCGAGGATTATATGAAGGTATGAATTTCGAGGACAAAATTTTCTTTAAGGGGGGTAGATTGTAACGACCTTGGAATTTCTGTGCTAATCTTTCCTCAAGTAGTTGTTTTGGGGTAATTAGCGCTTTACTCGATTGCTTGTGAAATTCGCATCAATCACTTTAAATTGTATCTCCATGGTCCTAAACGTGTAAATTAGTGAGCGCTACGTTACTCTGAAATTTGGGATCCATCGCTAAATCCAGTTGTTCTGGGGAATTTTTGGAAGATCTGGATCGGACCTGGAGCGCCGAAAGTCCGATGGCGATGATCTTAGTCAGTCATCGAGTTGGGCTTGGTCTTCACCTCAAAAATCAAGTCGATCTGATGTTTTGGGTCGATTTGGTTGAGTTCGGAGTGAAGAGTGTGAGAACGGTTGGAATTTAATAAGCTTTTATGAAATTGAGTCGTGTCGCTTACGCGACGATTTAAGCATTCGACCGTTGGATTCTCTGACCCAATTTCACCCTCCGATCAGGATAGTTGGCCCGGCATATCCTAGTGCTTGTGGACCGATCGAGTTTTCGTGACCGTTGAATTGAGTGTGGTCCGCCACTGCTGATCTGTAAAAACTCACGACCTAGATCCATGGTCGGTGAGCTTAAGTCCGACCTTTCGTGGTTATAGGCCCACCAAGTGCTTCGTTGGATCGAGAAAGGCGTACTTTGGTTATAACCTAAGTATACCTTGACCCGGGTTATTTCCATCATTTTAAGGCCTATATATAGTCCTTAAACCCTAGCTCTCATTTCCATACGAATTTTCTCTAACCCTAGCTTGGAAAGAGAGTGGAAAAGAGAGAGTTAGTGAAAGAGATAAGTTGGTGAATCGTCTTGATTTCGTCCTTGTACTCCTTCATCGTTGAACCTTCACTTTGGATCGTTCCTCTGACGATTCTGAGTTCTCTTGGCGTAAGTTAACCTAACCCTAACCTGTGTTAGAGCTTAGATTAGACTTGGTGTTGTAGTGACCTCGAGCATACCTGGATACCTCAAGGAGGTGACGAGCCGATCTGTGGTAGTAAGGGCATGAAAGGCGTGCATTGATTGGTGACGAGCCCTTTGCTACGACCTCAACTATATGATCGTATGAGATATCTAGGATTGACGACCCTAGTATGGATCACTGTTTGGATGGTGATATGAGGAAGGTATCTTAGCTTCCCAATCCTGTTGTGTGAAATGGACTAATAACAACTTGGTAATCATATCCATGCACCGCATTTGCATGTGCTTTGTAGATGTGGCGCACTTTGAGGCGATGTCATGCGTAACGTAAGATGAAGACGCTGAGGGTGTACGCGTGAGGGCACGCATCATATTGCATTCATACTTGCATTAACAAGAGTACTTAGGCTTTATTTAAGTGTTCTGCTTTATCATTACTGTTTGATTGAACTGATAACATGTTAACCAGTGCCTTATTGTTCCACTGAGTTGATCACTCACTCCCACGTTTCTGGGGCGGTGTTACACACCCACCAGACTCTGTCTTAGGCTCTGATGTTGCAGATGTGGATGCGACGTCTGAGGCAGAGCGGGAGCTGGATGACGACGAGGCTGCTTTCTCCTATATGCAGTTTTCAGACGGGTTCTAGCGAGCTTCGGTCTGTTGCGCGGGATCTCTGGGATTATATTTTGGGAATTGAAATGATGTATTTGATACTTAAATTTTGTTAAATAACACTTTTACACGATCTGGCTTGTATATGAAATTCAGGGTTTTACACTTGTACACATTTTACTATAAGTCTTCCGCTTGCTTTATTCACTTATCCCTGAATCATATCTGTGTTTTGGCTTAATCTATTCCATGTTTTATGCACTAATACAGTCAACATACATTCATCATTAAATATGTTGCATAAGTGATGTTTTGGAACTCGGGAGCTGAGTTATGCTCGATTTATAATAACATAAGCATTATAAGCATTATACGCATAAAGAATCATGCACCAGTTAAACCGGTTAAAGAATCATGCACCAATTATCAATATAAACCAATTAAACCTGGTTAAAGAATCATGCACCAGTTATAAACAGGTCAGCACAAAGAAATACCTTCAACAACACTCCCCCTTACTTACTCCCCCTTTCACACATAATGTATGATGGCTACTTATCCACAAGCCATCCACACAATTATCCAGCCATCTACACAATCCACCACATGCCAATCCATACAATCAGTATGATAAAATTCTCCCCCTTTTGGTCACAAGATGACAAAGGAAGAAACCAATAAAGGAACATGAAGTAGATAAATAATGAAGAATAAGAAGAGTAATGAGGAATAAAAGAACAAGATACTCAATATTATAAAATTCATTTGCATTGTGCAAGCATAATCTACCATGTTCAACCAAATTAAACCAAGTTAACCAAGTTCAACCCGATAGAGCAAAAGAAAGCCAAGTATCATTAAAGTTATTACTAACCAAGATAATTAAAAAGTAATCAGAACCCGACAAAGGAGCAGGTATGGAAGGATCAATCTGATGAAGTCCCTTGTTAATGCGCCTCAGATATTTGTGCATATATTTAAATTATAAATCATGGGACACATTCATATTTTCTACCTTCTCCTCTAATGAGCATAAACGCGCATCATAATCAGATGGCTGATAATCAGGATCATCTGTCGAATCGGATTCGATCTCATTAAAAATATCATCCATGTTAATGTCATATGGAGGTAAATCACCTTCCTCTTCATTCACTGCAGCAGCTCCACCGACACCCACATTGACTTAGCCTGTGGCCAACCTCAGATTCATTTTGTTTATATTGGAGTTGTTGAAGATTAGATGTTGAATGGGAGCTTCCTCAACGGGCATAACTACTAAAATATGGGTGGCCAACATAGTCATAAGATACGCGAAAGGAATGTCACTGTGTCCTGGATGTTGACGGAATTGAACGATATAATGACAGATTAAAGAAGGAAGGCATACCCTTGTTCTAGAAATAATGGAATGAAGAATCCGAACCATGAAAGTTGTCAGTTCAGTTTTGTTACCAGAATGGAGATAAACATTTGAAATAAAAATCCTATGAAGGACTCTATATCTGGGTAACAAGTACTTTGAGGCAAGCGCATTTCCACTAGGATTCCAATCCGTATCTACATTGCACAAAGCTCTAGTAAGCATATGCTTTTCAGATTCAGATGGTTTATCTACTAGAGCGCTAATGGCATCATTGACAGGTATGTCCATTAGATGAGAAATTAGATGATGGTCTACTTCAACTGGACCTTCTCTAGTGTCAATAATAAATGTTAGATTTTCAGCTAAAAAATTAGAAATACATGCATATATAGCTTGTGCAATGGACCAGTATGCAGGTCCACCCCAATGTAAAATATTATCCCAGCCTACAAATTGGAGGAGAGGAAGGATATCAAATGGAGCTAGATGTTCAACATGAACAAATCATTCAACTATAACATTGCGCAACCTAATATCCCGCACATAAGAGGGATCATTTTCGGGTGACCGAAGGTGGTGCCTTATAATAGGTGTCGATCTAGAAGATGAAGGAAGTTTTCTTTTTAGCTCTACCTTCCATTTGTAATAAGAAATCAAGGAACCAAGTAGTTGCAAAAGAAGTAGAGTGAGTTTTCACAAGATCAGATTTGGAGAAGAAAACCCCAAAAACTACTTCAAATCAAGAAATAAATCACACCAATGAAGAAAAAGGAGTGATAAGAACTTGAATCTAAAAGGAATATGAAAATAAAGCACTAACCTTGAAGAACTAGGAGATGGGTTCAACTGATCGACCTAGTACCCGTTGGAGAAGAAACCCAATATGAAGAAAAAGGGATTTTACCCCAAATAAAACACCAACCCATGCTACACGACTGGTCGAGTACATGATCGGCCAGTCGTGCCATGATTGGTCGAGTATGCAGACTGGTCGTGCATAGCCCAAAATATGCATTTTTCTTAAATTTTGAAATTTAAATCATTTAACATATATACAATATGATACAAAAATGCATGAATAATTAATTCAAATTGCACATACCAAGATCAAATATCAATTTAGAAAACCTACTTTTGTCAAGCAATTTTGTGAATATGTCAGTAAGTTGAGCCTCGGTCAGAATATATTCTCAAGAAATTTCTTTTCTTCCACTAATTCATGAATGTAGTGATATCTAATGTCAATGTGCTTGGTTCATGAGTGCTGAATTGGATTTTTAGATATATTAATTGTACTGGAATTATCACAATATAAAACCATAGAATCCTGTGCAATTCTGTAATCGCTTAACATTCTTTTAATCCAAACAAGCTGCATACATGCATTACCTGCTGCAATGTATTCAGCCTCAGTAGTTGAAAGCGATACAGGACTCTATTTCTTACTTTGCCAAGAAACTAAACAGTTCCCAACATAGAAACAACCACCACTGGTTAATTGCCTATCATCAATGTTACCAGCCCAATCAGCATCAATGTAACCCACTAATTGCACACTAGTATCATGTGGGTACCAAAGACCCAGATTTGCATAACTTGCGACATATCGCAAAATGCACTTAACAACAGTTAAATATGACTCTTTAGGGTCAGATTGATATCTAGCGAAAATACCTACGATAAATGCAATATCAGGTCTACTTGCAGTTAAATAAAGCAAACTTCCAATCATATTGCCATATAGTTTAGGATCCACACTCTTACCTGCAAAGTCCTTTGAGGGTTTCAAAGTAGTACTCATAGGAGTATCAAAATTTTTCCCGTTCTCAAAACAGAACTTTTTAACTAAGTTCAAAGCGTATTTAGTTTGAGAAATGAAGAACCCATTAGGTAGTTGTTTAACTTGCAACCCTAGAAAATAATTCAATTCTCCCACCATGCTCATTTCGAACTTAGACTTCATACGATCTGCAAACTCAGTAGTCATGTTAGCACAGGAAGATCCATAAATAATATCATCAACATAAACTTGCACAATTAAAATGTGATCATTATGTTTCTTAACAAAAAGAGTCTTATCAACACTTCCCATTAAAAAATTATAACTTAGCAAAAACTTAGTCAACTTTTCGTACCATGTCCTGGGAGCTTGTTTTAACTCGTAGAGTGCCTTTTTCAGGTAGTAGACATGATTAGTATTCTTAGGGTCTTCAAAACCTGCTGGTTGTTCTACATATACTTCTTCATGCAAATCGCCATTCAAGAAGGCACTCTTTACATCCATTTGATATATTTTGAACTTTCTTCAGCTTGCAATAGATATAAATAGTCTGATTGATTCAAGACGAGCTACTGGGGCAAAGGTTTCATCATAATCAATTCCTTTAATTTG
Organism: Magnolia sinica; assembly: GCF_029962835.1. Lineage (NCBI taxonomy): Eukaryota > Viridiplantae > Streptophyta > Magnoliopsida > Magnoliales > Magnoliaceae > Magnolia > Magnolia sinica. The sequence goes on from NC_080580.1 coordinate 59,620,156, forward strand.
AGTGTACCCTTATACAACTAATCTAGCCTTGTTTCTAATTATATTACCAAGTTCATCAGACTTACTTTTGAAAATTTATTTAGTTCCGATTATTTGTTTATCTTTTGGTCTAAGAACAAAGTACCAAACATCATTTCTAACAAATTGATTAAGCTTTTCTTTCATTGCAACTATCCAGTTTTCATCAGTAAGAGCTTCTTTTACGTTAGCTGGTTTTATCTGAGATGTAAAACATACGTAATTACACATGTCTTCTAGTTGTCTATGAGTGCACGCACCAGTAAGAGGGTTTCCAAGAATCTAATTAGTTGGATGATTTTTAACAGTCCTCAGTTTAGAGTTATTTTGACTTAATGAAGTATCTAGTTTATCAATTATAAGGACTTCATCATTTTCTGAACTTGAGACAGGTGTATTCAAGTGATCGTCAATAACTACATTAATGGACTCTTCAATTACACCAGTCCTTTTATTAAGAACCCGATATGCTCGACTATTCAGAGCATACCCTAAAAATACCCCTTCATCACTTTTGGTGTCAAACTTACCCAGATTTTCAAGGTCACATAAAATGTAGCACTTGCTGCCAAAAAATCGAAAGTATTTGATAGTAGGCTTCTTATCAAACCATATTTCATAAGCTATTTTACTATTTGATTTTCTAGTGTAAACACGGTTAATTATATAACACGCAGTATTTACGGCTTTAGCCCAAAGATTTTTAGGAAGCTTCATACTATTTAACATTACATTTGCCATTTCTTGAAGCACTCTATTCTTTCTTTCTACTATACCATTTTGTTGTGGTGTTTTGGGAGCAAAGAATTCATGTGATATTCCCTGATCACAGCAAAACTTCTCAAAACTGCTATTCTCAAATTCTGATCGATGATCGCTACGGATCTTATAGACTCGAGAACCCTTTTTTAGTTTGGATGCATCTAAGTACCCTTTTTACTTCATCGAGAGTTTCTAATTTGTCTCTTAAGAAGACTACCCAAGTATATCTGGTAAAGTCATCTACAATTACCAGTATGTACTTCTTGTCACCTTAACTCTTCATTCTAGTTGGTCCAATAAGATCCATATGGAGGAGTTTAAGCGGTTTAGATGTGGCATTAGAGTCCACCTTTATGTGAGAACTCCTAGTTTGTTTGCCAATCTGGCATTCACCACATATTTTATTAATTTTTTGTATTTTGGGTAACCCTCATACTAACTCTCTTTTGTAATCTATATAAGTTGCGGTAGTGTACATGTTCAAGGCGTTTATGCCATAACTCGGTCTCATCGGTATGGACCATGTAGTACAATAGATTAGATAAGCTAAAATCACTCATAATGTAGCTGTTTTCAGAAGTTCTACGACCAGTTAATATTACTGAACCATTGTTATTTAAAATTTCGCACCTTAGGTTAGTAAATTTTACGTTATGATTATTATTGCATATTTGAGAAATGCTTAATAAGTTATGTTTTAACCTTTCTACATATAAAACATTCTCAAATAAAGGAAGGTTAAAGAGTTGAACCATACCTTGGCCAACAATCCTGCAGTTGCTACCATCATCGAAAGTGACTGAACCATCAGTCATGTCTTTAAGATTGGTAAACAAACCTTTGTCACCAGTTATGTGTCTGGAGCATCCACTATCTAGGTACCACTTTGAATGGCTTGTAGCTTTGAAAGCAGTGTGGGCAACCAAGCAGGTAACTTTAGGAACCCATTTCATTACAGTCTTGGGTTTAGGAGTATAGTTGGTCTTCTTATGATTTTAGTTGTTATAAGACAGACCCATTGAGTTAGATTTTAAGAGCGCCTTAAGTAAATTAAAAATTTTCTCAGCTAAAGGATTACGATTCTGATTTTTATGGTTGCTTTTAGCTTTTAAGGATTAAAAAGTTTTAGTATTTTTAGGATAATTTGGATTTTTTCTTTTTGAGTGTGAAGATTCTCCTTTCACAAACTTAGGAGGTGAATTCTTATGTTTGGGAGGAATACTTTTGTCGTAGCCCAATCCAGATCGATCGCCATATTTTTTAGATCCGGATAATAGTTTTTCTAACTTAGGATCACCTTGGGCATACCTCCATGTCTCTTTCAGACTCAAAAGAGAAGAGACTTCAAGTTTTAGTTTTTCATTTTCGGATTTTAGATTTTCAATAAGGGAGGTTTTGAAATGTAAATCGCATTTAGTTTTTTCAAAATAATCTAAAATGTGTGATTTTTCTAAAACAAGACTATCAAAATTTTCTTTAAGTTTAGAAAACTTTTCTTTCTAAAGTTTTAGTTTTATCGCAATTTTACACCTTTCCTTGTATAGGACATTACAAGCATCTTGAAGGTCTTCTTCATTTTCATGATCACTATTCAGATTTTCTTCACTAGTTGAATCATCATTATCTGAAAAAGTGAACTTGGCTAGAGTTATAAGGGCTTTAACTTCATTACCCGACTCAGTTTTAGAATCTTCTGACTCAGAAGAGGCTTTAGAGCAAGAAGATTCATCCCAAGTAGCCAACATTCCTTTCCGTTTAGGTTTGTCCTTTTTAGGACACTTGTTTGTTAAATGCCCATATTCATGGCAGTTGTAACATTGACTGTCTTTTAAAGATTTCCAAGTTTATATTTTGATCTTTTCTCATCATTAGATTTTTGAAAAATAACCCTCTTTTTACTTTTGAAAATCTTATAAAACTTTTTAGCTAAAAGGGCCATATCATCTTCAGAATTTTCAAAATCAAAATTACTACAATTTTCTTGAGAAATACTTTTTGAAGATTTAAGGGCAATGGATTTACTTTTAGTAGCTTTAAAGTTTAACTCATAGGTTTGTAATGAGCCAACTAATTCTTTTACCCTCATATTATCTGTATCACGAAGTTCCTAGATCGCAGTCACTTTTGAATTGAACCGTTCAGGTAGTGAGTGTAGTATCTTTGCACAAACTTTACTTTCTGGGATTTTATCACCGAGACCCCACACAGAGTTGACAATGTCATTCAATCTAGTATAAAATTTCATGAAAGTTTCACTTTCTTCCATACGTATTTCCTCAAATTTGGTTGTGAGGATTTGGACTTTAGCTTTTTTGACAATTGTTGTTCCCTCGTGTGTCATTTCTAAAATATCTCAAGCTTACTTTGCAGTGTCACAGGATATAATTCTTTTGAATTCATCCGGTGATAGTGCACAAGTGATTACATTTAGTGTTTTTGCATTGGCACTACTCTCACTTTTCTGAAGAGTGGTCCAAGAGAAATAAGGTGTAATTATCATAATTTTGGATCCATCGATACCAGTTAGTTCAGTGGTTGGAGGGGTCCAATCAGTCATGGATTTTAAGAAAATTCACATCCTGGCTTTCCAATAGGCATAATTGGACAGTCCCAATCGTCCATCGGGACGATGGTGGTGGCTCACTACGCGTCCCAACGGGACCCACGTACACTCCCTATGCGAAAACACGCTGGGCGTCGGGCCAAAGTCGGTTTGATACCACTTGAAAAGGCCGAGCTATTAAGTCCTAGAGGGAGGTGAATAGGACTATGCCAAATTAAAAAATAACAGTGGAATTTAAATAAATTAAGTACTGATAGCAGTAAACAATCCGACAATGTTGAAATTAAAGACAACCTCAAATGTATAAGTATTAAGAGGTTGATACAGATGTTATTTTAAGGACAACCTTACACCAAAAACTAAGGGTTTATGACAAGACAACCTTACTAGAACAATCTGTGTATCAAAAACTCAAACTAATACAGAAGAATAAAGAAATAAATAGCAAAGGAAAGAAATCTAAGTTATTACAACATTCCTACACTTACATAAAAGAAACTTACAACATTCTCCACAAATGCAAAAAGGTAAATTTCAACATCCACAAAATAAAATAAACAATCAACCAACCATAAGACCAGAAATTATAGTGGTTTGTTTATGTGTACACCAACTGTTAAACAACAGCTAGATAATTACTCCACTCCTAATATCCTCACACAGTGGATATTAGCGTTCACTATGAAAATAGGTTTTTCAAGGTTCACCTAAAACCCTCACGATTGTGTCTTTCAAGTGGGTTTACACAATTCAAAAAACCCCACACTCTAATTTTTCTAGATCACCTCAGATAAACCAACATTGAGAGATTTTTCTAGCACAATCTCAATGAAATCAAAAGACAGAATTTACAATAATGTAAAATAACTGGATATTCTCCTTGTAATGAAGCCCGAAAGAACCAAATCGGAGTAGAAGTTCAACATAGAAGTTCAATGTTCACACTCACTTATGAAATGGTTCAAGGTTTTAAATTATTTTTAAATTAAATCACGTTGAGCTAGTTTGATTTGATTTTGATTCCAAGAAATGGGAATGCAACAATCCCTCTTTCAAATAAAATTGGAATGCAGAATTCAAAATCAAATACAAAGAAAGCTAATTAAAGAGAATATTAAATGAGCACAATATAGCTTAAAATAATGACTAACTTATCTCTGAGAGTAGCATATTGATTTAGCTTGAATTGAATATGAAACTCTGAAATTCGTGTTCTATTTATAAGTGCAGAAACCGCGGTCACGACTGGTCCTGAGGTTGCCACGACTGGTTGTAGGACTAATAGATTTTTAAAATTTTTAGCGCGATAAGATAAGACCATTCCACGACTAGGACTTGCTTGACTGGTCGAGCGGCCTCCACGACCGGTCGAGTCCTGTCCACGACTGGTCGTGCGGAACCCAATTTAGTTGTTGGACTTTGAGTCGAGCTTGTAGGACTGGTCGAGCACGAGTATAGCAATGTTCACACGACCGGTTGAGCAGTCTCCAGGACTGGTCGAGGCTTTAATCAAAATTTCCAAAAATCAATAACAAACTTAGGACTGGTCGAGGAATTCTTAGACTGGTCAAGCCAGTGCTAGGACTAGTCGAACATAGCCTAGGACTAGTCGAAAAACAGACTATGCACTTATAAAATGAGTCATTTGACTTATGTATTTAAAATGACCTACCCTAAGGTCAATCTAGGGTTAACCAAACCTTGTTAGAGATATGTGAACATTGAGTCTTCTTTTCCTTTAGTTGATAGTTGATCTATGAAGTTCACGAAGCTTGAGATCTTGTCATATGTAGAAGCTTGAACTCGAGACTTCTGAAGCTTGAATTAAAGATTGAGCTTGAGCTTGAAGCTTGAGTTTGAAGTTTGAGCTTGAAATAGTATTACTTTGTCTTAACTTGAAGCTTTGAAAACTTGAACCATTAAAGCTTCAAAGTTTGAATTCACACTATGATGTTGTTCTTGAACATGAACATGTAATCTTGCATTTAACGTTCCTGAAGCAAAGACCTTTGTGCTTGTACATGAGATGCACTTTCTTGAATATATAGATGCACTAACATAAGACACAGATTCCAAGAGGTTTTGGCACTACATAATTTGACAATCATAGGAGCTAGATAGCATAGCACTTACAATTAATCCCAAAAAGAGCAACCTATCTCTGATACCACTTAAAAGTACGAACTATAAATGGCACTAAAAAATTTTGAGCTACAATTAATCTCACCATGTATATGTACACTATATATAATATAATATATTTATATATAACATCGTCCAGGCCTGGACGGCTTGAACAGTACATATGCCAGGTGTAGCCCTCACACCAGGGGTGGGTCCCACCATCCATGCATATGGTGTGGCCCATCTAATGGATGGACAATGTGAATGGGTCCCCACTGACCCTGGCTAACATTGTAGCTGCTGCTGCACATTGCAGCTAAAAGTAGAGGTGGGTCCCACATGCAGGCCACCTTTCCCTCATGTAATATAATATAATATTATATATATTCTTCTTTTTTTTGCAAGTGGTGAGTACACCCCGCTGTCAGCTCACACTAACGGCTGATGTCCAGCGTCGTTAAATGCTGGACGGTATGGATACAACACAATCATCATGGTGGGTCCCACATAGACGTGGCCCACCTGATGGTATAATATATTATAATATATTTATTATATTATATTAAAAGAAAGAAAAGGGGTTAGCAGGGTGGTACACTCCACCGTCAGTTCTCACTTCACTGTTAGCTACACCCCACTGTCAGTTAACACTTCACTTATTAGCCACCTCCACTAATGGACGGTGCGGCATATACCTCATCAAGGTGGGTCCCACATGGCCCAGCTATTTTGGATCAGCTTGATATTTGTGGTTTCTCATCATCTAGGCCCACCCAAAGACGGTCAGCAAGGTGGGCCCTACGGATGGGATGGCGTGGATCATACATCACAGTGGGCTCCATAATACATGAGAAAGAGAGAGAAAGAGAGAGAGAGACACATGAGAAGGGGAGGGACCCCGCCACTATAGGCCCTCCCTATACAATGCATACATCAAGTGGGTCCCACAACATGTGGGCGCTCAAATTGAATTTAACAGTGGATCACCCACCTTAAATCTTTTCTTCTTGGCTCCAATGGCTTCTTTGCTCCTTGGCTTCGATCCCAACGAAAGACAATGGAGAATAAGGGTTGAGATGGGAGATGAGAGGGTTAGGAAGTGGGCCACACACAAAATTCTCTTGGAGGTTAGAAAATGCTTGGACGTGGGATTTTTCTTGTGGTTTAGGTTGCTTGGAAAAGAAGGGAGAAATAAGAGAGAGAGAGAAGATGGGATGGAGTGATGGATGGGAGAGAGGGATGGGTTGTGTAAGAATTTTGTTGACTTTTGGGGTTCTTGTGTAAGAGAGGCATGGGTTGTGATGGGTTGAGTGATAGGTTGAGTGATGGGTTGAGTGATGGTTTACTTGACATGTACTTGACCCTTGATGGGATTGATTGATTGATTGAGGTAACATGTTGTAAAGATTCTCTTGGAATTTGCACATGCGGCGTTTTCCTCAAAGTGAACCCGAGCTTATATCTCCTGGCCTGGATATCGGACCGGTGCGCGAGACGCGACATCGGAACCACGGCAATGGTGTGGTTGCTAGGGTACAAGTCTTGGGTCGAGCCTGACTCTGGTTTGTAGGACTCGGTTTAGGATCACGCGCAAATGTTAGATACAGGTCGAGGGTTGCCAGAATTCGATCGGAAGGACCGTGAAATCCTATGGAACGGTACGGTCAAAGATACGGGTCTTACATAGGCTATATCAGGAAACCTAAAATAAAATGATAGTAAATACATTACTTACCTTCAGTTGACGAGTCGAAGACGTAACTGTGGCTTGATTGCTGTAATATTCGTTCTTGGGATATGGATGTAATCGTGTATTTGGCAATCCAAAAAGAATATAGGGATCTAATATATTTTCAATGTAATAAATAATACCCTAATGCTGTAAATTCGATTATCTAATTCTCAAGAAGAGTGTGGAATACTCTATTAAAACATATTAAACTAACTTAACAAAGAAAATAAAATTAGCTAAATCAAATATAAAAATTACTGCACAAATAATTTAAGGAGGCTTGGGCTTTCACTCTTTTCTTGAGAAGATGGATCTATATTTTTCGTATTCTTAATGAGTAAGAGAGCCTCTATTTATAGCCAAATGATTTGGAAATTTGGTTGGCCTGATTTTAGGTTCAATTAGACGAATTCCAATGATTGCATTCCAATGGATTTTTGGATTTTGTGGAATGAAATCTTATAAAAATTTGACTGGCCCAAGCCAAAATTGACGAATTTTCATGAGATTCGAAATCTTATCTTGCTGGAAACTTGACCGAACATACTTCGGGCTAGCCGAGCAAACCGGTCTAACTGGCCAAACCCAAGGATGGGCTGATTGAATTTGTTTCGAAAAAGATCTTTCTTACTGTATACTTGCCCGAATTATGTTGGGTTGACCGAAGGTAGTTAGGCTGGCCGAACCTGAGGTCGGGTTGGCCTAACTCCAATGTATTTTACTTAGAAACATATGTTATAATGATATCATGTGAAATGCACCTAACCTAGGGTCAATCTAAGGTTATACCACCTAATGGTTGACACATACAAAGTGTTTTGATCTTCGAACCATGTACGATTTTTAAGGCTTGAGATGTTGAGTCTTCCTTGAGATGTTGATTGAGTCTTTATGAGTTATTCATGAGTTGTTGAAGAGTATCTTCATGAGTGCTTGTACTCCTTTCAGTACTATGAAATTTGACAAAACTAATTGTGCTTAAGTATAAGCACCTACAACCTTAGAAAGTTTCAATAATGGGAATTTATTTCCCTCAGTGTGGCCTACTCGAGACTCGGATCTATCTCACTTTTCAAACCATGCCCTAAAATGATTTGAAGGAGATGGTGGATGGCGTGGATTGAAAATATACATCAAGGTGAGGTCCATGGCTAGGACGCCCTCACCTCACGTCCACATGGCTAACGTGAGGGGATGCTCCCATCCCCACCATCACCTCTGGTGTGGTCGAACTGATTGTTGGATCAACTTGATGTTTGGGCTTTATGGTCAAAATGAGCCAAGAAAATAGATGGATGGTGTGGATTTAACAATTACACTAGGGTGTGTCCTACAAGTGGGAACCCACTCCAAACCTCTCACGCAAGGAGAGTTGGTGACGCTGGAACTTTTCAGCCCCTTGCACATCACAGTGTGGCATATTTGAAACTTTAATTGACTTCATATTTTGGCTCAACACCTAAAATGAATTGAGGAAATAGATGAATGGCGTGGATTAAACACATGCATCATAGTGGGACCCATGAGTGAAGGTCCAACCCTTCCCTTACGTATGTTCCTAACGTCGTTGACACTTCTCTTTCATTTTTTATATAGTATGCGTGTGGGGTCCACATGAGACATCTACATCGTCCATCGGACTGGCCAACTCATGGTGGGCTAAGAAGCTTTGGATCACATCATTTTTTATGCATTTTCATCATTTAAGTGTACTTTTATAAATTAATAGGTTTAAATAGAAAATAAACATCACAACGGGCCACATAAGGTGGTCCACACTGTGATAATGTGCGGGACACACTCTCCAACACACTACACCTTCAGTGTCGCAATCATGATACCTATTTGATAAAGCAAGTCGCAACTGGTCGATAGAGGACCAAGTCCTTCGACTGGGCTTCATTTTCTTGGATATAACATGAACTACACTATTCAGATTCTTCTTTACTGAAATTATGGTCAGTCATCCATGCTTATTCATCCCGGTGAACCTAATGTGCCATATTTCCTCACCATAATAATAAGCTTCGTTGGCATTAGACATTGCCAGAAAAGGCTTGTTATCAGCCAAGACAAGTTCACCCTATTCTGATTCCAAAAGATAACAGACTGATGGAGAGAGGATCAGATGCATGCAAAAGAATGAATTCAATCTCTCCCTAATAGGGAATTATAGCTTGACGAAGTGTCAACTATAAATAACGGTGCCAAAACAAATTTGGTGCCCACCGTAAGGTTGACAGGTAAAACATCATGTCTATTGGTAACATGGCCAGAAAAATTACTGACAATTACTTCAGATGGGATCAGATTGGCTATAGTTTTCTCTAAATTGGCCATCATTCTTCTGGGTAATAAATTTTCTGCAGCCCCGTTGTGTAAGACCCGTAACATTGCGAGACCTATCATACACTTCTACTTCAACAACGGCATTTTCCCGGTGGACTAGATCGACAAGTTTTGATCGTCATCCTATTTTTGTATCGCAATACCCCAAGACTTGTCCCCTCGTGACCACACGAGCGCTACGAATCCAATGCCATGCGGCACACCCCATTTCGGTCCCTAGATTAGAAGTTACAATTTTGGTACAATCCGAGGTAGGCCATACAATGCACATAGGCCTCACTTGCACAAATCCGAATGTTGTTATATTAATCATTTCATCAATCAACCCATCCACCAGTAATGTCACTCTCTCCTCATTAGTCAGACAAGCTCATGCCTTTCTCATGCAACCCATGCTAGCTATCATTCTTTCATTCTTTTTCTCCTCATTTTATCCTTATCTCTTTTCATAATTTCCTATCTACCACAAAAACTCCCTAACTCCCTCTCATTTCTACCATTTTCTAGCAAAAGTAGAGAGAGATTAATGGAAAGAAAAATATTATAGAGAATTAGAGAGAGATTAAGAAAGAAAGAGAGAAAAGAAAGAAAGATTAGGAGAGATTAAGAGAAAAGAAAGAGAGCTTGTGAGATGATTAGGTAGTATCAATAGAGTAAGAGAAAAAAGAAAAGAGTTATTAGAGAAGATTAGGGGTGGAGAGGAGCTTGGTGGACCGTACGATCGCCAATCTGATTCGATCCAACTGTCCATCCTTCGAAGTGAGTGCATGGGAGGGTCAAAATCCTTCATTTCTTTGTAATTTTTCTATTTTGGTGGGTCCACAATAGTGGGACACACCTTAATCATCTATGGAGTATAGGGTGGACCCCATAGTGGCGGGGCCCCACCTCGATGGCTAGATCTCTTTCCCTTCATTTCCCTTTCTTTTCTTACTTCATGGTGTCGTGGGACCCATAAGTGGGCCACACTGTTGGAAAGCATGTCCCGCACACTATCACATGGATTAGCTTGTGTGGCCCACCGTTATGTTTATTTTCTACTTAAACCTGATTAATGCAACTACACTTGGATGGTGAAAATACACCAAAATTGATGTGATCCAAAGCTCCTTAGCCTACCGTGATTTGGCTAGTCTAATGGACGATGTATATGTCTCACATGGTCTCGATCATATATTATGTGCCTGCCTATCTTGACACATGGGGTTATAGTTGTTCGATTTGAATTGAAGCCGCAATTTCAATTCTGATGCACACGTATAGCCAAAGAATAAGTAAGCAACATGCGAATAGGGACAACATAAACTATTGTAAAGAAAGCATGCCATTACCAATGGGATTCAATCAATTCATCGAGCAAAAAGCGAAGCTAGCAATGTGAGATGGCTAAGTCTATCATAATCCTCCATCTTTAGTCCTATTGTGAATGAAGAATATCTTGAATATCACATTTTTTGGATTTCCTATTGGTGACCATCATATTGATGCTCAGAGATGCAATGGTAGTTCACATTCTAACGTTTGAGTGCAATGGTAGTTAACCGTGAATTACGCAAGCCACAAAAATCTTCTCTATAAGACAATATTAATTAACTTCTGAAATGAGGCATAAAAACACCACAGTTTAAAAACTCGGAAACTCCACTCGACATGACTCGATATGAAAATGGGTCGGGTTGACTTGAAGACCCAATTCGATTCAACTCGATGCTTAATAATAAAAATAGGGACATGATTACAGTAATAATAGATACTGGGAATAACATGAATATAAAAATATGCATCTAAAGCACACAAATATCTCATGGCTAGCTGGCAGATGCTAATTGAGTGACTTCATTGGAGTCATGCTAAGTCGTGTTGAGTGGACCCAGTGGGCAAGCGGACTCGATGAATCAAGTCCAATTTCTTGGCTCGCCTACTCGATGAGCCAATAAGTTCTGCCCAAACCCAACCAATGACCCATTTCCCTCTAACCTATTGTGGCCCACTTAAAAATATGTTAAACTTGAACTGACCCGACCAGACCGTTTACTTGTAAATGGGTTGGGCATGACTGATGCAACCTAACCGGCCATAATCCAAACCAGGTTTAAGAATGGAATATGACACTAAGACTATGCACAACTTACCCTGAACAATGAATATTTACATACGTAGAAAAAGATCATTGATACTTGTCTTCTTTGTTTTGTTTCAAGTTTTGGGTCCGGTCGGGTTGGGTCGTCTGGCCCAACCCATTGATGGGCTATATGGGTGGGTTAAGTCGGGTAGGATTCATCAAAGCCCAGCCCATTTTACTTAAACAGGTCACATTTCTAGCCCGAGACCCCGATCTGCTACCCATTTAGATTGGCCTGAACACACCTCAAAAGTGGATCGGGCCAGTTGACCAGTGGGTCGACCCAGCCCATCGCCACCCCCAAATGCACAGCGGACAAGTTGTTGCATCTAGTGAGCTTCGCCTGGTCCAGCAGTACCAGGCGCAAAAATTTATAACACGGTCGCTATATCATCAATGTCTCAAGGATATCAAAACCCCTGGTTCTAAGACTCGCAAGATAGACTTGTAACTCATCAAAATCAACTCAACTCAGTGATATTTCAAGTTAGCCTATATGGAAGTAAAGTCTCTTAGTCCTGTCTCAACCAGAGTCATCTCTTTGGCTCACGCGATTGACCTGATATGGTGACTTGATCTGACTCACACGTCCAGTCAACTGCTCTTTCCTTATAACAAGTGCAATATGGGTCCTGTCTTTCGATTTTTTATTATATATTTTACCTAAAAATAAACTATTTTAAAAGTATTTTAGTTGAATTACTCGGTATGTATTACAGTCAAGTAAAGACTTCGTTGAGTCACCAAGCTGACCTAACATGTTGTACAAGTAGTCGGATGGCTGAGCGATCCAAAACCATTGTTTTTGTTGGGCTTTTCTTTTGTCGGGACCTTTTCACTTGAATGTGTCTATGCTATTTTCACCTCTCAACCACATATTTGCAATCAGAAACTGAAAGGTTACGATTGGCAAATCAAGGATACGTTTTGGGCCATGGTCCATCCATTGTGTGGCCCAACCGACCAACGGTCTGGATCACTGAACCATGGGATCCGCTTGCCCAAACCAAAACCTAGCAAATGGTGAATATCCTCCAAATAGGGGTGCAACTTTGGTGGTTTTGGCTGGGTTAACAGTCAACCTCCGCTCATTCCGACATCAAATTTGGTAAACCCAAGGCCTCACCCAACCCAATGTGCCACATCCCCCACCCCAACCATCTCCGGCTGGGTTAGGTCGTATCAATACTCTTCATTAATATTAGCAATTTATTATCTTATATTAAAAGTATATCATCACGATCGAAGCCCTATCCCAATTAATTGGGCTGGCTGCATGAATCTCATTTTAACATTGCACTCTATCAAGGACCATACCTTGGGGTAGCTCAGCGAGTCTTTTCTTACTAACTCCATTTATATTCATTTAGACTTCCCTTTGCCGATCTGCTTCTAATGGGGCAGATCTCCATTGCTATTAGTAATTTTGTATACTTTTAATATATGTACATTAAATATAGTAATTTATAGTATATATGTATTGAGAAGGTCTCATGTCTAATTGGCTGGTTGATAATTTATGGTCGACCCAACAAATAATTTCTAACTTACCATGAGTATGTGACATCCAATCCTTCGAAGAGGTCCTCCCCACCATGAGGATCACCTTTTGCAAAACTCAGTCCCATTCACTCATTAGATGGGCTACACCATATAAAACATTTTCTAGCTATTGTTAAACAACAAAATACAAGCGTGATGCACTCAACGAATAGATGTGGCTGAAATTTGCACAAAGTGATCCCGGTAAAGTGGAAAACCCATTAAAAGGATTACATGTTTCACACATGAAATCATAGAAGTTGTCTGTGATAGGAGTTCATTGGATTACACAGCGGAACACGATTTTCTTTGAATCTTAAATTCAAATTCTAATCCCTAGGTTTTCCGAATATGATTATGTACAATATCTAGAATCAAAGACTAATTTGAGAAAGTTAGATCATACCTAGAATAAGATGATACATGTTGATACAATGTCGATGAAGATCCTCACCTCCATCTATCCCACTACTAGCTAATCGAGATAAATTAACATCTAAACATCTGGTGGGTGCTAAGGAACACCTATACCATCCACATAAGAAGACTACAAATGAGGATAATATAAGATGATGGATTGGGCTAGCTCTTCTTCCTCTAGGATAAGATTATATAAATAATGAGTTGTTAGGATCCGAGGGGTGCATTTAGTATGGTACTTTGCTACCCTATAGACTTTGGTATAACCTACCATGAAGGAAGCTCGTCCATATGCTCATGATTCAATCTCTCCACTTTTATATTGTATCCACTAATGATCATATCACATGTCAATCAGAAGTAGATGATCAGATCTGGATAATCAAATTATCATTAAGTGTGAATAAAACAATTTAATAGTTAAAATAAAAAATTTAATGGTTAAAAACATTTGGACATTTGATTAAAAACATTCAAAGTGTTCAGCTGATTACTTGCCTCCAAGTGCAGAGGTTAGTAAGTAGTATGTCGTGAATACAGGGTCGATCCCATAGGGAGATGAATTGTGAGAAGGAAAAAATCAAATGCAAAACAAACTAAGTAATAAAAACTAAACTGATGATTTGATTTTAGGATTTTTGAATGAATGCAATTCAATTAAATAAAATAACACCCAAGCTTTAAAGTTCCACACATAGGTTAATATTCCAAAATCATGATAACTTGGATAACACAAGTAGGATCTGAGCACTATGGTCAGCCTAATCTAAAAATAAAATAGTTTAAATATTTTAATAAGTGATATAAAATATTAAAAATCATGGATTTGCACTATTGATATATATTCTCAAGCGTCAATGATTTTAAGAATTCAATATCAATGAGATAATGAAAATCAAATAAATATAATAGGTTGAGAATCTCTCCTATCTAGGAAATCTAATTAATCTAGGGTAAGCCTATCCATCAATGTGGATCTCATATGATGGAAATATATGGATCTCACGAGAGAATAAAAACCAAAGCCTAAATAATAGATAACATGCATACACCATTATTCTCATCATTAAAACAATCAATCAATATAACTTAAAGAATTATTAAACCCATCTGCTTCCCTTCTAGCTTGGGCTAGAAGGAACTTAGAAAAACATAATTAAATTGCAGAAATAAAAAGCAACAAGAAAGTTAAAAAAAAAGGCAAATAAAAATGATCTAAAATAAAAAAACAACTTATAAACTTTAATAAAATTAAAAACTTTTTAAAAACCCTAAATTTTTCTTTGGGATGCCCTGAATGATGTTTAAGAATGCCCTAGGAAACCCTATTTATAAGTGGAGAACTCTAATTTTCGTATAAAGTTGAAAAACTCTAGAAACTGCCTCATATTTATGCAGTTTTCCAAAATAGACTTCTCGCTGCACTGTTTGTTTAAAATAGATTTTCTGCTGCACAAATTTTCAAACTAGACTTCAGAGCTTCAGAATACACTTTTCAGGACGATTTCAGGACTCTTCATTTCAAATCTTCGATTCTTTTCATTCCTCACCTGGTTTTATTAGGTCTTTAACATGTGAATTCTTCAATCTTGGTCTCCTAAGATCTATCCCTTGCCTTGGTGATTCTTGAGCATCAAATCCATGCTTTTTAGCACTCTTTTTTCAATCCAAGCTCTTAAATTCACCCTACAACACATACATGAGTAAAATAGAACATTAAGCTGATTCATGTTCATAAAACCAAGATGTAAATGGGAAAAATTGTCATACCCCAAACTCAGAATCCGGGCTCACAAAATTTTCGATTGTCGAATCCGGTGCCGACAGCCTCCGTAGTGCCCCATTTTCGGCTCCCAGCGCGGATGCGCCAGGTTTCGATCCTGGGATCCTATAAGGAGGATTTTTCAACGTACATTTATCTCGTAAGAAGCATAACCACAAGTATACCCAAATCACAAGAGTAACATCATCATCATCACATATCTACTAATATATATATATATATATGAATAAAGTGCTGAAAGGGAAATACATATATCAAAATCCAAAGCTCCAGAAGACCGCTGCACTCTCCAAGCTCAACGTTGCCGCAACTTAACACCCTGCATGCGTCTATTGTGCATAAGCTTATAGAAAGCTTAGAGGGTGGTGAAAGTGTGTGCACAAGGTAAGTGCCCAGTAAGCAATATCAGAGTAATCAGAGTAAGTGGAAATACTGACAAGCCCATAAATCATACAATATCAGAGTAATGTGAAAACATACCGATAGTCCCATAAATACCATCAGCATTATCCAGGTAATGTGATGTAAAACTATAATAAAAATAATATCATATGCTGGTGAAGCAATGTAGATCAACTATGCAATGTGGTGATAGTAAGCCAAATACTAGATGCCCATGATGCAATGCAATATGCGGTGCAAATGAACTAACCAAGATGGAGTGAAGTCGGGATGATAGTACATAGTATCGCAGGCTTTGGGGTTCATCACAAGGACTTCTATCCAAACCAGTACCATACCTAAATTTGAATAGTCAAATGCAATGTGGTAAACTCCTGATCTCAAGTTAGTCACACGCCCTAACCGAAATCCTGCCCATTGCGAAGGTTTACGTAACAAATAGTTGCGCACCACCAGCCTGAGTGGATAGTGAATGGATGAATAAATGTATATGTAACTCCTGCTCAATAAGTCCACGTATCAGTACTGTACATCTCTGAGATCATCACCGGGGTCTAGTACACTCTACACTGACCGCCTCCTCCCTAACCGCACAGCTCAGTGAGTGGAAGAGACCACACTATCCGCTTGACCAATAGTCTGCCAATACTTATCCGGCTCATCAATAGCGGACTTATTTGCGAGCTGGTTAAACTCGGCCTAGCTTACAACCCCCTCACGTAGGCGGATAAGGCCACACCCCCTCCCAACCGACTACGACATAGTGGGAGATGCGGCCTACTGGTATTCGGCACTCTGGCACTCATGTATCCAATCGGTCTAGACGTTGGGGCATCTCCTGGCCTCGAAAGTTTAGGGACTTTCACCCATGGACATCTAAAGTGCCCAGATGCTCTAACCAAATATTTTTAGTATCCCATCTAGCCATCCACGACATGCCTTTGGAGGATATGGCCCTGATGTCACTAGGGCGTACAGTAATCACAACACACAATGTGAGATGCATGATTCACACAGTCCAATCATGCATCAATCCTGCCCATACCGTGCGCTCATGTGGGGCAACTCCGCCTATCAGGGAATCCCATGAACAACCTGCCATATGCAATGGCCAACCATATCTCATAATCAAACATACAAATGATGTGTATGGGCATGTATCATGTTATTATGCTGTCACATACTCAGAATTGGCGTCGATACTCGGAATCGGCCTCGGCAATCAGCCTTGACAATCGAAATCGGTCACAAATATAGGAATCAGCCACAACTATCAGAATCGGCGTCAACAATCAGAATCGGTCTCAATAATTAGAATCGGCCTCAATATTTAAAATCGGCCTTGACAATCAGAATCAGCCTCGATACTCAGTGTCGGCCTTGGAATCGGCCTTGACAATCGGAATCGGTGAGAATGGGCCTAATAAGGCCTAAGGGAAGGTCATAATGAGGACATTTAACATCATTGCCCATCAATGCGGACATCTAACCAACATTGCTCCCAAGGAGTGGCCCACATAAGGGATTCATACACAACGGAATGGTCATACATACATCACATTAGGCCTCACTCATGAGCCTCTCATATATTGCGTTGGGCTTCATACAAAGGCCTCAAACGTATCATAATGGGCCTCGCCCATTAGCCTCAAATATATCACAATGGGCCTTGAATACATCATATGGGCCACGTATCATGGGCTTAATACATATCACAATGGGCCTTGGCCATAGGCCATGAATATATCACAATGGGCCTTGCCCATGGGCCTTAGATTCAAGCAGGTGAGCCCCATCATATGGGCTTTAAATACAAGGCAAGTGGGCCATGCCTCAAATATATCACAATGGTCCTCGCCCATGGCCCTTGAATACATCATATGGGGCACGTATCATGGGCCTAATACATATCACAATGGGCCCTGCCCATAGGCCATGAATATATCACAATGAGCCTTGCCCATGGGCCTCAGATTCAAGTAGGTCAGCCCCATCATATGGGCCTTAAATATAAGGCAGGTGGGCCCCATGGATGGGCCGCACCAATGGGCCTCAAGTGGGCTTGGACCACACCAAAAATCATTTCAATAGTTGTGGGTGTAACATGTGTACCACTATACACTATAATCCTAAGGGGCACATGGCCCACTAATGATGATCAGCACTATCTAAACATTGACCAGGTATATCAGCACCATCCAAACATTTCTCATGTAATTCAACACCATCCAAACATTGCCCAGCACGTCCAAACATTGGACAGTACTGTCTAAACATTGTCCAGCACCATCCAACATAATCTAGACGATGTGGATGAAATAATACATCATGGTGGTGTCCATGTGGTGGCCCACCAGAGATTTTGAATCTGCCTTAGTTAGTCTCAAGCCTTAAAATGAACTTACCAATCGATGGACGGTTTAGATGGAACACATCCACACGTCGGACCCACAAAACTTTCTGATGTTAGTCAGCAGATAGGTCCCACCATTTGGACAGTCTTGGATGTCACGTGGGACCCATAAAACTTGCTAACATCGGTCAGCAGATGGGTCCCACCATCTGGATGGCTTAGATGCAACGTGCACGTCAAGGTGGGGACCCACCGTTCAAACGGATGGTTGGCTAGGATGTAAGGTGGGTCCCATGTACATAGAACACATACATCGGAGGTGGGTCCACACATGTGGACCCACAGCTTTGGAGGAAGTTGATATTTGTGGTTACCTGACGGTGCGCACTCATCACCAGAAAACGGTGGGGCCCCCTCAATGGACGACATAGATAAAGTACATACCTCACGGTGAGGTCCACAATGATGGCAGGTGTGGATTACAATACATACATCAGTGGGTCCCACATGGAGCCCACCATAACGTTCCATCCAATCTGTTGATAAGGTCACATGGACCTGAATAAAGAGGAAAAACAAATTTCATAACGATCTAAAACTTCTGGACCGTAGAAGTTTCAAGGGGTAGACATTCACCCCACCACTGTTTCCTATGATGTGGATCACCTGAGCTCTGCCACGTGCGACAGATCTCTGGGGTGCCCCACCGCAAGAAGGGGGGCCCACCAAATGCATGGTGTTGATGTTCTACACACACCACAGTGGGGTCTACGGATGGGACCCACGTCCTTGCCCACTTCCGTCCTTAGCGCAGCAAGACACTGCTGTGCCGTCCTCTGGACGACAACAGCAGCAATGCCTGTTGCTTAATATATATATATATAATTTCAATTTTCTTATGGTTTTTCCTATGTGGGGCCCGCATCAGGTAGATCCACTCCACCCATTGGATTCTACGGCTTAAGACAGTCTAAATGAGCCCAATATTCGATGTGTTTTGGTGTATAGAAACATCAGAGTGGGCCCTAACAGATTTTAATGGTATAAACCACTGTTTTCTAAGCTATGGCCCGCTAAAAAATCAAATTAGCTTCATTTTTCGGCTCAACACCTAAAATGATGTGGGGAATGATATGGATGGCATGGATTAGATTCATAAATCAATGTGGGGCCTACATGAGTGGCCCATCCAAAGTTTTGAATCAAACTGATATATATATATATATATATTTGTTTTGATCGTCAGTACACCACACTATCCGTGCACACTTCACTGTGAAGCCATGCCCAGCGTCCCTCGATGTTGGACGGTTTGCATATAACACATATCTAAGGTGGGCCCCACCTACAGACATGCTACCTAGGTGGGCCACTAAAAAGATTGGATGGTGTGGGTAAGACATACATCAAGGTGGGGTCCATTCGAGTGGGCCACACGGCCACATCATCACATAAAAATGAAAAAGAGAGGGAAAGAGAGAGAGAGAGAAGAAGACACATGTGATGGAGGGACCCCGACACTATGGGCCCTCCCTTCCATGCATTCAATCATACATCAAGTGGGTCCCAATACATGTGGGCCCACTAAATCAAAAATCAACGGTGAAGATTCCTTTTCCACCCAAAATGGAAGGTCTAGATGACCCCTTTCAAACTAGAAAGTAAACATCATGATGGGGTCCATGGAGAATGGCCCCATCATGGAATGATCATGAGAATCATAGTGGGCCATCGACCATGTCTAGGGTCCAAAGTGAGATCCATACCATCAATCGGTAGGCCCCACTCGGCCTATCATCAAAACATAAAAATCTGGGCCTATAAAAAACCCACCATACGATGTTCTTAGTCCGATGGAATGCCAAACTCCTTGTGTCTCACTTTGATGGAAGATGATGAGAAATGAAAGGCTAGGATGATGGATCTTGGGATAGGAAGTGGGCCACACAACGCACTCTTTTCTCTTTTGGAAGTGCTTAGACGTGCACCTCTTAGTTGCTTGGAAAATATGAAGAGAGAGAGAGAGAGAGGGTGGTTGTAAGAGAGGTGATGGGTGTGAGTGATAGATGTGAGTTGATAGATGTACTTGACATGTATGAGTGTGTAAGGGGGGGGGAGAGAGAGAGAGAGAGAGAGAGAGAGAGAGTTGACTTTGGGGTTGCGCTTGTACTTGACATGAAGTGATTGATTGATTGATTGATGGGACATGTTTTAGAGATTCTCTTAGGTTTTGTAACACGCGATATTTTCGTCAAACTGAATGTGGGCCCACATCTCCTGGCCTGGGTATCGGATCGGTACATGATACGCGGCGTCGGAACCGCGACGACAGTGCAGTCGTAATGCTCTGAGTTTCGGATTAAGCCGACTGAGATCTATGAGATACGACTTAGGGTCGCATGCAAACTTCAATCATAGGTCGTGGGTTGCCGGAATTCGACGGGAAGGATTGCGGATGTTTACGGAACGGTACGGATTAGGATACGGGCCTTACCAAAATTACGCAACATTTGAGTTTCAACATCAGCCCAATCAAAAAATCACTTGATGAGTCCCTAATCTATCAAGATCAAAGCCATAAATACTTTCCTAAGCAAACTAATGGATCCCTTGTTGGCTCGTGCAAGAATCAATAACTCTTAATAGAAGTACTCAGGTACCTCTACTTTATTATCCCATACATGAACCTTAGTGGAAGAGCTAAAGCCAACTACTCAATATTATGACCCTATACGTCCTCAGGTTTAAGGATCAAACCATCTTTTGTGCATCATCAAGTCATGATCGCATAATCATAGTCCAACCTAATAGGCCATTGGATTGTTGACTTGATCTCAATCTACCAATCTATTTAACCAAATGTTTGAACCTGGATCCTATGTACATGGCACACTCACACTCTTGTGCAGGGTAAGGGTAAAGCATAAACATGAAGTCGGCTCTCGATGGTGGAGACTGTCCATCCTGACCCAAGTTGGTCCCCTCTGAAAAGATGACAGTACATCTCATGAACTAATGTCCATAGGTATGTCCCTCGCACCTATGACGATCATGGTTTAATAGGGTACTGAGATTCATGTATCACGAGTCTCTTGGGTTAATGATTGTCATCTCTAATCTTAAGTTCCTACGGACTACTGAAGGAATCACTCATCAAAAAACCCAATGAATATAAGATGAGAGGAACACTAAGTTTGTCTAAGGAATATCATATGTCCAATCTACGACCCATGGTCAGCATGATCAATGGCTGAGATCTGCCTAATTACATCTATATCTCGAGTGGAAAAAGGGTGTTGATGGTTTTCTAGGGCACTAACACCAACATACTCCCACTTGCCTTAAAACCAATACGTACTTGCACCAAGCAAGCACACGTGATGAACATGACTTTTATGCTACAGGATTAAGGATACATACTGATCCTCTATAAAGTCCATCTAATCTCTCTAATGGTAACTTCCCTATTGTACGACACTCAGCTAGTTGCATCCAATTCACCATGGTTATCAATCAACGTTTTGTACCATTTACCTTTGTGTTCGGAGAACAGATCACTCAACAACCATAGTTCACTCAGGAACTTATTTGATCCTTTCATAGACAATAGATATAGTGCACATAGTAAATTAGGATCATTATAGAACCACAATCATATTTCATGCCAGACTGCTAGTGCTACTATAAGAGTGATATAACACATACACAATATTTGAGATACAACCACTGTAAGACCCGTGTCCTAATCCGTACCATTCAACACCAACATACTCCCACTTGCCTTAAAAACAATACGTACTTGCACCAAGCAAGCACACGTGATGAACATGACTTTTATGCTACAGGATTAAGGATACATACTGATCCTCTATAAAGTCCATCTAATCTCTCTAATGGTAACTTCCACAATTTGCCTTAAATGGAATCATCTTAATAACACCCTAGATCCAATCAAATAGGTCGGAAACACACAAGTGATATGTGTTCGCCGTTGTTCTATGCACTGGGTATGCGAGTGTGCCATGGCTGCTTTGTTGGCAATGATCAAATCCAAAGCCCTCATACGGACCTCGTCTAACCCCTTGAGTTCGGCTAACATTGCCTCTATGAACTTTAGAGGGGTTAACTTGGCCTGTTATGTGGTTCACAGTGATGGTACTCTAATTTCCAGGGGCACGATTGCATCATGTCCACAAGTTAATGCAAATGGGCTCACCCCTGTATTGGTATGAAGTAACATTCGTTAGTCCCACAAAGCCTTAGACAACTTGGTATACCATTCTCAGGAATTTTCTTGGATCATTTTCCTTAGAATGTTCTTGATTACCTTATTGCTAGTCTCGTCCTGGCCATTAGCCTGGGCATAATATGAGGTGGAATGTATAATTTTTATGTCATATCTATCGGTCATCGTTCGCACTTCCTTGGCCAAGAAAGTTACACCTCAGTCCATAGTAATGGATTCTGGTATTCTAAAATGGTGGGTAATGTTAGTTTTAATAAACCCAATAATCTCTCAGTGGCCGATTCCCCTCATGGGCTTTGCTTCTACCCACTTAGTAAAGTAATTAGTTGGTACGATGATGAACGAGTCCATGTGAGTTGATGATGGGTGAATCTTACTGATTAAATAATAGCCCATCCTTAGAATGGCCATGGCTTTATTATGGAATGTATTTTAGTTGCAGGAACATGTTGGACTAGCCCGTTCCTTTGGCAAGCCTCACAACCATTCACGTACTGGATGCAATTAGCCATCATCTTTGGCTAAAAGTATCTGTAACATCTGAGTGTGAGTTTCATCTTTCTTTTAGCCTGGTGGGATCCAAATATCCCTTCATGGACCTCTTCCATGGCTAGCATGGCTTCTTTCTTTGACAAGCATTGAAGTAAAACTCCATTGGCCCCTTCTCAATACAGCTCGTTGTCGACCATTATGTAATTCACGGCCGATATTCATACATTTCTATCAGTCTTGGTACACAGACTCTGCAAATATCCCATGAGAGGAGCCCTTCAATCGTTCTCCTCTGCTTCTGCCTGGCAGACTTCCATTGTACTTTCTCTTTGAAAAAAGTGGGTAAGGATCTCCTTTCGACTGTGATCGATTGCTTGGTCGAACCTCTCAAGGCGTCGAGCCCTGCACCTAACTTTGTCATTTTGTTGGCATACGCATTATGTTCCATTGAAATATGCATCAACCTCTTTAAATAGGTTAAGTAATTAGACCGCTAGGGCATAATATGGCAATAAAGATGGGCTAGTTCATTTAAATAGTCCCACCATTTGATTTATTACCAACTGTGAATCTCCTTAATGGTCATACTTTTTGTGCCCAATTCCAATAACAGCACTAGGCCAATGTTGAGTGTGAAATATTGCATATTTCTCCCTATTTATTCCTTGGTTTTATGAACATGATAGTGCTTAATCGATCTATTTTTGAGCTTTAGAGAAAAAGATGCTTAAAGTGGTGAATTAATGCTCAAAAGATTACCAAAGTAAGGCTTGGAGATTTGGAGGTCAATAACGAAGAATTAACATGCCAAAGATATAAGAAAACCGAGTGCAAAGGAGGAAGAAACGAATGGAAAAATCGTAAAAGCAACAAAAGAAACAGACTGTTCAGCTTGACCCTCAGTTCGATCAAAGCTAGGTATGAACCGACCGAAACTGCACAAAATATTCCTTCAACAAACGAAGATTTTCAGAGCTATTTTGATTCAACTGAATCACAGTTCGGTTGCACTGAAGACATGTTTGGTGAGACCGAAGGTGAATAGAGAGTTCAGCATAAGAAAGAGTTAATTTGGTGCGACCGAAAGTTAATTCAGTCCGACCGAAGGTTCAGGTTTGGCACGACTGAAGTCGGTCGCTTGTAGCAAAGCGTAAGCCAACTGTATAAATTTGTGACGATTTCAGAGTCGGTCCGAGCAAAGCTTATAAATAAAGGTCTTTTAGGACTTTCTAAGTACGAATTAGGGTATAAGGAAGAGGGCAAGGTGCTGAAGAACTTCAAGTAGTCTTCCATCTTCTCCAGATCCTCCATTCTAGTTAGTTTTTCATGTTTTGTTTTAAGAGTTTAGTTTCAATCATGTCTTTAGTTGGCTAATCTCATAGTTAGAGTTAAGAAGTGAAGCTTGAAATTTGTTTTAATGTTATTCTTACTTTGATTTAAATTCTTTGATCTTCATGTTGGATATTTCATAGTTTATGGTTTAATTCAAGAATTATTTTTTAATTTACTTTGATCTATCATTGACATGGTGGATACTTAGGAACTTCATGAATGCTTTCTCTTATATTATGTGATTGTTTGATTTTTAGAATTCTTTGATCTACCATTGACTACAGGCATGGTGATGCTTTGAACTCTCTACAATGAATTCAATAAGATAGTTATATGTGGAACTGTTGCTATGAATATTCAAAACATGTTTTGAACCTATTTATGATGTTTTAACCTCTCTATTATCTAATTAGATAGATTAAGACTTCGATTCCAGTTGAAGTATTGATTGAATCAAGTATGAATGCATTAATGTGACTATAAGTGGATCCTTTGTGAGACCCGTATTATAGCTCGTACCATTCCATAGGCTCCCACAGTCCTCTCGGTCGAATTTCGGCGACTAGCGATGCATAGATATCAGTTGCGCATGACCTTGAGTCGTATCTCGTATTCCAGAGTCGGCTCGACCTGAGACTTGTATCCTAGAGACCATGCCGTCGCCGTGGTTTGGATGCCGCGTTTCACGCATCGATGCGATACCTGAGCTACGAGATGTGGGCTCACGTTCAGTTCATGGAAAACGCTGTGCTTTACAAAGCTCGAGAGAATCTCTAATCAAATCAATCCCATCAATCAAGTACACATCACATCAAAGGTCAAGTACCACATCCCACCTCAGGTACAAGCAACCCTTACCTCTCTCTTACACAAGTACCTTAAAGTCAACTCTCTCTCTCTCTCTCTCTTTCTTTACCCATCACTCACCCATCACTCACCATCCCTCTCTCCTTACATCACATCTCTCTCTCAATTCCTCCTAAGCTCCTAAGAGCAATTGTCTAAGCTAGCTCCAAGGGAGAGAAGCTAGTGTGGCCCACCTTCCTACCACCCAATCCCACCCTCCATGATCCATCTCAACCAATGAAATTGTTCCCTTGGAGCTTTAGCATGCATTGGTGGAATGAGGAGTCCAAGATCTAACAGTGGGTGTTCATCATGTCGATTTTGATAATTTGAGGGCCTACATATGGTGAGACCCATCTTGATGTATGCATTGTATTGAGAGGGGCCTGTAGTGGTGGGGTCCCTCCCTTTCTCATGTTTTTTATCTCTCTCTCTCTCTCCCCCTTATTTTGAGGCCCACCTTGATGTTGATCCACACCGTCCACCTGTGTGGACCGCTATGACGTATATGTTATTCCACACCATCCAAATGCCCTGGATGGTGGTACCCACCTGAGATAGGTGTTGTCCGGCATGTGGGCCACCTTGATTTGTGTATTATATCCTAACCATCCATCTGGATGGTGGGCCAGCAGGCCACACCACGCAGTAGTAGCTGCTGTGCTGATGATCAGCAAGTTCTATGGGTCCCACGGCTACACAGCAACATGTAGCTGCTATGGTATTGACGTCAACAATTTTCGTGGGGCTCACGACATCAACAAGGGTGGGTCCTGATCATGAGGTACATACTATATCTAAACCATCCATCCATTTTGTCATGGCACCACCCTGATGTATGTATTTTGCCATGCTGTCCAAGCCCTAGATAGTGGGGCTACCTTGATTCAAGTATTCACATCCAGGTCGTCAAAGGGCTTGAGCGTTGGATTAAATAAAATAATAATAAAATAATAAAATATAAAACAATATAAATAACTAGGTATATATGATATATATATATATAATATTTATATATGGATATGAGGTGGGACCCACTTGCTGAGAAGTATGGTTGCTATACGTTTATAGCAGCTATATAGCTGCTGTATTTACGTCAGTGTTTCTGTGGGTGAAAGTCACACGTGTGGGCCCATATATCTCAACCGTCTATTCGTGTAGGGACCACACGTGTGGGATTCTACCATGATGTATGGGTTTCATCCCCACTGTCCAGCTGTTGGACGGTGCCAACCCACACTGTTGTATGTATTTTATATCTCAGCCATCCATCTATAACTGGACGTCAGAAGTTCTGTGGGTCCCTCATGATTTATGTGTTTCATTCCATGTCGTCTACTTGTACAGCCCACCGCGATGCATGTTGTACCCTCTGTCTTGATGTACATAAGGCCCAAGTAGTGCGGCCCACTTGTTGTATAGGGGCCCATGGGTTGAGGTCCATTGAGATGTATTTGGGGCCCATGGGTTGAGGCCCATTGAGATGTATTTAGGGCCCATGAGTAAGGACCACTTGTTGTATTTGGGACCCATGGGTAGAGGCCCATTGTAATATAATTGAGGCAAATGGATGTGACCCATTGTAATGTATATATGGCCCACGTGAGGAGGCTCACTATGATGTGTTCGTGACCTTTGATGAGGCTTGATGTGATGTATGAGAGGCTCATATGTGCAGCCCAATGTGATATATTTGTGATCCATTTAGTGAGGCCCACTATGATGTAATTGTGGCCCAGGTATGAGGCCCGATGTGGTGTATTTGAGGCCCATGAGTAAGGCCCGTTGCGATGTATATTAGGCCCGTGTGAGCGTCCCATTATGATGCATATTAGGCCCATGTGATGCGACCCATTGTGATGTATGTGGCCTACTGTGATGCGGCCCATTGTGACGTGTATAAGGCCCGATGTGTTGTATATGAGGCCATGTGATGAGGCCCGTCGTGATGTATATGTAGTCCTTGTATGAGGCCCAAGTTATATATGTTTGGCCATGGGCCCACTATACGTTTGGCTCTATGTGGGCCACTCCTTGGGAGCAATGATAGTTAAATGTCCACATTGATGGGCAATGATGGTTAAATGTCTACATTGTGACCTTCCCTTAGGCCCTTTATTAGGCTGATTATCGAGGCTGATTTCGATTGTCGAAGCCGATTCCAATTGTCGGGGTCAATTATCAAGGCCGATTATCGATGTCGATTATGAGTATGTGAAAGCATAACATCATGATACATGTCCATATGCATCACTTGCATGTTTGTTATGAGATGTGATTGACCATTGCATATATCATAGGGCAGGTTGTTTATGGGACTCTTTAAGAGATGGAGTTGCCCACGGTATGCATAAGATTGATGTATGATTAGATTGTGTGATTCATGCATCTTGCATTTTGTGATATTACCAACGTATGCCCTAGTGACATCAGAGTTATGGCCTCCATAGGCATGTCATGGATGACTAGATGGGACACTAGAAATGTTTGGTTCTAGCATACGGGCGCCATAGATGTCCCTGGGCGAAAATTCCTAAAACTCCGTGGCCAGGAGACGCTAAACGTCTAGACCGAGTGGATATATATATATATATATGAGCGCATGAGGGCCGTATACCAGTAGGCCGCGTCTCCCACTATGTGTGGTCGACGAGTCAAGCTTGATATTGGCAGGCGGATAGTGATATACCAGTAGGCCGCGTCTCCCACTATGTGTGGTCGACGAGTCAAGCTTGATATTGGCAGGCGGATAGTGAGGTCTCTTCCACTTACGGATAGGGGCGACAAGCTGGTGTAGAGTGTAATAGACCCCGGTGATTATCACATAGATGTATGGTACTGATACATGGACTTATTGAGCAGGAGTTGCATACTCATTCATTCATTCATTCACTATCCACTCGGGCTTGTGGTGCGCAACTAGTTGTTACATGTAGCTTCACAATGGCCAGGATTTTAGTTGAGGCACATGACTAACCTGAGATTAGGAGTCTACTACATTGAGTCTATCTATTCAAATTTAGATATGGGACTGGTTTGATAGAAGTCTCTTGTGATGGATCCTATAGCTTGTGATACTACGTACTATCATCCCGACTTCACACTCCAACTTGGTCATTTCATTCACTTTGCATATTGCATTGCATCCTTAACACATAGCATTTGGTTTACTGTGTTTTTGTATTGCATAACCTGATTAAGGTTGACGGTATCCGTGGACTTAGTATTTGATGTTTGGCTTGCTATGTCTCTGTATTGCATAGTTGATGTACATTGCTTCCTCAGTATATGATATTAGCTTATTATGTTTTTGCATCACATAGCCTGGAGAAGGCTGATAGTATTTATGAACTTGCCAACATGTTTTTGCATTACTCAGATATCGTACGATTTATGGATTGCCAGTATTTCCGCATACTCTGATATTTATATGCTTGGTACATGCATCGCACACACTTATACCACCCTCTAAGCTTTTTATAAGCTTATGCATGATAGATGCATGCAGGCCGCGTTAGGTCGCAACAGCGTTGAGCTTGGAGCGTACAGTCGTCTTTTGGAGTTTTGATTTTTGATGTATGTATGTTTCCATTTCAACATTGTAATCAACTGTTTATATTAGTGGATATGTGATGATGATGTTGCCTATGTGATTTGGGTATACTCGTGGTTATGCTTCGTACGAGATAAATGTACATTGGAAAATCCTCCTTATAGGATCCCAAGATCGGAACCTGGTGTATGGGCACTGGGAGCCGAGAATGGGGTACTACAGAGGCTGTCAGTACCGGATTCGGTGATTAAGAATTTTGTAAGCCCAGTTTTCGAGTTTGGGGCGTGACATCCTTGGTGCCCAAGTTTCTTTTATCTTGATAAGTTAACTTCACAAAAATATCTCTTTCAAATTACAGTTTTGAGTTTAGTTAATGACTCTAAATCTAAAGTAACTTAGAAAATCACACACATTCAATCCCTGTTTGTTTAACCTTGGTCTCACCCGATATTATTACTACTTTGCAACCTTGCACTTGGGGTATTAAGATAACAAGTTTTTATTGCCATTGCCGGGGATTGCACTGCATTGTTTTTTTTTTTTTTTTGAATTATTCAAGTTTTAGAATTAGTTAGGATTAGGACTAACTTTTTTCCTTTTTTTCTTAGGTTTTCTAAATTTGTTTTAGGTACTAACTTGGCCTTTTGTTTCATAGAATCTAGCTTAGTAAGCTCTTTTCGGTAATATCCTTCTAACTTTTTCTCTTTTAGAATTCGTAGTTTCTGAATTTCTATTGGTAGTAGTTTTTATAACTTTTGAGGCTGTGAGTGTTTCATGGCCAAGTGGGTTCGTGACAACACTGTTGAGTGCCAAATATTACATATTTACTCCTATTTATACTATGGTTTTATAGACATGATAATGCTTAATCACTATATGTTATGTATGTTTGTCTTACAAGGTGAATTTGAGAGATTGGATTGAAAAGAATGTTAAAAGCAAAAGAATTGATGCTTAAAGTTCACCAAGACAAGGATGGATCTTTGGAGACCAAGATTGAAGATTTTAAGGGCCCAAGATCCAAGGAAACCAAGTAGAGAGAGACGAAAATCTATATTACAAAGTGCATAATTCAAAAGCTGCTAAACTTCATTGTCAATGAGATCAAACACCCTTCGATGACATCGAAGTAAGTGTTCGATGACATCGAAGGTGGATCAATTACCTTGAAGATTTGGTGAAATTCGAGTTTGGTTGTTGGACTATTGGGTGCATTTTTTTATTACATCAAAGACCTGTTCGATTGCATCGAAGACATGTTTGATGTCATCGAATCTAGTTTGATGTCATCAAGACATCGAGGATTTTGAAGATTTTTAGAGTTGCTTGCTGGACAATTTAGGAATATTTTCAATGACATCAAAAACACTTTCGATGATATCGAAGCCCTATTCGATGACACCAAAGGACGGCGGATGACATAGAACAACTTACGTAGTGGAAAAAGGCATGATTTCCAAATCCAATTGAAATTGGGATTCTACCTTCGATGCCATTAAAGTGCCATTAAAGGCATTACGCAGAATACGTAAATTTGAGGCGGTTTCCAAAGTTGGCCGAACAAACTCTTTATATTTGGGTTTTTTGAAGGATTCTAAACACAAAATAGGGTTGAAGGAGCAGAGCAAACGGTGAAGAAGCCTTCCAAGAGTTCTTTCTTCTTTCCATAATTTATTTTTATGTTTTTCTTAAGAGCTTTTAGTTTCATAGTTATGGTTTGAATTTAACAAGTGTTTTTTTTTTAAAGTTTTTACTTTGATCTATCATCGGCTCCAGGCATGGTGGATGCTTAGAAACTTCATGAATGCTTTGTCTATTCTTTTTATGGTTATTTGATTTGTAGAATTCTTTGGTCTACCATTGACTCTGGATATGGTAGATGCATAGAACTCTCTACACTCAATTCAACAAGACCGTTATGCATGGATCATTACCATGAATGTTCAAATTTGTTTGGGAATAGTTTGTGATGTTTTAACCGCTTTATTATCCAACTGGATAGATTAGGACTTCAATTCTAGTTGAAGCATTATTGAATCAAGTAAGGATGCATTAGAATGACTATAAGTGGATCCTTCATGCTCTAGTTTTTCCATAATCTGATAGTTTCATATCATTACAATCTTCTCTTAAATTTATTTTCAGTTTTAGTTTCTAGTTCTAGTTCTTAATTAGTTTAAAATGTTACATCCTTCAATCTTTGTGGGTGCGACCTTAGTCTTATCAAGATTATTACTACATCACAACCCTACACTTGGGGTACAAGCAAACATGTTTTTAGTGTCGTTTCTTGGGATTGCAACGTGGTGTGGTTTTTTGAATTATTTAAGTTTTGGAACTAGTTAGGCTTAAGAGTAACTTTTATCTAATCTTATTAGATTTTTTTAATTTGTTTTTAATGCTAACCTATTTTTTCGGTTTTGTAGATTTCATCTTAGCTGTTCTTCTGTGGTAATGTCCTTCTTTTCTCTCTTCTCATTCTTTGCTTCATGAATTTCGATTCCTAGATTTAGGTATTTTTTAGACATGTGAGGTTTTTAGTGTTTCATGCCCAAGTGGGTTCATGACAACACTCAATGTCTTTTGAGCGAAGGAGGATTAGTCAAACGATTATCTATCCATCATAGGATTAGACACCAATTAAGATCCTTTGAGTTAGCTGGAGTTATGACTGCAAATCAACCTCGACACACAATCGAGGAGGTTGAGGATGAAAACGATGTACGTCACGCTCCCCCGCCTTGTACTTTACGAGACAACTTACAACCGGTGGGGGTGAGCACACCTTCCTGCATGATATTTCTAGTTAATGCAGGAAACGTGGATTTAAAATCGGGAGTCATACAACTCCTTCCTAAATTTCATGGAATAGAATTTGAAAGTTCATACTTGCACATCAAAGAGTTTGATGAGATAGTCACCACTTTGCACTTTCAAAACGTGTCTAATGACACGGTACGACTAAAATTGTTCCCCTTGTCATTGAAGGAAAAGGATAAGTTGTGGATGCACTCCTTAAATCCGTAATTTATCGGCACATGGGCAGAGATGACTCAGAAGTTCCTTAAAAAGTTCTTCCCATTTCACCAAAAAAAAAAAACTTTAAGGAAAGCGTTCATGAATTTTGCCTAAAAAGAGGAAGAGACCTTCTAATGTTGGGAACGATACAAGGATCCATCAATTCACATCCGCACCATGGCTACGAAATATAGTGGGTAATAAGCTTTTTCTATAATGGATTGACTTCGTCCATATGCCAATTTGTAGAGATGATGTGTAATAGAAAATTCATGAACAATGAGGCTGATGATGTGTGGGATTATTTGGATCAACTTGCTGAAAATACACAATCATGGGACACCTCCCTAAGACCTACCACTTTTAAGCCTACTCAGTCAAGAGAGAAGGGAGGCATCTACGTCTTAAAGGAAGGAGAAGATATGAGTGCAAGCGTGGGCAATCTCACGAGAAAAGGCGAGGCCATGGAACTTAAGAAGGTGGAACCTGTTAGACCCAAGGAGGCTATGGAAGTTATTTATGGTATTTGTTCTAGCAACATACATATAATAGAGAATTGTTCGACAATTCCTACTTTTCAAGGGTTGTTGAATGAGCAATCAAATGCCATAAACAACTACCAACACCCATTCAACGGACCCATTGTAAATACATATAATTTCAGTCGGAGGAACCATCTAAACCTTAATTGGAGGAACGGACAAATGGCTACCCCTCAAGAGGTCCTCACCCACATTCTTAATCAAAGGAAACCTCATGAGGATTTGATTAAAAAATTCATGCAAAAACCAAGAGCTCTTTAATCAAGGCACACTTCAAGCATTACAAGATCTAATGAAAGTCGTGCAAAGGATTGAGTCACACTTTGTGATTAGGGAGAAAGGGACTTCTTTAGCCCAAACTCTACCCAATCCCAAACTGCAATGTGAAATAAGTGACCTAAGCTCTTTTCAACACATATAGTAAGTTAAATCCATCACCACCCTGAGAAGTGGGAAAACAATTGATAAGACTATTCCGACGAGGGCTGTTGAGCCTAAAGACTCGAAAAATGCTAGGAGAGATGATGGACCTAGTATTGCTCTACAGGAGAAAGAACCGAAAAGAGCATACAAGCTGATTATGCCATTCCCCCGGCAGTTAATTACACCAAAACTTCTGTCAAACTCTTCAGACATTCTAGAGGTTCTGAAATTAATGAAGATCAACATTCCTGTCTTGGATGCCATAAAACAAATGCCATCATATTCCAAGTTCCTGAAAGACCTTTGTATGGCCAAAAGACGACAAAACATACAAAAGAAAATTCTATTAACTGAAAAGGTGAGTGTCATCCTAAAACAAGATGTGCCACAAAAGCATAAAGATCTGGGTAGTCATACTATCTTATATGTAATTGGGGATCATTGGATCGAGCATGTACTTCTTAACTTAGGAGCGAGCATAAATCTAATTTTATACTCAGTATACAAACAAATTCATCTAAGTGAATTGAAACCCACCAAGACCACACTTTAACTAGTTGATTGATCGGTTTGAATACCGAGAGGAATGATATAGGATGTGCTTGTCCAAGTTGACAAATCCTACCACCTAATATACTTTATCGTTTTGGATACATAGTCCATTATAGATACGTGGACTCAAATTCTAGTCACTTTAGGCCGTCCCTTCTATAACATCCCGAATTTTCGTGATTCGAGTACATACTCATGCCCGAGAATTTCGGGTGTTAATAATGTAAAGATTTGGATGCTTCAAAATCTTAGCTTGATTTTCTTTCCATTTAGATCACATCCAGTTACATTCACGAAGGTAACCATTCACGAGAGTAAAATCAACTTTATTTATTATTCCATTTGATTAAGAGAATTCAACAAATTATCAAATGCCCTCTCAATGGGAGCTTATTACATTATCAAAGTTTACAACGAAAATAAATAAAACTAAATACAAAGGTTTCTCCTCCTCTATTCAGAATAATCTTCCTTAGGGAGAATAATGCCTTACTTATAGTGATGGCTATCCTTTAAGATTAACAATAATTCAAGAGAATCATAAAAGTAATGTAAGGGTTTTGATACGTCTTATACTTCACCACTACGAGTGGTATCAATATGCGTAACCAATATATATATATATATATATATATATATATATATATATATATATATAGAGAGAGAGAGAGAGAGAGAGAGAGAGAGAGAGAGAGAGATGAATGCATGTTGTTCACAACACCAAGTGTAGGGTCGCGATGTAGTAATAACTCGATGAGACGGAGGTCGAATCCACATGGACTAAACTTGTATATATTCTGAAAATAACTATAACTAGAAAAAGATCTAAATTAAAATATGAAAAATTGAGAGTAATGGTGAATAATGTTGATTAAAACTTATGAATTTAACGGTGGGAACTAGGGTGCCAAGGATCCACTTGTAGCTACCAAGATGCTACCTTACTTGATTTAAGGAACACAATTGGAATTAGAGTCCTATCTTATCTAATTGGAAGATAAATCAATTTAAATCAAATTTGAACTTGTCATTGACCTAATTCTCAATGGAGGAGAATTATGATGATTGGAAGGGATTTCATCACCCTACTATGCCTAGGAGATGATGGTGAACAACAGGATTTACCAATCTCACAATCTCAAAATAGGAAAAGAAGATATCCAAAGCTATCACAACATCTATAGTAATTTGAGTCACAATAAATCATAGAAAACTAAAAATATTCTTTTAATATCAACCTAGAAATCAATGAGGTTCGATAAGAATAATAATCAAAGCAAGATAATCATGTAAACACGGTACAAGCTTCACCTCTTAGCCCTATTTAAGAGGTTTAGCCAACCATAGACATAATTGAAATGAAATCTCTTATATAAAGCATGAAAAATAAACCAGGGAAAAGAAAAACTCTTTGGCAGCTGCTCCACCTTTTTACTATGCTCCTTAAAACCTTTCTAAACCATAGAAGATGCTTTGGAGCATCCTAGGGACTCCTATTTCTAGTTGGGGAACTCTAACTTTCGTACCGAGTTGAAAAAATCTGTAAACCGCCTCAAATTGACGTAGTCTATGTAAAATCTGCGTATGCCTTCGATTCTATGAAAGGGTCTTCGATTACATTGAAAAATTGTTCATAACTGTTCAGCGAGTTTGGCTTGAAAAATCCTAAAATTCTTAATTGAATTAAACTGTCTTTGATTACACCTTCGATCTATCAACGTGTCTTCAATTGCATCAAAGTCTATTCTGTCACTTTTGTAGAACAATGTTTTTTTGGCCTTGGAATTTTAGATTTTTTTTTTCAGGACAATTTTCAAGATTTCTTTTCTTTACTTCAAATCTTTGATTCTCTTCATTCCTCACTTGGTTTCCTTGGATCTTTGGCATGTGAATTCTTCATTAATGACTTCCAAATTTCAATTCTTCAATGTCTTCTTTTGAGCTCTAAATCCATCCTTTTAAGTATATATTTTCATAAGCTTCTGATTCACCTCGCATGACAAAAATGTATATAATTAAATCAAAATATTAATTAAATGACAAGCAAAATAATGTCATTGAAGGGTTAAATATGCGATATTTAAGTCTTAACATACCCCCAACCAGCATGTGACATCCTGAATTTTCACTATTTTGGATTTCCAAAAACCCTTAAAAATTTTCATTATAATTAACTTATATTGTCACTTACTAGCCATTACACTCGATGTTAGCCTATACGCGAGTGGTACTAATAAAGACCTGCACAAATCCAATTAATTGAGCGTAGGAAGCCAACGAATCTGGCTGACCACTTAAACATCGAGTTTATCTACATGATTTGTTCAGATGGGCCTTAAATCTAGCTGACCTATCATTTACTAATTAAGGCAACCGTAACGAAATAAAGACTCACCTAAAGTCAAGACAACTAGGGGTCAGATCTTAATTAGTAAACCAAACTGACCCAATATCCTTTTAGCCTAAGAACCGATAGTTTAGAGTGATTATATTCGAATCATCATTTCCACTAGTTACAAATAGGCCACATTTTGAACTTAGTTAATCTAAACCCTAATCATTGTGCACGAGAAATCTCACTACCTAATTTATTCCAGAAAAATGCCCCAATTATCCAAATAAGTTTTAAACCGCGCGTTGGTGGCCCACTAGATCCGAAACTATAAAATAATGTCCGTTTCACTGGGCTTAATGCCCATTGCGGGTGGTAAACCAATATAGTGCCGAACTTGGGCCGGAATCTAAGTGCTTCAAATGCGCAAATCCCCTAGGTTGAAATCTGGGACTTAAGTGAAACTAATCACTTTGTTCTTACATGAAGTTGTGACTTTGGGACCGTCGACTCTTGGCTAAAGTTGGGGTACCAACTAAAGAAAATTTTCCACACATATCCATATAGCCGAGGCCTTGATCGACCATTGGTGGCCATCGAACAGACTTCTGATCATACTTTTAGATCAGTACATCCAAATGGTGAGTCGATTATATCCATACATAGATCATCATTAGGGCTAACTATCTTATGGTGTATATCGACATGTACACCCTATAATGGGCCCTAGAGGCTAGAAACACTCTCTCATAGGTCTATTATAATGAAAACCTCTCCCTTGGGGCCACTTGCACAACTTCTGGAACTATATAAGGGCTTCATTTGGGCACCGCATCTCTTCATACGAATTTTTCCCAAAAATGAAAGAAAGAAAGAGAGAAAGAGACAAAGAGTGGAGGGGGATCTTGGAGTGTTCTTGATAGATTCCCTTTGATCAAGCCCTAACTTTAATGTTTTCCTCCATTGAATCCATTCCACTCACGATCGAAAGGTAAGAAACGAACCCTACTTCCCAACCTAGGCTTTTCTATATTAAATTTGTATAGGAATCTTACTAATTACTTCTAAATTTATATAGGAATCGTTCTCCCCAAATTCCTAATCTTAAGAGCGATTTGAGTTGGGC
The DNA here is from genome assembly GCF_029962835.1 of Magnolia sinica. NCBI lineage: Eukaryota > Viridiplantae > Streptophyta > Magnoliopsida > Magnoliales > Magnoliaceae > Magnolia > Magnolia sinica. The sequence continues at coordinate 59,656,788 of NC_080580.1, forward strand.
GAATCATTTCAAATGTGCAGACCATTATGCCATCTTTTTGTTTATTGACCATTGAGGGTCTCAGTTAATGATGTCTTGTGCTAAATGGGTTGTAATAGCTAGCATGTTCATATTTCATTTTTGGTTGTATTATATGATATTGATTGAATATGGATGCTCACATGTTTGATGAAATGCTTAAGTGGTAGAATGTGTTACTCTGTTGATGTTCACATGCTTGATTTATTTCCTAAGTAATTGTATTACTTTATGTATGTCCACATATTTGATTTAATGCTTAAGTGAACGTAATACCCTATGGACGCTCATGTGTTTGATGAAATGCCTAAGTGGACGCGTAGTAAAGTTTATGCTATAATTGTGTGATATAAAGTTTACTCCATAGAAATACTTATGATTGTTAAGATGTTGGGTCAGTCAGTAAATCTCCCAAATTAAGGAGTGGTCCGAGTTAGGTCGGCCACCCTATCCGTCTTTGATCGATCTGGGCCGAACATGGACGATCGACAGTACATGGACTACATGGGATGCTTGCACCCAATGCCGGTTGCATCGGGGTTCTCCTAGGTTAATCAAATTGGTCCACTAGTCGACCAAATCAAATTTAGGATACCACATTCCCAGTGGATGAGTCCATTTATAATAGTTAGTGCGATACGATCCCACTAAGACTCATGAGCCGGGCATGGTGGCATTAGATACCGTGTTCAAGCTGTCAGCCTAAGCTAGGGTGACGAGCCTCCCTGTAGTGACCAGTGAGTAACTAAGACTCATGAGCTGGGCATGGTGGTATGGGACATCGTGTCTGAGCTGTCAGCCTATGCTGGTGTCACGCCCCAAACTCGAAAACCGGGCTCACAAAATTCCCGATCATCGAATCCGGCGCCGACAGCCTCATTAGAACCCCATTCTCAGCTCCTAGCACCCATTCGCCAAGTTCCGATCCTGGGATGCTACAAGGAGGATTTTCAACATCAGTTTGATTTGTAATATGCATAACCAAAGGCATAACCCACAAACAACAACCAGAAACTCCATCACATTTCCACTATGATCAAAAACTTTATGCCGCACCGCACCTAAAACAAGTGCCGGTGAACTATCTTGGAGATGGTGCTGAAGGTGCTGCTGGCGCTCAGAAGGCTGGGCGACCTATATGCCTCTGCTGCGGTCGACCCTGCTGGGTATCACTGGAAGGAGCCTGCCTCTTCTGATCTCTCCTCTAACCGCGATCAGACTGAGAACCGTCCCACTCAGCCTCAAAAATTTAGGCCTTCCGCACCACTTCCTCGAAGGTCGGGAGCTCATGCCCAATAACACGGCCTCGAAGACCGTAACGTAATTCACCCTCAAATCGGCGGGCTCTCCGCTCCTCATCATCCGCTAAGTATGGTGCAAATCTGGACAGTGCTACAAAACGAGCGGCATACTGAGCCACTATCATATCGCCCTGCACCAAGGCCTCAAACTCCAACGCTCGCTGCCGTCGGATGTGATCAGAAAAATACTGTTGGTCAAACCGATCCAACAAATCCTCCCAAGTCCATACAAAGTCAGCGCTTGCCGCTTGGGAGACTGACGCCCACCAGTGCTCGGCCTCACCATGAAGGAGAAATACGGCTAATCAGACTCGCCGCTCAGTCGCGCATCCCATCGTCTCAAATATCTTCTATACATCGGTGCGCCATCTCTCAGCCACGGTCAGGTCTGGCTCACCCTGAAAATGTGGGGGATCGAGTCGTCGAAACTCATGAAGGAGGGCACTGCCTGCTCTGGTGAAACAACAGGGTGTCCGCTCACTCACCAGTCCTCCTGCTCTGCCTGCTCTGGTGAAACAACAGGCACAGATACGGTCGGCTCCGCACCGGTCTCAGGTGGAGGAGCTGCATCCATAGGCTGGGCAACATGAATCCCTGGTAGAGGAGCGGCATCCTCAGGCTGGGTAGTAGGAATCTCGGGTGGTGGAACAGGAATCGTAGGTGGTAGTGCTGGAGCCGAAGTCGATCGAGTCACTCTCCTACGCGACGGCATGTCCTACAGGAAAGAGCGAAGGTGCCTATCAACTTTGAAAACTCTCGAAGGCACACTCGTTAAGGGCCGGTAATAAAAGATCGCTAGGCTGATCGAACTTAGGACTTAAATCATTCATAGTAGACATGTAATGTTGTTCTTGGTTATTCTCGAGTTATGCTCTGATACCAACTTCTGTTACGCCCCAAACTCAGAAACCGGGCTCACAAAATTCCTGATCGTCGAATCCGGTGCCGACAACCTCCGTAGAACCCCATTCTCGGCTCCCAGCGCCCATTCACCAGGTTCCGATCCTGGGATGCTACAAGGAGGATTTTCAACATCAGTTTAATTTGTAATAAGTATAACCAAATGCATTACCCACAAACAACAACTAGAAACTCCATCACATTTCCACTATGATCAAAAACTTTACAAGCACGATGAGCATAAAGGGAAATACAATGAAGATGAACAAAAACTCCAAAATGATCTGCCATGTGTCCCACCCTCAGCGTTGCTACGATCCAACGTCACCTGCACGCAACGGTCGTGCATAAGCTTATAGAAAGCTTAGAGGGTGGTGAAAGTGTATGCTCAAGGTGGTAATGCAGCTATGCAGTATTAGAGTAATGCGGAACATGCTGATGAATGCCAAGAATACCATAGCCGTACGAAGGCCATGCGGTGTAGAGCATGAATGATGTCGGCCCTACCAAGGCCATGCAATGCGAAATGCAACTCAAGCATACAAATCCTCATCTAAGTCCACATGTCAATATGGCTCAAATCTGGAATATCACCGGGGTCTACTACACTCCAAGCCAGATTGCCACCCCATCGCGTGCAATAAGGTGAGTGAAAAAGACCTCACTATCCGCCTGCCAATATCGGGCTCGGCTCGTCAATAGCGGACCCATTCCTTGAGCTGGTCAGACTCAGCCTAGCATTGCCCCCTACTCTCGGGCGAGTAAGGCTGCACCCCCTTCCAACCGACCACGACACAGTGGAAAGCGCAGCCGTCTGGTAATCGGCACTCAGCGCTCATGCACCCACTCGGTCTAGACGTTGGAGCAACCTCTTGGTACCATAAGGGTTTAGGGACTTTCACCCAGGGATATTTATCACACCCCATGTAGAACAGTATTTTCGGTATCCAATCCTGCCAACCACGATACGTCTGTGGAGGCTACGACCCTGATGTCGCTAGGGTGTACAGTAACCATATCACACAATGCGAATGCATGAATCACACTATTCAGTCATGTAGCAATCCTGCGCGTATCATGCGCTCATGTAGGGCAACACCCCCTATACGGGAGCCCCTAAACAATCTGCCCAAAGGCATATGCTATGATCAGTCATTTCTCATATCAAGCATACGTATGATGCATATGATCATGAATCATGGAACTAAACATGTTATATAGGATGGATGGTGTTCATAACAAAGATGGGCCTAGACGGCCTACACATTAGACGTACGAGCCTAACAATGGGTCCTCGGGAAAGGCATAATGCGGACATTTAACCAACACTATACTTGCAATGTGGACGTCAAACCAACATTGCTCCCAAGGCACGACTGTCACAAATATCATTATATAAATTATGTTGGGATCACACATTGCAATGGACCTTAGGTACATCCCATTGGGCCTTAAATACATCAAATGGGCTAAATCACATGGGCCTTATATTGATTAAGTGGGCCACATCAATGGGCCGCACCAATGGGCCTTATGTACATTGCAATGGGCTATAACCCGTGGGCCTTAGAGTGCATCAAATGGGCCTACTCACATGGGCCTTATGTGTATCAAATGGGCCTCGCCAATTGGGCCCCATACGTGCATCAAATGGGCCTCAACCCATTAGCCCCATTACATCTTAATGGGCCTCGACCCATGGGCCCCTAATGCATTAAATGGGCCTCGACCCATGGGCCTTACATATACATCAAAGTGGGCCTCAACCATGGGCCACAAGTACTGAGATGGGCCTCCCACCACCATTATATTATATATATAATCTAATATATAATATATATATATATAGTACATAAAATATTGTATACAATATAATATTGTGTATATATATATATACACATATACATACACAAACGTGCACACCCAACACACGTACAAGAACACCCCCACCATTAAGGACGGTGGGGTTGAAATATAAACATCACAGTGAGCTCCACCGTCAGGAGGACGAATGGAGATAAAACACATACATCGCTGTGGGCTCCATGTGGGGCCCACCATAATGTTTACAGTTCATCCAACCCGTTGATAAGGTCACGTAGGCCTAGATGAAGGGTGAAAATGAATTTCATCCTGATCCAAAACTTCTGTGGACCCAAAAAGGGTTTCAAAGGTAGAGGTTCAATCCCACTGTTTCCTACGGTGTGGGCCACCTGAGTCTTGGACTGGCTGATTTTTGGAGTCGGCCCACGTCAGGGGATGGCCCACCCTATGAACGGGTTAGATGACATATAAACATCAAGGTGGGGCCCACGACTACAACCGTGCTTGGCTGCCCGACCGCCCGTTCGTCTGTTGGACGCTGTACACAGGCAGCGCCTGCTGCCGTCTGACACAGCAGTGGCAGCTGCTGCTGCTGTGTATTTTTTTTTTGTTTTTTCATGGTTTTCATAGGTAAGGTCCACATCTAGGCAATCCACTCCGTTCAATGGCCCTCCATGGTTCCAGACAAACACAACAAGCCCAATATTGGGCATATTTCAGTGTATAAACAATCAGGGGAGGTTTTAGTGGTGAAAACCACCATTTGATATGGTATGGCCCGCCAGGACCTCGGGTTGACACCATTCTTCGGTTCAACGTCTGAAATGAGGTTGAGAGGGGAATGGACGGCGTGGATTGAAGACATACATCAAGGTGGGGCCAAAATGAGTGGGCCTCCTCTATTGGCTTGGAACCAAGTCAATATTTGTGTTTTTCTACAAAATGTCCAGCGTCCGTGGACGCTGGACTGTTGGCCGTGCAAGGTGGGCCTGCTCATGTGGGTCACCACTGATGGATGGTGTGGGTACAAGACATGTAAAGTGGGCCCCACTTGTAGGTGATTTGGATGGGATACATACCATGTGGTGGGGTCCATTCAAGTGGGCCACACAACCTCATTATCATAACAACAAAAAAAATAAAAATAAAATTAAAGGGAGATAGATAGAGAGTGAGACCCACGTGATGGAGGGACCCCGGCACTATGGGCCCTCCCTTGCACTAAATCATACATCAAGTGGGTCCCATTACATGTGGGTCCATGAAATCGAAATCCAACGGTGGAGATCCCTTCTCCACTAAAATAGACGGTCTAGATGACCCTAAGCATGCAAGGAAATAAACAACATGATGGGGTCCATGGAGAATGGCCCTATCATGGAATGATCATGATGATCCAAGTGGGCCATCGGCCACATCTTAGGGTCCAAAGTGAGATCCAAACCATTGATCGGTTGGCCTCACTTGGCCCATCTTAAAAATATCAAAAACTACCCTATCAATGCACCTACCACTTGATCTTCTTGCTCCCTTGGCTTCCTTAGCTCCTTGTGCTTCTCTTTGATGGAGGAAGATGAAAAATGGATGGTTGAGATGAGAGATCTAAGGATGGAAAGGTGGGCCACACACGTAGCTTGAGAGATAAGGGGAGGGGCTCATACGTATAGGATTTTTATTGCTTGGGAAAGTTAAAAATGAGAGAGAGACTTGTAAGGGAGAGAGAGAGAGAGAGGGAGTGATTGGTGGAGTGATGGATGTGGTGGTGATGGGTGTAAGAGGCTCTTTTTGACTTTTTTGGCAAAAGTTGTAAGAGAGGGTATGAGTTGTGTAAGAATTTTTTGACTTTGGGGCTTGCTTGGGAAAAGGGTGAAAGGTGATGTGTACTTGACATGATGGGATTGATGGATTGATTGATTGATGTGACACCTAGTAGAGATTCCCTCAGAATTCACACTCGTGGCGTTTTCCTCGCACCGAACGCTGGCCCACATCTCCCGACCAGGGTATCGCCTCGACGCGCGAGTCGCGGCATCGAAACCGCGGCGACGATGCGGTCACTAAGGTACAAGCCCTGAGTTGAGTCGACTCGGGCTGACGGCACGAGAATCAGGGTCGCTCGTAAATACCGATTAAGGGTCGAAGGTTGCCGAAATTCGACCGGGAAGACCGGGGAAGCCTATGGAACCATACGGTCTAGGATACGGGGCTTACAGCTGGGGTGACGAGCCTCCCCATAGTGACAGTGAGTACTAATGGAGGTGATAAATCCTTGTTCGAATGGCCCCCATCAAATTATTCGGCCAATGGTTGTGTGGTAGAGTACCGTTCGAATGACTCGGGCGTGAATGGAATTGGGTGAAGCATTGTAACACCCTAGTCACTATTCATCTGAGCTATAGTCTGAGCGTATGTTGGGGTGAGTTGTTTGATCCAGACCCCCTTCGACAATAGCACTCTAGTCGGTCAGGGCAGTATGCTAGCCAGCAGTAAAAGTCTCACTATTACACATGCCCTTTCCTTTGTGGTGGTTTGGTTTTATGTGACAAACCCATACCTTAGAACTGAGTGATCATACTCAGTGTTTGGGTGACAACCCATATCGGGTTGATCTTCATACATTTAGGTATCATACTATACTTATGGAATTGTTGATTTATGATATAAATGGGTGACACCTAAATTTGGATCAAGGGACAGTGGTGAGAAGTCGCTACGTGCCGCAACGAGCCATGTGACTCGGATAAGGACTAGTGATATAACATCGGTATCCTAGCTTCGCCAATATACTAGATGAATGAAATATAATAATTACTCAGCTAACATATGCATCAATCATATTGCATTAGATAGGATGTGGCGATTTGACATTGAAGTCGCGTGATCTGGGAGTGTTGGCATATGCGAAATAAGCGTTGAAGTCGCTTGAGAGGGAGTGTCGTTTAGAAAGAGCATCCATCATGTCATATCTTCACATGCACATTTAACAAGAGTATTTAAGAATTATTTGATTTCTTGTTCTATTATTACCTGCACTGATTGGGTTGATAACATGTGTAACTTAGAACTAATGGAACCATTGAGTTAGCTACTCACACCCACCTGTGACTGTGTTTTAAAATACCAACCGGGCATATCATTAATACAGGTACTAGTGAGACCTCAAACAGGTAGGCTTATATCAGGTTATGCCAACGCCCTTATGTTTTGGAGAATTAGGCGTAAACGGAAACTTTTACACTTTAACCATCTTGGCTTTGCATATTGTAGATTATGGCTTGTATAATCTCCATTTTGGGCGATCACCACTATTGAAATTGTATTTTTGACTGTTAGCCCTATAATTCTGAACCTTTAATTATTTCTACCTCGCTTTGGATTTGCTAAGTGAATTGTGTTACTCTGATTATCCGTGTGTGGAATGAATGTGAATCTGAATGAGGTCACATGTGCATTCTCATTAGGTTAACACCCAAGAACTCAGGATCAGGGTCTTTGTACTCGGGTGTCGATTTTCAGGACGTTACACAACATTTTGCTAGTCTTGAGCAACACATGCATGACATAATCCTCAATTCTCAAATTGCAATCCTCTTTCAGAAAATAATCTTTTATGTAAACAAGTTTAAATGAGTATAATCCAAAGAGGTGAGAGTGAAAATTTTGAAACCTAGAGCCGAATCACACGAGCAATCAATCAGGTATGTTCTTCATCAATCATTCAAAATCATAAGTTCATATATCTAGTTTTTCCAATGTGCTTAGTGAATTTCAACTTTCCATAAAAATTACTATTATTTCATAATGTTAGCCATGCTCATCACCTCAGGATTACTTGAATATCAAGTGTTGATTCCGAACTTATCTCCTTTTTTCTTCTTTTTTCAGTTTTTGATTTTATATCGACAGTCTTTTTATTTATTTATTCATTTTTTTAGTCTTTTCATTATGTCCAGTCTTTTCATTATTCATGACCTTTTTATCGATCTCACTATTTTTTAACCGGTTCTTTTCATTTTTTTAAGGTGGATAAATTCTCCATACTTAATTCTCAACATTTATAAATGATTCACATACTAACAATTAGAAATTCTAGCATAATTCACAAAAACAATTTGAATGTAGCATGTGACTTAGATTAATATGATATTGAAACTTCCTCTTAATCAATTAAATGCATGAACTTAGACAAAAATTTACTCTCTTGATCAAACTTCAACAATTCAAAGTTCATTTCTCCATCTTATCATCATACTCAAGGCATTCTTAATTACACAAACTATCATTTTTCGAATAGATTTTTAATTTTAGAAATTGAAAATTGTTAAAAATTGTGCTCCAAGACTATGAAAATACTGATTAGTTTACCTAATCCACATCCCAATCTAAAATCTACATTATCCTTAATGTAAAAGATATAAGCATGCAATGCACATGAGACAACGAAAAGAAAGGATTAGTGGTGGAAAGGTAGTACCTGAAGAAGAAGAATCGAAGCTTTTCTAAAGTTCTCAATATCAAATGGGTTAGCATGAAGACTAAACAAACTAAAAGCAAACTAGCCTAACCTTAAATTCTAAAAAAGTAATAAACCTAACTACACCTCCATTAGACTAGGAGGTTAGTCTCCATACATAAGATCAATCAGAGGTATGAACATATCCTCTAAATCAAACTTCTCAACAAATGGCTTTAGATGATGTCCATTCACTTTAAAAATATTGCCATTTGTCAAATTCTTTATCTTGACAGCCCCATGAGGATAGACATTAGTAAAAGTGAAAGGGCCGGTCCAACGAGATTGAAGTCTTCCCGGAATGTAACCGAGAATTGTACAGAAGGACTTTTTGACCAGTTATGAATGATTTTTGAAGGATGTTCCGGTTATGGAACACCTTCATTCTGTCCTTGTAAATTCTCAAATTCTAATAAGCATCATTCTGGATTTCCTCAAGTTCATTTAGTTGAAGCTTGTGTAACGAGCCAGCGTTGACCAAGTTAAAGTTCAGATTTTTGATATGCTAGTAGGCTCTATGCTTCAGCTCTACAGGCAAGTGATAAGTTTTCCTATAGATGATTCTAAAGGGAGACATTCCAATGGGGGTCTTAAAAGTTGTACGGTAAGCCCATAAAGCATCGGTTAAACGGATTGACCAATCCTTATGGTTAAGGTAAACCATTTTTTTCAGAATTTATTTAATTTCCTTGTTGGAAATCTCATCTTGCCTGCTTGTCTACGAGTGGTATGGATTGCTCACTTTATGAGAGATGCCATATTTCTTCATTAAGTTCTCAAATGGTGTATTACAAAAGTGTAAACCTCCATCACTAATGATGGCCCGAGGTATTCCGAACAGGAAAATGATGTGTTCTTTTAAGAATCTAATCACCATTTTATGATCATTGTTCCAGCTCGGGATCGCTTCGACCCATTTAGTGATATAGTCTACTGCCAACAATATGTAAATATTTCCAAAGGATTAGGGGAATGGTCCCATAAAATTGATGCCCCAACAATCGAATGCTTCAATGATAAAAATTGGGTTTACTGGCATCATATTTCGACTGGACAATCCTCCCAATTTCTACCAACACTCGTAAGCTTTGCAAAACTCATGAGTATCTTTGAACATAGTGGGCCAGTAAAAGCCATATTGCAGAATTTTGGCCATGGTCTTTTTAGCAGAAAAGTGACCACCACGGGCTTGAGAGTGATAAAAGGAGATTATGCTTTGTTGTTTATTACCTAGCACACATCTCCTTATAATTTCATCAGGAAAATATTTAAACAGATAAGAATCATCTTAGAAAAACTTACGTACCTCGGAAAAGAATTTTTTCTTATCATGCGCAGTCAAATGTGTTGGTGTGAAACCTGTGGCAAGATAATTCGTAATATCAGCAAACCAAGGTAGTTGGAAGAGTTTAAACAATTGTTTATCAGGGACATATCCTTTATCAGTGTCGGTTCAAGGGATCAGGGAGGTCAAGTCAAGAAAGGTGGTTAGCCACTATGTTCTCTACTCTTTTTTATCTCGTATTTCAATATTAAATTCTTAGAGTGGGAAGATCCATCTTATCAGGTGAGACTTAGCATCATTCTTAGAAATAAGGTACTTCAGCACCACATGATCAGTGTAAATGATGATCTTGGATCCGATCAAGTAGGACCTAAATTTATTCAAACCAAACACTATGGCTAAGAGTTCCTTCTCTGTAGTAGTGTAGTTCACTTGGGCAGAAATTTAGAGTTCTATTTGCATAATGAATCACATAGGGCTTCTTTTCATTTATCTAGCTTAACACCGCCCCAATAACATAGTCAGATGCATCGCACATAATCTTAAAAAGTATGCTCCAATCGGGTGGCTTCATGATAAGTGCAGTAGTTAACATGCCCTTGATCTTAGTGAAAGCTTCTTGGCATTGTTCAGTCCACTCGTATGATACATCCTTTTGAAGTAGATTGCATAAAGAATGAGAGAGATGACTAAAGTTCTTTATGAATCGTCTATAGAATTCATCGTGTCCTAGGAAGGATTGCATGTTACGTACACTCTTGGGAGGAGGTAGGTTAGAGATAAGATCAATTTTTGTCTTGTCTACCTCAATTCCCTTGGATGAAATTATGTATCAAGCACAATTCCCTTGGGAACCATGAAATGACATTTCTCCTAATTCAAAACCAAATTCTTTTCCTCGCATCGCTTCAGTACATTTTTTAGATTTTCCAGACGCTCGCTAAAGGATGGACCAAAGACATAGAATTCATTCATGAAGACCTCTAAATATTACCCTATCATGCCAAAAAATATACTCAACATGCATCACTGAAAGGGGGGGGGGCATTACACAGTCTGAATGACATCATTTGGTAAGCAAATGTGCCATAGGGGCATGTGAACGTTGTTTTGTCCTGATCTTCAAGGGTTATCTCTATCTGATTGTAGCCTAAATACCCATTAAGGAAGCAATAGAAAGAATAACCAGCTAGCCTTTCCAAAATTTGATCAATGAAGGGCAAAGGAAAGTGGTTATTCCTTGTGACGATATTCAATTTTCTATAGTCAATACACATTCTCCAACCAGTAGTGAGTCTAGTTGGCATGAGTTCATTGCCAGCATTGGCTACGATGGTGATTCTAAACTTCTTGGGAACCACCTGAGTTGGACTCACCCATTGACTATCAGATATAGGGTATATGATACCCACATCAAACAACTTAAGTACCTCTCCTTTAACCATTTCCTTCATGTTTAGATTTAATCGACGTTGTGGTTGTTGGGAGGTTTTCATATTATCCTCGAGATGAATTCAATGAGTACAAATCAAAGGATCAATTCCCTTGAGATCTGCAATCGACCACCCAAGGGCCCCTTTATGATCAATGAGAGTAGAAATAAGCATACTCTCTTGTTCTTACTCAACGTATGAAAAAATCACCACCGGGTATGTCTCATCTTGACCTAAGTAGACATAGTTAAGATCAATAGGTAATAGTTTTAGGTCAAGCTTCACTGCCTTAAGGCTAGACGATAGAGGCATTACATCAGTTTGGGGTAATTTTTCAAATTGTGGCCTTCACCAGTTAACTTCAAGTACCATCGCAGCATCAAGTAAGGCATCCATCTCCCTAATTGTGTCATCATTTAAATTAGGAGAGTGGGCCAAGCTTGTCTCTAGAGGGTCAAAGTATAGAGTTAGGAGTGCTCCATCTTCCACGAAAGAATTGATCATATTAATGTCATAGGTATCATCATAATCCTCTACCTATTTGCTCATATTAAAAAATATGTTGAGCTACAATGTCATATTTTTGAAAGGTAAATTCATAATTCCATTCCTACAATTAATGATTGCATTTGATGTAGCAAGGAATGGATGACCAAGAATGACAGGAATTTAAGTGCTCATATATACGATGGGTTAAGTATCCAAGACAATAAAATCTATTGTGTAAGTGCTAAAATGATTAAAGCACACTTTAGTTGTCAAATTTCATATAGTCAAAACAACTTCTTAAGAAATCTTCAAGTTTGGTCCAAGATTAAGAGAAGAGTCCAAGTCTGGTCCAAGATCAAGCTTAAGATCAATTAATGTTCTACTAGAAGATCAAGCCCTAACAGATAAGATGAAGTTACTAATCAAGTTCAAGTCAAAGAAGTTTAGTTATTGCACTTTTCAGGTAATATAAAACCCTAGAAAGACATTAGGTTTAGGTGCTTTCAAAAATTACTTAAATTGGGTTTTTATACTTGTGTTTGCTTGGAATTCGACCAGCCTAAAGTTTTGTTCGACTACTCTAAGTTCTCTTAGTCAGTCCAAGTTCAAATCGAAGCAAAACTAAGTTTTTGTTACAAATTCGACTAGTCGAATTTTCTGTTCGACTATTTAAAGGTGGACCTTCACTCAATCCAAGGAATTTTAGCTCGAAGTCCAGCAACTAAAATGGTTTAGATTTGGGATCTTTGACCAGTTGAAGACTACCTTTGACCACTTGAACAGAGCTCTTCGACTAGTTGAACTGGGCTCCGACCAGTCAAAAATTGGATAAATCTTATCTGGCTCAAATTTAAAAATCCATTGAACAAAATCCAATGCTTGGGCTAGTCGAAGGCTGCCTCCACCCAGTCAAAGATTCAACTTCTTTACCTATAAATTGAGATTCTCTCTCAATCCAAAATATCAATTATTATCATAAAAATTCTTCTGCAAGAGAGAGAAGCTCCAGTTATTAACAAGGTATTGAATGGTATTTATTAATTATTTTTATAACTTTTGGTTAATTCCCTTAATCTCATATTCTGTTATTCTGATTCTAAAGAGAGTGAATACTACTCTTCTTTTAAGATTTAAGAGAATTAACTCAAGTAGCCATTGATTTTTACTTAATTAAAAACAATAGAACACGGTCCTTTTCTATCTGACTAAAAATTGAACAATTGACATTCAAGAAAAATGGTTCTTCAGCTACGGCTTCTGAAACGTCTTTTACGGTGAAGATAAGTATACCTTCAATTCTTATTTTGGCTTCTTTGAGATTTCTAGAAAGTCTAAGTGTAGGTTTTGTTTGGGATAACATGAAAATCTCAGTGAGGGGTTTGATTGTGATAGCCCGGTGAAATCACAAGTGTATCAGGCTTTAAGGTGACCTTGAAAAAACCTTTTTCATAGTGAAAGCCAAGATTACGTGGAGAGTAATTTTGGGAGTGGAGTAGGTGTGGCTATTTTAGAACAGTTGTTAACACACCGAACCATTATAAATCTCTTTGTTATGTGGTGAATGTTTTTATCTTTTATGTGATGAATGATTGTATTTACATTTCAATTGAACTGGTGAATAATTGTAATATTTATTTTTATTTACTCTTGCGAAATTTGGGATTTTGATTTTAAAAAGTATTTGTGAAATAAGGTTGTCTTACGAATCGTTTTAAATCAATGTTTCAATACTTAGGCAATTAAGATTTCTGATTTATTTATTATTTAGCACTTTATTCGATTATTTGGCAGTCCTATTCACCCCCCCCCCCCTCCCTCTAGGACTTCTTAAGATCTCTTTTTCATACTGGATAGTAGAATTTATCAACCTAACCACACATCTCCAATCATCCCTCTCAGTACACAAACTGAGTGATCGGGAAGTTGTGACGTGGTCCAGGTGGATTTTATTTCACATAGACCCAATTGTTCATATACCGAGAAGGGGGTCAAATTAACGCTCACTGCAAAGTTAAGAAGTGCATGCTTAATCTAGTGATTCCAATTATATAGGTGATAGTTGGGCTCCCGAGATCTTTATATATTTGTGGCACATCTTTCTTAAGGATGACACTCACCTTTTATGTCAGAAAAATTTTCTTTTAAATGCTTTATCGTCTCTTGGTTGTACATAAATCTTGCAGAAGTTTATCATAAGAGGGGATTTGTTTTACAACATCCAGCAGAGAGATGTTGACTTTCACTTATTTCAACACCTCTAGAATATCCTGTGAGTTAGTTAGAGGTTTTGGTGCAATCAAGCATTGAGGGAATGGTGCAATCGACTTACTTTGAGGTTCCAGTTCTAACCCTATGTAGAGTAATGCTAAGTCTATCATTCTTATATTCTTCTGAGTCCTTAAGCTTTTCAGCTTTCACCGAAATAGATTTGTCAATGCTCTTCCCGCTCCTAAGAGTGGTGATAGACTTAGCCTACTCCATCTGATTTGAAGAGCTTGAGTCACTTATTTCATATTACAGTTTTGGGTTGGGGAGAGGCTGGGCCAGAAGGATCCCTTTCTTCCCAATCGAATTTTTTATCTCAAGCCCTTTTATGGCCTTTTTAAGGTCTTAAAAGGCTTGCAATATACCCTAATTAAAAAAATCTTGGTTTTACATATATTTTACAATTGCATCCTCTTGAGGTTTCCTTTAATTCAGAAATTGGTTAAGGATCCCTTGAGGAGTAGCAGTTTGTCCATTCCTCCAACTAAAATTTGGACGGTTTCTCTAACTTGAGTTATATGTATTTGAGGTAGGTCCATTGAAAGGTCTTTAGTAGTTATTCACGGTATTTGATTGCTTATTCAATATCTCTTAAAAAACTAGGAATTATTAGGCAATTCTTAGTTGTATGTATGTTACAAGCACAATTACCATAAACAACTTCCTCAACCTTGTCGGTTTTTACCTTCTTAAGTTCTATGGCCTCGACTTTTCTTGTTAATTTGGCCATTCTTGTATTTATATCATCTTCCTCTTTTAAAACATAAATTCCTCTACTTTCCTTTGATTGAGTAGGCCTAGAAGTGGTAGTTCTTAAGGAGGTATCCCATGACTACGCGTTTTCAACAAGTTTATCAAAATAATCCCACGCATCATTGACTTCCTTATTCATGAATTCCCCACTACACATCATCTCCACAAATTGTGGTTGGGTGAGGTCAATCCTTCATAGAAAAAGCTTGTTATACGCCATGTTTCATAGCCATGTTGTGGACATGAATTTATGGAATCCTTAAATGGCTCCCAACATTGGAAGAAAGTCACATCCTCTTTTTAGGCAAAATTCATGATTACTTTCCTTAAGGTATTCGTATTATGATATGGGAAGAACTTTTTAAGGAACTCCCTTGTCATCTCAGCCCATGTGCCAATGGACTGTGGTCTTAAGGAATATAACCATGACTTAGTGAAAAGGCCAAGCTATATGTCCTAGAGCACAGGGGGGGGGGGGGGGGGGTGAATAGAACTATGCCAATTTTAGACTATAACAGCGCAAAAAATGATAACCAAATAAAATAAATAAATTCACAATGCTTAAAATGAAAAGTAGCCTCAATAATCAAGTATTGAGAGATTGAAACAAATGCAGTTCTAAGGATAACCTTACACCATAAAAAAACAAGGGTTTATGGCAGGACAACCTTATTTCTAGAACGTTCTTTGTATCAAAAACTCAAAGTAAAGAGTAAAAAATAAATAGCAAAGAATTAAAAATTTGCAAGAATTTAAATCTAAATTATCACAACATTCCCCACTGTGCTTGAAATGTATATATTACAACATTCACATCCACACATACATTTCACAACTTGAATGATAAAAGATAGGAAATTAAGTAAACATTCAAACTACAATACACAAGGAGTTATAGTGGTTCGCCTGTGTGTTCACCAACTGTTAAACAATAGCCACACAGAATGCTACTCCACTCCAAATATCCTCACACAGGAGATATTAGCATTCACTATCAAAATAAGTTTCATAGGTTCACCTAAAACCTTCACAATTGTGTCTTTTTAACTTGGGCTTACACAATCCAAAAACCCACACTTTCTGAGTTTTCTGGCTCTCCTCAGATAACCAAACATAATGAGATTTTTCTGTCTTAATCTCAAAAGAAACCAAAAACAGAATGTAAATTACAATAATGTAAAATACCTGGATTTCTCCTTTGTAGCAGCCTGGAAGAGCCAAGTCGAAGTACAGGTTCGAGTGTCAAAGTTCAATGTCCAATACTCACTTTATAATGGTTATAGTTCTAATAGATTTTAAATTAAACCAAAATGGGTTACCTTTAATTGATTTTGATTCTAAAAAATGGAAAATAACACTTCCTCTTTTCAGATCAGATTGGAATACAAGAAACAAAATTAATTTAAAAAGCTAAAGAAAGAGAATATTAAATATAATCACTGAGCTTAAAATGGAGCACAAACTTATCACTCAGAAGGCTGGATTACAATTACTTCAGATGTCCTCAATATTCAGAGATTCGTGCTCTATTTATAGGTGAGCAAATCATATCTTCGACTGGTCTATAGATTGCTACGAATGGTCTTATAACCAACGGATATTTGAAAATTTGAGTACGAAAAGATAAGGTAGTTTCACGACTGGTCGTAGGTAATCTATGACTGGTCGAAGGACACCTTTGACTGGTCTTAAGTTGATCACGACTAGTCGAAGCCAAGCAAAATACATCGTTGTAGTTTGAGTCGTAGGTTCATGACTAGTTAAAGGAACGGTCGACACTGTTCATATGACTAGTCGAACAGACCCCTGGACTAGTCAAAGCTTAATAAAAAATTCTGAATTTTTACAACAAATTTACGACTGGTCCAAGAAAATCTTAGACAGGTCGAAGCAGTGCTAGGACTAGTCGAGAAAGATCCAGGACTAGTCTTAGAGCAGACCGGATTCTCAAATATAAAACATTTGCATTATGTATCCGAAATTACCTACTCTAAAGGTCAACCTAAGGTCAAACATACCTTAATAGTGAAGTAAGGACATTGAACCCTTAAGATATGTAACCTTAAAGAAAGTGAAGCTTGAAATCTTGATATAGCTTTTCCTTAAAAGCTTCAATTACACAATCTTGAATCTTAACTTGTAACTTGTAAATTCAATTGAACATTATCGAGTCTTGACTTGTAAACATATCTTGTCTTTTGAAGTCGATCTTGTGAGATAATGTCGTGGCTTGACATATCTTGAGTTGAGCATTGTGCTTCACTAATGTAGTCAACATCCATACACTGAGACTCGCTTCATTCATACATGCTTCATCCATACTGTGTCACGATCATTTGCATTTATGTAATTTCACAAAGTACAAGCAGTGTTTTTGGCATCACAAATTTAACAACATAAAGGGGCTTTCAACCATAGCACTTACAATCTCCCCCTTTGTCAAATTAGTGACAAAACACACTTTCAAGATATATTTCATAAAGCAGAATATATGGTTAAAGAGTCATGCACCAGTTATTATTAACTGGCCCGCATTCATAATCAATTCAACATATAGTCCACCTCTGCACATACCTACACATACTCACACATACTCCCCCTGAGTAACATACATCACATAAATCCAATACCATAGGCATCCATTAGACATCCATTCTCCCCCTTTTTGTCACAATAGGACAAAGGAAGCAATGATCAAATGGCGGAGGAGTTAAAATGAAAGAGAGAAAAAAAATCCATAAACAAGGATGAGTCAAAAGCAGTAACAATCTCACAAACAGAGAGAGCAAAAGAGTAATAATGTTATTACAGTCCAGTAGAATTAAAAAAAAAAACTAATCTAAGCCAGATGAAGGAGCAGGGATAGAAGGATCAAGTTAATGCATGCCCTTGTTCAAATGCTTAAGATATTTACGTATATATTTGAACTGCGTGACATTAAAAACATGCATATTCCCAACCTTCTCCTCCAATGCACATAAACGCGCATCAAACTCAGAAGGCTCATAATCTGGATCATTAGCAGAATCAGATTCAAGTTCTTCAAAAATATCATCCATGTTAATGTCATCATGAGGAAGATCACTAGCATCCTCCTCATTTCCAGCTTCAGCACCACCATTACCATCACCCTAGCTAGGAAGCAAATCTAGCTTCATCTTATAAAGGTTAGAATTGTTAAATATCAGATTATGGATCGGGCCCTCTCCAATAGGCATGTCGACCAACATATGTATATCCAACACAGTCATCAAACAAGCAAAAGGGATGTCACTGTGACCTGGATGAAGTCGAAACTGAATAATGGTGTGACAAATCAAGGATGGTAAATAAACATGAACACCTCTGGCAACAGAATGAATAACATGAACCATGAAGGATGTCAATTCGGATTTATTACCCGATTGAGGATACAAGTTAGACACAAAGATTTTGTGAAGAACTTTGTATTTGGGTAACAAAAACTTTGAGGGGAGCGCATTCCCTTTATGCGTCCAATGTATGTCTAAATTGCATATGGCTTTAGTGAGCAAACATTTTTCAGTTTCTAAGAGCTTTTTAGATAAGATATAGATGGGAATGCCCTCATCATTCACAGGAATTTCAATAAGAGCTGAAATCAAATGACGATCAACGTCAAATGGTCCTTCTCTTGTGGCTATTTTAAAAGATAAATTTTTCAATGAAAACTCACTTATGCAAGCGAACATGGATTGGGCAATGGACTGGTATGCTGGCCCCACCCCAATGCAATAAGTTATCTCAACCTACAGTTTGAAGAATAGGAAGGATATCAGACGGTGCAACATAATCTACAGAAACAGGACGTTCTACAATAACATTCCTCAATCTAATGTTTCGTACATAAGATGGATCTTCTTCGTAGAACCGAAGATGACGCTTGGTAATAGGAGTAGATTTGGAAGAAGATGGACCACGGAATGTTGTCTTTCTACCTCTAGATGCTATATGCAACAAAGATATGAAGGAAATAAAGTGTTGCAATGGATTGAGAAATGAATTTTCTCAAATCAGATTTGGGTGAAGAAAAACCCCAAATCTCCATAAAACTATAAATAGACAACTTCAAGTAAGAGATAGAAGCAAACTTGACACAAATCCACAAGAAATAAGCAAATGAAATACTAACCTCGATGGATTTGGAAGGTGGGTTCGACTGGTCGGGCGTCGGCTTGTTGGAGAAGGAAGTTGAAATAAGGAAGAAATGAAAATTTCCCCAATTTAAGTCAAATAATGCGATTTAAGACTGGTCGTGGGCTTTCTTTGACTGGTCTTATCATGACAGGTCGAGGAAATCCTCGACTGGTCGAGTACCACCAAAAATCTGATTTCCATAATATTTTACAAAATTTGAAATCTAAACGAAATATATACAATATGATACAAATAGGCATAAATAATCATTTTAAAATGCACATACCAGGATCAAATTTCAATTTGCTAAACCTACTTTTGTCGAGCGGTTTAGTGAAAATGTCAGCACGTTGATTCTCGGTAGGGATATATTCCAAAGATATAACCTTTTCTTCTACTAATTCATGAATATAATGAAATCTAATGTCAATGTGCTTGGTACGAGAATGCTGAATTGGATTTTTTAAAATATTTATAGCACCGGAATTATCACAATATAATAACATAGAATCCTGTTTAATTTCATAATCACTTAGCATACGTTTCATCCAAACAAGCTGCGTACATGCATTACCAGCTGCGATATATTCAGCTTCAGTAGTTGAAAGTGATATAGAACTTTGTTTCTTACTAAACCAAGAAACCAAACAATTTTCGATAAAAAAGCAACCACCATTGGTTGATTTTCTATCATCAAGATTACTAGCCCAGTCAGCATCCGAGTACCCAGCTAATTGAACACTAGTCTCAAGTGGATACCAGAGACCGAGATTAACAGTACTTGCGACGTATCTCATAATTCGCTTGACAGCAATAAAGTGCGATTCTTTAGGATCAGACTGATATCTAGCACAAATACAAACACTTAGAGCGATATCAAGTCTATTAGCAGTTAAATACAGTAAACTACCAAACATACTCCGATATAATTTCGGATCCACATTTTTACCTGTAGAATCTTTTGAGAGTTTCAAAGTTGTACTCATAGGAGTATTAAAATTCTTACCATTCTCAAATCTGAACCTTTTAATCAGGTTCAAGGCATACTTGGTTTGAGAAATAAAAATACCATCAGATTGTTGTTTTACTTGCAACCCTAGAAAATAATTTAATTCCCCAACCATGCTTATTTCAAATTTAGATTTCATTAAATCTGCAAACTCAACAGTAATGTTCGTACATGTTGATCCATAAATAATATCATCAACATGGATTTGAACCATTAAGATATCATCATTATGTTTCTTAACAAAAAGCATCTTATCGACAATCCCCACTTAAAAATTATGACTTAGTAAAAACTTGGTCAATTTTTCATACCATGCCCTGGGAGCTTGTTTTAGACTATATAGAGTCTTTTTAAGATGGTATACATGATCAGTAAGCTTAGGGTCTTCAAACCCTATAGGTTGTTCAACATATACTTCTTCATGTAAATCGACATTCAAAAAGGCACTCTTTACATCCATTTGATAAATTTTAAAAATTTTAAAGCATACAATGGATATGACAAGTCTGATTGATTCAAGGTGAGCAACTAGGGCAAAGATTTCATCGTAATCAAAGCCTTCTATTTGAGTGTACCCTTGAACAACCAGTCTTGCCTTGTTTTGAATAATATTACCAAGTTCGTCAGACTTATTTTTAAAAATCCACTTTGTTCCAATAATATGTTTATCTTTAGGTCTAGGAACAAGATACTAGACATCATTTCAAATAAATTGATTAAGTTCTTCCTGCATAGTTACTATCCAGTTTTCATTAGAAAGCGCTTCTTTTACATTTACCGGTTCAATCATGGATGTAAAACACACGTAGTTACATGTCTTCTAATTGTCTACGAGTGCGCACACCAGTGAGAGGGTTTCTAAGTATCTGATTGGTTGGATGATCTTTGACAGTCCTTAGTTCAGAATTAATTTGATTTGATAAAGTATCTGGTTTGTCAATAAAAAGAACTTCATCATTATCTGAACTTGGGGCAGGTGTATTCAAGTGATCATCAATGACTACATTGATGGACTCTTGAATCACACCAGTCCTGCTGTTCAGAACACGATATACCTAACTATTTAAAGAGTATCCTAAGAAGATCCCTTCATCACTCTTTGTATGAGAATTTTTCAGATTTTCACGGTCATGTAAAATATAACACTTGCTGCCAAAAACTTGAAAGTATTTGACAGTAGGATTCTTATCAAACCAAAGTTCATAAGAAGTTTTATTATCAGACTTACATGTATACACTCAGTTGATAATATAGCATGCAGTATTTACGGCTTCAACCCAAAGATTTCTAGGGAGCTTTATACTATTCAACATTACGTTTCCCATTTCTTGAAGCACTTTATTTTTCCTTTCCACAATTCCATTTTGTTGTGGTATTTTGGGTGCAGAGAATTCATGCGATATTCTCTGATCGTTACAGAATTTTTCAAAACTGTTATTCTCGAACTCAGATCCATGATCACTACGGATCTTATAGACATGAGAGCTTTTTCAGTTTGGATCCGTTTGAGAATCTTTCTTACTTCATCAAGGGTTTCTGATTTATCCCTTAAGAAGGCTACCCAAGTGAATCTGGTAAAATCATCCATGATTGCCAGTTTATATTTTTTGCCTCGTCGACTCTTCGTCTTGGTAGGTCCTATAAGTTCCATATGTAGAAGCTCAAGTGGTCTTGATGTGGCATTAGAATTCACCTTTTTGTGAGAGCTCCTTGTTTGCTTGCCATACTGGCATTCACCACATATTTTGTCTACTTTTTGTAATTGTAGTAGACTTTTTATTAGTTCTCTCTTGCTCAATCTGTATAAATTAAGATAGTGTACATGTCCAAGGCGTTTATGCCATAATTCAGTCTCATCAGTATGGACCATGTAACACAATTATTTAGATGAGCTACCATCGCTTACAATATAGTAGTTTTCAGAAGTCCTATGACCAGTTAATATTACAAAACCCTTTTTGTTTAAAATTTCACAACCTTTATTAGAAAATTTCACACTATGATTGTTATCACATATTTGAGATATGCTTAACAGCTTGTGTTTTAGTCCCTTAACATATAAAACATTTTTAAATAAGGGGAGGTTATAGAGTTGAACTGTACCTTGACCAATAATCTTGCAGTTGCTACCATCACCAAATGTGATTGATCCATCAGTCATATCTTTAAGATCGGTGAATAAAGCCTTGCCTCCTGTCATATTCCTGGAGCATCCACTATCAAGGTACCACTGCGAATGACTTGTAGCTTTGAAAGCGGTGTGAGCAACCAAGCAAGTAACCTTAGGAACCCATTTCATAACTGTTTTGGGTTTAGAAGTATAGTTGGTCTTCTTGTATTTGTAATGACCCACTGAGTTAGATTTTAAGAGCTCCTTAAGCAAATCAATTATCTTTTCAGCTAAAGGATTTCGGTTCTAATTTTTATGGTTGACATAGTTGCTTTTAGATTTTTGAAAAGATTTAACATTTTTAGAAAAACTTTGATTAGTACTTTTCCCTTTTGAGTTTGAGGTTTCTCCTCTTACAAACTTGGGAGGAGTATTCTTCTATTTAGAAGGTATATTCTTATCATAGCCCAACCTGGATCTGTCACCATATTTTCTAGATCCGAATAAAATTTTTTCTAACTTCAAATCATATTGAGCACACCTCCATGTATTCTTCAAACTCAGAAGAGAAGATCATTTTTAAGTTTCTCATTTTCAGATCTCAGATTATTAATCAGGGAGGTTTTGAATTCTAAATCGCATTTAGTCTTTTCAAAACAGTCTGAAATATGGGATTTTTCTAAAACAAGAGACTCAAAATTATCTTAAAGTTTTAAAAACTTTTCTTTTTGAAGTTTTAGTTTTACAGCAATTTTACAACTCTCCTTGTATAGGGCATTGTAAGCATCTTGAAGAACTTCTTCATTTTCATGTTCACTATTCAGATTTTCTTCACTAGTTGAATTATCATAATCTGAAAAAGTGAACTTGGCTAGAGTCATAAGAGCTTTAACTTCATTGCTCGACTCGGTTTCAGAATCTTCCGATTCAGAAGAGGCTTCAGAATCAAACGATTCATCCTAAGTAGCCAACATTCCCTTGTTTTTGGATTTTTCCTTTTTAGGACATTTGTTTTCTAAATGCCCATATTCTTGGCAGTTGTAATATTGACTATCTTTCAAGGATTTCCAAGTTTTTGATTTAGATTTAAGTTGTTTCTTATCATTTTATTTTTGAAAATCAACTCTCTTTTTACTTTTGAAGATCTTGTAAAACTTTTTTGCTAAAAGCGCCATATCATCTTCAGAATTTTCTTGAGTAATACATTTAGAAGATTTAAGAGTGATAAATTTGCCTTTAGGAGCTTTAAAATTTAATTCATAGGTTTGTAAAGACCCAACTAGTTCTTCTACCCTCATATTGTTCGTATCACGAAGTTCCTGGATCGCGGTTACCTTAGAGTTGAACCGTTCAGGAAGTGAGTGTAGTATCTTTGCACGCACTTTACTTTTTGGGATTTTATCGCCAAGACCCCAAATAGAGTTTACAATGTCATTTAATCTTGTATAAAAGTCCATAAACATTTCATTTTCCTCCATATGAATTTCTTCAAATTTGGTTATGAGGAGTTGGACTTTAGATTTCTTGACAATTAAAGTACCCTCGTGTGTCATTTCTAAAATATCCCAAGCTTGCTTTGCAGTATCACAGGATATAATTCTTTTGAACTCATCCGGTGATAGTGCGCAAGTGATTGCATTTAGTGCATTTGCATTAGCACTACTCTCATTTTTCTGAAGAGTGGTCCATGAGAAATACGGTGTTACTCTCATTGATTTTGAACCATCGATCCCAGTCACTTCAGTGGTAGGTGGGTTCCATTCAGTCACTGTGGCTTGCCACACACTCTCATCCATTGATTTGAGGAAAATCTTCATCCTGGCTTTCCAATAAGCATAGTTGGAGCCATCAAATGGTGGAGACCTAGTGACTAAAAGGCTATCAAATTTGACATCATATATATATAGCTTAGATCGTTAGCTCAGGAAATGAATCCAAGAATAAAGAATTAAAAAGACCTATTAAGCTCTGATACCACTTAGAAAGGCTAAGCTATATGTCCTAGAACGGGGGTGTGGGGGGGTAAATAGGATTATGCAAAATTTAGACTATAATAGCAGAAAAATGATAACCAAATAAAATAAATCAATTCACAATGCTTAAAATGAAAAGCAGCCTCAATAATCAAGTATTGAGAGATTGAAACAAATACAATTCTAAGGACAACCTTACACTATAAAAGCCAAGGGTTTATGACAGGACAACCTTATTTCTAGAATGTTCTTTATATCAAAAAATCAAACTAAATAGGAATAAATAAATAGCAAAGAATTGAAAATTTGTAAGAATTTAAATCTAAATTATTACAATATTTCCCACTGTGCTTGAAATGTAAATATTATAGCATTCACATCCACACATACATTCCACAACTTGAATGATAAAATATAGGAAATTAAGCAAACATTCAAACTACAATACACATGGAGTTATAGTGGTTCGCCTATGTGTTCACCAACTGTTAAACAACAGCCACACAAAATGCTACTCCACTCCTAATATCCTCACACAAGGGATATTAGCGTTCACTATCAAAATAGGTTTCACAAGTTCACCTAAAACCTTCACAATTGTGTCTTTTTAACTTGGGCTTACACAATCCAAAAACTCACACTTTCTGAGTTTTCTGGCTCTCCTTAGATAACCAAACACAATGAGATTTTTCTGGCTTAATCTCAAAAGAAACCAAAAACAAAATGTAAATTACAATAATATAAAATACCTAATTTCTCCTTTGCAGCAGCCTGGAAGAACCAAGTCGTAGTAGATGTTCGAATGTCAAAGTTTAATGTCCAATACTTACTTTATAATGGTTATAGGTTCTAATAGATTTTAAATTAAACCAAAATGGGATAGCTTTAATTTATTTTAATTCTAGAAAAAGGAAAATAACACTTCCTCTTTTCAGATCAGATTGGAATACAAGAAACAAAATCAATTTAAAAAGCTAAAGAAAGAATATTAAATATGCACACTTAGCTTAAAATGGAGCACAAACTTATCACTCAGAAGGCCGAATTACAATTACTTCAAATGTCCTCAATATTCAGAGATTCGTGCTCTATTTATAGGTGAGCAAATCGCATCTTCGACTAGTCTAGAGATTGCTACAACTGGTCTTAGAACCAACGAATATTTGAAAATTTGAGCGCGATAAGATAGGGCAATTTCACGATTGGTCGTAGGTAGTCTAAGACTGGTCGAAGGACACCTTCGACTGGTCTTAAGTTAATCACGACTAGTCGAAGCCAAGAAAAATACATCACTGTAGTTCGAGTCGTAGGTTCACGACTGGTCGAAGGAATAATCAACACTGTTCATACGACTAGTCGAATAGACCCCAGGACTGGTCGAAGCTTAACAAAAAATTTTGAATTTTTGCAACAAACTTATGACTGGTCCAAGAAAATTTTAGACAGGTCGAAGCAGTGCTAGGACTAGTCGAGAAAGATCCAAGACTAGTCTTAGAGTAGACCAGATTCCCAAATATAAAACATTTGCATTATGTATCTGAAATGACTTACTTTAAAGGTCAACCTAAGGTTAAACATACCTTAATAGTGAAGTAAGGACATTGAACCCTTAAGATATATAACATGGGATAGATTAAGCCAAAACACAGATATGATTCAGGGGTAAGTGAATAAAGCAAGCGGAAGACTTATAGTAAAATATGTGTACAAGTGTAAGTCCCGAATTACATATACAACCAGATCGTGTAAAAGTGTTATTTATCAAAATTATAAGTACAAGTTACATCATTTCGAGTTCCCAAAATAGTCATCCCATAGATCCCGCGCAGCAGACCGCTGAAAACTGCATATAGGAGAAGGCGGCCTCGTCGTCATCCAGCTCCGCTCTGCCTCCGACGTCGCATCCACATCTGCAACATCGGGGCCTAAGAAGTCCGGTGGGTGTGTAACACCGCCGAAACGTGGGAGTGAGTGATCAACTCGGTGGAACAATAAGGCATGTTAACATGTTATCGATTCAATCAAGCAGATAAAGGAGGACAATTAAATAAATCCTAAGTACTCTTATTAATGCGGTATGAATGCAATATGATGCGTGCCCCCACGCATACACCCTCCGCGTCGTCATCTTACGTTACGCACGACAGCGCCTTAAAGTGCGCCACATCTACAAAGCACATGCCAACGCGATGCATGAATATGATTACCACGTTGTTATTAGTCCAATTCATACAGCAGATTGGGAAGCTAAGATACCTTCCTCATATCATCATCCAAACGGTGATCCATACTAGGGTCGTCAATCCTAGACATCTCATACGATCATATAGTTGAGGTCGTAGCAAAGGGCTCGTCACCAATCAATGCACGCCTTTCATGCCCTTACTACAACAGATCGGCTCGTCACCTCCTTGCGGTATCCGGTATGCTCGAGGTCACTAAAAGGGCTCGTCACCAATCAATGTAGGCCGCGGACGAATATAGTGTCCCATACCACCATAATCGGCTCACGAGTTTAGTTGCTCACTTTGGTCACTACGGGAGGCTCGTCACCCCGTAGGCCGACGCTCGACCACGGTGTCCCATACCACCATGTCCGGCTCATGAGTCTTAGCGGATCGGTACCATGGTTATTAGGATTTCCCTGGTAAGTTCGACATTCAAGCAGTGGCGTCCATACATGGTTAACATACCTCTGGACAATCGGGTTAGTTGACGAACTCGACACGAGCGTACGTTGAATTGAGCGACATAGAGTGCGCAAACACTCCGTGGGGCCAACGCCGACAACTCTAATACGACTGGGTTCGTCTAATGCGTCTCACGTGGCGAAAGCAATCTCAACCATGACCAAAGGGTCAATTACCGATTTCCTGGACTAAGGCATAGTCCCAAACATCCTACACTACGACAGATATTCATATGGAATGTAAAACAGTAATGGAACAACCACTCAAATCATGGTGCATACACATCTGAAGAATATCAATTTAACATAAATGTAAGCATAGGAATGCTTGAATTTAAATAACTTGGAATGTAAATGCATAAGGAAATCATGCGCATCCATAGGAGTATTGAGAATCACTTCTCAACGCCTGCATTTAGTGTAATCAATTACACGTAGATCATTCATGCATTTCTACAAACACTTAGCATTCATGGAACAACATACGTATGTTGAAACACATGCACTTAGACATTTCCTTTTCCCAAGGAGTTGTCATACATGCATCTAGCATACATACATGACCAATAATCATGGCAAGCACAAGTGCGTATTTTATACGTATACGGTACTTTATAAATACACTTAGAATACACAAATCTCAATATAGCACATGCATATCGGAAAGCAATGCAAACATAACATTTGACATGTGAAATCTCATCCATAACAAGAATAAATCACTAAGCTGGGATTGAAAGCCTTGAAAACCATAACCTATACACTTAAAGTCCGCACCTTAAGCAAAGAAAGAACAGCCGAACTGATTTAGACGAGTTGTCTTCGTCAACAGCGCAAGAATACCCTAAAATAAGGATAGAAATGAGATACAACAACACCAAGTCTAATCTAAGCTCTAACACGGGTTAGGGTTAGGTTAACTTACCCCAAAGAACTCAGAATCGTCAGAGGAACGATTCAAAGTGAAGGTTCAAAGGTGAAGAAGAACAAGGAAGAATCGAGATGATTCACCAATCAATCTCTCTCACTAACTCTCTCTTTTCCACTCTCTCTCCAAGCTAGGGTTAGAGAAAATTCGTATGGAAATGAGAGCTAGGGTTTAAGGACTATATATAGGCCTTAAAATGATGGAAATAACCCTAGGGTCAAGGTATACTTAGGTTATAACCAAAGTACGCCTTTCTCGATCCAATGAAGCACTTTTGGTGGGCCTATAACCACGAAAGGTCGGACTTAAGCTCACTGACCATGGATCTAGGTCAGTGAGTTTTCGTACCGACCGGCTCTTCAGATCGGCCGTGGCGGACCACACTCAATTCAAGGGTCACGGAATCTCGATCAAGTCCACAAGCACTAGGATATGCAGGCAACCATCCTGATACGGAGGGTGAAATTGGGTCGAGAATCCAACAGGTCGAATGCTTAAAATCGTGGAATACGACGAACAAATCAATTTCAAATAAAAAGCTATATTAAATTCAACTGTTCAATGCACAACTCTTCACTCAGCGAACTCAATCTCAAATCGACCCGAACATCGGATCGACTTGATTTTGAGGTGAAGACCAAGCCCAACTCGACCACAAATGCCTAAGATCATCGCCATCGGACATTTCGAGGCGAGTGGGCAGTTCCGATCGAGATCTAGTCAAAATTCCTCGAACAAGTGATTTAGCGATGCAGAAAATCCGCAATTTGAGTGTAGTACGTGGCGCTCACTAATCTACACTGTTTAGAGCCATGACACCGGATACAATTTAAAGAAATTTGATTGTAAAATGCGAATTGTCACAAGCAAATCTAGAGTAGAGCGCTAGATTACCCCAAAAACAGACTACTTAAGGAAATATTAGCACAAAAATTTCCAAGGTCGTTACACATTACGTCTACGAAATGACTTACTTTAAAGGTCAACCTAAGGTTAAACATACCTTAATAGTGAAGTAAGGACATTGAACCCTTAAGATATATAACCTTTAAAGAAAGGGAAGCTTGAAATCTTGATGTAGCTTTTCCTTAAAAGCTTCAATTATGCAATCTTGAATCTTGACTTGTAAGTTGTAAATTCAGTTGAACATTCTCAAGTCTTGACTTGTAAACATGTCTTGTCTTTCGAAGTCGATCATGCGATACAATGTTGTGGATTGACATATCTTGAGATGAGCATTATGCCTCACTAATGCAGTCAACATCCATACACTGAGACTCACTTCATCCATACTGTGTCTCGAACATTTGCATTTATGTAATTTCACAAAGTACAAGCAATATTTTTGGCACCACAAATTTGACAATATAAAGGGGCTTTCAACCATAACACTTACACTTAGCCTTTTATTTCAAAGAGAAAGGAAAATTTTCAGTCTAGTTGTGTCCTCAGACACGTTTGGGAAGTGTAATGTAGATATTATCTCATCGAACTCTTTTATATGCAAGTTTGGACTTTCAGATTCTAATCCTTGCAACTCGGGGAGTTGGATTACCCCCAGTTTAATATCCACAGTTTATGCATTCAATGAAAATATCATGTAGGAAGGTGTACTCACCCTTGTTAGTTGTAAATAATCTCGTAGAGTACGAGGCAAGGGTGTATTATGCACCTTGTTTTCATCTTGAACTTCCTCAAGTGGGGATTGAGGTTGATTTGCAGTCATCACTTTTATTGACTCTGAGGGTCTCAATTGGAGTCTAATCCTTTGATGGATAGGCAAGCCATTGACTAATCCGCCTTCACTCAACAGATGTATAGTGTTATCACAAACCCACTTAGGCATGAAACACTCTCAGCCCTCAAGTAACTAAACCAAACTAAACTTAAGAAGAAAGAAAACTAAAGCAAATAAGAAATATAAAAAAGAAATAGAGAATTAGAAAAAGGTTACTGAATTGGAGTTGCTATGTTAAGATCTTACAAAATAGAAAACAATATGAGTTTCTAAAAACAATTTTAGAAAAAAAATCCTAAACTAAAAACAAAGCAAAAACTTAACTCTAATCTTAACATAATTCTAATACCAATTAATTCAAGAAAAATGTAGTCGTAGTCCTCGGCAACGGTGCCAAAAACTTGTTCACAACCCCAAGTGTGGGTTCGTAATATAGTAATAACTCAATGAGACCAAGGTCGAATCCACAAGGACAAAACTTGTACGTCTTCTGAAAATAACTAGAACGAGAAAAAGATCTAAATTGAAATCTAAATAATTGAGAGTAATGGTGAATATTGTTGATTAAAACTTATGAATTTAAAGGTGGGAACTAGGGTGCCAAGGATCCACTTGTAGCTATCAAGATGCTACCTTTACTGATTCAAGGAACATAATTGGAATTAGAGTCCTATGTTATCCAATTGGAAAATATAGCAATTTAAATCAAATCTAAACTTTTCATTAACCTAATTTTTAATGGAGGAGAATTGTGATGATTAGAAGGGATTCCATCACCTTAGCATGCCTAGGAGACGATGGTGAACAATAAGATTTACCAATCTCATAATCTCAAAACAAGAAAAGAAGATATCCAAAGCTATCACAACATCCATTATAATTTGAGTCACAATAAATCATAGAAAGCTAAAAATATTCCTTTAATATCAAACTAGAAATCAATGAGGTTCAATAAGAACAAGAATCAAAGTAAGATAATTATCCAAACACACTACAAGCTTCACCTCTTAGCCCTAGCTAGGAGGTTTAGCCAACCATAGACAAGATTAAAACCAAATCTCTTAAACAAAGCATTAAAAATAAACTAGGGAAGAAGAAAAAATCTTTGGCGGCTACTCA
Organism: Magnolia sinica; assembly: GCF_029962835.1. Lineage (NCBI taxonomy): Eukaryota > Viridiplantae > Streptophyta > Magnoliopsida > Magnoliales > Magnoliaceae > Magnolia > Magnolia sinica. The sequence goes on from NC_080580.1 coordinate 59,687,290, forward strand.
ACCCTTTTTCTATGCTCCTTGAAACCTTTCTAAACCTTAAAAGATGCTTTAGAGCATCCTAGGGACTCCTATTTATAGTTGAGGAACTCCAACTTTTGCACCAAATTGGAAAAATCCACAAACCGACTAAAATTTACGTAGTTTGCGTAAAATCTGCATAAAAAAAACAACTATAAACAACCTCAAATTTACATAGTCTATTCTGTCACTTTTTCATAACAATGTTTTTTCATACCCGAAATTTCAAAATATCTTTTTTAGGACAATTTTTAGGATTCCTTTTCTTCACTTCAAATATTTCATTCTCTTCATTCCTCACTTGATTTTCTTAGATCTTTGGCATGTGAATTCTTCATTAATAACTTTCAAATCTCCAATTCTTCAATATCTTCTATTGAGCTCTAAATCCATTCTTTTAAACATAAGCTTCTAAATCACATCGCATGACGAAAACGTATATAATTAAATCAAATTATCAATTAAATGCCAGGAAAACTAATGTAATTGAAGGGTTAAATATGCAATATTTGAGTCTCAATACCTTCCTAGCAAAGTGTGTGCAACTCATCATACGTAGTGATCATCTCAATATGGAATATGATTCATAGAAAACCCAACTCACCCTGCACCCATAAATACGGAGATTCACTGGCGTGTTCGACGCAATCGTGTATTTACATAAACACCTCGAGGTGGCATAACACATTAGTCGGATGAATTACATGACACAATTTCTTCATGGAGAGACTATTTGCGACATCTGAAGCCGGAAGTGATGTAACATGTATTATGAATTACTTACATCAATTTATGCACCACTACCCAAACCCATGGAATTACGCGTCGACCAAAAGGGTCACTACCTAGAGCACATTATGTCCACGATAAATATTTGATTCACTAGTTGTGATACCTCTAACACATCACTTGCACAAAAGGAAAATAAATTAAAATGTGAGTGTTTTGAAATTCCAAGACACATGCCCAAACCATAAAGGGAGATAGCAAAAGGCCAACCTAATAAAAGAGAAAAATAGAATTAAGCTATCTTAATAAAAGAGAAGAGTAGCAAATAAGCTAACTCAACAAGAATAAGGGGAGAGGAGCAAAAGTTCGACTCCATATAGAGTGGATGCACGCGCCGCTCTCAAAATTGGCAAAGGGCAAGGCTTGTACCATCGGCCCACATATATTTATAAAGATCATGCATCATTAAAATTATATCTTAACTGTAATTCCCAAATGATAAATATTTATAATGGTAAACTAAACAATTGTATGGAGGATTCACAGTAATATAGAAACATGTAAACACAAGATAAATCATACTCACTCAAATTAGTGTAAGCTTAAAGGAATCCCTCATCTTAGGTCGTCTAATTGTCCACTCCTGTAGTTAAATGCTTGAGACATACTTCAAGACCAACTCTTATCCTGATTCACTTGGTTTGAATTTGGTTATAGTAGATGTCAGATTTAATATAGGTTTAGTGAGTCTCAAGAGACTTCATTTATGTCATGTTATGTGTTACCTATGTTGATAAATTTTGATTTTGAGGGTTTAGGTGTATTCTTCCACCAAGTTGACTCAGTTCGACATGATGATGTTCTCCACCTCCATTATTGGAAATGGGGAAGATTTTTAAAAGGAAAAGAAAGAAAATAGAAGAGGAGTTAGACCTGATTTGTATCTGGGGCAGCGACTGGGTGAGTTGTCGCACATGACCGATTCTTCCTTCCTCTTCTTCTTCAATGATGGCTGATTAAAATAGTTTCAACAGTCCAAAAAGTTCCTCTCACTACGTTGACCATCCGGCTCTCTCTCTCTCTCTCTTTCTCTTTCTCTCTTTCTCATTTCTTTCTTTCTCCTTGTTTCGCTGAGTGTATCTTTTAGCTAATGGGGTGAAATCATACACTATTTTTGGCTTCTAGGAGGTTCTTACATAAGCTGGAGAAGGCATGCATGTAGGGTGATCACCTTGCGTAATTCTATTTGCGATCAACCCTTAATTCTCCGTCCTTTTCCTTCCTTTTTTCTACTGGAGTTGGATCAGTTTTGGATGGCCCACCTTTTTATCGGATTGCTCCACTGTATGTAACAATGTCTAACTTGAAATTTCATTTCTTGAGTGGAGAAGATGGCCTGACTGTAATGGCGGATTATCAACCGTTGGTCCCTTCTCTAATTTGGTGTTTGGGGGATGATTCCGACAGGAATTCATGGGCCCCATTGATCGGACGCTCAGACATGGAGATCGGAGTCTTCTTAAGGTTAGGTTTCAGACAAACGTAACGTAGTTTGTGTGAACTTCCGGTCGATCCGTGAGTTCCTTGTGAGGCGAGGCCTTTTTCTGATCTTTCCGATGTCTCTGAGAGGATCGAAATCCCCTCTTCTCTGTTTTGGACGGTTCAGATTGGAACCTAGTTCTTGGGTGTGGTCGTGAGGGAGTCTTGAAAATGGCTAGTTTCCTGTTAGACGCCGTTTTGTAGAAGGAGTTCGACCCCAGTTCCTTTGCTGGAGTCGGTGGGGTCCACCTCTAATAGCTTTTGGGAGATCCACTCCGTTCACCATCTTTGTAATGTTATATTCGGTAATGGCCTCAACTATGGACCCGATCTAAGTCCTAGGTGGGCCACATGTTGTAAAAGTGTGTTGGTGATATTTACCATGAAGGCCTTACGTAATGGATTGTTATATTGTTGAATATATGGCTTTGGGTTCATAATTACAACTTTACCCTTTTCTTTTATCCAAACTTCCATCGTCCATATCTTACAGTTTAACCGTCTAAATGCGATAGGATTTGACAGGTGGTCGTTATTTTACACACCCTTTCTAATGCCTAAGTTCGAGACTTGATAGCTTCCAGACGACCAAGATATTATCTCGATGGACTATATTACTCTGAGGTTTTAATGCGACATCTATATACGTCTAGTTGAAGCATTGTCCGGTAGTTTGGATATGTGCCCTAAGATCTTCGAACTGGTTAGCTTATTCTGATGTTTGGACGGCTCCTTTTGCAGATCGTTTTAGGTTGAGTGGTGTTTTTGCCTCTCGAGTGTTACTAACTGATGCTAAAAGGGGGTTATGGGATATTATCATAACAATTTAGGTCGTCCACACTTACTAAGGACGATCTGGGTCGTTACGGTCTACGCTGGTTACATTAATTTCATCCCCGAAATTCTCTTACCTTGGTATCAGTCTTTGTTGAAGAGATGGGGGTACTTTTCCTTCATTTCCTCTTCATGTTCCCATGTTGCTTTTTCCTTGTCATGGTGTGACCATAGAATCTTTACCAATAGAATAGTCTTTGTTCGAAAAATTGCACTTTGCGATCTAGAATTTGTACAGGCTCCTTGAAAAGGAGAGCTTAAGAAGTCCTAAAAGGGGGGGGGGGGTTGTTGAATAGGACTATGCCAAATTAAAAAATTTAAATGCGGAATAAGAAAGATCTTAAACAAGATAGCTTTAATCAATCCCAAATAACAGAAATAAATAGAAACCTCAAATGCTTAAGTATTGAGAGGTTGATACAGATGTTGTTCTAAGGACAACCTTACACTAAAAACCAATGACTTATGGTAGGACAACTTTACACCAAAAAACAATGACTTATGGTAGGACAACCTGATTTCGAGAACGGTCTATGTATCGAAATCTGAAACTGATACAAAGGAAAACATAATAAAATGGAAATTAATTTCTACTGCTACTTCAACAATCACCACATGTGCTGAAAGAAAATTATAATCATTCACCATAAATGCACAAAAATAAACATTCAACACAACTCCAGTAATTACAGTGGTTCGCTTGTGCATACACCAATTGTTAGAAAACAACCACACAACTACTCCATGCCCAATATCCTCACCCATGAGATATCGGCTTTCACTATGAAATAGGTTTTCCAAGGTTCACCCAAAACCTTCACAATTGTGTTTTTAAAGGACTACCATAATTAAAAACCGCACTCACTAAGAGTTTTTTGGCTATCTCAGTCAAAACCAAAATGAAAGATTTTCTGGCAATCTTACAAACCAAATAAAGAAAATTGAAATGTACTTATCTGAAGATTCCCCTTTTGACGAAGCCCGGTAGAACTAATTCGATGTAGATGTTCGATGTCCAATCTCACATATGAAAGGGTTCTTATGTCTAAATGATTTTAGATTAAAAAAATCCTGGGCTAGCTTGATTTGATTTTGATCTCACAAAGGGTAAAATCAATATTACCCTTTCAAAAGAAATAAAATTGTGTAGAGATCTCAAAATAAAATGCAAAAAAGCTATTAAAAGAATTCGAAATGCAAACCAATTAGCTTCTAGAATGTGGGGATAAGTTTCTCAGAGTTGTGACTTGAATAAATTTGAATGAATTGAATAACTCTGAAAATTCTCCTCAATTTATAGGCAAAAATATTGTTCACTCGACTGGTCTAGTGGTCTGCTCGACTGGTCGAAGGACCAACAATTTTTTAAAAATTTTGGCGTGATAAGATAAGATCACCACTCGAATGGTCGAGTGGCCTGCTCGACTGGTTAAGCCCTGCACTCGACTGGTCGAGCCCTGCACTCAAATGGTTGAGTGGAACCAAGAAATGTTGTTGGACTTTGAGTTGAGCACTGTTCACTCGACTGGTCGAATGAAGTAGTGAATAATGCCAAATAATTGAATGAAGTGGTGAATAATAAATAAATCAGAGATCTCAATTACCTATGTATTAAAACGTTTATTTCAAATGATTCGTAGGACAACCTTGAAAAGGCCGAGCTAACAGTCCTAGAGGGGGGGGGGGGGGGCATTGAATAGGACTATTCCAAATAAAAAAATTTAAATGCGGAATAAGAAAGATCTTAAACAAGATAGCTTTAATCAATCCCAAATAATGGAAATAAATAGCAACCTCAAATGCTTAAGTATTGAGAGGTTGATACAACTGTCGTTCTAAGGACAACCTTACACCAAAAACCAATGACTTATGGTAGGACAGCCTGATTTTTAAAACGGTCTGTGTATCGAAATCTGAAACTGATACAAAGGAAAACATAATAAAATAGAAATTAATTTCTACTGCTATTACAACAATCACCACATGTGCTGAAAGAAAATTACAATCATTGACCACAAATGCACAAAAATAAACATTCACCACAACTCCAACAATTATAGTGGTTCGCTTGTGTGTACACCAACTCTTAGAAAACAGCCACACAACTACTCCACTCCCAATATCCTCACCCACGGGATATCGGCTTTCACTATGAAATAGGTTTTCCAAGGTTCACATAAAACCTTCACAATTGTGTTTTCAAAGAACTACCATAATTAAAAACCTCACTCACTGAGATTTTTTGGATATCTCAGTCAAAACCAAAACGAAAAATTTTCTGGCTATCTTATAAACTAAATACAGAAAATTGAAATATACTTATCTGAAGATTCTCCTTCTGATGAAGCCTAGTAGAACTAATTCGATGTAGATGTTCAATGTCTAATCTCACATATAAAAGGGTTCTTAGGTCTAAATGATTTTTATATTAAGACAATCCTGGGCTAGCTTGATTTGATTTTGATCTCACAAAGGGTAAAACAATATTCCCTTTTCAAAAGAAATAAAATTGAGTAGAGATGTCAAAATTAAATGTAAAGAAGCAATTAAATGAATCTGAAATACAAACCAATTAGCTTCTAGGATGTGGGGACAAGTTTCTCAGAGTTGTGACTTGAATAACTTTGAATGAATTGAATAACTCTGAAAATCGTCCTCAATTTATAGGCAAAAATACTATTCACTCGACTTGTCTAGTGGTCTGCTCGACTGGTCGAAGGACCACCAACTTTTCAAAATTTTTGGCGTGATAAGATAAGATCACCACTCGAATGGTCGAGTGGCCTACTCGACTGGTTCAGTGAGACCAAGAAATGTTGTTGAACTTTGAGTCGAGCACTGTTCACTTGACTGGTCGAATGATGTGGTGAATAATGCTAAATAATTGAATGAACTGGTGAATAATAAATAAATCAGTGATCTCAATTGCCTATGTATTTAGAAGTTTATTTCAAATGATTCATAGGACAACCATGAAAAGGCCGAGCTAACAGTCCTAGAAGGGGGGGGGGGGGGTGAATAAGACTATGCCAAATAAAAAAAAATTAAATACAGAATAAGAAAGATCTTAAACAAGATAGCTTTAATTAATCCCAAATAACAAAAATAAATAGCAACCTCAAATGCTTAAGTATTGAGAGGTTGATACAGATGTTGTTTTAAGGATAAACTTACACCAAAACCCAATGACTTATGGTATGACAACCTGATTTCTAGAACGGTCTGTGTATCAAAATCTGAACCTGATACAAAGGAAAACATAATAAAATGGAAATTAATTTCTACTGCTATTACAACAATCACCACATGTGGTAAAAGAAAATTATAATCATTCACCACCACAAATGCACAAAAATAAACATTCACCATAACTCCAGCACTTATAGTGGTTCACTTGTGTGTACACCAACTGTTAGAAAAAAGTCACACTACTACTCCACTCCCAATATCCTCACCCATGGGATATTGGCTTTCACTATGAAATTAGTTTTCCAAGGTTCACCTAAAACCTTCACAATTGTGTTTTCAAAGGACTACCATAATTAAAAACCCCACTCACTGAGATTTTCTGGCTATCTCAGTCAAAACCAAAATGAAAGATTCTTTGGTAATCTTACAAACTAAATAAAATGTACTTATCTAAAGATTCTCCTTCTGATGAAGCCCGGTAGAACTAATTCGATGTAGATGTTCAATGTCCAATCTCAAATATGAAAGGGTTCTTAGGTCTAAATGATTTTTAGATTAAAACAATCCTGGGTAGCTTGATTTGATTTTGATCTCACAAAGGGTAAAATCAATATTCCCTTTTCAAAAGAAATAAAATTGAGTAGAGATGTCAAAATCAAATGCAAAAAAGCATTTAAAAGAATCTGAAATACAAACCAATTAGCTTCTAAAATGTGGGGACAAGTTTCTTAGAGTTGTGACTTGAATAAATTTGAATGAATTGAATAACTATGAAAATCATCATCAATTTATAGGCAAAAATATTATTCACTCGACTGGTCTAGTGGTTTGCTCGACTAGTCGAAGGACCAACAACTTTTCAAAATTTTTGGCACGATAAGATAAGATCACCACTCGAATGGTCAAGTGGCCTGCTCGACTGGTCAAGCCCTGCACTCGACTAGTTGAGCCCTGCACTTGACTGGTTGAGTGGGACCAAGAAATGTTGGTAGACTTTGAGTCGAGCACTATTCACTCGAGTGGTCGAATGAAGTGGTGAATAATGCCAAATAATCGAGTGAAGTGGTGAATAATAAATAAATCAGAGATCTCAATTGCCTATGTATTAAAACATTTATTTCAAATGATTCGTAGGATAACCTTGAAAAGGCCGAGCTAACAGTCCTAGAGGGGGGGGGGGGGGGGGTGAATAGGACTATGCCAAATTAAAAAATTTAAATGCGGAATAAGAAAGATCTTAAACAAGATAGCTTTAATTAATCCCAAATAATAGAAATAAATAGCAACCTCAAATGCTTAAGTATTGAGAGGTTGATACAGATGTTGTTCTAAGGACAACCTTACACAAAAACCAATGACTTATGGTAGGACAACCTGATTTCTAAAATGGTTTGTGTATCGAAATCTGAAACTAATATAGAGGAAAATATTATAAAATGGAAATTAATTTCTACTGCTATTACAAAAATCACCACATGTGCTGAAAGAAAATTATAATCATTCACCACAAATGCACAAAAATAAACATTCACCACAACTCCAGCAATTATAGTGGCTCGCTTGTGTGTACACCAACTGTTAGAAAATAGCTACACAACTACTCCACTCCCAATATCCTCACCCATGGGATATCGGCTTTCACTATGAAATAGGTTTTCCAAGGTTCACTTAAAACCTTCACAATTGTATTTTCAAAGGACTACCATAATTAAAAACCCCACTCACTGAGATTTTCTGGCTTTCTCAGTTAAAACCAAAATGAAAGATTTTTTGGCAATCTTACAAACCAAATACAAAAAATTGAAATGTACTTATCTGAAGATTCTCCTTCTGATGAAGCCTAGTAGAACTAATTCGATGTAGATGTTCCATGTCTAATCTCACATATGAAAGGGTTCTTTGGTCTAAATGATTTTTAGATTAAAACAATCATGGGCTAGCTTGATTTGATTTTGATCTCACAAAGGGTAAAATCAATATTCCCTTTTCAAAAGAAATAAAATTGAGTAGAGATCTCAAAATCAAATGCAAAAAAGCTATTAAAAGAATCCGAAATACAAACCAATTAGCTTCTAGAATGTGGGGACAAATTTCTCAAAGTTGTGAATTGAATAACTTTGAATGAATTGAATAACTCTGAAAATCATCCTCAATTTATAAGCAAAAATACTGTTCACTCGACTGGTCGAAGGACCAACAACTTTTTAAAATTTTTGGCGCAATAAGATAAGATCACCACTCGAATCGTCGAGTGGCCAGCTCGACTGGTCAAGCCCTGCACTCGACTGGTTGAGTGCGACCAAGAAATGTTGCTAGACTTTGAGTCAAGCACTGTTCACTCGACTGCTCGAGTAGTCTCTAGGACTGGTCGAGGGTCAAATAAAAAATCTTAAAAATTCACAACAAAGCTTGGATTGGTCGACGGAATTCTTACACTTGTTGAGCCAATGTTTAGACTAGTCGAACCATGACTTGGACTGGTTGAAAAATGACCTATAAAATTATCAAATGACTTATGATATTGTATGACCTATCCTAAGGTCAGTCTAAGGTCAAACAAATCTTACTTGAGAGATTGATTCGTCACATATCATTCTCTTAAAATAGTTGAAGCTTAAAGACTTGATTTAGTAATTGAACTTCTTGTTCTTGAACCTCTTGATCTTGTACTTGAACTTCTTGTTCTTGAAAGTGAACTTCTTGATGTTGTACTTGAACTTTTGATCTTGTACTTGAATGTCTTGATCTTGTACTTGAATGTAGACAAGATTGGCAAGGATGATATGAAGTTTATCTTACAATAACAGCTAAACAAGATACAGATTCTAAGAGGTTTTGACATAACAAAATTTGACAAACCTAGGAGCTAGATAAGATAGCATTTACAAACCTTCACCTAAAATTTTAGGTAGGACAACCTTATTTCACGAATACTTTTAAAATTAAAATCTCAAACTTTGCAAGAGTAAATAAAAATAAATATTACAATCATTCATCACTTAAACTGAAATGTAAATACAATCATTCACCATATAAAAGATAAAAACATTCATCACATAAGACAGAATTATAGTGGTTCGATGTGTCAACAACTGTTCTAAAACAGCCACACCTACTCCATTCCCAAAATTACTCTCCACATAATCTTGGCTTTCACTATGAAAAAAAAGGTTATCTCAGGGTCACCTTAAAACCTAATATAGTTGTGATTTTACCTGGGTGTCACAATCAAACCCCTCACTGAGATTTTCAGGCTATCTCAGACAAAACCTAGACTAAGATTTTCTGGCTATCTATTTAATTTTAAAAGAAGAGTAGTATTCACTCTCTTTAGAATCAAAATGAAGGAATCTAAGATTAAGGGAATTAAACAAAAGCTATAAAAATAATTTATAAATACCGTTCAATAGCTTGTTAATAATTGGAGCTTCTTTCTCTCTTGCAGAAGAATTTTGATAATAATCATTAATATTCTGGATTGAGAGAGAATCTCAATTTATAGGCAAAGAAGTTGAGTCTTTGACTAGCCCGAGCAGACGGATTCTGTTCAACGGACTTTAGATCGCACGAGATAAGATTTATCCAAACTTTGACTAGCCTGAGGACCAGCTTGACTAGTCGAAGTGCTCTATTCGACTAGTCGAATTTGGCCTTCAACTGGTCGAAGATCCCAAAATCTAAACCAATTTAGTTGCTGGACTTCAAGCCGAAATTCCTTGGACCAGTCAAAGATCAGTCTTTGACTAGTCGAACAAAAAATTTGACTGGTCGAATTTGCAACCAAAAATCCATTTTGCTTTGACTTGAACTCGAACTAGTCGAACCTAACCATAGGTTGGTTGAAATCTAAGCAATCATAAGTACAAAAACCTAATTTAAATAATGTTTGAAAGCACCTAAACCTAAGGTCTTTCTAGTGTTTTATACTACTTGAGATATGTGAAATATTTGAACTTCTTTATCTTGAACACTATCACTGACTTCGTCTAGACTTTTGAATTTGATCTTGTACTTAAATATCAGTTGATCTTTATCTTGATCTTCTCTTGAGAATGTACCAGACTTGAGTTTGATCTTCTCTTGACCTTGAGCTTGATCTTTTCTTGATCTTTGACCTTGATATTTTCTTGATCTAAGACCAACCTTGAAGATCTCTTGACAAGTTATTTTGATCATATGAAATTTGACAACTAAGGAGTGCTTTAATCATTTTAGCACTTACACTCCTTTACATATGTGGCGTTGTCCCTTAATTCTTTTTGTTCCCAGTTGATAATGTGAGACATGTCATGTTTGTGTTTCTTCAGCATGGAGATATGGAAGACGTTGTGAACATTGGCCAGCTGAGGTGGTAGTGCGAGATGATAGGATACTTCTCCAACCCTTTCCATGATTTTTAATGGGCCAATATATCTAGGTGCCAGTTTTCCCTTATTCCCAAAGTGTATCATACCTTTCATAGGGGAAACCTTCAGGAACAAATTGTCTCCTTCGAAGAATTCGAGGCTTTGTCGTCGTATATATGTGTAGCTTTTCTGTCTGCTTTGTGTGGCTTGGAGACATTTTCTTATTAAGTTGATCTTTTCAGAGGTAATTTGGACAACTCAGGTCATAGGGCGCTTTTCTCTCCCACTTCTGCCCAACAGTGCAGGGTGCAACAAGGGTGCCCATATAGGGCCTTAAATGAGGTCATGCCAATGCTTGCCTGAAAGTTGTTGTTGTAGGTGAATTCTGCAAAGTGGAGGTAATCATCCCGTCTACCATTGAAATCTGAGATGCAGGCTCTCAACATGTCTTCAAGTACTTGATTCACTCTTTCTGTTTGTCCGTCCGTCTGGGGGTGGAAGGTATTGTTATGATTCAAGGATGTCCCTAATGCAGTTTGCAGGTTGGTCCAAAGATTTGAGGTGAAGTGGGAGTCTCTGTCTGATATGATTATCCCAATTTGTTCATTGAGGTGGTGATTCTCACGGGGATGAAGTGGGTGGATTTAGTCAGTCGGTCAACTACTACCCATATTGAATCATGATTTCTTCTTGTCTTAGGGATTCCTAATATGAAGTCCATGGATATAGACTCCCATTTCCATGGGGGTATTTCAAGGGGTTGTAGTAACCCAGCCAGTCTTTGATGTTCTGCCTTTACTTGCTAGCAAGTGAGGCATTTAACCACATATACAGTTATTTCTTGTGTCATGTTGTTCAACCAATAGTGATGTTTTACGTCCTAATACATCTTGTTACTCCCAGGATGGATGGTTAGTTTGGACCAGTGAGCTTCGTTCAACACGATTTGTCTTAATTCAGGTCTGTTTGGTATACATATCCTCTCGCGGCACCTAATTCCACCATCCGAACCCACATGCCATCACTGATTCCTGTTCTCTTGGGCCTTCAAATAGCGTTCCTGTAGCTCTTGATCTTGTTCTTGTGGTTCGATGATTTGATGTAATAGTGATGGCTCCACAGATAGATTCCCAAGGAGTATGTTCTCCTCCCCTATGTTTAGCTGGATATCAAAGTCCTTTATGAAGTCCGTCATTTTCCATTCTTTTAGTGCGAGTGCGGTTGCTGAGTCATGAGATTTCTTGCGAATAAGTGCATTAGCCACTACGTCTGTCATCCATGAGTGATATTGTATTTCAAATTTGTAATCCTTGAGGGTCTTCATCCATCAGCATTGACGCATGTTCAGGTCTTTCTGGTCAAATAGGTATTTAAGGTTCTTATGATTTGTATTAAGCTTGAATTATTTGCCATATAGGTAATGTCTCCACATTTTGAGAGAAAACACTATGGCTGCTAGTTCCAAATCGTGGGTTGGATAATTCTGTTCATGAACTTTTAATTGTCAAGATGCATATGTTATTACCTTATTGTTTTGCATGACTACGCATCTTAATCCCTCATGTGAGGCGTCCATGTGTTGAGGGTCAAATATTGCATATTGAACCCCATTTATATCTTGGTTTTATGAACATGATACTGCTTAATGTCCTATTTTACTCATGTTTGTGTTGCAAGGTGAATTTAAGAGCTTGGATTGGAAAAGGTGCTAAAAGCATGGATTTGATGCTCAAAGATCACCAAGGCAAAGAATGGATCTTATGAGACAAAGATTGAAGATTTCAAGGTCCCTAGATTCAAGAAAACCAAGCAGAGAAGGAACGAAGTTGAAAGAACAAGTGTAGAATACACATTGTCTGTATTATCGAACACCGTTCGATGACATCTAACAAAGGTTGATGACATCGAACATAGGTCGATGACATCAAAATTATGAAGGAAAATTCAGTTGGTCACTGGACAAATTGAAGACGCTTTTCGATGTCTCGAGAACTTGTTCAATGACTCGAAGCTTTACTCGATGACATCAAAGCCCTTTTTGTTGACATCGAATTTTTCATGGAATTCCGGTAAAACTCGTTAAACACATTGGGCACCATTTCGATTACTCAAAGGCTTCCTCAATGACATCGAAGACCTGCTCGTTGACATCGAAGGTCTCTTCGATGGCATCGAATTTATTGAAGAAATTGAATAGACTCACTGGACTGTTTTGGACGAATTAGCGATTCCTCGAACAACGTTCGATGACATCGAAGGTAGGTTCGATGACATGGAAGGTTACAGAGTCCTGATGAAGTTACAAAAGTGCAGAAAAAGTGTGTATAAAAGACACTTTCGATGACATTGAAGGAAATTCGATGTCATCGAACGACTCGTGTGAAGTTACGTAGAGTTACACAGAGTTCGAAAGGAGGTGTTGCACAACTACAAATAGGAGTCCCTAGGGCATCCCTAGGGATCTTTCTAATTAATCTAGGGTTTGGAAGAGGAAAGCACAAGGGCGAAGAGCCATCGCCAAGCATTTTTTTCTTTCCTCAGTTTTTCATGTTCTCTTCTAGGGTTTTAAATCCAATCATGTATATGGTTGGTTAAACCTCTTAGCTAGGGCTAAGAGGTGAAGCTTGTAGCATGATGAGATGTTTTTTATTGCTTTGATTCATGTTTTATGTTGAACTATCTTTGATTCTAGTTTGATATTTAAGAAATATTGTCAGTTTTTAATGGTTTATTATGACTCAAATTACAGTAGATCTATAATAGCTTTGAGTATCTTCTTTTCATGTATTGAGATTGTGAAGTTAGTAAATCTTGTTGTTCACTATCATCCCTTAGGCATGGTTGGGTGATGGAATCCCTTCTAATCTTCACAATTCTCCTACGTTGGTTGTGAATAGGTATATCCTATTATGAGCCATCGTCTCCTGGGCATGGTTTTGTGATGGAATCACTTTCAATTCTCACAAGTTTCATCCATTGAGAATTAGGTCAAAGGAAGTTCAGATTTCATTTTATTGAGCTATCTTCCAAATGGATAAGATAGGACTCTGATTCCAGTTGTGTCCTTGAATCAAGTAATAGATCTCCCTGATTGCTACAAGGGGATCCTTGGAAACCCTAATTCCCACCTTTGAATTTCTTGAGTTTTAGTTAAATAATTCACAATTACTCTCTTTACACTTCCAGATTTAGGTTTACATCTTCTTCTAGTTCTACTTCTTGTTGCTTTCAGAATACACATGAGATTAGTCCATGTGGATTCGACCTTGGTCTCATCGAGATTATTACTGCATCACGACCCTACACTTGAGGTTGTGAACAAGCTTTTCACGTCGTTGCCAGGGACTAACGGTTGCATTTTTATAAGATTGACTAGTTTTGGAATTAAGTTAGGAATATGGTTTTTCTACTTTCTATTTTTAGGTTAGGTTTTTTTTTTCTCTGAATTATTTTAGAAACTAACTTAGATTTCTATTTCTAGGTTTAGAAACTTTCCTAATTTATTTTTTTAAAAATAACTTTTTTAAAAACTTTCCTTTTCTGTTTTTCCTAGATCTACTTTCTAATTCTAGATTGGAAACTTTCTATTATCTATTTTTAGAAACTTTCGCTTTTCATTTTTAGAAACTGGGTTGCTTTCCTATTTCTTTCTTTTTAGAAACTAATTCACTTTCATTTTTTTTCTTTTGTTGGATCCTAACATATAACCTTCTAATTTGGTAACTTCTTTCTAATTCTCTCTATCTCTATTTAGATTTTTATTTTCTTTTTCTTTTTTAAGTTTAGGTTAGATTCTGAAATTGAGGGCTGAGAGTGTTTTATACCCAAGTGGGTCCGTGATAACAGTCAACATCTCTTTAGTGAAGGAGGATTGGTTGAGGGGTTATCCATCCATCACAAGATTAGACACCACTCAAGATCCACAAAGTTAATTGAATTTATGGCTACTAATCAACCGACCAATCAACCTCTAAATCCACCTCAACCTAAGGTTGAGGAAGCCCAGGATGAGAATGAGGTGCATTAAACACCCCCACCTCGTACTTTATGAGATTATTTATAACTGGCAGGGGTGAGCACGCCCTCATGCATGGTTTTTCCAGAAAATATGGGACATATGGACATCAAGCCAGGGGTGATCCAACTCCTTCCAAAATTCCATGAGCTTGAATCTGAAAACCCATATTTACACTTGAAAGAGTTTGATGAGATCATAGCCTTTATATTTTCCTAATGTGTCTAATGACACAGTTAAGTTAAAACTCTTTCTCTTTTCTTTGAAAGAGAAAGCTAAGACGTGGTTACATTTGTTACGTCCTCGATCTATTGGCAGATGAAATGACATGACAAGGGAGTTCATTAAGAATTTTTTCCATACCATAAAACAAACACCCTCAGAAAGTCAATCATGAACTTTGCCCAAAAGGAAGATGAAACATTATTCCAATGTTAGGAACGGTTCAAGGATCTTCTAGTTCATGCCCACAACACGGTTTTGAAATGTGGCACATTACACATTTTTTTTATGATGGATTGACATCCTCCATGTGCCAATTGGTCGAGACAATGTGCAATGGGGAATTCATGAATAAAAATGTCGATGATGTGTGGGATTATTTGGACAGACTTGCTAAAAACGCACAATTATAGGACGTCTCCCCAAAATAAAGCACCACCTCTAGGCCCACTTAATCAAAGAAGAGGGGCAGAATATTCCTTCTGAAAGAATAGGATGACATCTATGTTAAAGTGGCTAATCTCATAAGAAAATTCGAAGCCATGGAACTAAAGAAGGATAAGGCTAAGGAAACTGTTTGCTGCATTTGTGCTTACAGCATTCACACAACTGAAAATTGCCCAACAATACTTGCTTTTCAAGAGGTACTAAATGAGCAATCCAATGCCATAAACAATTACCAAAAGCCTTTCAATGGACCCATCTCCAATACATACAATCCTAATTAGAGAAATCATCCAAATTTTAGTTGGATGAATGGACAAGCTGCTACTCCTCAAGGATTCCCTAATCAAATTCCAAATCAAGGGAAACCTCAAGAAGAACTGGTTCAAAATTCCGCACAAACTTAGGAGCTTACTCAAGTAATATGAGAACTTACAAAATTTATGCAAAAGATGTGTTCACATGATACGGTTATAGAGAAGTGGATGCTTCCTCCTCAACCTTTTCCCATTCTTAAACCACAATACAAAATAAGTGATCCAAGCTCTTCAAATCAAATGGAGCAAGCTACGTCTATCACTACTTGTATGAGTGGGAAGATAATTGACATATCTATTCTGGTCAGGGCTGAAAAGTCTAAGGATCCGAAAGTAGATGAAACTGATAGACTTAGCAACACTCCATATGAATTAGAACCAAAAATTCATGGCAAGTTGATTACACCATTCCCCCAACGGTTGATTGCACCAAAACCTCTCTCTAACTGTAATGTCTCGGAAAAATTCGTACAAGGACCTGAGTACCACCTCAGGCAGGACTGCCCAAGGACCATATCATGTCGTAATTTAGACGAAATTTAGTTAAGTACTAAACTAATTAATCAATGGATTAAGCTTGGGCCACCATTTTCATAAATGAGAAGGCCTAAAACTAGTAATACCACTGACTCAACGTCACTTAAAGACCTAGGAGAAATCCCAAGAGCCTATTACTCTTGGGAGTACATTAAAATCTCGTATAGGACCTAGACCGCACATCGAGGGTCTGATGATTATGAAACTATAGGACTATGTCCGTCCTACTGAGCTCGACAACAATCGCGGGAATCAAGCCTAGATGGTGTCTAAAAACATACAACTTTAGTGCTAAGTGAAGTGTGTGAGAAACGTGAATATCTTTAGAAAATGAAATGAAATTTAAGTGAATTGGGCCATTTGCTCTCATGCGAAATTGAAGATTTCGGATCATCAATTTCTGACCAAACTTCACCTATGGTGAAAAGAAATTTATCTGCACATATCCATATAACTGTGGCCCAGATCGAGTATGAATGACCATTGATCTGACATAGGTTTTCCATGGATGATCAGCCTATCCGATCATTCTGAAATCATCTCCTGGCATAGATCCATTGTTAGGGAGCATACCCTATGACGTAGGTGGGTAGTGAGCCTCCCTACCAGCCCCGTTTGTCAAAAACAGTCACCCAAAGGGTATAAGCCATGTATATAGTTGCCCTAGGGCCATTTCCACCACTTCTGGGCTTATAAATAGCCCTTATTTCACCCCACCTCTCTGATATACGAATTTCCTCAAAACCCTAAGGGAGAGAGAGAGAGAGAGAGAGAGAGGGAGAAGAAGAGAAAAGAGGAAAGAGAGAAGAGAGAGATCTTGAGAGATCGTTGCAGGAATCCTCTCTCATGACTCCATGCACCGACTCACCTTGATGTCGTGCTACCGAATCCCTTTTGGTTACAATTTTGGGTAAGAAAACCTAACCCTAATGTCGTTGTAGAGATATAGGTTAATTGTTCGTCAAACTAGCTAACCTATTTCATCATTTAGGTGCCCGACGTTCTATTTTCGGCAACATAGAGTTTAGATCGAGTCCGGATCGAGTATTCCGACGAAAGGTGCGGACTATAAACACATAGGTTATGGTTATCTACTTTCAAAGTCAGTTAATGATTTATGTCTGACTTGATTGCTGTCATATTGTATTAGATACTTCAATTTCTATATGAAATATACATATGAACTATGATGAGTAAAAGATGCATTCCATATGTTTGTTGAAATTTTTGAATGAGAATTTGAATATGATTTGTGCTCGCCATGATTACTGATCTAGGATTCATCCTTGTCATATGCATGATGATCTTTCTATATAAGGAGTTGCTAAATTATATGTTGTAACCAACCTAGTCTAGATATTTGGTGAAGTGTAGTCTAAGTGTTTGATGAATTGTCTGAATGAGAAATTGTTGATGTTTTGTATTTATTATGAGTATTAAAATAGGATTCTTTATTACCTTACACATATGTATAGTTTCTTTCATTTAATAATATTTGCCTTTACGTAATTCAATGATAGAATGTAAGTGTTGGGTGACATGATCAATGTGTTTGATGAAATGCTCAAATAAGGAATTCACTTGGATTGTTTGTTAAATGCTGAAGTGATTATCACATGTGTTTATTTGCTGCATCTGAGTAAGATTGGGACACAACGTAGCCCATACAATCGGTAACAGTCCCTATTCAGGTGGCCGAATTAGTCTCGCCACATTGGGTAAACTCAACGAATCCAGGTCGCATGACGATTGTCGACAGTGGTTAGGCCACGAGGGGTGCTTATGTGCTCCATGTCGATTAAGTTAGCATGTGCTCGTACCAATCGAACTTGCGTAACAAATCAATTGGCCTATTATGTGTTTACCATGCATGAACATTACTACTTGAATCTAAGATACCCCTCACTAATGTAAAGGCCCACTTTAACCATGGTACCATGATTCGCTAAGACTCATGAGCTGGGCATGGTAGTATTGGATACCGTGTTCAAGCTGTCGACTTATGTATTAGTGTATAAAACATGGAATAGATTAAGCCAAAACACGAATATAATTCAGGGACAAGTGAATAAAGCAAGCGGAAGACTTAGTAAAAATGTGTACAAGTGTAAATCCCTGAATTACATATACAATCCAGATCATGTGAAAGTGTTATTTATCAAAATTTAAGTATCAATTACATCATTTCAGTCCCCAAAATATATCCCAGAAATCCCGCGCATCAGACCGAGGCTCGCTAGAACCCGTCTGAAAACTGCATATAGGAGAAGGCAGCCTCGTCGTCATCCAGCTCCCGCTCTGCCTCAGACGTCGCATCCACATCTGCAACATCAGGGCCTAAGACAGAGTCTGGTGGGTGTGTAACACCGCCCCAGAAACGTGGGAGTGAGTGATCAACTCAGTGGAACAATAAGGCATTGGTTAACATGTTATCAGTTCAATCAAACAGTAATGATAAAGCAGGATAAGTAATTAAATCCTAAGTACTCTTGTTAATGCAAGTATGAATGCAATATGATGCGTGCCCTCACGCGTACACCCTCAGCGTCTTCATCTTACGTTACGCATGACATCGCCTCAAAGTGCGCCACATCTACAAAGCACATGCAAATGCGGTGCATGGATATGATTACCAAGTTGTTATTAGTCCATTTCACACAACAGGATTGGGAAGCTAAGATACCTTCCTCATGTCACCATCCAAACAGTGATCCATACTAGGGTCATCAATCCTAGATATCTCATACGATCATATAGTTGAGGTCGTAGCAAAGGACTCGTCACCAATCAATGCACGCCTTTCATGCCCTTACTACCACAGATCGGCTCGTCACCTCCTTGCGGTATCCAGGTATGCTCGAGGTCACTACAAAGGGCTCGTCACCAATCAATGTAGGCCGGCAGCACGAATATAGTGTCCCATACCACCATAATCGGCTCACGAGTTAAGTTGCTCACTGGTCACTACGGGGAGGCTCGTCACCCCAGCGTAGGCCGATAGCTCGACCACGGTGTCCCATACCACCATGTCCGGCTCATGAGTCTTAGCGGATCAGGTACCATGGTTATTAGGATTTCACTGGTAAGTTCGGTACCCTAGATTCAAGCAGTAGCGTCCATACATGGTTAACATACATCGGACAATCGGGTTACTTGACGAACTCAACTAGCACGAGCGCACGTTGAACGACATAGAGTGCGCAAACACTCTGCGTGGCCAAACCACTGCCGACAACTCTAATACGACTCGGGTTCGTCTAATACGTCTTACGTGGCGAAAGCAATCTCAACCACGATTCATAGGGTCAATTACCGATTTCCTGGACTAAGGCATAGTCCCAAACACCTTACACTACTACAGATATTCATATGGAATGTAAAGCAGTAATGGATCAACAACTCAAATCATGGTACATACACATCCGAATAATATCAACTTAACATAAATGTAAGCATAGGAGATGCTTGAATTTAGATAACTTGGAAAGTAATTGCATAAAGGAAAACATGCGCATCCATAGGAGTATTGAGAATCACTTCTCAACGCCCGCAACAAGTGTAATAAGTTACACTTAGATCATTCATGCATTTCTACAAACACTTAGCATACATGGAACAACATACATGACGCATGTTGAAATACATGCACTTAGACAATTCCTTTTACCAAGGAGTTGTCATACATGCATCTAGCATACATACATGACAAATAATCATGGCAAACACAAGTGCGTATTTTATACGTATACGGTACTTTATAAATACACTTAGAATACACAAATCTCAATATATCACATGCATATCAGGAAAGCAATGTAAACATAACATTTGGAATGTGAAATCTCATCCATAACAAGAATAAATCACTAACTGGGATTGAAAGCCTTGAAAACCATAACCTATACACTTAAAGTCCGCACCTTAAGCGAAGAAAGAACCGCCGAGCTGATTTAGACGAGTTGTCTTCGTCAACGGCGCTAGAATACCCTAAAATAAGGATAGAAATGAGATACAACAACACCAAGTCTAATCTAAGCTCTAACACAGGTTAGGGTTAGGTTAACTTACCCCAAAAGAACTCAGAATCGTCGGAAGAACGATTCAAAGTGAAGGTTCGAAGATGAAGAAGAACAAGGAAGAAATCAAGATGATTCACCAACTTATCTCTCTCACTTTCTCTCTCTTTTCCACTCTCTTTCCAAGCTAGGGTTAGAGAAAATTCGTATGGAAATGAGAGCTAGGGTTTAAGGACTATATATAGGCCTTAAAATGATGGAAATAACCCCAGGGTCAAGGTATACTTAGGTTATAACCAAAGCACGCCTTTCTCGATCCAACGAAGCACTTCTGGTGGGCCTATAACCACGAAAGGTCGGACTTAAGCTCATTGACCATGGATCTAGGTCAAGCTAAGATTTCATACCGACCGGCTCTTCAGATCAGCCGTGGCGGACCACACTCAATTCAACGGTCACGGAAACTCGATCAGGTCCACAAGCACTAGGATATGCCTGGGCCAACCATCCTGATCAGAGGGTGAAATTAGGTCAGAATCCAACGGTCAGAATGCTTAAAATCGTCGTGCAAGCTACACGACTCAGATTTCAATAAAAGCTTAATAAATTCCAACCGTTCTCACACTCTTCACTCCGAGCTCAACCAAATCGACCCAGAACATCAGATCGACTTGATTTTCGAGGTGAAGATCAAGCCCAACTCGGTGGACCGCAAGCATAAGATCATCGCCATCGGACTTTCGACGCGGTCCAGGTCCGATCCATTTCCAAAAATTCCCCAGAACAACCGGATTTAGCGATGGATCCCGGATTTCGAGTAACGTAGCGCTCACTAATCTACACGTTTTGAGCCATGCGGATACAATTTAAAGTGATTGATGTGGATTTCACAAGCAATTGAGTAAAGCGCTAATTACCACAAAACAACTACTTAAGGAAAGATTAGAACAGAAAAATCCAAGGACGAAACAATCTACCCCCATAAAAGAAAATTTCGACCTCGAAGTGCATACCTTCATATAATCCTCGAGGATCGGAGGGTAGGTCTTCCTGACCTTCAGATTCCCAAGTAGCCTCTTCCACACCATGATGCGTCCATAGCACCTTCACAAGAGGGATAACCTTGCTACGCAATACTTGCTCCTTTCTATCCAGAATACGCGTCGGTCGCAGCACATAAGTGGCATCCTCACTCAACTGCACTTGCTCCCAACTGATAATATGCGAAGGATCAGGAACGTACTTCTTCAGCATAGAAACATGAAATACGTTATGCACGCCCGCAAGAGGTGTGGGTAAAGCAAGGCGGTATGCTACCGCTCCCACTCGATCCAGAACTTGAAATGGACCAATAAATCTCGGCGTCAGCTTCCCCTTCTTACCGAACCGCAGAACTCCCTTCATAGGAGAGACCTTCAGAAACACATGGTCTCCCACTACAAACTCAAGCGGTCGACGCCTCATATCAGCATAACTCTTCTGCCTGCTCTGCGCTGCTAGAAGTCGACGTCGAATGATGTCAACCTTCTCTGAAGTCACATGCACCAACTCTGGGCCAAGCAAACTACGCTCACCAATTTCTACCCAACAATGTGGTGCTCTGCACTGGCGACCATACAACCCCTCATAGGGAGCCATGCTGATACTCGCCTAGAAACTATTATTATACGCGAACTCTGCATACTGAAGACAATCATCCCAACTGTCTTTGAAATCCAAAACACAAGCTCGCAACATATCCTCCAGGACTTGATTCACGCGCTCCGTCTGCCCATCTGATTGCGGATGAAACGCGGTGCTGAACAACTCCACACCCATCGCTTCCTGGATACGAGTCCGAAGATAGATGTAAAACGCGTGTCTCTATCGGACACAATCTCCAGGGGAACTCCATGCAGACGCACTATCTCCTTGATATACAACCTAGCCAACTCGTCTGCAGAGTAAGTGACTCGATCGGTAAGAAATGCGCCGACTTCGTTAATCGATCGACGATCACCCAAATAGAATCAAATCCCTTTCTCGTCCTCGGCAACCCAGAAATAAAATCCATAGAGATAAAAACCCACTTCCATTCAGCTATGGGCATGAGCTGCAACAACCCAGGAGGTCTGCCATGACCTGCTGGCACGTGAGACAACGAGAAACAAATTCAACAATCTGGACCTTCATATTGTCCCACCAATAGGACCTCTTCATATCCTGATACATCTTCGTGCTACCTGGATGCATCGCAAGCTTAGAACTATGGGCTAACTCGAGAACCTCACGTCTCAAGTCAGGGGATGTTAGGAACACATAACCGGCCACGAAACCGTAGGCCCCCATCATAACTAACACTCCAGTCGGAGCTCTCATCGGTACCAACCCGCCGCCTCATCTTCACCAAAAGCTCATCATCTGCTTGAGCCGCAATGATCCTCTCGTCGATAACGGGTACACGAATGTGTGCGATAACCTCATACGACTCAACCACCGTAAGCTTCGCTCAAAATCGCACACGAACTCCAACATCTCCCACTCTGCTATCATCGCGGAGCCGCAAACTCCAAAGCCTTCTTGCGACTCAACGCATCTGCCACAAGGTTCGCCTTACCAGGATGGTAAGAAACATCGAACTTGAAGTCCTTCAATGTTTCCATCCATCTGCGCTGCCTCATATTCAAATCACGCTGCGTGAAAATATACTTAAGGCTCTTATGGTCATAAAAGAGCTCGAACTCCTCACCATAGAGGTAATGTCTCCAAAGCTTTAATGCGAATATGACAACTGCCAATTCCAGTCGTGCGTGGGGTAATTCTCTTCGTGTTTCCTTAATTGACGCAAGCATAAGCAATCACCTCGTCTCGCATAAGAACACAACCGACTAACGCGAGAGGCGTCGTAAATATAATATACTTAACCCCTTGCTCGGCAATACTAGCACGAGGCGGACATCAACTTGTCCTTCAGCTCTCGAAAAGCTATTTCCGCCTGCTCACTCCAAGCAAACTTCAAATCCTTCCGTGTCACCTCCGACAACGGTCTGGCAATCTTCGAGAAGTCCGAATAAAGCGTCGATAATAGCTGCAAGGCCAAGAAAACTCCTCACCTCGATAACCGAACCGGGCTGCTCCGAGTCCTGAACACAGCTATTCCTCCTTGGACACCACATGTCAGAACTTGACTTCACTCGTTCGAAATCACACTTCGAATCGAACAGCCCAAGAGTACAAAACCTCTTAAGTGCTCTCGAGTCATGTACCGTGCTCGTCCGAATCAACGAAATGTCAATCGATAAATCATCAATCACGCAAGGGTAACTCGATCCTCTTCACTGATCCTACCGCGTGCTAATTCGGAGACACATCACGATAACAACTCATCAATCCGCGGCAATGGCGGTACTTCCACTCTCCATCACAAATTGAAACCTTCGTAGATCAAACACAATCGCAAGGAACTATCCTTCTTCTTCACGTCACAAACAAAACAGGAGCTCCCCAAGGAGACACACTGGGCGGAATAAAACCCAATTCTAGCAAACCATCTATCTGCTTCCTCAACTCCTCCATTTCACTCGAAGAAGCAAATCACGATAAGGTGGATACACAGAAAGGGAACGCCGCACTCATAACACGTGCGTCAGCAAACATCAAGACTCAACAGGACTAACTCCAGAATCGACTCCTCCATCAACACATCTTCAAACTCCGAATACCTTGGCGTACAACAACGCCGCACTTCACGAATCCCAACAAGATAGAATCAGCAAAATCTAATTCTTCACGCAATAGTTGAGTAACGACCTCTGAACCGAAAGTCAAGAACTACTCCAGACTCATCCATGGATCTGTCACACGATCTCGCTTCACAATCAATCTCAGCTCGCATCCTCATGAGCCAATCCATACCCATAATAACATCGTAGTGATAAAACGGTGCGACTAGCAAATCAACACGGATCGATCCACTTCCCAGATCAACCAAACAATCCATACAACGCTTGCCCAAGGTAGAGGACATCCCCGTAGCGGTAGTAAGCGTCACTCCATGCATAGGAACAGATCTCAAACCCAAACGCCTAACTGCCGCATAAGAAATAAGAGAAGTAGTGGACCCTGTATCCACTAGCACAGAAACGGGAATACCTTCAATATGCGCTGTCACCTCAAAGGACCTCGGCACCAAGTCAGACATAGGGCTTCAGCCGAAAGCGCATGAACACGAGCCTCCTGCTGACGATTCGGTGGAGGAACCATGGGCGGCTGAGGTGGCCTGAAACCAGGAACTGCAGTCCAAGGATGGATGAGCTGCGCCGATCGAAGAGGAGGAGGAGAAATCACCGGAGGCATCGGACGGCTAACCCTTTGCGGTGGAGTAAAACCACTGCCTCGCATACGGAGAAGCAGAAACGGTCCAAGTGCCCCACCTTCCCACAATAAGAACATCTCGATCGGCTCTCATCTGCTGAGCGGGCGGCGAATGCCTAGGAGGAGAATCAACACGCGGCCTCTTGCCGAGGAAAGGTGCACCATGAAAGTCCGGTCGCGGCCTAAGAGGCATCGGTGCTCGCATGCGGGACGCTCTATCTCCGTCTGCTCTGCTCGCAAAGACATGCTCACTAGCTCGCATTCACACATGCGCAACACATCTTCGATCGAATATCTGGTCGCAAGCCCTCGAAAAAACGCCGCATCCTCATCGGCTGATCACCTAGGATCAAAGGAACATACCGTCCCAACTCAGTAAACCAGTTCTCATACTCCGTAACCGACAACCCTCCCTGGCGAAGGCGAAGGAACTCACTCTCCTTCTCATGTCGGTACGCCATCGGGAAATACTTCTCGTGGAAGCGCGCCTCAAACGCCTGCCACGACCACACGAAGTCCTCCTCGACAGTGCGAAGCACACTGTCCCACCACAAACTGGCCTCCTTCTCAAACATGAAGGTGACAAGCTCAACCTGCTCGACCTCAGAGCAGTGCAACGGTCTCAGCATCTTAGAGATGCGGTCAATCCAATACTCGGCCTCCTCGGGTCTATGAGAACCCGCAAAAGTAGGAGGTAGCAAGCGCTGGAATCGCTCAGAAGTGCTGGCACTAGCACTGACACTGGCACTCCCGGATGGAGGCATAGGTGAAACAGTTGGAGTCTCCCCATCGACTGAGCAAAGATGCTGCTGGTGCTGCTGGTGCTGCTGCTACTGAATCTGCTGCTGCTGCATCAACAGCATCATCTGCTCAAACTTATCAGTAGGTGAAGCAGACGAAGGTGCATGGCTCGACTCAGGAACCGAGGGTGTGACTGGAGGAGCCATCGGTGTCGACCCAACACCGGCACGAGATGGACCCGCCTGTGGATCTGACTGGCTATCGCTCAAGGGAGGAACCCCAACAAGCGACTCAATCAGAGAAAGACGGGCCGAAGTCTTCGAACCCTTTGGAGGCATCCCTACATTCAATCAAAGGATGCAACCTGTCAGATTCTAAGTCACATAATCCATCCACACAACAACAACACAGCACAACTCCAAAGACAAACAACATGCATTCCATTAATCAAAATCGTCGCAATACAAGTAGTGCAGCAATACATGAATCACGACTAGGAAAGCATGGAAACAACAACATCTAACACTTCAAACAACCACAACAACAACAACCACAATAGCTACAACAACTACAACAACTCCAACTACAAGCCAACAATGGCTACACACAGAAAGAAAAACACAACAAAGCAAAGACGGCCATAACGATGCTACTCGTCGAAATCGAGATGGAGGCGGAGCACCCTTATCCCGCAAGCAACACAGATAGACTTCAAAGTCCGAGACATCTTCTTAACTTATGCTTAACAAAGCCTCGAAGATCAACCATCTCTTGGCGTAAGCAGCTTGCCCTTCTTCAAGCCGTATAAGACGGGCATCTCTGGCAACCTGCTCCTTCTGGCGCCACAGGAGGAGAGCTACCACTCGAATCCTCGTGCCTCAATCTCTTCCTCGCCTTGCTCTGCTTCTTCCCAGACTCCGCACCGCCTTCAACATAACTCTCATCATCACCACTCTCAGACTCGGCCTCACCCTGAGGCAAGCCGACCAGAACCAACCTCCATCATCTTGAGAGTCCTCAAATTAATATAGCGAATAGGGACCGGCTTCTCAGCTCCAAGCCTATAGCCAAACTCATGTGTGATCTTGCAAATGAGGCGGCCAAAGGGAAGAGACTCGGTCCTTCTACTCGAACGAGCGATGAGAATAATCTGACGCAGGACGTACGTCGGCACACACAACTTAGCATCCTGCCCCACCTGATATAGAAAATCTACCATCAGGCGCGTACACTCGCTGCGGTTGCTCCACCTTCAATATACATTGAACGTAAAGATGTGGTGAAGCAAACGGAAGTCGTCCGTCATGAAAGAAGCCAGAAGACTCCTATTCGGCTGCCATTCAACCAGACGACCACACAGGAATCGGGTGCGACGATCCCTCTCGCGCACACTATCCACATTCTTCTCGCTGGCATGCACTTCCCCAAGTGGCACCTTCAAGAGTCGGGATATCAAAGCAACATTGACAATTCCAACTCGACCGCTACCACAGGAAATTTTGAACTACAGAGGATCCAGCGAAGGCTCCAGAATGTTGGCATAGAAGGCCCGAACAGTGCTAGCATTCGCGCGATACTCGCCTTCGAACAAGGGACCCCAACCAGCCCCTTCTAGGCGCTCCAACAAGAAGAACTCACCAAAGAGCCGCGGATCAACATGAGCCTCAAAAAGGACTCTACGCCCCTCATAGACTCCATGCGACAATTTCGCCAACAAGGTCCTACTGACAGGAGCTCGAGGATCGAGGTCCCGCTTCGTCTGGAACTCGCGCGTGGCGGACGTGCTAGCGGCGGCACCTCTCGGCCTCCGTGCACGGGTTGGGCGGCTCGGCCCGGCTTCATCCACGGGCGCTCTCTTCTTCCCCATCAAGGAAAGAAGGGAAGAAATGGAAAAGATGGCCGTCACAATCTCAAAGAGGGCCATGAGAAATGAGAGAAAGAGAGAAATAGGAAGATGGTGAAGCTTCCACACAACTATTAGCCAAATAGGGAATGAAAGGGCTCAAATGAGAAGGGAAAAAGAAGAAATCAGCAATGGAATGGAAGATTTGAGAATGGGGTGATGGGTTTGCACGAAAATGGGAGGAAGATGAAGATTTGGGAGAGATTTGAGAGAGTTTGGAGAGGTTTTGGAAGAAAAGGAAAGCTTGGGGGTGGGTTTTGTGAAGGAAATAGGTAAAAGGAAGGGTTTTAAAATGAAAACCGTGGAGGGGTGGGCCACACAAGCCCCATGGACGATCGGCCCGCGTCGGCCCGGCCCGCCAAGCCCGCTGACCGGCGATCCCTCGCCGAACCGGCGATGGCATCGCCGGTCTCTGGACATATCGGCGATGCCTCGCCGATTTGGCGAGGCCCTCCTGGTCCCCCTTGGTCCAAAATGAGTGGTTCCCCCCTGGGCCCCACTGGAAATGCCCCAAATGGCCCCTTGCGTAGTTTGAAGCCTATCGGGTCATTCTGACAGAAATCTGGTTCAAACAGCGATTTCTGGAAGGTTTAAGATGAAAAAAAAGAAAGATAGACCGTCTACACTCATTAATAGAGGGTCTAGGAAAGGTTTCGGGTCGCTGTGTGTGATCAGGTAAGAGTACAGACTCGATCTCGGCAAAGGTTTTCAAGAAACTTTCGCCGATAGAAGCTACGGAGCACAAACACAAAGCGATGATAGACCCGCACCCAAATACACTAAAGTGGCGACAACGTGCGGTGTGTGACCATAACCCAGGTCCGGTTTAATCCAGATCATGCTCTGATACCAACTTGTAACGCCCTGAAATTCGGGGGTCGAGCATAACTCAGCTCCCGAGTTCCAAAACATCACTTATGCAACATATTTAATGATGAATGTATGTTGACTGTATTAGTGCATAAAACATGGAATAGATTAAGCCAAAACACAGATATGATTCAGGGACAAGTGAATAAAGCAAGCGGAAGACTTATAGTAAAATGTGTACAAGTGTAAATCCCTGAATTACATATACAATCCAGATCATGTGAAAGTGTTATTTATCAAAATTTAAGTATCAAATTACATCATTTCGTTCCCAAAATATAATCCCAGAGATCCCGCGCATCAACAAAGGCTCGCTAGAACCCGTCTCAAAACTGCATATAAGAGAAGGCGGCCTCTCGTCATCCAGCTCCCGCTCTGCCTCAGCGTCGCATCCACATCTGCAACATCGGGGCCTAAGATAGAGTCCGGTGGGTGTGTAACACCGCCCCGAAACGTGGGAGTGAGTGATCAACTCAGTGGAACAATAAGGCACTGGTTAACATGTTATCAGTTCAATCAAACAGTAATGATAAAGCAGGACAATTAAATAAATCCTAAGTACTCTTGTTAATGCAAGTATGAATGCAATATGATGCGTGCCCTCACGCGTACACCCTCAGCGTCTTCATCTTACGTTACGCATGACATCGCCTCAAAGTGCGCCACATCTACAAAGCACATGCAAATGCGGTGCATGGATATGATTACCAAGTTGTTATTAGTCCATTTCACACAACAGGATTGGGAAGCTAAGATACCTTCCTCATATCACCATCCAAACAGTGATCCATACTAGGGTCGTCAATCCTAGACATCTCATACGATTATATAGTTGAGGTCGTAGCAAAGGGCTCGTCACCAATCAATGCACGCCTTTCATGCCCTTACTACCACAGTTCGGCTCGTCACCTCCTTGCGGTATCCAGGTATGCTCGAGGTCACTACAAAGGGCTCGTCACCAATCAATGTAGGCCGACAGCACGAATATAGTGTCCCATACCACCATAATCGGCTCACGAGTTTAGTTGCTCACTGGTCACTACGGGGAGGCTCGTCACCCCAACGTAGGCCGACAGCTCGACCACGGTGTCCCATACCACCATGTCCGGCTCATGAGTCTTAGCGGATCAGGTACCATGGTTATTAGGATTTCACTGGTAAGTTCGGTACCCTAGATTCAAGCAGTAGCGTCCATACATGGTTAACATACATCGGACAATCGGGTTACTTGACGAACTCGACTAGCACGAGCGCACGTCGAATTGAGCGACATAGAGTGCGCAAACACTCCGCGTGGCCAGACCACTGCCGACAATTCTAATACGACTCGTGTTCGTCTAATACGTCTTATGTGGCGAAAGCAATCTCAACCACGATTCATAGAGTCAATTACCGATTTCTTGGACTAAGGCATAGTCCCAAACACCTTACACTACTACAGATATTCATATGGAATGTAAAACAGTAATGGATCAACAACTCAAATCATGGTACATACACATCTGAAGAATATCAACTTAACATAAATGTAAGCATAGGAGATGCTTGAATTTAAATAACTTGGAATGTAACTGCATAAAGGAAAACATGCTCATCCATTTGATTATTGAGAATCACTTCTTAACGCTCGCAATTAGTGTAATTAGTTACACTTAGTTCATTCATGCATTTCTAAAAACACTTAGCATACATGGAACAAGTTACATGACGCATGTTGAAATACATGCACTTAGACAATTCCTTTTACCAAGGAGTTGTCATACATGCATCTAGCATACATACATGACAAATAATCATGGCAAACACAAGTGCGTATTTTATACGTGTACGGTACTTTATAAATACACTTAGAATGCACAAATCTCAATATAGCACATGCATATCGGAAAGCAATGTAAACATAACATTTGGCATGTGAAATCTCATCCATAACAAGAATAAATCACTAATTGGGATTGACAGCCCTGAAAACCATAACCTAGCCACTTAAAGTCCGCACCATAAGCGAAGAAAGAACCGCCGAGCTGATTTAGACGAGTTGTCTTCGTCAACGGCGCGAGAATACCCTAAAATAAGGATAGAAATGAGATACAACAACACCAAGTTTAATCTAAGCTCTAACACGGGTTAGGGTTAGGTTAACTTACCCCAAAAGAACTCAGAATCGTCAGAAGAACGATTCAAAGTGAAGGTTCAAAGATGAAGAAGAACAAGGAAGAATCCAAGATGATTCACCAACTTATCTCTCACTTTCTCTCTCTTTTCCACTCTCTTTCCAAGCTAGGGTTAGAGAAAATCGTATGGAAATGAGAGCTAGGGTTTAAGGACTATATATAGGCCTTAAAATGATGGAAATAACCCGGTCAAGGTATACTTAGGTAATAACCAAAGCACGCCTTTCTCGATCCAACGAAGCACTTGGGGGCCTATAACCACGAAAGGTCGGACTTAAGGTCATTGACCATGGATCTAGGTCAAGCGAGATTTCATACCGACCGGCTCTTCGGATCCGCCGTGGCGGACCACACTCAATTCAAGCGGTCACGGAAACTCGATCAAGGTCCATAAGCACTAGGATATGCCCGGGCCAACCATCCTGATCAGAGGGTGAAATTGGGTCGAAATCCAACGATCAGAGTGCTTAAAATCGTCGCAGCGAACTGACTCAATTTCAATAAAAGCTTAATAAATTCCAACCGTTCTCACACTCTTCACTCGAACTCAAGCAAATCGACCCGAACATCGGATCGACTTGATTTTAGAGGTGAAGATCAAGCCCAACTCGGTGACCTCAACAGCCTAAGATCATCGCCATCGGACTTTCGACGCGCGGTCCAGGTCCGATCCAGATCTTCCAAAAATTCCCCAGAACAACTGGATTTAGCGATGGATCCCAGATTTCAGAGTAACGTAGCGCTCACTAATCTACACGTTTTGAGCCATGCAGATACAATTTAAAGTGATTGATGCGGATTTCACAAGCAATCGAGTAAAGCGCTAATTACCCCAAAACAACTACTTAAGGAAAGATTAGCACAGAAATTCCAAGGTCGTTACAAATGTAAAGGCCCACTTTAACCATGGTACCATGATTCGCTAAGACTCATGAGCTGGGCATGGTAGTATTGGATACCGTGTTCAAGCTGTCGACTTATGCTGGAGTGATGACCTCCTCGTAATGACCAGTGAGCAACCAAGACTCGTGAGCAGGGCACGGTGGTATGGGACACCGTGTTCGTGCTGTCAGCCTACGCTGAGGTGACGAGCCTCCAGTAGTGACCGCGAGTATAAACTCCTAAATTTGCCTATCGACTACTTCTCATTAGGAGTGATGCCCTACAACTTGCCTATCGTATATGCTTAACTAAGAGTGATGACCCTAGATGGATCCTTCGGTTTGGGTCAATGATATAAAGGGAGGTACACTAGCTTCCCAAACCTACTGTATGAATAAGCTTAATTAAGTACTTGGCTAACACGACCATGCATCGCATTGCATTAGTTAGGATGTGCTTTAAAGGCGATGAAGTTGCACCATTTTGAGGGAGAGTGGTGTCATATGCGAAATAGGTTGTTAAAGTCGGTTGTGAGGGAGCTTCAATGCGAGGGCATAAATGATTATTTGCACTCCATTCCTGCATTAAAAAGAGTAGTTAGGAAGTGATTGTTATGTTGCTTTATCATTACTGCTTGATTGACTTGATAACAAGTTTACTTTTGCCTTATAGTACCACTTAGTTGGCCACTCATTCCCACTCTGGGACGGTGTTTTAAAACACCAACCAGACTCTGATTTAGATGCAGGTGCTGATGAAGTCTATGCGATGGAGCAAGACTTTATAGATGAGGAGGAGGAGTTCTCCTACTTTCAACTCTTGGGCGGGTCTATGTAGACCTCGTACTAATGCTCAGGGACTACAAGGATATTTGGCTTAGTTGGACACATCTACTTTTTCGCATTTTGTTTATTTTGAAACAATTCATGTATATATTGAGCCCAATTACATATTCATACTCTGGAGGTTTGTGAAACACTTACATGTTTAAATATATATGTTTCCGACTTTTGCTTGCTTAATTTAATTATATCCGGAGTATGATATATTGTTTTAGTATAATCCCACTCATGATTAACTAATTAATATGGGCAAAATTTGAACATCATTATCCATATTGCATAAGTGATGTGCTGGATCTTGGGAGTAGAGCTTTGCTCGACCCTCAAAATTCAGAGCATTACACTAACTCTCAAGACATTCTAGAGGTTCTGAAACAAGTGAAGGTTAATGTCGCTCTACTGGATGCGGCTAAACAAATGCCTTCATATGCCAAATTTCTGAAAGACTTATGTACAACCAAAAGACAACAAAATATTAAAAAGAAAATCTTTTTAACTGAAAAAGTGAGTGCCATCCAAATGCAAGATGTTCCAAAATTATACAAAGATCTCGGTAGCCCAACCTTCGCTTGTGTAATTGGGAATTACCTTATTAAGCACGCACTTCTTGATTTACGAGTGAGCGTAAATCTGATCCCATACTTGGTCTACTAACAACTAGGTATAGGTGAATTAAAATCCACCCGGACTACATTACAACTTGTCGATTGCTCAGTTCGAGTATTGAGAGGGATAATTGAGGATATGTTGGTTCAGGTTGACAAATTCTGCTACTCGGTAGATTTTATCATCCTAGATACTTAATCCGTCATGGACATGAGCACTCAAATTCTAGTCATTCTTGGTCACCCATTCCTTGCCACATCAAATGCAACCATTAATTGTAGGAATGGAGTCATGAGTTTGTCTTTTAGAAATATGACATTGGAGTTGAATATCTTTTTCAATGCGGGTAAACAGTTAGAGGATGATGATGATTCCCATAATATTAACATGATTAACTCTCTTGTGAAAGATAAAACGCTTTTGACCTTATCCTCTAACCCTCTAGAAATGTGTCTGGCCCACTCCCATGATTTTAATGATGATATGAATAGGGAGACAAAGGCTGTCGCGCCCGAAACTCAGAAATCGAGCTCACAAAATTCTCGATCGTTGAATCCGGCACCGATAGCAACCGTAGTACCCCCATTCTCGGCTCCCAACGCCCATATGCAAGATTCTGATCCTGGAATCCTACAAGGAGGATTTTTAATGTAAAATTTTTGTGAAGGAGCATAACCACAAGTGTACCCAAATCACAAGAGCAATATCATCATCACATATCCACCAATATAAACAGTTAATTCCAATGCTGGAAGGAAATACACATATATAATGAAATCTCTGCAAAGCTCGGCCTCCACGCTCCTACTTCAATGCTACTACGACCTAACGTCACCTGCACGCAACGGTCGTGCATAAGCTTATAAGAAGCTTAGAGGGTGGTGTATGTGTGTGCATTGCATGTGCTAAGCATATCAATATTAGAGTAAGTGAAAATATTAGCAAGTCCATAAATACCATCAACCTTTTCTAGGCTATACGATGTAAAGACATAATATGACATTATCATATACTGAGGAAGCAATGCAATATGTAAATCTTGACGAATCCATGAATACTGTCAACTATATCTAAGTTATACAATGCAGAAACATTGTAAACTAAATGTCATATGCGGAGGATGCAATGCAGTATGCAATGCAAAAGAGATGACAAAACTAGATTGTATAGTCAGGATGATAGCACGTGGTATCGCAAGTTGTGGGGCTCATTACAAAGGACTTCCATCCAAACCAGTCTCATAGCTAAATTTGGATAGTTAGAATCAACGTGGTAAACTCCTGATCTCAGCTTAGTCATGCGCCCCAACCGAAATCCTAACTATTGTGAAGTTACACATAACGAATTAGTTCACACCACCAACCCGAGTGGATAGTGAATGCATGAATGAATCAAGCAAATACTGAGTACACAACTCCTGCTCAGTAAGTCCATATATCAGTACCCTACATCTCTAGGATCATCACCGGGGTCTAGTACAATCTACGCCAGCTTGCCGCCCCAACAAGCGCACAACTGGATAAGTATCAGAGACCTCACTATCCACCTACAAATATTGGCCTGGCTCGTCGATAGCAGACCCATTCCTCAAGCTAGGTCAGACTCAGGCTAGTCATTGCCTACTCCCTTCGGGCGGGTAAGGCCACACCCCCTTCCAACTGACCACGACATAGTGGGAAGCGTTAAAATTACGGTGAAGACTGCTTTATTTGAGGTTGGAATATGCCAATATGTCCTAGAGGGGGCTGAATAGGATTTTATAAAATTTTTATAGTAATTTTAAAAGCCTATCACTTTAATCCTAATAATAAGCATATATTAGGATTACTCAAGAGTAACTCTACTGGCTTCCAAGCCCGATAGAGGATCCATTCACAAAATTTTGAGAGATGAACAATATGCAAACTAGTTTAGGATGGATATGACTGTGTGTGTGTGAGAGGAGTGATCTCTAATAATTAGATATGAAAGTATTTAAGGAAATCACATAAGCAAATGAAAGACCATAGCAATCTCAAACATAGTCATTTTTATAATGGTTTGACTACTTGTCTACTATACTCTCAGTAGCCGCACTCAACTCTTAAGTGTACCAGATTTCACTAAGGAGGTTTCACACGGTTCACCCCAAACCCAAGGTTTTAAATCAAGTTCACCTTTAACCTTTACAACCTACACCTAGGCTGACTGTTTATGCTCTCACGAGCAAGGGTCAACACAACACACCCACTTTTAGGCACACTAGCCAAGGATCTTCCACAAGACCCTAATGGAGGTTTCACACGGTTTACCTTAAATCCAAGATTTTAGACAGGTTCACCTTTAACCAGATGTTTATGCTCTCCACAGAGCAAGGGTCAGCACTATATACCCACCACGTACACTCCTGCTGGAGGCATCCTAAAGGACTTACAAAGGGTGAGAAACACCTTAGACCCAATCCTACAAATGAATGATCACAAGGGTCCTCTGGACTCTAATAACTTACATATAAGAAGATGAATCCCTATTAGTGCATTGTTGAAGATCTCCTCCTTTGATGGAGAACTTCAGCTTCCTTGGTCCACAACTCAGAAGATGTACCAATACATGGCGATGGGTTAGGTCAAGGCTATGATGGAATCCTACTCTTCTAAATATTTTCTTATATGGAAGATAGAGCGATTCCATTCATCTATGCATTCAAGGTATCCCAGCTTTATGATTTGCCACTAAGATGGTAGCTAGAGGATCCTTGAATGCAGAAGTTCATTCCCCAATCCACTCTATTGAATATCAATGATGAGGGTGGATTGGAGGATGAACTCTCTCGAGAGAAAGGGCTTTGGTTATATGATCTAAGGTTAAACACTCAAAAGCACTCGCTTTTTTCTCTGCCAACAACAAAAGACATGCTCTCTATATATAGGCAAAAAGTTCCAACGAATATAAAACGGTCACATTTATGACAAAGTTTGATATCATTGAGCAGGGTTGATATCATTGAGCATATAGTCTCGATTTCATCGACTGGTCACTCGATGACACAAAATCAAATGTCATATGCTTTTGAAACCTTTTGCCAGCTGGTCGAGGGAATCGATATACGTGTCGATGACATCGGGTTTCCAACTCCGATAATATCGATATGAGGATCGATTCCTCAACATTTGAAAAATGAGAGAGATTTGCCTTGAAATATCTTCAATTCAAAGATGTGATCGACGTACACTCGATATCATCAAAATTTGAATGTCGATGATATCGAAGGTCATGTCGATGCATCGATAAATCTAAGGATTTTATCAGTGAGCTTACTAGATAGTTTATGTCCTTTCTCTATGCAATCGATCCGGCGTCGATATCATTAATATTTGAATATCGATTCTATCGAGTGGCCCTCGATCAGAAATAAAAACCACCTAAAAATATCTGCTGGAGAACTGTGTCCAAGACCGATGTCATCGATGGCCTTCAGATATCATGGGTTTTTGAATTCTGAGGATATCGAGGAGTACATCGATATATCGAAGGTCAATATGATTTTCTTATAAAAAAATAAGGACACAAAAGCTCTGCTATTGATTTTATCGAGTCAAATTCGACTTGAGTTTCAAATGTCGATGATATCGATATGGGTATCGATACATCGATAATTCTGTCTAGAAGAATATGTAGTTGATGGACATCTTTGGTCCTCATTTCGATGGTATCAATTGATCATCGAGGATATCGATAGCATTGCTCGATGATATCAAATAGTCTATCGATAAATCGACAGGGGTAGAAAACTTAGAGATTTTTTGAATTTGTAAAAAACGTTTTATAACCCCAAACCCTATGATATTCTAATCAGTTTTAAGGGTTTTATTTACCTGGTGTTTTGCGACATGGGATGTGAGGCTTATATTTACCTTTGGTGAGTTCGGTCACACATCTGGTTGAGGCGGATAGCTGATTGATCTTCCTATGAAGCTTTTCTGTGTAGCCAACTCAACACTCACGCTAATTGACAAACCAGGGCACTTTTAATCTCCTCCTTTGTCAATTATGTGACAAAATACTAAAACACCCTAGAACAGCTTCTATACTAACATCCTAAATTCTGTGCACATACACTTTACACAATTTTACAATTTAATCTAGTGGGCACACACATAATCATTTAGAAGGATTCAGAAGCTGCTCCCCCTACCTGTAAACTCCCCCTATCTTAATGCAGCTGCTCCCCCTAATACCTGTATCACCATTCAAGTAGATATACAATTTTCCTTTCGGGGTGTTGAAATTGTTCTCCCCCTTTTTATTAGTCATTGACAAAGCTAAAAATAGTAGTTGATATTGACTGAAGTTTGAAGTATTTGAGAAATTAATCATCCAGAGAACATAATATAGAAAGGATAGATGTATAATGATCAAAACAGTTTAGCAGAAATCATTTTCAGAAACTATGCATGCATAACAGATCAAATAGAGCATGATAGAAGTAGATATGATAATCAGTAAGAGAACATCACTGCATTCCATAAAGCAAAAACTAGATAAGACTAGGGGATCTTAACACATAATCATGGCAAAAAAATGTGAATTATATCCAGCCATATTTAACAATATCCAATGCATCTACTGCCCCAGTTTGGCAGTAGTATATCAGTCATCCAAACAAAATCACTAAACCCATCCATGGGTACCCAAAATTCAACCATTAGTATCTAGCCCATCCACGGGCATATACAAAAAAAAATGTCAGACTGTGCAGATTAGTGAGTTATCACATACACTCATGAGAGCATAGAACATCCAAAAAGATACTGATGTTCATACGCGAAAATAAGAGTAAGGTGTATGTGATAATGTTCAAAGACCAGCACTATAGAGCCGAGGAAGATGGCGTCATGTCATCTCGATGGCAAGTTATCAGATCAACCAATTATTGTACAGTCTGCTGCACTCCATGGACCAGCTGTTCTAAGACGTTAAGATGCTCGTTCATCGATTCCTTGAACTAGGAGACATCCCGTTGAATCGCTCCAATCCGATCCTAATGGAGCTTAAATCATTTAGCATGCCCGGCAGTTGATGTCAATGGTGCTTGATGGGGTCCAAGAGATTCATCTCCAGCTGTCTCAGTCCCTTTAGTGGAAGCGTCACCTGCACCTCATTCTCCTTCTGCTTGAATGCCTTCCTCTGCAGCATCCTCAGGATACCTATGGAACTTCAAGTCCATTCTTCGAATGTTGCTTTTGTCGAAGACTTGAAGTGGAAGTTCCGGATCACTCGTAGTCGGAAAACCAATGGTGTCGCACACTGTGTGTATGATCCAGGGTTAGGGCAGGTGGACATCCCTAGCCATATGAGAGGCATATACCAATTGGTGCACGATAAGGGTAGGCAAGTAGACCTTGACTCTAGAAGCTACTGAATGAATTATCATATTCATGAACCCCATAACATCGACTATCATAGTCATGAACCCCATATGATCGGCCCTGTTGGAACCTCTAGAATAGATGTTTGAATCAAAGATATCATGCAGAATCTGAAATCGAGGTTCCATGAATTTGGCTTTTAGAGCATAGCCTTGGTGCCACGGGATGTCACAATTATGACAGAGAAACTTGGTGACCATGGACGAAATCTCAATATTTTCCAGATCTAGATCCGGTAGTCCAATAGGCTATAAAGTAAGATTAAAAATTCTTGCGATAGACTCAGGAGTGATCTACGAATCATCACCATCGACGGTCACAATGATGAATGGTGGATCGGATACTGGAGAATGATAGGCGGTGAAGAAATTATATGTTCGTTCAAGATGACAAGGCCCCCCAAAATCAAGAACGGGCAACCAATCTATGGCAGCAAGCAGAGGTTCCAGGTTATATGGAATTAGGCAACTCCTATCAACTATTCTCTCATGAATAACTTTTCTCCCGGTAAACTTTGCCAATACCGGATTTACTCTAATCGGTAGAGGTGTCGGTGCCTCTGACTGGGACCCACCATGTGATCTAGTGCGTTGTCTTGTAGGGGTCCCATGTTCCGGGCCTCTTGCTTTTTCTTTAGAAGTAAGCACTTTTTGTCGAGAGTTTCTAGAAGACTCTCCTACACCAGATACTCTCCCTTTGTCTTTTCCCATGTGAACAAAAAAAGAGGATTTGAAAGTTTTGGGAAAGACGGACAAAACCCAACTTGAAAAGGAGATACCTAAAAAGAAGATGAAATCTTGATGTATAGAAGGGTATTACCAGATTTTCGGAATGTTTGGGGTTGTCCGACGAGGCTCCAAGTTGTCTGGTTGAGCAAGTAGGGAAGGAAAAAAAATTGAGAAAAATTGCCCTTTTTCGTGCTCCACCACTTTATATCGGGCAACATCTTTTGATATCATCGAACTTAGTTTCAATTATCACAATAGCTTCGATAACTGTCTCCTTTATGTGACTTTCCAAATTCTGAAGAGATGTCGATGATATCAACTATTGATCGATTCGATCGATGATGCTTATGACTTATCGACAGACATATTAAAGATGAGTTTTTTTTTTCAATTCTTAGCATTCAGATAACCCTTCATGCATACTTTTAATATATCTATGAATCGACAGTATACACAGCAGAATTTTGTACAAGCATTGTACAAATCAAAATTATAAACATTAGATTGTTTATATATAAAAAGATTGAGGTGAGGAACCTCAGATCCATCTTTAAGAGCTCAACAAAATTGTATCATTTTAGCAAAAAGTATCTAGATCTTGATGCATGACCTAGACTTGTTTTTCTATGCTCGATATTTCTAGGCATAGGGATAATCCTTTCCTTTACCCTTGATGACATAGCAGTGGTTATTTGTGTGAGAACCCTTCATAACTGATTTTCCTGAGAGGTTTAGGATTTCACATTTTTCCTTGTTGAATGTAACCACATGCTCATTGTCACATATTTGAGAAATGCTTAGAAGGTTGTGTGTTAATCCTTTTATGCAAAAGGCATTCTCATTTTTGAGCAAATTTATTCCTATAATAATTCCCTGTCCAATTACCTTAGCGGTGCTTCTGTCTCCATAGGTGACTATCCTATTTTTAAGATTTGAATAATTTGTAAGGAGAGATTTGTTACCTGTGACATGTCTTGAACATCCGCTATTCAGGTACCACTTAGTTTCATTGCCTGGTATATGGTTTGAATGAGTAACTAGACAATTCTTCTTTTCTTTTGGAACCCATTTTGTGATAGGTTCTTTGACTGTGATAGCTTTTGTTTTCTTGTTTAATTCCACCACTTGATTCATTAACTCCTTGTTTGTCATTTTAGGTGGTGATTGATGTGAATCTCTTTTATCCATATTCCTAGGTTGACTCCAGACATTTTACATTTCCCTGGTTGGTATGAATTTTTTAATACGATTTTGACTAGAGTTATGTTGAATCCTCCTAGGTGATGAGCATTGAAAATTATAGTGACCCAAATCACCACATAAATGACAAACTGGAGTAGTTCTTGTGTTACTTCTCGAAGCTGCAGATCTTACAACCATTCCTGTTGTTTTTTCAGTTTTTGATTTTGATTTTTCATATCTTAAGCCACACTTGTCCTTGCCAGGTCTTCCCATACCTAGGAGTTTTTTTAATTTCTCGCCACTTTGGGAAAACTTATAGTTTATCTTGGCGATTTTCCTAGATTCTTTTAAATCAAACAAGAGTGTGATTTTCATTTTGAAGAAGCATGTTTTTATCTTTTAATTGCTCAACTTGTTTGTTTATTTTTTCAGACTCAGTTTTAAGGAAGGTGTTAATTCTTTCAAGTTTATCATTATCTGAATGATATTACTGTAAATCAGTGATTAGATGTGTGTTAATTTCCAGAGTTTCATCTAGATCTCTTTACAGCAATTCCTTTTTGTTCTCAGATATTTCGAGCCTTCTAACAATGTTGATGTTATGGATGTAGAGTTGATTGTAAGCATCTTGTAGTTTGTTCTATTCTTCTTCTTCTTCCTTTTCTAATTCCTCATTATCAGATGGAAATGATTCAGTGGCTTAGTTCTCGTTCTCAGTTTCACTGGGAATCATTGGAGTAGTGGAGACCATAAGAATTTTCAATGATTTCTAGTCTCCATCGCTCCCTGAGTTGCTGGATTTTGAGTTTGACCCTTCTGTATCATCCCATGTGGTAGCCATTGCTTTGCCCTTGGTTTTTCTGTTTGAGCATTCAGTAGACGGGTGCCCAAACTTTTTACAGACGTAACATTGTGGTTCTTTGGTCTTTTTACCAAATTTACCTGTAGAAGGTCTATTGTCCAGCTTTCTTCCGTTAAATGGACGGCCACAATTTTTCTGAAAGAACTTTCTGAATCGTTAAAAGACTGCCTAGAGTCGCTTTCCTCATCTTCATCTTCTCTTTCACTTTTAATGTCCTCATGTGTTGTTTTGTTTGAAGTTTTTAGGATAGTTGTTTTGGATTTAGGGGTTTTGTTTGAAGTGTAGTTCAAAAGTTTGTAGAAAACCTACCAGTTCTTCTACTTTCATTTCATCAATATTCCTACACTCTTTAATGGTTGTTACTTTAGGGTTGAACCGTTTCAGTAGTGATCTTAGTATTTTTCTACAAATTTTTAAGACCGGAACTTTCTCACCTAATCCACGCATGGAGTTGCAATTGATATTCAATTTTATGAAGAACTCCATGAAGGTCTTATGCTCTTCCATTTTGAGACTTTCAAACTGTGAGGTTAGTAATTATAGTTTAGATCTCTTCACACTGCTTGTG
Source organism: Magnolia sinica (assembly GCF_029962835.1). Taxonomy (NCBI): domain Eukaryota; kingdom Viridiplantae; phylum Streptophyta; class Magnoliopsida; order Magnoliales; family Magnoliaceae; genus Magnolia; species Magnolia sinica. The sequence goes on from NC_080580.1 coordinate 59,728,615, forward strand.
CTTCATGGGTTGTTTCCAATAGATCCCATGCTTCTTTGGATGTCCCACACATACTTATTTGATTGAAAATATCTTGGGACACGCACAGTAGATGGCATTCATAGCTTTAGCTTCAACACTCTATTTTTCTTTATCGAACGTCGTCCACTTTTCTTTGGGTTTGGGTTTTGTGATGGTTGTGCCATTATCAAGTACGATTTGTTCAAATGGTGACACATATCCACTTTCAACTGTCCCACACATCATGATCCAAAGATCTTAGAAAGTAATGCATTCTAGCCTTCTAGTATACGTAATTTGAGCCATCAAATATAGGAGGCATAGTGACCGATGAGCCCTCTCCATTGGCCATATTCCCAACTTCAGTCAAGATCACTCTCTAGGTGGTGAAGCCCTTAAAGAGAGACCCTCTCTGATGCCAATTGAAATTGCGGTGAAGACCGCTTTAGTTGAGGTTGGAATATGCCAATATGTCCAAGAGGGGGGGGGGGGGGGGGGTAAATAGGACTTTATAAAAGTTTTATAGAAATTTTAAAATCCTATCACTTTAATCCTAACAACAAGCATATATTAGGATTACTCAAGAGTAACTCTACTGGCTTCCAAGCCTGGTAGAGGATCCATTCACAAACTATTTGAGAGATGAACAATATGCAAACTAATTTATGATGGATATGACTATGTGTGTGCGTGTGTGAGAGGAGTGATCTCTAATAATAAGATATGAAAGTATTTAAGGAAATCACATAAGCAAATGAAAGACCATAGCAATCTCAAACACAGTCATTTTTATAGTAGTTCGACTACTTGTCTACTCCACTCCCGGTAACCGCACTCAACCCATGAGTGTACCGGATTTCACTAAGGAGGTTTCACACGGTTCACCCCAAACCCAAGGTTTTAAATCAGGTTCACCTTTAACCTTTATAACCTACACTTAGGCTGACTGTTTATGCTCTCACGAGCAAGGGTCAACACAACGCACCCACTTTTAGGCACACTGGCCAAGGATCTTCCACGAGACATTAATGGAGGTTTCACACGGTTTACCTCAAAACCAAGGTTTTAGATAGGTTCACCTTTAACCAGATGTTTATGCTCTCTACAGAGCAAGAGTCAAAACTACGTACCTACCACATACACTCCCACCAAAAGCCTCATAAAAGACTTGCAAAGGGTGAGAAATGCTTGGACCCATTCGTAGAAAGGAATGATCACAAGGGTCCTTTAGACTCTAATAACTTACAGATAAGCAGACGAGTCCCTTTCAGCACATTGTTGAATATCTCCTCCTTTGATGAAGAACTTCAACTTCCTTGATCCACAACTCAGAAGATGTACCAATACATGATGACAGGTTGGGTCAAGGCTACGATGGAATCCTACTCTTCTAAATATTTTCCTATAAGGAAGAGAGCGATTCCAATCATCTATGCATTTAAGGTATCCCAACTTTATGATTTTTCATTGAGATGGTAGCTGGAGGATCCTTGAATATGTAAGTTCATTTCCCAATCCACTCTATTGAATATCAATGATGAGGGTGGATTGGAGGATGAACTCCCTCGAGAGAAAGGGCTTTAGTTATATGATCCAAGGTTAAACAGTCAAAAGCACCCTCTTCCTTCTCTACCAGCAACAAAAGACAAGCTCTCTATATATAGGCAAAAAGTTACAACGGATATAAAACGGTAGCATTTATGATAGAGTTCGATATCATCGAGTTAGGTTGATATCATCGAGCGTATACTCTCGATTTCATCGACTGGCTGCTCGATGACACAAACTCAAATGTCATACGCTTTTGAAACCTTTTGCCAGCTGGTCGAGGGAATCGATACATGTGTTGATGACATCGGATTTTGAACTTCGATAATATCGATTTGAGGATCGATTACTCGACATTTGAAAAATGAGAGAGACTTGCCTTGAAATATCTTCAGGTCAAAGATGTGATCGAGGTACACTCGATATCATCAGTATTTGAATATCAATGATATCGAAGGTTGTGTTGATGCATCGATAAATCCAAGAATTTTATCAGTGATCTTACTGGATAGTTTATGTCCTTTTTTGATAATCGATCTGGCCTTGATATCATCGATATTTAAATATCGATTCTATCGAGTGGTCCTCGATCCGAAATAAAAACCACCTGAAAATATCTGCTGGAGAACTGTGTTCAAGACCGATGTCATCGATGGCCTTCCAAAATCATCAGTTTTTTGAATTCTAAGGATATCGAGGAGTACATCGATATATCGAAGGTCAATATGATTTTCTTATAAAAAACAGGGACACAAAAGCTCTGCTATCGATTTTATCGAGTTAAATTCGATATACTTGAGTTTGAAGTGTCGATGATATCGATATGGGTATTGATACATCGATAATTCCATCTAGAAGAATATGTAGTTACTGGACATCTTTAGTGCTCATTTCAATGGTATCTATTGATCATCGAGGACATCGATAGCACTGCTCAATGATATCGAACAGTCTATCAATAAATCGATAGGGGTAGAAAACTTAGAGATTTTCTGAATTTGTAAAAAAAAGTTTTCTAACCCAAAACCTTATGATATTCTAATCAGTTTTAAGGGTTTTATTTACTTGATGTTTTGGGACATGGGATGTGAGGCTTATATTTACCTATGGCGAGTTCGGGCACACATCCGATTGAGGCAGACAGCTGATTGATCTTCCATGGAGCTTTTTTGTCTAGCCGACTCAACACTCACGCTAATTGACAAACCAGGGCACTTTCAAGCGCGACCTCCTGGTATTTTTTACTCGGCGCTCATGTATCCACTCGGTTTAGACATTGGAGCATCCTAGGTACCAAGGGGTTTAGGGACTTTCACACACGAACATACTCGATGCCCATATGCTAGAACCAAACATTTTCGGTGTCCAACTGACCATCCACGATATACTTATGGAGGCCATGGCCCTGATGTCACTAGGGCATACGGTGATCATGCCACACAAATGTGAGATGCGTCAGTCATACTATCCAGTCATGCATTAAACTTGTGCATACCGCGCACTCATGTGGGGCCACTCCGTCTCACAAGGAGTGCCATAATAAACCAACTTAATGGCACATGCTATGATCAGTCACTCCTCATAACAAGCATACATATGATCCATATGGGCATGTATCATGATGTAATAAAGTACATATGTATGATTATCTGATAAGGCAGACAACAATAATCTACAATCGACCTTCATCGGCATGTCACATACCAAGAGTATAAACTAAACAACATGCTCCTTCTACAACTATAGGAGTCCATGTAGCATGTCACGCGTTATACTAACATAGCCTTCCAAGGTACTAATATATCTTATATCCTAAGATGAGGTCAATTGGAAGGAAGACAGATCTTGCCCATACATGGAGATAGGCTTTATATAATGGATATACCAAACCTGATACCACATATTCTTCCATCTACGGTAAGGGGTGATGATGTACTCATCCTACAAACAATGGATATCTTAGATGACATACTAACCTCAATGAAGGGCCTCACACTCATCCCAAAAAGGGTAACTGGATGGTGTGGATGATATATACGTAATATCCAAGTCCTAACAATTGGTTATGAGAGTAGAATACATCTCATGAGGTGAGACAAGCGGGTGTACAAGAGGATGAATCTAAGTACAACAAGTGAGTTTCCTCATCCTCTCTATCATGTAATAACTAGGCTTCCCTATGGGGGCCCGATATGAATATAAGGTGGGCTTTGTCCTTCCAAATGATCTGGGTAGCCTGCTCAACTCCTCAATTAGCCTTGGGTATGGTCACTAAACTTAGGAAAAACATAAATTTAGGTGGGTCACATTGCTATGGAAGGCTTGAAGCTTGGGGTAGTTCTACAGGGTATGGTGGAAAGCATCATTTTCAATGGGGCCCAATGTTTTGGGGTAGCCCGACAATACATATGATGCACATGGGCAAGAATCATGAGGATTATACTAAGCATGATCTACAGTAATGATGTACTCTCATATATATATATATATATAGCGACGGCCTAAATGCCATACTACATCAAGGATGAACCTCATAGGGTGAATCATTCAACAGTGGGAGTCAACATCCCTAAGTATATTAAGTGGGCTTTCTCACCCACTCTATCATATGGTAAGTTGGACTTTCTTATGAGGCCCGATACAAACAAGGTGAGTCTACAAGTTATGGTGATTCCTAGAAGGGCGGTAGAGAGCACTAGCAAGAATGGGGGCCCAATAGTTTGGATTAGCCCTCTAGGGTAATATGGGTAACACTTATGGGGGGCCCAATGATTTGGGATAGCCCAATAAGGTAAGATGGTCATGGGCTTAACAACGGGCCCTAGGGAGATTACAATGAGGACATTTAACCACTGTTTACAACATGGACATTTAACCACTATTGCTCCCTAGGTGCGGTCCATTTGGGATCGGAATCGAAATCATAACGAGGCTCTCGACCCTCCAATTATCTAGGAAATGGATGGATACTGCATGCCCATCACTCATACATGGTGGGCCTGCATAAGGTGGTGGGGCCCACGACATAAGAATGAATAAACGGTGTGTATATAACACATACATCATGGTGTGTCTCACACACATAATGGGCCTCACTCATACAATGGGCCTTATACAATCACAATGGGCTTCGTCTCGTGGACTTTACATATTCACAATTGGGCCTCACATATACAATGGGCCTCACACATATAATGGGTCTCATATACATCATAATGAGCCTTGCACACAAGCCTCGTATACATCAAAATGGGCCTCATCAAATGGGCCTCATGTACATCAAATGGGCTGCATCACATGGGCCTCATCAAATGGGCTGCATTGCATGGGCCTCATATACATCAAGTGGGCCGCTGTAACGACCTTGGAAATTTTGTGCTAATCTTTCCTTAGTAGTTGTTTTTGGGGTAATTAGCGCTATACTCGATTGCTTGTGAAATTCACATCAATCACTTTAGATTGTATCTGCATGACTCAAAACTTGTAGATTAGTTAGCGCTATGTTACTCTGAAATCTAGGATCCATCGCTAAATCCAGTTGTTCTGGAAAATTTTTGAAAGTTTTGGATCGGACCTGGACCGCGCGTCGAAAGTCTGATAGTGATGATCTTAGGCTGTTGCGGTCACTATGTTGGGCTTGACCATCACCTCAAAAATCAAGTCCATGTGATGCTCTGGGTCGATTTGATTGAGTTCGGAGTGAAGAGTGTGAGAACGGTTGGAAACTTAATAAGCTTTTATGAAATCTGAGTCGTTTCGCTTGCGCGACGATTTTAAGCTATCTGACCATTGGATTCTGACCCAATTTCACCCTCTGATCAGGGAAGGTGGCCCAGGCACATCCTTGTGCTTGTGGACCTGATCGAGATTCCGTGACCGTTGAATTGAGTGTGGTCCGCCACGGCTGATCTGAAGAGCCGGTCAGTACGAAAACTTAGCCTAACCTAGATCCATGGTCAATGAGCTTAAGTCCGACCTTTCGTGGTTATAGGCCCACCAGAAGTGCTTCGTTGGATCGTAAGAGGCTGGTTTTGGTTATACCCTAAGTATACCTTGGCCTTGGGGTTATTTTCATCAATTATAGGCCTATTTATAGTCCTTAAACCCTAGCCCTCTTTTCCATACGAATTTTCTCTAACCCTAGTTTGGAAAGAGAGTGGAAAAGAAAGAGAAAGTGAGAGAGAAGTTGGTGAATCATCTTGGATTCTTTCCTATTCTTCTGCATCCTTGAACCTTCACTTTGAATCGTTATTCTGACGATTCTGAGTTCATCTTGGGGTAAGTTAACCTAACCCTAATCTGTGTTAGAGCTTAGATTAGTCTTGGTGTTGTTGTATCTCATTTCTATTCTTGCCTTAGGTTATTTTATCGTCGTTGACGAAGACATCTCGTCTGAAATCAGTTCGGTGTTCTTTCCTTGCTTAAGGTGCAGACTTTAAGTGTATAGGTTATGGTTTTCAAGGCTTTCAATGCCAGTTAATGATTTATTCTTGTTATGGATGAGATTTCACATGCCAAATGTTGTGTTTATGTTGCGTTCCTGATATGCATGTGTTGTATTGAGTTTTGTGTATTCTATGTGTATGTATAAAGTACTGTATGCGTATAAAATATGCACATGTGATTGCCATGATTATTTGTCGTGTATGTATGCTAGATGTATGTATGATAACTCCTTGGTAAAAGGAATTGTCCAAATGCTTGTTTTTCAACATACGTCATGTATGTTGAACCATATATTCTAAGTGTTTGTAGAAATGCATGAATGATCTAAAGTGTAACTTATTACACTAATTACGGGCGTTGAGAAGTGATTCTTAACACTCCTATTAATGTGCATGATTTCCTTCTTGCTAGTTACATCCCATGTTATTTAAATCCAAGCATTACTTATGCTTACATTTATGTTAAGTTGATATTCCTCAAGTGCTCATGTACCATGATTTGAGTTGTTGTTTCCTTTACTGTTCTACATTCAATTCATATATCTGTTGTAGTGTAATGTGTTTGGGACTATGCATTAGTCTAGGAAATCGGTAATTTGCTTCATGATCGTGGCTGAGGTTGCTTTCGCCACGTAGGACGTATTAGACGAACCCAAGTCGTATTAGAGTTGTCGGCAGTGGTTTGGCCACGCGGATTGTTTGCGCACTCTATGTCGCTCAACTCAACGTGCGCTCGTTCTACTCGAGTTCGTCAAGTAACCCAATTGTCCGATGTATGTTCACCATGTATGGATGCTACTGCTTGAATCTAGGGTACCGAACTTACCAGTGAAATCCTAATAACCATGGTACCTTGATCCGCTAAGACTCATGAGCCGGACATAGTGGTATGGGACACCGTGGTCGAGCTGTTGGCCTACGCTGGGGTGACGAGCCTCCCCATAGTGACCAGTGAGCAACTAAACTCGTGAGCCGATTATGGTAGTATGGGACACTATATTCGTGCTGTCGGCCTACATTGATTGGTGACGAGCCCTTTGTAATGACCTCAAGCATGCCTAGATACCGCATTGAGGTGATGAGCCTTAGTGTAGTAGCGAAGGTATGAAAGGCGTGCATTGATTGGTGACGAGCCCTTTGCTACAACCTCAAATATATGATCATATGAGACGACTAGGATTGACGACCCTAGAATGGATCACTGTTTGGATGGTGACATGAGGAAGGTATCTTAGCTTCCCAATCCTGCTATATGAAATGGACTAATAACAACTTGGTAATCATATCCATGCACCGCATTTGCATGTGCTTTGCAGATGTGGCACACTTTGAGGTGGTGTCATGCGTAACATAAGATAAAGACTCTAAGGGTGTACGCGTGAGGGCACGCATCATTTTGCATACATCATTGCATTAATAAGAGTACTTAGGATTTATTTAATTGTTCTGCCTTATCATTACTGTTTGATTGAACTGATAACATGTTAACCAGTGCCTTATTGTTCCACTGAGTTGATCACTCACTCCCACGTTCTGGGGCGGTGTTAAACACCCACCAGACTCTGTCTTAGGTTCCGATGCTGCAGATGTGGATGCGACTTCTGAGGCAGAGCGAGAGATGGATGATGATGAGGCTGCTTTTTCTTATATGCAGTTTTCAGACGGGTTCTAGCGAGCCTTGTTCTGATGCGCATGATGTTGGGATTATTTTTTAGAAATTTAAATGATGTAACTTGATACTTGAAATTTTGTTAAGCAATACTTTCATACGACCTGGTTTGTATATGTATTTTAGGGATTTACACTTGCACACATATATTTCTATAAGTCTTCCGCTTGCTTTATTCACTTATCCCTGAATCATATATGTGTTTTGGCTTAATCTATTCCATGTTTTATGCACTAATACAGTCAACATACATTCATCGTTAAATATGTTGCATAAGTGATGTTTTGGGACTCGGGAGCTGAGATATGCTCGACCCCCGAATTTCAGGGCATTACAGCTGCATTGCATGGGACTCATATACATCAAGTGGGCCACATTGCATGGGCCTCCTATACATCAAGATGGGTCTCATCACGACAGGCTACATAGATGGACGGCCTAGATATAACACATATATTACAGTGGATCTCGCCATTGATGAGGATATGAAATACATGCATCACGTGGGTCCCACGTCCCATGTGTGGGCGGTGTGGTGATGAAACACATACATTAAGGTGCGTCCAGCACCATGCAGCGTGCTGGATGATGCACGCACAACAAGAGGGTCCCACCATCCCTACTGGATGGTGTGGAGAAAATCCATACATCAGGTGGGTCACGTCTAGAGGGACGAACAACGTGGATATAAAACATATAGATGACGTGGATGTAAAATACATACATCATGATGGGCCCCCCTCCACATGTGCAGCATGTGCGGGGTGGGTCCCATGGATGCACGATGTGAGTTTAACACATATATCATGGTGGGTTTCCGTCGTCCAAATAGCTGGACGGTGTGGATATAAAATATATACATCATGTGGGGTCCACGTGTATAACATATACATCAAGGTGGGACCTACACTGATGGATGGTTTGGGTATCACACATACCTCATGATCAGACCCACAGAATTTTACCGACGTCAATACAAAATCTATATAGCTAGTGGTCCTTACTAGATAAAATACATATATCACGGTGGTCCCCACATATGGATGGTGTGGATGCATCATGCATCAAGGTGGGGTCCACGTCAGCGTGGCCCACCTATTTTGCATCAAACTGATATTTATGTTTTCCTTTCAGTTTGGGCCAGCCCAAACGGACAGCAAGTGTGGGCCTACGACATGACAACGAGGTGGGTCCTGCTTGGAAGTGGTGTGGCCCAATAAATGGACAGTGTGAATAAAATACTTGCATCATGGTGGGCCGCAAATAGGGAAGATAGAGAGAGAGAGATGCGATGATGAGCTCCGCCACTATGAGCCCTCCCTTCCACACATTACAAAACATACATTAAGTGGGTTCCAATACATGTGGGCCTGCCAATATAAAAAAATATTGACGATGGCGATCCCTTTTCCACCAAAAATGTAAGGTCTAGATGAACTTCTCACAATGGGAAAACAAACATCATGATGGGCCTATCATGGGATGAACATATGAATCATGGTACGCCATCGGCCACACATAGGGTCCAAAGTGAGATCCATACTATCAATTCGTAGGCCCCACTTGGCCCATCATCAAAAATACAATCTAATCCTGCAAAACGCCCACCGATTGTCTTCTTCTTTAGCTCCTTGGAATCCTTGGCTCCTAAGCTCTCTCTTTGAATGAGGATGATGAAGATTGAATGGTTGGATGGTGAGATTTGGGGGTAGGAAAGTGGGCCTAACACTTAACTTCTTTTTCTCTCATTAAGATTTTTCTCTCATGGTTGCTTAGGAAATGAAGGGACATAAAATGGAATGAGTGAGAGACGGGAGAGAGGAATGGGTGTTGTAAGAAGAAATGACATGGAGGTATGGGCTTAGTTGACTTTTGGGTGAGAGAGGGATGGGCTAGGTATGGGTTGTACTTAACTCGTACTTGATTGATTGATGTGATGTTTGGGTAGAGATTCTCTCAAGATTCACAATGCACAACATTTCCTTAAAATATACGTAGGCCCACAACTCCTAGCCTGGGTATCACATTGGTGTGCAAGACACGATGTTGGAACTGCGGTTACGGCACTATCGCTAGGGTACAAGTTTCGAGTCTAGTCGACTTAGATCTATAGGATGCGACTTAGGGTTGTTCGTAAATGCCAATTATAGGTCGCGGGCTACTAGAATTCGACGGGGAGGATCGTGGGATTCTAAGGAATGGTACGGACTAAGATACGAGCCTTACAGCTCTCCCCTCCTAATAAAAATATAGTCCTCAAAATTTACACTATCATGCAACTAACTAGAGCTCATAAAAGAGGAAAATCAATCCATTATGTAAAATCAGAAACACAACACATGAATGCAGTTAAACAATAAGGAGATGGGGATAATGCTTGTGAATCTCAGCCTCTCACTTCCAAGATGTCTCCATGAATAATCTAGTATGATGGTCCTAAGGCTTGTTCGCACGAATCGTCAACGACAACTCCTGACGAATGAGGGTCCTGCTAGGGAGGTGTATGTCCCCTCCATGGTCGTTACTGCTGCTACTGTTGTGGTGGCGTATACTATTGTGGGTGCCTCGGTGGCTGATGTGGCTGTTGTTGCAGCAGTTGGGACCTTGGCGGCAGATATTGTCATCGCTGCTACTGCTAAGGATGAGGACACTCGTGCCTACGGTGCCCTATCTCACCGCATTCAAAGCAAGCACCTGGGAACTTTCGCGAGGTGGTGTTGGAGGTGTTAATAGTGCTTGAAAGGATGGATGGTTCCTGTGCCACCGTGCCCATCGCTGTCGCTGCTGGGAGCTATTGGAGGGGACCTTACTCTTACGGTCTCCTCTCTGGAAACGCGGGAGATCAAGTCGCCTGAAGTCACATAGATGGGAGCTCGCGCTCTCCTTCTTAACATGAGTAGGTGTATCCATAGGTTGCCTACCTTGCCCCTGAAGAACTGTGATCAGTGCCTGTAACATCTACTAAAGCTTATCCGCGCTCACTGATATGGTCGGGCCGCACTAGTCTCGGACACGGGAGCCACTTAGTTCACTATAAGGCCCGTATCCTAGTTCATACCGTTCCGTATATCCCATGATCATTCCCGTTGAATTTCGACAACCTGTGACCGATGATTGATGTTTGTGCGCAACCTTAAGTTGTATCCCATAGATTTGAGTCGGCTCAATCCGAGACTTGTACCATTACGACCACACCATCGCTGTGGTTCCAACGCTGCGTCTTGCATACCGATCCGATACCCTGGCCAGGAGATGTGGGCCCGCATTCAGTTCGAGGAAAAAACTGCGCATTTGCAATACCAAGAGAATCTCTACATCATGTCCCATCAATCAATCAATCACCTCATCTCAAGTATAAGAGCAACCCCAAAGTCAACTCTCTCTCTCTCTCTCTCTCTCTCTTACACACCCACACATGTTAAGTACACTTATCACTCACATCCATCACCTCTCTTACAACCATCCTTTCTCTCTCTCTTTCTCTTCACGTTTTCCAAGCAACAAAGGAGATAAAAATAGTGCATGTCCAAGCACTTCCAAAAGAGAGAAAAGAGAGTGTGTTGTGTGGTGTACTTCCTCTCCCAAGATTCATCATCCTAGCCCTTCATTTCTCATCAGCTTTCATCAAAGTGAGACACAAGGAGTTTGAAGTTTCATCGGACTAAGAAGATCGAACGGTTGGTGTTCTATAGGCCTAAATTTTATTCTTTTGATGATGGGTCAAGTGGAGCCTACAAATTGATGGTATGGATCTCACTTTGGACACAAGATGTGGCCGATGACCCACTATGAATCTCATGATCATTCCATGATGGGGGCATTCTCTATGGACCCCATCATGATGTTTACTTTTCTAAGTTTGAAAGAGGTCATTTTGACCTTCTATTTTGGTGGAGAAGGAATCTTCACTGTTGATTTTTGATTTGGTGAGCGCACGTGTATTGGGATGTTCACACCCCAAGTATAAGGTTGTGATGTAGTGATAAACTCGATAAGAGCAAGGTCGAATCCCAAGGGACTGAAACCTGTACGTTATCTGAAACTAGGTAGAATTAAAATTAGACTGAGATGAAATCTAAATTGATTATAATTTGAGGAATAATGGTGAAATATTAATGTAAAATTTAAGAAATTTAGAGGTAGGAAACTAGGGATTCAGAGGATTCACTTATAGAGATCAAGGAGATCTACGCTTGATTCATGAACTCAACTGGACTTCGAGTCCCTTCTTCATCCAGTTGGAAGATATGTCACTAAAACTCAATCTGAACTTCCTTCGATCTAGTTTTCAAAGAGATGAAAGGTATGAGAATTATAGTTGATTCCATCATAAAACCATGCCCATGAGACAAAGTAAATGACATAATTACACTAATCAACAATCAATCAGATAGATGTATGAATGTTAGGAAGGATTCCATCATCCAACCATGCCCAGGAGACGATGGTGAACAATGGGACTTCCTAACTGCATAATCAGGATAATGAAAAGGAAAAAACTCACGTCATCACAGATTTACTATAATATCAGTCACAATAAACCATTAAAACTAAAGCCTTCCTTAAAATCAAACCAATCAATAACAAGTTCAACATGAATCAAACCATAGGATCATTCCATCATGCCACAAGCTTCACCTCTTAGCCCTAGCTAAGAGGTTTAGCCTGACATGATTTGGCTAATCCTCTAAAATTCAGAAAATAAACAAATAAAAACACTCTTAACAATTCTTTCTCTCTCTCACGTTAGAAGATTCCCAGTCGTGGATCCCTGTCAATTGAATGCCCCCTTCCGTTCTCTCTCTCTTCTTTCTTATAAGCAAGGATGCCCGGGAGCAGGAATTTCGCACTCCTCTTTACGCAATGTGGTTCGCAAAAACGCCGGACTACGCACCTCTGCTCAGCAAAAACACAGAGATGGGTTGTGTTTCAGGTGAATCCGAGAGGTAGGATCACCCAAACTAACAAATCCAACCTCATAGGAGTGGTAGAAACTTGTTTGGATAACTACTGGATGGTTCTGATTGACGGTCTGATCACCGCCATGGTCATACAACATTCCGCAAAACTCAGACGGCGTTCGGACGTGAAACCGAGCCTGCATAAGATGGTTACGCTGTGATGATGATGGATCCATGATCAGTGATGCCTGGAAAATCCATTCCGTCCATTGAATTCCCCTCGTAAAACCAATCGGGTATGGATGACTTTTTCTTAGTTTCAGTGTGGCCCATAGAACTTTTGTTGCTGTCATCTGTTCCGTATTTGAACAGTTGAAAACTATTCAAGCTATCCTCTTTTAGTTCCCTCCTCTAGGTCTGGGTCATATGGTCCTTGGTCTTTAAATGGACGGTTCAGATTTCTCTAATAGACACTCATGGTGGCCCATGTTAGCGTCCCACATGGACGGCGGGTGAACGCTGGAACGAAAATGGAAACTTCGTTTTGGAGAAGGAAAGCTCGGTCAAACCGAGTTCGACCGGCTTGAGTGGTTTGGTGTACAGCGAGTGTGCATGCGCTGCGTGCGCATGCCACTCACGATGGGGTCTACTTTGATGTATATAGGAGATCCGTTCTGTCCATATCTTTTCTCATATTATTTTAACAATGGGGACGGAAGTTAAGTCATATCCAGATAGCAAGTAGGCTTCAAATCGAGGTTTTAGGGCTGATGTGTCTATTGAGCCACTTCCATAAAGATCCAAGGGTTCAAATTTGACTTGTACGGCTCATTTATGGTCCTCAGGCTACAAATGATGTTTTAAGCTGAGCGGATGGTGGGAACCTTGTGATCTTATATTTTGGATGATTTTCGGGCTTGTTTAACATAAGTGGCCCGATTTCTCAAATCTCTGGCGTGTAAATCCGTTGATCTTGGTCGCTTGTAGTCCTTCCCTTGCCTTGGTGACATCAGAGCCTTAACTTCACACTCTTAACATCCTTTTCAATCACATGCTCGTAAATTCACCCTGCAGCACAAACATGATTTAAATAGGCCTTTAAACATTTTCATGGTCGTAAATCCATGTAATAACTACGGTCTAATATGCAATATTTGACCCTCAACACAACCCCCAACCAGCATTTTGCTAGTCCCGAGCAAAGTATGCGAAAAATAAATTGAGAATTACAAGACAAATTCTATAAACTCAAGTGATTTTTGAAAAATAACCCAGATACGAGAAGTTTAAGATTCATGAATATTGGACATTACTTTCTCCTGGATTCAAGCACATGGTAAACTTCATAATTAAATTTAAAGTATTAATCCATCAATTAGAACAATTCTAAACATTGAGTTCCATGGGTGTATAGTGTAATCTCGGCTTATCATCATTAAAATTCACTTCTCTATTTCAGGATATCATTGGTAACCAACAAGAGAATTCAAGCCCAAAACTTAAAGACAAACTTGCCTTACAGATCATGTTTTCATTCTTCTAGCTTTTGATTTTTCCATTAAAAGTAATGCCAAGAAGGGGAATCGAATCCTCACCTATAGGGAGCAAACTTATGGTGAAGACTGTACACCCAACTTTTTTCACATAACATCCATGGGGGATTGAATCTACACCTATGGGGAGCAAACCTATGGTGTAGACCATTCGTCCAATCCTTGTAATTTCTCAGGTTAGTTCCTTTCAAGCTTAGTGATCACCAAGTTAATCCTTTAATATCAAACCGAACCCTTAATGTCCAAGCGAGATGTGTTTTGTGAAATCATGACTCAATCAATGTTTAAAACTTCTAATCATGGATTGATAAGTCGCTCTCAACTATGAAATCTATCAAACAACTAAATCCAAGAGACATACATCACCAACATCCTGTATCTTGTAAGTCTCAATTCAAGATGGTCGTCGAAATCACTTCGAATTCATACGAAATTCCAAAAAAAAAATTAAAAAAATTCACAATTTCTGCTCAAGACTAAGAAAACATTGATTAGGTAGCCTAATCTCCCACCCCCAACTAAAAATCTACATTGTCCTCAATGCAAAAGATATGCTCGCAATGTACATGAGACAATGAAAGTAAATGAGAAGTGATGGGAAGATTGTACCTGGATGAGGGATTTAAGAAGCTTTTACACAAAGATCTCAGCATGAAAGTAAGTCAGCACAAAAGAGAAACCAATAAAAGAAAACTATCATAAAACAATATAGAAAGCAAATTAACCTAGAACAGCATAAAGCAAACTACCCTAGTCCTATGAAAACAGGAAACCTACCTATACCTCCATCAGACTAGGAGATCAATCCTGGTAAACAGGATCAGTCAGAGGTATGGACATGTCCTCTGAATCAAATTTCTCAACAAATGGCTTTAAGCGATGTCTATTTACTTTAAACTCCTTGCCATTGTCAGGATCTCTTACTCAACGGCCCCATGAGGATACGTAGTGACCACAATGTAAGGGCTAGTCCAACGAGATCAAAGCTTAGCTGGAAAGAGATGTAATCAAGAATTATACAAAAGGACTTTCTGACCAGGTGTGAATGATTTTCGTAGAATACGTTGGTCATGAAACGCCTTCATTCTGTCCTTATAAATTCTCGAGTTATCATATGCATCATTTCGGATTTCTTCAAGTTCATTCAACTGAAGTTTGCGTAGCGAGTCAGCGTTGTCCAGATTGAAATTTAAATTTTTGATTGCCCAATAGGCTCTATGTTCCAACTCCACAGGCAAGTGGTAAGCCTTCGCATAGACAACTCTAAAGGGAGACATTCCAATACGGGTTTTAAACGCAGTACGGTAAGCCCATAAGGCATCAGTCAATCGGATTGACCAATCCTTACGGTTAGGGTTAACCATTTTCTCCTAAATGTGTTTGACTCCCTATTGGAAATCTCAACTTGCCCACTTGTCTGTGGGTGATATGGGGTGCTCACCTTATGAGAGATACCGTATTTCTTCATTAAACTCTCGAGTGACCTATTACAAAAGTGTGAGCCTCCATCACTAATGATAGCTCGAGGTGTTCCGAATCAGGAAAGGATGTTCTCTTTTAGGAATTTAATGACCGTACGATGGTCATTATTCCGACACGGAATCGCTTCAATCCATTTAGTGACATAGTCTACAGCGAGCAAAATATATAGATTTCCAAAGGATTGGGGGAATGGACCCATGAAATTAATGCCCCAATAATTAAATGCCTCGATGATAAGAATAGGATTTAAGGGCATCATATTTTGACGGGACAATGCTCCCAATTTCTGACAACACTCACAAGCTTTGCAAAACTCATGAGTGTCCCTGAACATAGTGGGCCAGTAAAAACCACACTGTAAAATCTTGGTTGTGGTCGTTTTAGCAAAAAAGTGACCACCACAGGCCTGTGAATGACAAAAAGAGATGACACTCTGATGCTCAATGTCTGGCACACATCTCCTTAAGATTTGGTCTAGGCAATATTTAAATAAATATGGATCGTCCCAGAAAAAGTTGCGCACCTTGGTAAAGAATTTCTTTTTATATTGTGCAGTCCACTGTATCGGTATAGAACCTGTGGCAAGATAATTAGCAATATCAGTGAACCAAGGTGAATGGGAGACTCTAAACAGTTGTTCATCAGGGAACATGTCATTGATATAGGTTGCCTCAAGGGAATCAGAGGTATTAAGGCGAGAAAGGTGGTCGGCCACTACGTTCTCTACTCCCTTTTTATCTTTAATCTCCAAATCAAACTCTTGGAGTAGAAGGATCCATCGTATCAGGTGGGGCTTAGAATCATTTTTAGAAAGAAGATACTTAAGTGTCACATGATCTGTGTAGATAATGATCTTGGATCCGATCAAGTATGACCTAAATTTGTCTAAGGCGAACACTACGGCTAAGAGTTCCTTTTCCGTAGCCGAGTAGTTCACTTGGGCAGGATTTAAAGTCCTACTCGCATAATAAATGACGTAGGGCCTCTTATCTTTTCTCTGACCTAGAACCGCTCCAAGAGCATAATTAGAAGCGTCGCATATAAGCTCAAAAGGAAGGTTCCAGTCGGGTGGTTGTATGATGGGTGCACTAGTCAACATGCCCTTAAGCTTAGTGAAAGCTTCCTGACATGGCTCAGTCCACTTGTATGGTGCATCCTTTTGAAGTAGATTACATAAAGGACAAGAGATGAGACTAAAGTCCTTTATGAATCTTCTATAAAACCCAGCATGTCTTAAGAAGGATCGCACGTCCAGTATGTTCTTGGGTGGAGGTAGGTTAGAGATAAGATCAATTTTTGCCTTATCCACCTCGATTCCTTTGGATGAGATAATATGTCTAAGGATAATTCCCTTATTAACCATGAAATGGTACTTCTCCCAATTAAGTACTAAGTTCTTCTCTTCACATCTTTTCAGCACACATTTAAGACTTTCTAAACACTTGCTGAAAGATGAACCGAAAATAGAGAAATCGTCCATGAAGGCCTCTAGATATTTCCCCACCATGTCAGAAAAGATACTCATCATATATCGCTGAAAGGTGGCGGGAGCATTACATAATCTGAATGGCATCCTTCTGTAGGCAAAGGTGCTGTAGGGACATGTAAATGTGGTCTTTTACTGATCCTCAGGGGCGATTTCAATCTGATTGTAGCCCGAATACCTGTCAAGGAAGCAGTAACAGGAATGACCAGCTACCCTTTCCAAGATTTGATTAATGAAGGGCAAAGGAAAGTGGTCTTTCCTCGTGACGGTATTCAGCTTCATATAGTCAATGCACATTCTCCAACCAGTAGTAACTCTAGTTAGCACGAGTTCATTATTGGCATTGGCTACGATGGTGATCCCGGACTTCTTAGGAACTACCTGAGTTAGACTCACCCATTGACTATCGAATATGGGGTATATGATACCCACATCCAATAGTGTAAGAACCTTGGCCTTAACCACTTACTTCATGTTTGGATTTAGTCTATGTTGTGATTACCGAGCGGTCTTCGCATTATCCTCAAGATATATGCGGTCAGTACAAATCGAGGGGTCGATCCCCTTGAGGTCCGCTATCGTCCATCCAAGGGCTCCCTTATGCTCAATGAGAGTAGATATAAGCATACTCTCCTGTTCTTTCTCCAGGTGGGCAGAGGTCACCACCGGATATATCTCATCTTGACCTAAATAGACATATTTCAAATCAGAGGGCAAAGGTTTTAGGTCAAGCTTCGGCGGCTTGAGGTTTGACGATAGAGGCACTACATCAGTTTGGGGCAACTCTTCAAATTGTGGCCTCCACCGGTTAACTTTAAGTACCGGTGTAGTATCATGCAAGGCACACGTCTCCCTAATCATGTCATCATCAAAATCATGGGAGTGGGCCAGACACATCTCTAGAGGGTCCGAGGATAAGGTTAGAGGTGTCGTATCTTCCACTAAAGAGTCAATTATGTTAATGTTGTGGAAATCGTCATCATCCTCTAAGTTTTTGCCGTTATTGAAAAAGATGTTTGACTCCAATGTCATATTCCCAAAAGACATAGTCATGACACCATTCCTACAATTGATAATTGTGTTTGAAGTGGCAAGGAATGGGCGACCAAGAATGACAGGAATCTGAGTGTTCATGTTATTGATGGGTTCGGTGTCCAGGATGATAAAATCTATAGAGTAGTAAAATCTATCAACTTGGATCAACACATCCTCAATTATCCCTTTGGGTACATGAACAGAGTGATCAGCAAGTTGTAGTGTGGTTAGGATGAGTTTTAATTCACCCAAACCTAACTGTTTGTATACCGAGTAGGGAATCAGATTGACGCTCGCTCCTAAGTCAAGAAGTGCGTGATCAATTCGATGGTCCCCGATTACACATGATATGGCTGGGCTAGCGGATCTTTGAATTTCTGTAGCACGTCTTGCTTTAGGATAACACTCACTTTCTCGGTCAAAAAGATTTTCTTTTGAATACTCTGCCGTCGTTTGGTCGTGCATAAGTCTTTCAGGAATTTGGCATATGAAGGTATCTGTTTTACGACATCAAGTAGAGGAATATTGACTTTCACTTGTTTCAACACCTCTAAGATAACCTGAGAGTTAGAGAGAGGTTTTAGTGTGACCAACCGTTGGGAAAATGGAGCAACTGGATTTTCTAAAAGTTCTAGTTCTAATTTTTGTGGGGCCTCACTAGATCCATCATTGTTGTCCTCTTCTGATTCTTGAGACTTTTCGGGCCTAACCGGAAGGGTTTTATTAATGATCTTCCCACTCCTACGAGTGGTGATGGATTTAGCGTGCTCCATTTGATTTGAAGAGCTGGGATTACTTATCTCTTAATGCTGTTTAGGATTGGGGAGCGGTTATGCAGGAAGCATCCCTTTTTCTATAACTGTCATACGTGAATCCATCTTTTGCATAAAATCTCACATTGCCTGGGTCAGCTCTTGCATGGAATTTTGAATCGGTTCTTCTTGAGGTTTCCCCTGATTTGGATTTTGATTGAAGAAACTTTGAGGGGTAGCAGTTTGTCTATTTCTCCAACTAAAGTTTGGATGATTTTTCTAACCAGGATTGTACGTATTAGAGGTCGGTCCATTGAAAGGTCTTTGATAATTATTTACGATATTGAATTGTTCATTCAACACTTCTCGAAAGGTGGTTATTGTAGGACAATTTTCAGTTGTATGAATGTTGCAATCACAGATACTGCAAACACTTTCATTAACCTTATCCTTCTTTCCTTCTATGGCCTCAACTTTCCTTATGAGCGTAGTCACTTTATACTTGAGATCATCCTCTTCTTTCAAGAGATACAATCCACCTTTCTCCTTAGATTGAGTCGGCCTAGACATGGTGTTTGATTTTGGGTAATAATCCCATGATTGTGTTTTTTCAGCAAGACTATCGAAGTAATCCCATACCTCGTCGACATTTTTATTAATAAATTCTCCATTACACATTGTCTCGACCATTTGGCGCATGGAAGATGTCAGTCCATTGTAGAAAAAATTTGTAATGCGCCACGTTCCAAAGCCGTGTTGTGGGCATGAACTGACCAAATCCTTGAACCTTTCCCAACATTGGTAAAATGTTTCATCCTCCTTTTGGGTGAAGTTCATGGTTGCTTTTCTAAGGGTAATCGTTTTATGATGTCGAAAAAATTTCTTTATAAATTCCCTTTACATATCATTCCATGTGCCAATGGATCTAGGACGCAGTGAATGTAACCACCTCTTACCCTTCTCCTTTAAGGAAAAAGGAAATAGTCACAGCTTGACTGTGTCCTCAGACACATTTTGAAAATATAAAGTGGCTATTGTTCACACCCCAAGTGTAGGGTTGTGATGTAGTAATAAACTCGGTAAGACCAAGGTTGAATCCACAGGGACTGAAACCTGTACGTTATCTGAAAATAACCAAATCTAGAACTAGGCTAAGATGAAATCTAAACCAATTGTGATTTGAGGAATAATGGTGAAATATTAATCTAAACTTAAAGAATTCAGAGAAAGGGAACTAGGGATTCAGAGGATCCACTTGTAGAGATCAGGGAGATCTTATGCCTGCTTCATGGATATTATACTGAACTTACTCGATATAGTTTTCAAGAGATGAAAGGTATAAGAATTAGGTATGATTCCATCACAAATCCATGCCTAAGAGACAAGGTAAACAATAGAACTTAGACCAATCCATAACCAACTAAAAGATGTATGAGTGTTAGGAAGGATTCCATCATCCAACCATGTCTATGAGACGATGGCGAACAACAGGGTTTCCGAACATCAAAATAAAAGGAAAGGAATTATTCAAGCCATCACAGATCTACTGTAATTTAAATCACAACAAACCATTAATGGCTAAAAGAATTTCTTAAATCAAAACAGAGTCAATCAGTTCAGTTCAAATCAAACCTGTAGAAGCTCCCATCACGCCACAAGCTTCACCTCTTAGCCCTAGCTAAGAGATTTAGCCTAACATAATCATAGGAAAAAGAAGAAAAATAAAGAAAAAATACATAAAAATTCTAAACACTTCTCTCTCCGCCTCTCTTTCTCTATCTGACGTCCCCTGTTCAAGCATACCCTCTTCTCCACGTTTGGAACTCTTTTATAGCTTTTGGAGTGGTGGAAATCGGATTTGGGAAGCTATTGCATTCGCAGCGAAAGCCTTTTCGCAGTCAAGTTTGGGGCTTCATAACTCTCGCGTTCCTTGCATTATTTCTTTAAAATCAATGTCTCTTGGAAGTATTTTGGCTGGCCTACACGATGGACAGTTTAGATCTGTCATATGATCAAAGATGGTGGGCCACAACTACCTGGAAGATCAGATTTCGCAGACATGCGTAGCCTTTCGCACGTCCGGCGCTGACGTGATCAGTGGGCCCCACGGAGGTATTTTCGAGGTAATCCACCCCGTCCATTAGATTCAGGACGAAATTTTAGTAAGAAACGGATGGTTTTTCATGTCCATTGGCTCAGAATCAGAGAAGAAATCATTCAAACATCAATTTGAACGTTGCTGGCCTCTGTATCGCGCACGTGTGATTGCATGGGTCCAAAATTTTAGCATGGGTTTGAAGATTTCACGGCCCTCTACAAGATGGATGGCTTGGATCCTCCATATGTACGTTATGTGGGGCCCACTAGCGTCTGCAAAAACGGACGCCGTCCGTCCGTTTCAACAGCGTCATATGGCAGTTGCTGTTTTAGGAAGAAGGTGCGGGTCAGTGCTGCTGACCCGCCTTACTTGGTTCGGTACGCAGCCGCACGTGTGTACCTCATGTACACACGCTGTATATACGAGGCCCACTGTAATGTATATGCAAGATCCGATCCATCCATTTGTTTCCTCATCTTATTTAAACCGTCAAGACCAAAGTTGAGACAGTTCGAGATATCAGGCGGGCCCAAAATCAACGGTTTATGGGCTGACCTGTCAGTTGGGGCATTTCCATAGTGATCCGAGGGTTGAAATTTGATATGTACGGTTATTTTATGGCCCTCAGGCCATGTATGAAGTTTTAAGCCAATCAGATGGCGAGAATTATGTGATCTTGCATTTTTCACCAATTTCGGGCCTCTTTAACGTGAATGACTTGATTTCCTCGAATCCCTAGTGTGTAATTCCATCGATCTTGGTCCCCTGGAGTCCGTCCCTTACCTTGGGTGTCATCAGAGCGTTAAATCCATGGTTTAAGCACCCTTTTTCAGTTCATGCTTGTAAATACACTCTGCATCACAAACACGATTAAATCAGGCTATTAAACGGTATCATGCTTGTAAATCCATGCAATAACTAGGTCTGATATGCAATATTTGACCCTCAACACAATCCCCAACCAGCATTTTGCTAGTCTCGAGCAAAATATGCAAAAAGTAAGTTGAGAATTACAGAACAATTTCTATGAACTCGAGTGATTTTTGTAGAATAATCCAGATATGAGAATTCCCAGATTCATGAATCTTGGATATTACTTTCTCCTAGACTCAAGCGCACGGTAAACTTCATAATCAACTTCAAAGTATTATTCCATTAATTAGAAAAATTCTAATCATTGAGATCTATGAGCGTACAGTGTAATCTCAGCTTATCATCATTAAAATTCACTTCTCTATTTCAGGATATCATTGGTAACCAATAAGAAGATTCATGATAACCAAAACTTGCCTCACAGATCATCTTTTCATTCTTTCAGCTTTTGATTTTTCCATTAAAAGTGACGCCAAGAAGGGGAATCAAATCCTCACTTACAGGGAACAAACCTATGATGAAGACTGTACACCCAAAATTTTCACATATCATTCATAGGGAATTAAATCTACACTTATAGGGAGCAAACCTATAGTGTAGACCATTCACCCAATCCTTTCAATTTCTCAGGTTGGTTCCTTTCAAGCTTAGTGAGTACCAAGTAAATCCTTCAATATCAAACTGAAACCTTAATGTGAAAGCGAGATGTGACATGTGAGATCATAACTCAATCAATGTTTACAACTTCTAATTTTGGATTAACAATTCAAACTTAACTATGAAATCCAACAGATACTGAATCCAAGCGTCTTAATTTACCAACATCACGTATCTTGAAATTCTAAGTACCCTAGATGGCCGTCAAAATCCCTTCGAATTCACAAGAAAGTCCAGAAAAATTAAAAAAATTTCACAATTTTTGCTCAAGACCAAGAAAATGCTGATTAGGAAACCTAATCTCCCACCCGCAACCTAAAATCTATATTGTCCTCAATGTAAAAGAAATAAGCATGCAATGCACATGGGACAACAAAAATATAAGAGGAGTGATGGAAAGATAGTACCTGGATGAAAGAATCAAAAGGCTTTCCAAAGATATCTACGTAAGATTGGGTCAGTACAAGAGAGAAACCAACAGAAGTAAAATAAAAATAACAACAATGAAATCCTACCTACACCACTTTCACAGGTACTCTCGATTGCATTTAGCGTATGCAACAAGCCTTTAAACCCCTAGGTTGCCCCTAGTGGACGAGTTGTAGTCTCGTGAGGGTTTGCAGCAATGTTACCCACAAACATTGAACTAACTAACTAGGAAAATGAAACAGAATGAAAAACTGGGTTGGCTCCCAAGAGCGCTAAGTTTACCGTCTATCCTAAAATAGTATACATGAAACTATCCTAGTCCTAAGAAAAAAGGAAACCTACCTATACCTCCATCAGACTAGGAGGTCAATCCTGGTAAACAGGATCAGTCAGAGGTATGGACATGTCCTCTGAATCAAATTTCTTGACAAATGGCTTTAAGCGATGTCCATTTACTTTAAACTCCTTGCCATTGTCCGGATCTCTTA
The DNA here is from genome assembly GCF_029962835.1 of Magnolia sinica. NCBI lineage: Eukaryota > Viridiplantae > Streptophyta > Magnoliopsida > Magnoliales > Magnoliaceae > Magnolia > Magnolia sinica. Next base: position 59,752,031 of record NC_080580.1, read on the forward strand.
TCTCAACGGCCCCATGAGGATACGCAGTGACCACAATGTAAGGGCCAGTCTAATGAGATCGAAGCTTACCTGGAAAGAGATGTAACCAATAATTATATAAAAGGACTTTCTGACCAGGTGTGAATGATTTTCGTAGAATACGTTGGTCATGAAACGCGTTCATTCTGTCCTTATAAATTCTCGAGTTCTCATATGCATCGTTCCGGATTTCTTCGAGTTCATTCAATTGAAGTTCGCGTAGCGAGCCAGCGTTGTCCAGATTGAAATTCAATTTTTTGATTGCCTAGTAGGCTCTATGTTCTAACTCCACAGGCAAGTGGCAAGCCTTCCCATAGACAAGTCTAAAGGGAGACATTCCAATAGGGGTTTTAAATGCAGTACGGTAAGCCCATAAGGCATCAGTCAATCGGAATGACCAATCCTTACGGTCAGGGTTAACCGTTTTCTCCAAAATGTGTTTGATCTCCCTATTAGAAATCTCAACTTTCCCACTTGTTTGTGGGTGATATGGGGTGCTCACCTTATGAGAGATATCATATTTCTTCATTAAACTCTCAAATGGCTTATAATAAAAGTGTGAGCCCCCATCACTAATGATAGCTCGAGGCGTACCGAATCGGGAAAGGATGTTCTCTTTTAGGAATTTAATGACCGTGCGATGGTCATTATTCCGACACGGAATCGCTTCAACCCACTTAGTGACATAGTCTACAGCGAGCAAAATATATATATTTCCAAAAGATTGGGGAAATGGTCCCATGAAATCGATGCCCCAGCAATCAAATGCCTCGATGATAAGAATGGGATTTAAAGGCATCATATTTCGACGGGACAACGCTCCCAAATTTTGACAATGCTCACAAGCTTTGCAAAACTTGTAAGTGTCCCTAAACATAGTGGCCTAGTAAAAGCCACACTGTAAAATCTTGGCCATGGTCTTTTTAGCAGAAAAGTGACCACCACAGGCCTGTGAGTGACAAAAGGAGATGATACTTTGATGCTTATCGTCTGGCACACATCTCCTCAGGATTTGGTCTGGGCAATATTTAAACAAATACGGATCATCCCAGAAAAAGTTATGTACCTTGGTGAAAAATTTCTTCTTATCTTGCGCAGTCCAATGTGTTGGTATGGAACCTGTGGCAAGATAAATAGCAATATCAGCGAACCAAGGTGAATGGGAGACTGAACAATTGTTCATCGGGGAACATGTCATTGATATGTGTTGTTTCAAGGGAATCAGAGGGATTAAGGCGAGAAAGATGGTCAGCCACTACGTTATCTACTCCCTTTTTATCTTTTATTACTAGGTCAAATTCTTGGAGTATGAGGATCCATCTTATCAGGCGGGGCTTAAAATCATTCTTAGACAGAATATACTTGAGCACCGCATGATCTGTATAAATAATGATATTGGATCATATCAAGTAGGACTTAAATTTGTCCAAAGCAAACACTATAGCCAAGAGTTCCTTTTCCGTAGTCTAGTAGTTCACTTGGGCAAGATTTAGAGTCTTACTTGCCTACTGAATAATGTAAGGTTTCTTATCTTTTCTCTGGCCTAAAACTGCCCCAAGCGCATAATCAAACGCATCGCACATAAGTTTAAAAGGAATGCTCCAATCGGGTGGCTGTACGATAGGTGCACTGGTCAACATGCCTTTAATCTTAGTGAAAGCTTCCTGATATGGCTCAGTCCACTTGTATGGTGCATCCTTTTGAAGAAGATTACATAGAGGATGAGAGATGAGACTAAAGTCCTTTATGAATCTTCTGTAAAACCCGGCGTGTCCTAGGAAGGATCGCACGTCCCTTATGTTCTTGGGTGGAGGTAGGTTAGAGATAAGATCGATCTTTGCCTTATCCACCTCGATTCCTTTGGATGAAATAATGTGTCCAAGGACAATTCCCTTCTGAACCATGAAATGGCACTTCTCCCAATTAAGTACCAAGTTCTTTTCTTGACATCTTTTCAGCACACATTTAAGACTTTCCAAGCACTCGCTGAAAGATGGACCGAAGACAGAGAAATCGTCCATGAAGACCTCTAAATATTGCCCCACCATGTCAGAAAATATGCTCATCATACATCGCTGGAAGGTGGCAGGAGCATTACATAGTCCAAACGGCATCCTTCGGTAAGCAAAGGTGCCGTAGGGACATGTAAACGTAGTCTTTTCTTGATCTTCAGGGGCGATCTCTATCTGGTTGTAGCCCGAATACCCGTCAAGGAAACTGTAATAGGAATGACCAGCTAACCTTTCCAAGATCTGATCAATGAAGGGCAAAGGAAAGTGGTCTTTCCTCGTGACGGTATTTAATTTTCTGTAGTCAATGCACATCCTCCAACCAGTAGTGACTCTAGTCGGCACGAGTTCATTATTGGCATTGGCTACGATGGTGATCCCGGACTTCTTAGGAACCACCTGAGTTGGACTCACCCATTGACTATCAGATATAGGGTATATGATACCCACATCCAATAATTTAAGAACCTCGGCCTTAACCACTTCCTTCATGTTTGGATTTTGTCTACGTTGTGGTTGCCAAGCGGTCTTCGCATTATCCTCAAGATATATACGGTGAGTACAAATCAAGGGGTCGATTCCCTTGAGGTCTGCGATTGTCCATCCAAGGGCTCCCTTATGCTCCAAGAGAGTAGATATGAGCATACTCTCTTGTTCTTTCTCAAGGTGGGCAGAAATCACCACCGGGTATGTCTCATCTTGACCTAAGTATGCATATTTTAAATCAGAGGGCAAAGGTTTTAGGTCAAGCTTCGGTGGCTTGAGGTTAGACGGTAGAGGTACTTCATCAGTTTGGGGTAACTCTTCAAATTGTGGCCTCCACCAGTTAACTTCAAGTACCGGTACAGCATCAAGCATGGCACATGTTTCCCTAATTATGTCATCATCAAACTCATGGGAGTGGGCCAGGCATGTCTCTAGAGGATCAGAGGATAAGGTAAGGGGTGTCCTGTCATCCACGAAAGTATCGATCATGTTAATATCGTAGATATCGTCATCTTCCTCTATCCGTCTGGCCGTGTTGAAAAAGATATTCATTTCTAATGTCATATTCCCGAAAGACATACTCATGACACCATTCTTGCAATTGATAATTGTGTTTGAAGTGGCAAGGAATGGGCGACCAAGAATGACGGGAATCTGAGTGCTTGTGTTACCGATGGGTTCGGTATCCAGGATGATGAAATCAACTGGGTAGTAAAATCGATCAACCTGGACCAACACATCTTCAATTATCCCTCTTGGTATACGAACAGAGCGATCAGCAAGTTGTAGTGTGGTTAAGGTGGGTTTTAATTCACCTAAGCCCAACTGTTTATATACCGAGTTGGGGATAAGATTAACGCTCGCTCCTAAGTCAAGAAGTGTATGATCAATTCGATGGTCCCCAATTACACATGATATGGTTGGGCTACCGGGGTCTTTGAATTTTTGCGGCACATCTTGCTTTAGGATGGCACTCACTTTCTCAGTCAGGAAGATTTTCTTTTGAATATTTTACCGTCTTTTGGTCGTACATAAGTCTTTCAGGAATTTGGCATATGAAGGTATTTGTTTCATGGCATCAAGTAGTGGAATGTTGACCTTCACTTGTTTCAACACCTCTAGAATATCCTGAGAGTTAGAGAGCGATTTTAGTGCAACCAACCGTTGGGGAAATGGAGCAACCGGCTTTCCTTGAGGTTCCGGTTCTAATTCTGGTGGGGCATGGCTAGATCCATCTTCTTTATCCACTTCCGGGTCCTTAGGCTTTTCAGCCCTAACCGGAATGGTTTTGTCAATGATCTTTCCACTCCTAAGAGTGGTGATGGATTTAGCTTGCTCCATCTGATTTGAAGAGCTTGGGTCGCTAACTTCATATTGCGGTTTAGGATTAGGAAGAGATTGAGCTGGGAAGCTCCCCTTGTTCCCAATCGTATGTTCAGCCTTAAGTCCTTGTATTGCTTTTGTTAGGTCTTGGAAGGCCTGTAGCATACCCTGATTGAAAAGCTCTTGCTTTTGAAAATGTTTCAGAACCGAATCCTCTTGAGGTTTCTCTTGAGTTGGATTTTGATTTATGTAACCTTGAGGTGTAGCGGTTTGTCCATTCCTCCAACTGAAGTTTGGTTTCTCCAGCCAGGATTGTATGTGTTAGAGGTGGGCCCACTGAAAGGTCTTTGGTAATTACTTACAGCATTGGATTGCTCATTTAATACCTCTTGAAAGGCGGAGATAGTTGGACAGTTTTCAGTAGTATGAATGTTGCAACCACAAATGCTACAAACAATTTCCTTAGCCTTATCCTTCTTAAATTCCATGGCCTCGAGTTTCCTAGTGAGATTAGCTACCTTAGCATTAATATTATCGTCTTCTCTCAGGAGATACATTCCACCCCTTTCCTTGGAATGAGTCGGCCTAGACGTAGTACTAGGTCTAGGGGAGATGTCCCATGTTTGTGTGTTCTCAGCAAGTTTATCAAAGTAATCCCACACTTCATCGACTCCTTTATTCATAAACTCCCCATTACACATCGTCTCGACTAATTGGCGCATGGGAGATGTCAGTCCATCATAGAAAAAGTTCGTGATGCGCCACGTTTCAAAACCATGTTGTGGGCATGAACTGACAAGATCCTTGAACCGCTCCCAACATTGGAAGAATGTTTCATCTTCCCTTTGGGCGAAGTTCATGATCGACTTTCTTAGGGTGTTCGTCTTATGGTATGGGAAAAACTTCTTAATGAACTCCCTTGTCATGTCATTCCATCTGCCAATTGATCGAGGACGTAGTGAATGTAACCACGTCTTGGCTTTCTCTTTCAAAGAAAAGGGAAAGAGTGCCCTGAAATTCGGGGTCGAGCATAACTCAGCTCCCGAGTTCCAAAACATCACTTATGCAACATAATTAATGAATGATGTATGTTGACTGTATTAGCACATAAACATGGGATAGATTAAGCCAAAACGCAGATATGATTCAGGGATATGTGAATAAAGCAAGCGGAAGACTTATAGTAAAATATGTGTACAAGTGTAAGTCCTTGAATTACATATACAACCAGATCGTGTAAAAGTGTTATTTATCAAAATTTATAAGTACAAGTTACATCATTTCGGTTCCCAAAATAGTAATCCCATAGATCCCGCGCATCGATCGAGGCTCGCTAGAACCCGTCTGAAAACCGCATATAGGAGAAGGCGGCCTCGTCGTCATCCAGCTCCCGCTCCCAGACGTCGGATCCACATCTGCAACATCAGGGCCTAAGACAGAGTCCGGTGGGTGTGAAACACCGCCCCTAAACGTGGGAGTGAGTGATCAACTCGGTGGAACAATAAGGCAATCGGTTAACATGCTATCGCTCAATCAAACAAGAATGATAAAGCGAGACAATTAAATAAATCCTAAGTACTCTTGTTAATGCAGTATGAATGCAATATGATGCGTGCCCTCACGCGTACACCCTCGCGTCTTCATCTTACGTTACGCATGACATCGCCTCAAAGTGCGCCACATCTACAAAGCACATGCAAATGCGGTGCATGGATATGATTACCAAGTTGTTATTAGTCCAATTCATACATCAGGATTGGGAAGCTAAGATACCTTCCTCATATCATCATCCAAACAGTGATCCATACTAAGGTCGTCAATCCTAGACATCTCATACGATCATATAGTTGAGGTCGTAGCAAAGGGCTCGCCACCAATCAATGCACGCCTTTCATGCCCTTACTACCACAGATCGGCTCGTCACCTCCTTGCGGTATCCGGGTATGCTCGAGGTCACTACAAAGGGCTCGTCACCAATCAATGTAGGCCGACAGCACGAATATAGTGTCCCATACCACCATAATCGGCTCACGAGTTTAGTTGCTCACCGGTCACTACGGGGAGGCTCGTCCCCAGCGTAGGCCGACGCTCGACCACGGTGTCCCATACCACCATGTCCGGCTCATGAGTCTTAGCGGATCGGTACCATGGTTATTAGGATTTCACTGGTAAGTTCGGTACCCTAGATTCAAGCGTAGCGTCCATACATGGTGAACATACATCGGACAATCGGGTTACTTGGCGAACTCGACTAGCACGAGCGCACGTTGAATTGAACGACATAGAGTGCGCAAACACTCCGCGTGGCCAAACCACCGCCGCCAACTCTAATACGGCTCGGGTTCGTCTAATACGTCTACGTGGCGAAAGCAATCTCAACCACGAATATAGGGTCAATTACCGATTTCCTGGACTAAGGCATAGTCCCAAATATCCTACACTACTACAGATATTCATATGGAATGTAAAACAATAATGGAACAATAACTCAAATCATGTTACATACACATCGAATAATATCAACTTAACATAAATGTAAGCATAGGAGATGCTTGAATTTAAATAACTTGGAATGTAAATGCATAAGGGAAATCATGCGCATCCATAGAAGTATTGAGAATCACTTCTCAACGCCCGCATTTAGTGTAATCAGTTACACTTAGGTCATTCATGCATTTCTACAAACACTTAGCAAACATGGAACAACATACATGACGCATGTTGAAATACATGCACTTAGACAATTCCTTTTATCAAGGAGTTGTCATACATGCATCTAGCATACATACATGACCAATAATCATGGCAAACATAAGTGCGTATTTTATACGTATACGGTACTTTATAAATACACTTAGAATACACAAATCTCAATATAGCACATGCATATCGAAAGCAATGTAAACATAACATTTGACATGTGAAATCTCATCCATAACAAGAATAAATCACTAACGGGATTGAAAGCCTTGAAAACCATAACCTATACACTTAAAGTCCGCACCTTAAGCAAAGAAAGAAACGCCGAACTGATTTAGACGAGTCGTCGTCAACGGCGCAAGAATACCCTAAAATAAGGATAGAAATGAGATACAACAACACCAAGTCTAATCTAAGCTCTAACACGGGTTAGGGTTAGGTTAACTTACCCCAAAAGAACTCAGAATCGTCAGAGGACGATTCAAAGTGAAGATTCAAAGGTGAAGAAGAACAAGGAAGAATCAAGATGATTCACCAACCAATTTCTCTCACTAACTCTCTCTTTTCCACCTCTCTCCAAGCTAGGGTTAGAGAAAATTCGTATGGAAAAGAGAGGGTTTAAGGACTATATATAGGCCTTAAAATGATGGAAATAACCCGGGTCAAGGTATACTTAGGTTATAACCAAAGACGCCTTTCTCGATCCAACGAAGCACCGGTGGGCCTATAACCACGAAAGGCGGACTTAAGCTCACCGACCATGGATCTAGGTCGCCGAGTTTTTGCAGATCAGCCGTGGGGGACCACACTCAATTCAACGGCCACAGATCGATCCGGTCCACAAGCACTAGGATATGCCGGGGCCAACTATCCTGATTCGAGGGTGAAATTGGGTCGAAATCCAACGGCCAGATAGCTTAAAATCGTCGCGCAAACGACTCAATTTCATAAAAGCTTATTAAATTCCAACCGTTTCACACTCTTCACTCCGAACTCAATCAAATCGACCGAGAAATCCGATCGACTTGATTTTTGAGGTGAAGATCAAGCCCAACTCGGTGACCGCAAACTAAGATCATCGCCATCGGACTTTCGACGCGGTCCAGGTCCGATCCAATCAAAAATTCCCCAGAACAACCGGATTTAGCGATGGATCCCAGTTTCAGAACGTAGCGCCCACTAATCTACACGTTTAGAGCCATGCGGATACAATTTAAAGTGATTGATGCGAATTTCACAAGCAATCAAGTAAAGCGCAATTACCCCAAAACAACTACTTAAGGAAAGATTAGCACAAAAATTTCCAAGGTCGTTACAATCTACCCCCTTAAAGAAAATTTCGTCCTCGAAATTCATACCTTCATATAAGCCTCGAGGATCAGAGGGTAGGTCTTCCTGACCTCAGCTAGATTCCCAAGTAGCCTCTTCTACGCCATGATGCGACCATAACACCTTCACGAGAGGGATAACCTTGCTCCGCAGTACCTGCTCCTTTCTATCCAGAATACGTGTCGGTTACAGTACATAAGATCCTCACTTAACTGCACTTGCTCCCAACTGATAATATGCGAAGGATCAAGAACGTACATCTTCAGCATAGAGATATGAAATACGTTATGCACGCCCGCAAGAGGTGTGGGCAAAGCAAGGCGGTAAGCTACCGCTCCCACTCGATCCAGAACTTGAAATGGACCAAAAAATCTCGGCATCTTTCCTTCTTACCGAACCGCAAAACTCCCTTCATAGGAGAGACCTTGAAAAACATGATCTCCCACTACGAACTCAAGCGGTCGACGCCTCGTATCGGCATAACTCTTCTCTGCTCTGCGCTGCTAGAAGTCGACGTCGAATGATGTCAACCTTCTCTCAAGTCACCTGCACCAACTTCGGGCCAAGCAAACTACGCTCACCACTCGCCCAACAATGTGGTGCTCGCACGGCGACCATACAACGCCTCGAAGGGAGCCATACCGATACTCGCCTGAAACTATTATTATACGCGAACTCGGCATACTGAAGAAATCATCCCAACCGTCTTTGAAATCCAAAACACAAGCTCGCAACATATCTTCCAGACTTGATTCACGCGCTCCGTCTCCCCATCTGCTTGCGGATGAAACACGGTGCTGAACTTCAGTTTCACACCCATTGCTTCCTGGATACGAGTCCAGAAGATAGATGTAAAACGCGTGTCTCTATCAGACACAATCTCCAGGGGAACTCCATGCAGACGCACTATCTCCTTGATATACAACCTAGCCAACTCGTCTGCGGAGTAAGTGACACTGATCGGTAAGAAATGCGCCGACTTCGTTAATCGATCGACGATCACCCAAATAGAGTCAAATCCCTTTCTCGTCCTCGGCAACCCGGAAATAAAATCCATAGAGATGAAACTTCCATTCTGCTATGGGCATGGGTTGCAGCAACCCAGAGGTCGGCGATGCTCTGCCTTGACCTGCTGGCACGTGAGACAACGAGAAACAAATTCAGCAATCTGGACCTTCATATTATCCCACCAATATGATCTCCTCATATCCTGATACATCTTCGTGCTACTGGATGCATCGCAAGCTTAGAACTATGGGCGAACTCGAGAACCTCCCGCCTCAAGTCAACGATGTCTGGAACACATAACCCGCCACGAATACGTAGGCCCCCAACTGAAAGACCCCCCCCGTCTGAGTTCCCATCTGTACCAACCCGCTGCCTCATCTTCACCAAGAGCTCATCATCTACCTGAGCTGCAACGATCCTCTCGTCGATAACGGGCTGTACACGAATGTGTGCGATAACCTCATACGGCTCAACCACCGTAAGCTTCTGCTCAAAATCGCGCACGAACTCCAACATCTCCCACTCTGCTATCATCAGCGGAGCCGCAAACTCCAAAGCCTTCTTGCGACTCAACGCATCCGCCACAAGGTTCGCCTTACCAGGATGGTAAGAAACATCGAACTTGAAGTCCTTCAATGTTTCCATCCATCTGCGCTGCCTCATATTCAAATCACGCTGCGTGAAAATATACTTAAGGCTCTTGTGGTCGCAAAAGAGCTCGAACTCCTCACCATAAAGGTAATGTCTCCAAAGCTTTTAATGCGAAGATGAAAGCTGCTTCCATGTCGTGCGTAGGGTAATTCTCTTCGTGTTTCCTTAATTGACGCGAAGCATAAGTAATCACCCTGTCCTTCCGCATAAGGACACAACCCAGACAGCGAGAGGCGTCAGTATAAATAATATACTTAACCCCTTGCTCGCAATACTAGCACAGGGGCGGACGTCCACTTGTCCTCAGCTCCCGAAAAGCTAACTCCGCCTGCTCACTCCAAGCAAACTTCAAATCCTTCCGTGTCACCGTGATAACGGTCCGGCAATCTTCGAGAAGTCCCGAATAAAGCGTCGATAATATCCTGGCAAGGCCAAGAAAACTCCTCACCTCAGAAACTGAACCAGGCTGCCTGCACTGCACCTACCTTGGCAAGGTCGACGGCTATACCTTCCTTGGACACCACATGTCCCAGAACTTGACTTCCTCTTTCCGGAAATCGCATTTCTTGAATTGTGCGAAAAGCTGATGCTCCTAAGAGTACCCAAAACCGCTCTTAAGTGCTCCTCGTGCTCGCCCGGCTCGCCGAATAAATCAAGATGTCATCAATAAATACAATGACGAATCAAAACAGGAAAGGCCGAAACACCTGTTCATTCGATCCATGAACACGGCCGGCGCGAGACCAACGACATCACAAGGAACTCATAATGACCGGCCGGTCCTGAAGCGGTCTTCGCACGCCCCCATCCTCGACGCGCAATCGATGATACCCGATCGCAGATCAACCTTCGAAAAGTACCGTGCCCCCTTCAACCGATCAAACAGATCATCAATCCCGGGCAAGGGGTACTTATTCTTCACAGCTATAATTCAACTCGCGATAATCAATACACAATCGCAAGGAACCATCCTTCTTCTTCACAAACAAAACAGCGCTCCCCAAGGAGACACATTGGGCCGAATAAAACCCAATTTAAGCAAGCCATCTATCCGCTTCCTCAACTCCTCCATTTCACTCGAGGCATCCGATAGGTGGGTAAAGAAATGGGCGCCGCACTGCATAAGATCGATAGCAAAATCAATCTCACGCCGAGGAGGTAATCCAGAATCGACTCAAACACATCTTCAAACTCCCGAACTACCGGCGATTAACCAACGCCGACTCGGCCGAACTCTCCAACAGAGAAGAATAAAAATCAATACGAATAGGGTAGCTGACCTGAACTAGGAAAGTAACAATCTCGCCCTCAGGGATCGTCACTGATCTAGCTTCACAATCAATCTCAGCCCGCATCCTCGTGAGCCAATCCATACCCATAATAACATCGTAGTGATAAAGCGGTGCGACTAACAAATCAACACGGATCGATCCACTTCCCAGGATCGACCAAACAATCCATACAACGCTTGCCCAAGGCAGAGGACATCCCCGTAGCGGTAGTAAGCGCACACCTTGCATAGGAACAGATCTCAAACCCAAACGCCTAATCGCCGCATAAGAAATAAGAGAAGTAGTGGACCCTGTATCCTAACACAGAAACGGGAATACCTTCCATATGCGCGTCACCTCAAAGGACCTCGGCACCAAGTCGACATAGGCGCTTCACAAAGCGCATGAACACGAGCTCGCGCCGACGATTCGCGAGGAACCATGGGCCCCGAGGTGGCCTCGAAACCAGAACTGCAGTCTCAAGGATGGATGAGCGCGCCGATCAAGAGGAGGAGGAGAAATAACCGGAGGCATCGGACGGCTAACCCTCTCCGGTGGAGAAACCACTGCCCCGCATACGCGAAAAGCAAAAACGGTCCAAGTGCCCAACCTTCCCACAATAAGAACATCTCAATCCGCTCTCATCTGCTGAGCGGGCGGCGCCGAACGCCAAGGAGGAGAATCAACACGCGGCCTCTTGCCAAGGAAAGGTGCACCGTGAAAGCCGGTCTCGGCCTAGGAGGCATCGGTGCTCGCATGCGGGACGCTCTCTCTCTGCTTCGCTCGCAAGGACATGCTCACTAGCTCCGCATATGAAGAAATGCTGCCACAGCAAATCTTCGATCGGATCTCGTGTCGCAGCCTCGTAAAACGCCGCATCCTCATCGGCCGATCACCCAGATCAAAGGAACATACCGCCCCAACTCAAGAAACCGGTTCTCATACTCCGTAATCGACAACCCTCCTGGCGGAGGCGAAGGAACTCACTCTCCTTCTCATGTCAGTACTAACCGGAAATACTTCTCGTGGAAACGCGCCTCAAACGCCCGCCACGACCACACGAAGTCCTCCTCGACAATGCGAAGCACACTGTCCCACCACAAACCGGCCTCCTTCTCAAACATGAAGGTGGCAAGCTCAACTTGCTCGACCTCAGAGCAGTGTAACGCCTCAAGATCTTAGAGATGCGGTCAATCCAATACTCGGCCTCCTCGTCCATGAGAACCCGCAAAAGTAGGAGGTCTCAAGCGCCGGAATCGCTCGAATGTGCCGCCGCACTAACACGGCACCGGCACTCCTGCATGGAGGCATAGGTGAAACAGTTGGAGTCTCCCTATCGACTGAGCAAAGATGCCACCATGGAGGAGAGGAACTCGCCGCCGCTCGCCGCCGCCGATCGCCGCAAATCGCGCCGATCAACAACATCATCTCGCCAAACCTATCAACAGTGAAGCGTAAGAAGGTGCATGGCTCGGCTCAGGAACCGAGGTGTGACCGGAGGAGCCATAGGTGTCGACCCAACACCCACTATCCGGGCCCAAGCTGGGGTTCGTGCGGCTATCGCTCAAGGGAGGAACCCCAACAAGCGACTCAACGAAAGACGGGCCGAAGCCTTCGAACCCTTAGGAGGCATCCCTACATTAAATCAAAGGATGCAACCTGTCAGATTCTAAGTCACATAATCCATCCACACAACAACAACACAGCACAACACCAAAACAAACCACATGCATTCCATTAATCAAAATCGTCGCAATACAAGTAGTGCAGCAATACATGAATCACGACTAGGAAAGCATGAAAATAACAACATCTAACACTTCAAACAACCACAACAACTACCACCACTAACAGCTACCACACTACAACAACTCCAACTACAAGCCAACAATGGCCACACACAGAAAGAAACACCAAACAAAGCAAAGAAGGCCACGACGATGCTACTCGTCGAAATCAGGAGATGGAGGCGGAGCACCCTTATCCTGCAAGCAACACAGGATAGACTTCAAAGTCCGGGACATCTTCTTGAACTTGTGCTTAACCAAGCCTCGAAGATCAACCATCTCCTGGCGTAAAGTAGCTTGCCCTTCTTCAAGCCGTGTAAGACGGGCATCTCTGGCAACCTGCTCTGCGCCCTGCTCTGGCACCACAGGAGGAGAGCGATCACTCGAATCCTGTGCCTCAATCTCTTCCTCGTCTTGCTCTGCTTCTTCCTCAGACTCCGCACCACCTTCAGCATAACTCTCATCATCACTCTCAGACCCGGCCTCACCCTCAGAGGCAAGCCGACCAGAACCAACCTCCATCAGCTTAAGGGTCCTCAAGTTGAGATGACGAACAGGGACCGGTTTCTCAGCTCCAAGCCTATAGCCAAACTCATGTGCAATCTTGCAAATGAGGCGGCCAAAGGGAAGAGACTCGGTCCGTCTACTCGAACGAGCGATGAGAATAATCTGGCGCAGGACGTACGTCGGCACACACAACTTCGCATCCTGCCCCACCTGATATAGAAAATCTACCATCAGGCGCGTACACTCGCTGCGGTTGCTCCACCTGGGATACACATTGAACGTAAAGATGTGGTGAAGCAAACGGAAGTCGTCCGTCATGTGAGAAGCCAAAAGACTCTTATTCGGCTGCCATTCGACCAGACGACCACACAAGGATCGGGTGCGACGATCCCTCTCGCGCACACTGTCCACATTCTTCTCGCTGGCATGCACTTCCCCAAGTGGCACCTTCAAGAGTCGGGATATCAAAGCAACATTGACAATTCCAACTCGACCGCTACCACAGGAAATCTTGAACTGCAGAGGATCCAGCGAAGGCTCCAGAATGTTGGCATAGAAGGCCCGAACAGTGCTAGCATTCGCGCGATACTCGCCTTCGAACAAGGGACCCCAACCAGCCCCTTCTAGGCGCTCCAACAAAAAGAACTCACCAAAGAGCCGCGGATCAACATGAGCCTCAAAAAGGACTCTACGCCCCTCATAGACTCCATGCGACAATTCCGCCAACACGGTCCTACGGACAGGAGCTCGAGGATCGAGGTCCCGCTTCGTCTGAAACTCGCGCGTGGCGGACGTGCTCGCGGCGGCACCTCTCGGCCTCCGTGCACGGGTAGCGCGGCTCGGCCCGGCTTCATCCACCGGCGCTCTCTTCTTCCCCATCAAGGAAAGAAGGGAAGAAATGGAAAAGATGGCCGTCACAATCTCAAAGAGGGCCATGAGAAATGAGAGAAAGAGAGAAATAGGAAGATGGTGAAGCTTCCACACCACTATGAGCCAAAAAGGGAATGAAAGGGCTCAAATGAGAGGGAAAGATGGAGAAATCAGCAATGGAATGGAAGATTTGAGAATGGGGTGATGGGTTTGCACGAAAATGGAAGGAAGATGAAGATTTGGGAGAGATTTGAGAGAGTTTGGAGAGGTTGTTGAAGAAAAGGAGAGCTTGGAAGAGGGTTTTGTGAAGGAAATAGATGAAAGGAAGGGTTTTAAAATGAAAACCGTGGAGGGGTGGGCCACACAAGCCTCATGGACGATCGGCCCGCGTCGGCCCGCCGACCGGCGAGGCGATCCCTCGCCGAACCGGCGATGACATCGCCGGTCTCTGGACATATCGGCGATGCCTCGCCGATTTGGCGAGGTCCTCCTGGTCCTCCTTGGTCCAAATGATGTGGTTCCCCCCTGGGTCCCACAGAAAATGCCCCGATTGGCCCCTTGTGTAATTTGAAGCTTATCGGGTCATTCTGACAGAAATCTGATGCAAACAGCGATTTCTGGAAGGTTTAAAACTGAATAATGGGAAGGTAGACCATCTACACTCATTAATAGAGGGTCTAGAACAGGTTTCGGGTCGCTGTGTGTGATCAGGTAAGGGTACAGACTCGACTCGGTAAAGGTTTTCAGGAAACTTTCGCCGATAGAAACTACGGAGCACAAACACAAAGCGATGATAGACCCGCACCCAATTACACTATAGTGGTGACAACGTGCGGTGTGTGACCATAACCCAGGTCCGGTTTAATCCAAATCATGCTTTGATACCAACTTGTAACGCCCTGAAATTCGGGGGTCGAGCATAACTCAGCTCCCGAGTTCCAAAACATCACTTATGCAACATAATTAATGAGAGATGTATGTTGACTGTATTAGTGCATAAACATGGGATAGATTAAGCCAAAACGCAGATATGATTCATGGATAAGTGAATAAAGCAAGCGGAAGACTTATAGTAAAATATGTGTACAAGTGTAAGTCCCGAATTACATATACAACCGGATCGTGTAAAAGTGTTATTTATCAAAATTTATAAGTACAAGTTACATCATTTCGTTCCCAAAATAGTAATCCCATAGATCCGCGCCAGCACGAGGCTCGCTAGAACCCGTCTCAAAACTGCATATAAGAGAAGGCTCTGTCGTCATCCAGCTCCCGCTCTGCCTCGACGTCGCATCCACATCTCGCAACATCGTGGCCTAAGATGTAGTCCGGTGGGTGTGAAACACCGCCCGAAACGTGGGAGTGAGTGATCAACTCGGTGGAACAATAAGGCACTCGGTTAACATGCTATCGCTCAATCAAACAAGAATGATAAAGCAGACAATTAAATAAATCCTAAGTACTCTTGTTAATGCAGTATGAATGCAATATGATGCGTGCCCTCACGCGTACACCCTCGGCGTCTTCATCTTACGTTACGCATGACATCGCCTCAAAGTGCGCCACATCTACAAAGCACATGCAAATGCGGTGCATGGATATGATTACCAAGTTGTTATTAGTCCAATTCATACATCAGGATTGGGAAGCTAAGATACCTTCCTCATATCTCCATCCAAAACAGTGATCCATACTAGGGTCGTCAATCCTAGACATCTCATACGATCATATAGTTGAGGTCGTAGCAAAGGGCTCGTCACCAATCAATGCACGCCTTTCATGCCCTTACTACCACAGATCGGCTCGTCACCTCCTTGCGGTATCCAGGTATGCTCGAGGTCACTACAAAGGGCTCGTCACCAATCAATGTAGGCCGACAACGACGAATATAGTGTCCCATACCACCATAATCGGCTCACGAGTTTAGTTGCTCACTGGTCACTATGGGAGGCTCGTCACCCCGCGTAGGCCGACACTCGACCACGGTGTCCCATACCACCATGTCCGGCTCATGAGTCTTAGCGGATCAAGTACCATAGTTAATAGGATTTCACTGGTAAGTTCGGTACCCTAGATTCAAGCAGTAGCGTCCATACATGGTTAACATACATCGGACAATCGGGTTATTTGACGAACTCGACTAGCACGAGCTCACGTTGAATTGAACGACATGGAGTGCGCAAACACTCCGCGTGGCCAAACCACTGCCGCCAACTCTAATACGGCTCGGGTTCGTCTAATACGTCCTACGTGGCGAAAGCAATCTCAACCACGAATATAGGGTCAATTACCGATTTCCTGGACTAAGGCATAGTCCCAAATATCCTACACTACTACAGATATTCATATGGAATGTAAAACAGTAATGGAACAATAACTCAAATCATGTTACATACACATCAGAATAATATCAACTTAACATAAATGTAAGCATAGGAGATGCTTGAATTTAAATAACTTGGAATGTAAATGCATAAGGGAAATCATGCGCATCCATAGAAGTATTGAGAATCACTTCTCAACGCCTGCATTTAGTGTAATCAGTTACACTTAGGTCATTCATGCATTTCTACAAACACTTAGCAAACATGGAACAACATACATGACGCATGTTGAAATACATGCACTTAGACAATTCCTTTTATCAAGGAGTTGTCATACATGCATCTAGCATACATACATGACCAATAATCATGGCAAACATAAGTGCGTATTTTATACGTATACGGTACTTTATAAATACACTTAGAATACACAAATCTCAATATAGCACATGCATATCGAAAGCAATGTAAACATAACATTTGACATGTGAAATCTCATCCATAACAAGAATAAATCACTAATTGGGATTGAAAGCCTTGAAAACCATAACCTATACACTTAAAGTCCGCACCTTAAGCGAGGAAAGAATAGCCGAACTGATTTAGACAGTTGTCTTCGTCAACGGCGCAAGAATACCCTAAAATAAGGATAGAAATGAGATACAACAACACCAAGTCTAATCTAAGCTCTAACACAGTTAGGGTTAGGTTAACTTACCCCAAAAAGAACTCATAATCGTCAGAGGAACGATTCAAAGCAAAGGTTCAAAGGTGAAGAAGAACAAGGAAGAATCAAGATGATTCACCAACCAATCTCTCTCACTAACTCTCTCTTTTCCACTCTCTCCAAGCTAGGGTTAGAGAAAATTCGTATGGAAATGAGAGCTAGGGTTTAAGGACTATATATAGGCCTTAAAATGATGGAAATAACCCTAGGGGTCAAGGTATACTTAGGTAATAACCAAAGTACGCCTTTCTCGATCCAACGAAGCACTTCCGGTGGGCCTATAACCACGAAAGGTCGGACTTAAGCTCACCGACCATGGATCTAGGTCAGCTGAGTTTTCGCTCTGATCGGCTCTTCAGATAGCCGTGGCGGACCACACTCAATTCAACGGTCACAAAATCTATCATGTCCACAAGCACTAGGATATGCCTGGGCCAACCATCCCGATCGAGGGTGAAATTGGGTCGAATCCAACGGTCGGATAGCTTAAAATCGTCGCGCAAGCTACGACTCAATTTCATAAAAGCTTATTAAATTCCAACCGTTCTCACACTCTTCACTCCGAACTCAATCAAATCGACCGAGAAATCCGATCGACTTGATTTTTGAGGTGAAGATCAAGCCCAACTCGGTGACCGCAATATACCTAAGATCATCGCCATCGGACTTTCGATGCGCGGTCTAGGTCCGATCCACATCTTCCAAAAATTCCCCAGAACACCTGGATTTAGCGATGGATCCCGGATTTCGAGTAACGTAGCGCTCACTAATCTGCACGTTTAGAGCCATGCAGATACAATTTAAAGTGATTGATGCGAATTTCACAAGCAATCAAGTAAAGCGCTAATTACCCCAAAAACAACTACTTAAGGAAAGATTAGCACAAAAATTTCCAAGGTCGTTACAGGCATATAGTTTCAACCTGACCGTGTCATCAGACACGTTAAGAAAGTATAAGGTAGCTATGATCTCGTCAAATTCTTTTAAATGTAAGTAAGGATTCTCTAACTCAAGCCCATGAAATTTAGGGAGGAGTTGGATCACCCCTTGCTTGATATCCATGTGTCCTGCATTCTCAGGAAAAACCATGCATGAGGGCGTACTCACCCCCGTCGGTTGTAAGTAATCTCGTAAGGTACGAGGTGGGGGTGCTTGATGCACCTCATTCTCATCCTGGAGATCTTCTACCCTATGTTGGGGTATAAGAGGTTGATTTCTAGCCATATCCTCAATTAACTCAGGGGATTTCGAGCGGTGTCTAGTCCTACGATGGACAGTTAACCCCTCAACTAATCCTTCTTCAGTCAAGAGACGTCGAGTGTTGTCACGAGCCCACTTGGGCATGAAATACTCGCCGCCCTCAATCAAATTCTAAACCTAATCCTAAGAAGGGAAATAAAAAATCTAAAAGAGAAAGAGGGTTGGAAGGAAGTTACCAAATTGGAGTCCCTAAATTGAAACCTGCAAAATAGAACAAAACAAGTTAGTTTCTAAGAATAGTAAGCCTATAAAATTCTTAAGAAGAGAAATATAGAAATAAAAAGAAACAAGGAGAAATTCCTAAATTAGAAAGTAGAAACTTAGAAAGAGCGTACCGAATTAGAAATTTCTAATAAGCCTACAAAACAGGAAAGTTAGTTTCTAAACAGAAAGTCTTAAAAAAAATTTCTAAAAATAAAATAGGAAACAAAATTAGATTCTAAAAGAGTTAGAATTAGAAACTTACTAAAAAGGAATCCTAATCTAGAAATAGTAAGGAAGAGAGAAATTACCAATTTAGAAACCTATCTCAGAATCCTACAAAATAAGAAAGTTGGGTTAGTTTCTAAAAAAAAAAAGAAAACTATCTAAAAATAGAAAGTAATTTAAATAGGAAATTTCTAAAAATTAAAGAAAAACCTGGAATTAGAAAATTCTAAAAATAGATCCAAAAAAATCAGAAAAGTCCTAATCTTAAACTAATTCTAAAACCAGTTAACTTCAGGAAACGTAGCCGTCAATCCCCGGCAACGGCGTCAAAAACTTGTTCACACCCCAAGTACAGGGTTGTGATGTAGTAATAAACTCGGTAAGACCAAGGTCGAATCCACAGGGACTGAAACCTGTACGTTATCTAAAAATAACCAAATCTAGAACTAGGCTAAGATGAAATCTAAACCAATTGTGATTTGAGGAATAATGGTGAAATATGAATCTAAACGTAAAGAATTCAGAGAAAGGGAACTAGTGATTCAGAGGATCCACTTGTAGAGATCAGGGAGATCTTATGCCTGCTTCATGGATATTATACTGAACTTATGCCTGCTTCATGGATATTATACTGAACTTACTCGATATAGTTTTCAAGAGATGAAAGGTATAAGAATTAGGTATGATTCCATCACAAATCCATGCCTAAGAGACAAGGTAAACAACAGAACTTAGACCAATCCATAACCAACTAAAAGATGTATGACTGTTAGGAAGGATTCCATCATCCAACCATGTCTATGAGACGATGGCGAACAACAGGGTTTCCGAACATCAAAATAAAAGGAAAGGAATTATTCAAGCCATCACAGATCTACTGTAATTTAAATCACAACAAACCATTAATGACTAAAAGAATTTCTTAAATCAAAACAGAGTCAATTAGTTCAGTTCAAATCAAACCTGTAGAAGCTCCCATCAAGCCACAAGCTTCACCTCCTAGCCCAACATAATCATAGGAAAAAGAAGAAAAATAAAGAAAAAATACATAAAAATTCCAAACACTTCTCTCTCCGCCTCTCTTTCTCTATCTGGCGTCCCCTGTTCAAGCATACCCTCTTCTCCACGTTTGGAACTCTTTTTATAGCTTTTGGAGTGGCGAAAATCGGATTTGGGAAGCTATCGCATGCGCAACGAAAGCCTTTTCGCAGCTAAGTTCGGGGCTTCATAACTCTCGCGTTCCTTGCATTATTTTTGTAAAATCAATGTCTCTTGGAAGTATTTTGGCTGGCCTACACGATGGATGGTTCAGATTTGCCATATGATCAAAGATGGTGGGCCACAACTGCCTGGAAGATCAGATTTCGCAGACGTGCGTAGCCTTTCGCACGTCCCGCGCTGACGTGATCGGTGGGCCCCACAGAGGTATTTTCAGGGAAATCCATCCCGTCCATTAGATTCAGGATGAAATTTCAGTAAGAAACGGATGGTTTTTCATGTCCATTGGCTCAGAATCAGAGAAGAAATCATTCAAACATCAATTTGAACGT
Organism: Magnolia sinica; assembly: GCF_029962835.1. NCBI lineage: Eukaryota > Viridiplantae > Streptophyta > Magnoliopsida > Magnoliales > Magnoliaceae > Magnolia > Magnolia sinica. The sequence continues at coordinate 59,772,280 of NC_080580.1, forward strand.
TGCTGGGCAGTCCACTTATGGCCTCTGTATTGCGCACGTATGCTTGCATGGGTACAAACAGTTAGCATAGGTTCGATGAATTCGTGGCCCTCTACACGATGGACGGATTGGATTATCCGTACGTACACTATGTGGGGCCCACTAGCGTCCGCAAAAACGGACAGCGTCCGTCCGTTACACCAGCGTGAAACGGCAGTTGCCGTTTTTGAGAAGAAGACGCGGGTCAGCAGCGCTGACCCGCCTTACGTGGTTCGGTGCGGCTTGGCACGTGTGTACCTCATGTACACACGCTGTATATACGGGGCCCACTGTAATGTATATGCAAGATCCGATCCATCCATTTATTTCCTCATCTTATTTAAACCGCCGAGACCAAAGTTGAGACAGTTCCAGATATCAGGCGGGCCCAAAATCAACGGTTTATGGGCTAACCTGTCAGTTGGGGTACTTCCATAGTGATCCGAGGGCTGAAATTTGATATGTACGGTTAATTTATGGCCCTCAGGCCATGTATGAAGTTCTGAGCCAATCAGATGGCGAGAACTATGTGATCTTGTATTTTTCACCAATTTCGGGCCTCTTTAACGTGAATGACTTGATTTCCTCGGATCCCCGGTGTGTAATTCCATCGATCTTGGTCCCCTGGAGTCCGTCCCTTACCTTGGGTGTCATCAGAGCGTTAAATCCATGATTTAAGCACCCTTTTTCAGTTCATGCTTGTAAATACACTCTACATCACAAACACGATTAAATCAGGCTATTAAATGGTATCATGCTTGTAAATCCATGCAATAACTGGGTCTGATATGCAATATTTGACCCTCAACAGTTATGAACTCATTAAATTCTTTCAAATGTAGATATGTTTCTTCAGATTTAAGCTCATGGAACTTAGGAAGGAGTTGGATAACCCCTGGCTTGATGTCCATATGTCTTGCATTTTCAGAAAAAATCATGCATGGGAGCGTACTCACCCCCGTTGGTTGTAAATAATCTCGTAAAGTACGAGGCGGGGGTGCTTGATGCACCTCATTCTCATCCTAAATGTCCTCCACCCTATGTTGGGGTAGAAGAGGTTGATTTTTAGCCATCACTTCAATTAACTTAGGGAATTTTGAGTGGTGTTTAGTCCTACGATGGATAGTTAACCCCTCAACCAATCCTCCTTCAGTCAAGAGACGTCGAGTGTTATCATGGGCCCACTTGGGCATGAAACACTCGCAACCCTCAATCTAATTCGAAACCTAATCCTAGGAAAGGAAAAGAAAATCTAGAAAGAAAGAGAGGGTTGGAAAGAAGTTACCAAATTAGAGTCCTTAAGTTAAAAACCTGCAAAAGAAAACAAAATAAGTCAGTTTCTAAAGAGAAGGTCTAAAATTAGGAAGTCCTTAAATAGAAAGATAGAAGTAAACTAGTTTCTAAAAGAAGAAATTCCTAAAGGAAAGTGGAAAAATTTCTAAAATAAATTAGGAAAGTCCTAAACTAGAAAGTAAGTTACTAAAAGAGATCTGAAAAATATAAAGTAGAGAAAGAGCTTACCAAATTAGAAATTTCTATCTTAAAAGCCTACAAAATAGGAAGCTTAGTTTCTAAAAAAATCTACAAGTAGAAAATTTCTAAAAATAAATTAGGAAACAAAGTTAGATTCTAAAAGAGTTAGAATTAGAAACTTGCTAAAATAAATCCTAATTTAGAAATAGCAAGGAAGAAATTAAGAAAGAAATTACCAATTTAGAAACTTATCTCAAAATCCTACAAACAGGAAAGTTATGTTGGTTTCTAAAAAGGAAAGAATTTCTAAAAGAGGAAATAATTAACCTAGTTTCTAAAAACAAAAGAGGAAAGTTTCTAAAAATAAACTATTTCTTAAAAATAGAAAAATACTAGAATTAGAAAATTTCTAAAACTTAAACCCTAATTCTAAAAATAGAAAAAGTAGAGAAATTAGAAAGGGATTACCAATTTAGAAGGTTATGTCAGGATCCTACATAACAGGAAACAAGTTAGTTCTAGAAATCAAATAGAAATAAAAGTCTAAAACTAAAGCTAGTAAGATCCTAATCTCAAACTAATTCTAAAACTAATTAATTTCAAAGAATCGTAACCGTCAATCCCCGGCAATGGTGCCAAAAACTTGTTCACTCCCCAAGTATAGGGTTGTGATGTAGTGATAAACTTGGTGAGACCGAGGTCGAATCCCAAGGGACTGAAACCTGTATGTTATCTGAAACTAGGTAGAATTAAAATTAGAGTAAGATGAAATCTAAATTGATTATAATTTGAGGAATAATGGTGAAATATTAATATAAAACTTAAGAAATTTAGAGGTAGGAAACTAGGGATTCAGAGGATCCACTTGTAGAAATCAGGGAGATCTACGCTTGATTCATGAACTCAACTGGACTTTGAGTCTCATCTTCATCCAGTTGGAAGATATGTCACTAAAACCCAATCTGAACTTCCTTCGATCTAGTTTTCAAAGAGATGAAAGGTATGAGAATTAGAGATGATTCCATCACAAAACCATGCCCATGAGACAAAGTAGACAACAGAATTATGCTAATCAACAATCAATCAGATAGATGTATGAATGTTAGGAAGGATTCCATCATCCAACCATGCCCAGGAGACGATGGTGAACAACGGGACTTCCTAACTGCATAATCAGGATAAGGAAAAGGAAAAAACTCATGCCATCACAGATTTACTGTAATATCAGTCACAATAAACCATTAAAAACTAAAGCCTTCCTTAAAATCAAATCAATCAATAACAAGTTCAACATGAATCAAACCGTAGGATCATTCCATCACGCCACAAGTTTCACCTCTTAGCCCTAGCTAAGAGGTTTAGCCTGACATGATTTGGCTAATCCTCCAAAATTTAAAAAATAAACAAAAAAAAACACTCTTAACAATTCTTTCTCTCTCTCACGTTAGAAGATTCCCAGCCGTGGATCCCTGCCAATTGAATGCCCCCTTCCGTTCTCTCTCTCTTCTTTCTTATAGGCAAGGGCGCCCTGGAGCAGGAGTTTCGCACTCCTCTTTACGCAATGTGGTTCACAAAAACGTCGGACTGCGTGCCTCTGCTTAGCAAAAATGCAAAGATGGGTTGTGTTTCAAGTGAATCCGAGAGGTAGGATTGCCCAAACTAACAAATCCAACCTCATAGGAGTGGTAGAAACTTGTTTGGATAGCTACTGGACGGTTCTGATTGACGGTCCGATCACCGCCATGGTCATACAACCTTCCGCAAAACTCGGACAGCGTCCGGATGTGAAACAGAGCCTACGTAAGATGATTACGCTGTGATGATGATGGGATCCGTGATCGGTGATGCCTGAAAAATCCATTCCGTCCACTGAATTCCCCTCGCAAAACCAATCGGGTATGGATGACTTTTTCTTAGTTTCAGTGTGGCCCACAGAACTTTTGTTGCTGCCGTCCGTTCCATGTTTGAATGGTTGAAAACCTTCAAGCTGTCCTCTTTTAGTTCCCTCCTCTAGGTCTGAGTCATATGGTCCTTGGTCTTTGAATGGACGGTTCAGATTTCTCTAATAGACACTCATGGTGGCCCACATCAGCATCCCACATGGACGGCGTGTGAATGCTGGAATGAAAATGGAAACTCCGTTTTAGAGAAGGAAAGCTCAATCAAACCAAGTTCAACCGGCTTGAGTGGTTTAGTGCACAGCGAGTGCGCGTGCCACTCAAGGTGGGGTCTACTTTGATGTATATGGGAGATCCGTTCCGTCTATATCTTTTCTCATATTATTTTAATAGTGGGGACGGAAGTTGTGTCATATTTAGATAGCAAGTGGGCTCCAAATCGAGGTTTTAGGGCTGATGTGTCTATTGAGCCACTTCCATAAAGATCTAAGGGTTCAAATTTGACTTGTACAGTTCATTTATGGTCCTCAGGCTACGAATGATGTTGTGAGCTGAGCAGATGGTGGGAACCCTGTGATCTTGCATTCTGGACGATTTTCGGGCTCGTTTAACATGAGTGGCCCGATTTCTCGAATCTCTGGCGTGTAAATCCGTTGATCTTGGTCCCTTGTAGTCCTTCCCGTGCCTTGGTGACATTAGAGCGTTAACTCCACACTCTTAACATCCTTTTCAGTCACATGCTCGTAAATTCACCTTGCAGCACAAACACGATTTAAATAGGCCTTTAAACATTTTCGTGGTCGTAAATCCATGTAATAACTAGGGTCTAATATGCAATATTTGACCCTCAACATGGGACCCACTTGATGTATGATTGAATGCATGGAAGGGAGGGCTCATAATGTCGGGGTCACTCCATCATCACGTGTCTCTCTCTCTATTTCTCTCTCTCTCTCTCTCTCTCTCTCTTCCCTTGATTGTTGGCCCCATGATGTATGCAATGTATCCATGTTGTCCGCCTTCATGGGACCCACTTGATGGACGTGTTGGATCTACACCGTCCAAACCATGTGGGCCCTACCTTTTGGTGATGGAACACATAAGTATCCAATTTACCCAAATCAAGTGAGCCACGACCATGTGGGACCCACCTTGATATATATTGAGACCGTCCGTCCAGCGTCCCTGGACGCTAGACGTGTTTTTAGTGGAGTGTGAATAGACAATGGGGTGTACGAAAATCGAGAAACTGAAGCAAAAGGGCCGAAAATGGTCCAGAATGCAGGATCATAGGGTTCCCACCATCCGATCAGTTCGAAACTTCATACGTGGCTTGAGGACCATAAATAAACCGTACACGTAAAATTTCAGCCCCTGGATCACTGTGGAAGTGGCTCAACGGACAGATCAGCCCCTTTAATCATTATGTGGGGCCCGCCTGATATCCGGATATGCTTCAAAATTGTTCTAGACAGTTTGAATGATGTGGCAGAATGGTTGGACGGAGCTGATCTCTTATATACATCAGCATGGGACCCACATGTGCATCGCACATATACAGCGTGCGTGCACCAGGCGTACACGGCAACTCCAGGACGGTCAAACCGTCCTGGACTCGAACTCACCCTCTCAACAGCTGCAGCACGTCTCGCTGTTACGCAGACGATCGGACTGCGGAAGTTGGTGGGCCATCACCGTGCATCGGATGATCAATCCGAACCGTCCATCAGAAACCCTTGCCCCCTATCATCCTTGCCTAGATGGCAAAATTTCAAGAAAGATCGGAGGCCGGCTATTGATCGTCAAAACTAGAGGCGGACGGCTAAATGAAACCATCCCTGGACCGCACCGATTTTTATCCAAAAACATTGAGTCCCACCTGTTTTTTCGAGCTGATACGAATAGACGGAGTGGATCTTTCAAAAAACCAGTGAAGTGGGCCCCACCGCGTGTCAGCGCGTGCCCTGTTACACGCGTTCGTGAAAGCCGGACGCCGTCCGACCCTTGCGACGGGTTGTACGCCCTTGGGGGCGGTCGGACGGCTGATCTGAACCATTCATCATGTAGGTGGGCCAAAAATCTCCCAGGGGACGCTGTCCTTTTGGAAAGAAGAAAAAAAATAAGAAGAAAGGAGATGCGGAATTCCGGACTGCGTGAGGACTTTCGTAGCAGAGGGACGCGTTCCAGGCTGCGGAAGGACTGTTTCCGCAGCCTACTCCCGGTGGGACTCCACAGCATCGGGGGGAAGCTTTTCCATCTTTAAAAAGGAGAAAAAGCGGAGGAAGAGGGGAGTTTTTGGGAGTGTGCAGCCGAGAAGAGAGTGTGGAGCCGTGGGGAGCTGCTGAACGTGGAGTGCACGGCTGGGTTTTCTGCGGCTGGAGAGAATTTACAGGGCAGGGGTGGAAGCTGTTGGCAACACGGGGAGGCGGCGTGGACGTGAGCAAGAGTTGGGTCTGAGAAAAGAAACAGAGAAGGAACAGAGAAGACAGGAAGTGAAGTTTATTTAAGCTGGTTTTTTTTCCTTCTTGTTCTTTTCTTTCTTTTTTTTCTCTATTATCACTTGCCTTGTTTAGCCCAGTCATGTGTGGTTAAACCTCTTAGCTAGGGCTAAGAGGTGAAGCTTGTATTGAGATGGGGGACACTATTTCATGCATTTAATTTAAATTTCTGAACTGAACTTGGTTTTAAGTTGATTATTATAAGGAATATTTTCTTAGTCTTTAATGGTCTGTTGTGACTGAAATTACAATGGGTTTGCAATGGCTTTGAATATTTCTTTCCCCTTTTTATGTTTATGAAGTCAGGAAGCCCTGTTGTTCATCATTGCTCCATGGGCATGGTAGGATGACAGTACCCTTCCTGATCCTCATACATGGTTGATTGGTTGGTAATTAGTTTAATCCTATTGTTTTCTTTGTCTCCTGGGCATGGTTAGATGATGGAATCCATTCTAATTCATATACTTTTCATCTCTTAAAAACCAGATCAGGTAGGTTCAGTTTGATTTCCATAAATCTTAATGCAGGCATAATTTCTCCCTAATCTCTACAAGTGGATCGTCTGAATCCCTAGTTTCCTTCCTCTGAATTACTTAAGTTATAGATAATTATTCTGCAATTATTCCCTAAATTCTATTTGTTCTAGATCACATCTTAGACTAGTTCTATTTCTACCTAGTTTCTGGAAACGTACAAGTTTCAGTCCCTGTGGATTCGACCTCGGTCTTACCGAGTTTATTACTACATCACAACCCTGCACTTGAGGTGTGAACAAGTTTTTGGCGCCATCCAAGCCATGTGGGCCTTACCCTTTGGTGATGGAAAACACAAGTATTAGGTTGATCCAATTAAGTGGGCCATGTCTACGAGGGACCCACCTTGATTCACGTCATCCATCCAGCGTCCCTGGACATTGGACGTGCACTGTGAAGTGTGAACAGACAGTGAGGTGTACTCATAGCAAAAAAAAAGATATAGCAGTTTGATTTTTAAGGCTTTTCGGTGGGCCACTCATACAGGCCCCACCTTGATGTATGAACCTTATCCACACCATCCATTCCATTCTTCAGCTCATTTTAGGTGTAGGGCTGCAAAATGAAGCCAATCTGATTACCTGGATGGCCATAGCATAGAAAATAGTAATTTTTACCATTTAAATCCGCTATGGCCCACTTTAATATTACTACACACTGAAACACATTAAATATTGGGCTTGATTGGTCTGTCTTGAGCCATAGAATTCAATGGGTGGAGTGGATCCTCTCGATGCGGGCCCCACCTAGGAAAAACTGATGAAAAACTATTTTTTAAAATAATATATAAAACAAGATGCAGCAGGTGCTGCTATTAACGTCCAGAGGACACGCAGGCAGCATCCTACTATGATGTGGATGGATGGGCAGGGGACCAAGGGTCCCAACCACGATGCATGCATTTTATCTATGCCGTCCAGCCTTTGGCTAGCCGTCCATCCGCTGGATGGCCAGTGGACCTCACCCTTGATGTTTGAGTTACATCTAAACTGTCCAACTAGTTGGTGAGCTGCCTTAAAGCTTAAGATAAAATGAGGCAGATCTGCCTATCAAGTGGACCACAACCAAAATAGTGGGGATTGAGCATTTTCCATTGAAACCCTTTTTGTTACCACATAAGTTTTGGATCATTAGGAAATTTGTGTTTCCTCTTAATTCAGGTATGCGTGACCTTATGATCAAATTAGGTAGAAAATAAATGCTATAATGGGCCTTGAGAATTTTAATGGTGGAAATCATTGTCACCACTATTATTTGGAGTGCGGTCCAGTTGATCTTTTGATATGATTCATTATATATATATATATACATATATATATGCACACACACACACACACACACACACATATATATATTGATTTCTAAAAATAGATGAGTTGGGTTCGGCCTATTTGAATTGGCCCATTTAACTCGGCCCATTTAACTTGGCCCATTGATTCAGCCCATTGGATAAGGCCCATCTTGATGTATTTGTGGCCGTCTGTTGAGGCCCACCTTGATATATATATATATATATATATATAAGGCCCATGTGAAGAGGCCCATCTTGATGCATTTGTGGCCCATTGTTGAGGCCCACCTTAATGTATATGAGGCCCATGTGATGCAGCCCATTTAACGTATTTGAGGCCTATGGGTCGAGGCCCAATTGGATGTATATAAGGTCCATTGCAATATGTGATTCCACCATGGTTTGTGTAATGATGTTTATGACAGGCCATGCCTTAGGAGTAATGATGGTTTGATGTCCACATTGTAAGAATAATGTTGGTTAAATTTTATATTATAACTCTCCCTAAGGCCTATTAATAGGCCCATACTTGTTATGTGTAGGCCATCTAGGTCCATCTTCGTTAGAAGAATAGTTCATCACCATTTAACATGCTTAGTATAACTCCATGATTCATGCTCATACGCATCATATGTATGCTTGATATGAGGAGTGACTGATCATAGCATATGCCATTGGGCAGATTATTTATGGGACTCACTTATAGGAGTTACCCACATGAGCGCGCGGTACGTGCAGGATTGCTGCATGACTAGACGGTGTGACTCATGCATCTCGCATATGTGTGACATGATCATTGTACGCTCTAGTGACATCATGGTCATGGCCTCCACGGGCAGGTCGTGCATGGCTAGATGGGACACCAAAAATGTTTGGTTAATGCATCTGGGCACTTTGGATGTCCGTGGGTGAAAGTCTCTAAACCTCCGAGGCCAAGAGACGCCCCAATGTCTAGATTGAATGGATACATGAGCGCCCGAGTGCCGAATACCAGTAGGCCACGTCTCCCACTATGTCATGGTCGGTTGGGAGGGGGTGTGGCCTTATCTGCCCAAGTGAGGGGGTTATAAGCTAGGCTGAGTTTGACCAGCTCGCAAATGAGTCCGCTATCGACGAGCCAGGTAGGTATTGACAGACTACTAGTCATGCGGATAGTGTGGTCTCTTTCACTAGCTGGGCTGTGTGGCTAGGGAGGCGACAGTCAGTGTGGAGTGTACTAGACCCCTGTGATGATCCCAAAGAGGAACCGTACTGATATGTGGACTTATTAAATAGGAATTGCATACTCATTCATTTATTCATTCACTATCAACTAGGGCTTGTGGTGCGCATCTATTTATTATGTCTACCTTCGCATGGCCAGGATTTTAGTTGGGCGCGAGACTAATCTGAGATCAGGAGTTTATCACATTAAGTCTGACTATTCAAATTTAGGTATGAGACTGGTTTGGATAGAAGTCCCTTGTGATGGACCCCATAGCTAGTGATACTACATACTATCATCCGACCTCACACTCTAGCTTGGTCATTTCATTCGCATCGCATATTACATCCACAGGCATATGACATTTTAGGTTGTTATGTTTTCTATACTTATATGGCCTAGACTGACTTAGCAGGATTTACATATTGCATTGTACCCTTGGCATCTGATATTTGGCTCTCCATGATTTTGCATTTGCATAGCTGATGTGTATTGCATACTTTGATATTGTAAGACTCTTGGACTTGTCAGTATTTTCGCTTACTCTGTTATCGTATGATTCATGATCTTGCCAATATTTTTGACATTGTATTGATTGAATACTTGACACGTATCTTGTGCACACACTTTCACCACCCTCTAAGCTTTCTATAAGCTTATGCACAATAGATGCATGCAGGTGGCATTAGGTTGCAACATCATTGAGTATGGAGTGTGCAGCGGTCTTCTGGAGCTTTGATTTCGATATGTGCATTTCCCTTTTAGCACTGTATTCAAATGTTTATATTAGTGGATATGTGATGATGATGTTGCCTTTGTAATTTGGGTAAACTTGTGGTTATGCTTATTACGAGACAAATGTACGTTAGAAAATCCTCCTTGTAGGATCCCAAGATCGGAATCTAGCGTATGCGCGCTGAGAGTCGAGAATGAGGTACTACGGAGGCTGTCGGCACTAGATTCGGCAATAGGAAATTTTGTGAGCCTCATTTCTGGGTTTGGGGCATGACACTCTCCTGGACGAAATGTCTTATAGGGAAGAACAAAGGCGCCTATCAACCTTGAGAACTTTCGAAGGCACGCACGTTAGGGGTCTATAATAGAAGATCGCTAAGTTATTCGAACTCGGGGACCTAATCATTCTAAGTTCTCAACAATCATAGAGTGTAGGGTAGCTATTAGCAGATATGTGATGTTATCCTCAGGTATTCCCATGTTATGCTCTGATACTAATTTCTGTCACGCCCCAAACTTAGAAACCAGGCTCACAAAAATTTCGATCATCGAATCCGGCACCGACAGCCTCCGTAGTACCCCATTCTCAGCTCCCAGTGCCTATACACCAGATTCCGATCCTAGGATCCTACAAGGAGGATTTTCAGTTTAAAATTTTTGTAAAGGAGCATAGCCACAAGTTTACCCAAATCACAGGAGCAACATCATCATTACATATCCACTAATATAAATAGTTATTTACAATGTTAGAAGGAAATACATATATATAATAAAATATCCACAAAGCTCGGCCTCCATGCTCTTGCTTCAATGCTACTGCGACCTAATGTCACCTGCACGCTACGGTCGTGCATAAGCTTACAAGAAGCTGAGAGGGTGGTGTATGTTTGTGCACTGCATGTGCCAAGCATATCAATATCAAAGTAAGCTGAAATATTGGCAAGTCCATAAATACCATCAGTCTTATCCAAGCTATGCAATGTAAAGACATAATAAGACATTATCATATACTGATGAAGCAATGTAATATGCAAATCCTGACAAGTCCATGAATACTGTCGGTTGTATCTAAGCTATGCAATGCAGAAACATCGTAAACTAAATGTCATATGTAGAGGATGCAATGCAAAAGAGATGACAAAACTGGAGTGTGTAGTCGAGATGATAGCACGTGGTATTGCAAGTCGTGGGGTTCATCACAAAGGACTTCTATCCAATCTAGTCCCATACCTAAATTTAGATAACTAGACTCAATGTGATAAACTCTTGATCTCAGGTTGGTCATGCGCCCCAACTGAAATCCTGGCCATTGCGAAGGCACACGTAATGAATTAGTTGCGCACTACTAGCCCGAGTGGATAGTGAATGAATGAATCAATCAATTAAATACTGAGTACGCAACTCTTGCTCAGTAAGTCCACATATCAGTATCTTACATATCTGGGATCATCACCGGGGTCTAGTACACTCTGCACCATTTTGCTGCACCATCAAGAGCACAATTGGATAAGTGGAAGAGACCTCACTATTAGCCTGCCAATATTGGCCTGGCTTGTCGATAACGGACCCATTCCTCAAGCTAGGTCAAACACAACCTAATCATTGCCTACTCCCTTCGGGCGGGTAAGGCCACACCTACTTGTAACTGACTACGACACATTGGTAAGCGTGACCTCTGGTATTCGGTACTCGGTGATCATGCATCCACTCGGTCCAAACATTTGATCATCTCAGGTATCAAGGGGTTTAGGGACTTTTACCCGTGGACATATTAGATGCCCATATGCTAGAACCTAACATTTTTGGTGTCTCAACTAGCCATCCACGATATACCTGTGGTGGCCATAGCCCTAATATTGTTAGGGCATACAGTGATCATGTCACAAAAATGTGAGATGCATGAGTCATACTATCTAGTCATGCATCAAACCTATGCGTACCATGCACCCATGTGGGGCCACTCCGTCTCACATGGAGTCTCATAATAAACCAGCTCAACGGCACATCCTATGATCAGTCACTCCTCATAACAAGCATACATATGATGCGTATGGGTATGTATCATGATGTAATAAAGTACATAGGTATGATTATCTGATAAGGCAGACAACAATAATCCATAATTGACTATCACTAGCATGTCACATACCAAGAGCATAAACTAAACAACATGTTCCTTCTCAACTATAGTAGTCCATGCATCATGTCTCATGTTTTACTAACATTAGCCTTCTAAGGTACTAATATATCTTATACCCCAAGACAGGGTCCAATGGAAGGATGGCGAATCTTGCCCATACATCGAGATAGGCTCTATATATTGGATATACAAAACCTGATAGCATATATTCTTTCATCTACGGCAATGCGTGATGATGTACTCATCTTACAAATAATGGATGGCTTAGATGACATACTAACGTCAACGATGAGCCTCACACTCATCCCAAAAGGGGTAATTGGACAGTGTGGATGATACATACATCATATCGAAGTCCTTGCAATTGGTTTTGAGAGTAGAACACATCTCACGAGGTGGTCAAGCGGGTGTATAAGAGGATGAATCTAAGTACAACAAGTGGGTTTCCTCACCCTCTTTATCATGTAATAACTAGGCTTCCCTATAGGGGCTCGATATGAATATAAGGTGGGCTTTGGTGGGGTCCATACATCACGATGGGCCGTAAACAGGGAAGAGAGAGAGAGAGAGAGGCATGTGATGGTGGGCTTCGCCACTATGAGCCCCCTTTCCATACATTACAAAACATACATCAAGTCGGTCCCAATACATGTGGGCCCACGAATATAAAAAAATATCGATGGTGGAGATTCCTTTTCAATGAAAAATGTAAGGTCTAGATGACTTTCTCACAATGGGAGAACAAACATCATGATGGGGTCTATGGAGAATGGACCCATCATGGGATGAACATATGAATCATAGTAGGCCATCGGCCACACGTAGGGTCCAAAGTGAGATCCATACCATCAATCCGTAGGCCCCACTTGGCCCATCATAAAAAGCACAATCTAATCCTATAAAACACCCATCGATTGTCTTCTTCTTTAACTCATTGAAATCCTTGGCTCTTAAGCTCTCTCTTTGATGGAGTATGATGAAGATTGAAGGGTTGGATGGTGAGATTTGGGGTAAAAAAGTGGGCCTAACACTTAACTTTTTTTCTCCTTAGGCTTTTTCTCTCATGATTGCTTGGGAAATGGAGGGAGATAAAATCGAATGGGTGAGAAATAGGAGAGTGGAATGGGTGTTGCAAGAAGAAATAACATGGAGGGTATGGGCTTAGTTGACTTTTGGGTGAGAGAAGGATGGGTGCCATGCCTTGTTAGTAAGAGTGGGATGGGTTAGGTATGCGTTGTACTTGACTTGTACTTGATTGATTGATGTGATGTTTGGGTAGAGATTCTCTTGGGATTCGGAATGTACGGCGTTTCCTTGAAATATACATAGGCCCATAACTCCTAACCTGAGTATCGTATCGGTGCGCAAGATGCCACGTTGGAACCGCGGCGACGGTGCGGTCACTATGGTACATGTTTTGAGTCGAGTCGACTCAGATCTACAGAATACGACTTAGGGTCGCGCACAAATGCCGATTACAACTCACGGGTTACAGGAATTCGATGGAGAGGATTGCGGGAGTTTAAGGAATGGTACGGACTAGGATACGGTCCTTATAGAGGCCATGCTTGATATTGTGCCAATACTTTAAAGTTAACTAGTGGAGGCTAAAATTTGAAGAATTGCACCAAATTGATGTAGTGCCTCCACTGTCTAACCTCAAGGCACCGAAACTTGACCTAAAACCTTTGCCCTCTGATTTGAAATATGTTTATTTAGGTCAAGATGAGACATACCCAGTGGTGATTTCTTCCCACTTGAGCAAGAATAAGAGAGTATGTTTATCTCTACTCTCATTGAGCACAAAGGAGCTCTTGGATGGTCGATTGCGGATCTCAAGGGAATTGATCTTTTGATTTGTACTCACTGCATTTATCTAGAGTATAATGCAAAGCCCTCCCGGCAACCACAACTTAGACTAAATCCATATATGAAGGAAGCGGTTAAGGCTAAGGTTCTTAAGCTATTGGATGTGGGTATCATATACCCTATATCAGATAGTCAATGGGTGAGTCCAACTCAAGTGGCCCTAAGAAGTCCGAAATCACCATCATAGCCAATGCCAATAATGAACTCATTCCAGTTAGAGTTACTACTGGTTGGAGAATGTGCATTGACTAAAGGAAGTTGAATACTATCACTAGGAAGGACCACTTTTCTCTGCCATTCATTGATCAAATCTTGGAATGGCTAGCTGGTCACTTGTACTATTGTTTCCTTGATGGGTATTCGAGCTACAACCAAATAAAGATAGCCCCTGAATATCAGGAAAAGACCACATTCACATATCTCTTTGGCACCTTTGCTTACTGAAGGATGTCATTCGGACTATGTAATACCCCCCCCCCCCCTCACTTTTCAGCGATGCATGATGAATATTTTTTCTAACATGGTGGGGCAATTTTAGAGGTCTTCATGGATGATTTCTTTGTCTTTAGTCCATCCTGCAGCGATTGTTTGGAGAATCTTAAATGTGTAATGAAGCGATGTGAGGAAAAGAATTTGGTACTGAATTGTGAGAAGTGTCATTTCAGGGTTCGTAAGGGAATTGTCCTTGGACATCATCTCATCTAAGGGAATTGAGGTTGATAAGGCTAAGATTGATCGTATCTTTAACTTACCTCCACCCAAGAACTCATGAGATATACGATCCTTCTCAGGACACGTCGATTTTTACAGGAGATTCATAAAGGACTTTAGTCACCTCTCTCGTCCTCTATGTAATCTACTTCAAAAGGATGCATTATACGAGTGGATCGAGGAATGTGAGGAAGCTTTTAATATGCTCAAGGGCATGTTAACCAGTGCACCTATCATGGAGCCACCCGACTGGAGCCTTCCTTTTGAACTTATGTGTAACGCGACTGACTATACTTTTATGGCAGTTTCAGGCTAGAGAAAAGAAAAGAAGCCCTACATTATTCATTACGCAAGTAGAACTCCAAATCCTGCCCAAGTGAACTACTCTACTACAGATAAGGAACTCTTAGCCCTAGTGTTAGCTTTGGACAATTTAGGTCTTACTTGATCAGATACAAGATCGTCAGTTACACAGATCATGCGGCGTTCAATTATCTTCTTTCAAAGAATGATGTTAAGCCCCACCTAATAAGATGGATTTTCCTACTCTAAGAATTCGATTTGGAAATAAAAGATAAAAAGGGAGTAGAGAACATAGTGGTTGACCATCTTTCTCACCTTGATCTCTCTAATTCCCTTGAGACAACACATATAAATGAAGTGCTCCCTGACAAACAATTATTCTAAGTCTCCCACTCATCTTGGTTTGTGGATATTGATAATTATCTTGCTATATGTTTCATGTCGACACATTGGACTACATAAGAAAAAATTCTTTACTGAGTACACAAATTCTTCTTGGACGATCCATATTTGTTTAATATTGTCCAAACCAAATCTTAAGGTGATGTGTGCCAAACAATGAACACCAAAGTGTCATCTCCTTCTATCATTCTCAAACCTGTGGTGGTCACTTTTCTACCAAAGAGGCCATGACCAAAATTCTGCAGTGAGACTTTCACTGGCCCACTATATTCAAGGACACTCATGAGTTTTGCAAAGCTTGTGAGCTCTGTCAAAAATTGAGAGCATTGTCCCATCGAAATATGATGAATTTGAACCTCATGCTGATCATTGAAGCATTTGATTGCTGAGGCATCGATTTCATAAGACCATTCCCCCAATCATTTGGAAACTCATATATTTTGATCGCCGTAGACTATGTCACTAAATGGGTCAAAGCGATTTCGTGCTGGAATAATGATCATTAACTGGTCATTAAATTCTTAAAAGAGAACATCCTTTCCCAGTTCGGAATGCCTCGAGCCATCATTAGTGATGAAGGCTCTCATTTCTATAATAGGGCATTTGCAAACTTAATGAAGAAATATGACATTTTCCACAAAGTGAACACTCCATACCACCCACAAACTAGTTGGCAAGTTGAGATTTTCAATAGAAAAATTAAACATATTTTGAAAAAAATGGTAAACCTTGACCGTAAGGATTGGTCAATTCGATTGATTGATGCTTTATGGGTTTACCGTACTACATTTAAGATCCTTATTGGAATGTCTCCCTTTAGACTTGTCTATGGGAAGGCATGCCACTTACCTATGGAGTTAGAACATAGGGCCTACTGGGCTATTAAAAATTTAAATTTCAATTTGGCCAATGCTGGCTCGCTGTGCAAACTTCAATTGAATGAACTTCAAGAGATCCAGAATGATGCATACGCGAACTCGAGAATTTATAAGGATAGGATGAAGGTGTTTCATGATCAACACATTCTTTGAAAATCATTCACACAGGTCAGAAGGTCCTCTTTTATAATTCTTTGTTACATCTCTTCCCGGGTAAACTATGATCTCATTGGACCGACCCCTTCACTATTACTAACCTCATGGGGCTGTCGAGATTCGGAATACAAACAATGGTAATGAGTTCAAAGTAAATGGATATCGATCAAAGCCATTTGTTAAAAAATTTGATAAAGAGGACATGTCCACACCTCTGAGTGAACTTGTGTACTAGGATTGATCTCTTAGTTTGATGGAGGTATAGGTAGGTTTATCACTTTCATAGGACTAAGGTATTTGCTTTCGCTATTTAGGATAGTTTACTTATACTCTATTGAGTTTTGTTTTGTGCTAACCCATCTTCACACTGATATCATTAGAGAAGCCTCAAAATTTCTTCTTCAGGTATTTCCTTTCCATCACTTCCCTTTTCTTTTCATTGTCTCTTTTGCATTGCATGTTTAATTCTTTTACATTTTGGAAAATACAGATTTTTCGGTTGGGGATGGGGGATTAGTTAACCTAATCAGTGTTTTCTTAGTTTTGAGCAAAAATTTTAAAAATTTTTAATGTTTCAAGTTGAAATATGTTTGGGAAGCGATGATTGTGTACTTAAGAATTCTTTGAGTATGATGAGATAGAGATTGAATTTTAGATTGTTAGAGTTAATCATTTGAGTAATCTATCACCTAAGTTCTTGTGCTCAATTGATTAAGAGAAAGTTTGAATATCATGTTAATCTAAATCATAAGACACATTCAATTTATCTTCTGTAAGATGTAGTAGAATTTCTAATTATTAGTATGTGAATCATTAATAGATGGTGAGAATCGAGTCTGGAGAATTTTATCCACTTTAAAAGAAGAGAAGAACCAGTTAAAAAATAGGAGATCGATAAAGAGGTCATGAAAAAGAATGAAAATAATGAAAAATTTAGAAAAGAATGCAAAAATAAAAAGAATGAATAAAAAAATTAACCATTAATATAAAATCAAAAACTGGAAAAAGAAGAAAAAGGGGATAAGTTCGGAATCAGTACTTGAGTTTCAAACCAATCTTGAAGTGATTTTCACTGAGCACATTAAAAAACTTGATATGCAAACTATGTTTCAATTTAATAAATCAAGAACTTATTTGATTGGTTGCTTATGTGATTTGGTTGTAGGTTTTCAAAATCTTGCTTTCATATCCTAATTATACACATTCATACGTGAGTGCACAAAAGATTGGTTTCCTAAAGAGATTTCTAACATTAAGCATTGAGACTTATTTTACGCATACTTTGCTTGGCACTAGCAAACTACTGGTTGAGGATTATGTTAAGGGTTAAATATTGCATATTGAACCCCATTTATATCTTGGTTTTATGAACCTGATACTGCTTAATGTCCTATTTTACTCATGCTTGTGTTCCAAGGTATAAGTGCTATAGTTAATAGCCCCTTTTTGTTATTAAATTTGTGGTGCCAAAGACACTGTTATGAAGCTTGCATATATGAAGAACAAAGCTCTACTCAAGATCAGCTTTGATTGACAAGTACTGTTCACAAGTCAAGATCTCAAGAAGCTTTCAAGTTTGAACTTCATTAATACTTCAAGCTTCACTACTTTCAAAGGTCACTTGTCTCCTATTTTCAATGTCCTTACTTCACTATTGAGGTATGGCTGACCTTAGGTTGACCTTTAGAGTAGGCCATTCTGGATACATAATTCATATGTTTTATATAAGTGAGTTTAGGCTGTTCTAAGACTAGTCCTGGACCTTGTTCGACTAGTCCTAGCACTGCTTCGACCTGTCTAAGAATTTCCTAGATCAGTCGTAAGTTTGTTGAAAAATTCAGAAATTTCTATTAGGCTTTGACTAGTCTTAGGGTCTGTTTGACTAGTTGTATGAACAGTGTTGACTGTTGCTTCGACCAGTCGTAGACCTACGACTCAAAATATAGTGTTGAAATTTGGCTAGCTTCAACTAGTCGTGAGCAACCTATGACCAGTTAAAGGAGACCTACGACCAGTCATATACTACGTACGACCAGTCGTGAAACCACCAGATCTTATCGTGCCCAAATTTTCAAATATCTGTTGGTTCTACGACCAATCGTAGATTTCTTTAGACCAGTCAAAGACATGATTTGCTCACCTATAAATAGAGCACGAATCTCAGAATATAACATGAAATTCAAGCTACTTTAATTTGGCCTTCTAAGAGATAAGTCTGTGCTCCATTTTAAGCTAAGTGTGGATATTTAATATTCTCTTTCTTTAGCTTTTCTTATTTGATTTTGTTCCTATATTCCAATCTTATTTGAAAAGAGGAATTTCTGTATTCCGTCTTCTTGGAATCAAAATCAAATAGAGCTATGCCCCATTTGGTTTAATTTAAAATCTATTAGAACCTAGAACCATTATAAAGTGAGTATTGGACATTGAACTTTGACATTCAAATCTCTACTCCGACTTGGTTCTTCTGAGCTACTACAATGAAAGAGAAAGTCAGGTATTTTACATTTATGTAATTTACTTTCATTTGGTTTTTTTTTGGGATTTGCTAGAAAAATCTCATTGTATTGGTTATCTGAGGAGAGCTAGGAAAACTCAAAAGAGAGGTTTTTTTAATTATATAAGCCCACAGAGAAAGACACAATTGTGAAGGTTTTAGGTGAACCTAGAAAACCTATCTTTGATAGTGAACGCTGATATCCCCTGTGTGAGGATATTAGGAGTGGAGTAGTTGTGTGGCTATTTATTAACAGTTGGTATACACATAGGCGAACCACTATAATCCCTTGTGTTTTTGTGGTTGTGTGATTTATATTTCATATCTTTAATTATTCATTTGTGGGATGTATATGTGAATGTGAATGATTGTAATCATTTTATTTCAAAGCTCAGTGGGGAATGTTGTAATAGTTTAGATTTATATTTTTGTAACTTATTCCTTGCTATCTCTTTATTAGTTTGAGCTTCAGCTTCTCTAATTGTTCTAGTAAGGTTGTACTGCCATTTTTATGGTGCATGGTTGTCCTTAGAACAATCAATATTTTGAAATTACATTCAGCATTGTGTATTGATTTATTTGGCTATCTCTCTTTCTTTATTTTCGCTATATTTATTTTAAATTTAGCATAGTCCTATATCTAGGACATATAAGCTTGGCCATTTCAAGTGGTATCAAAGCCTAATAGCTCTCTTTCTTATTTGGATTTAATTCTTGACCTTACGATCTAAGCTTTATATAAGATGTCAACTTTTGATAGCCTATTAGTCACTTGGCCTCCACCCTTTGATGGCTCCAACTATGCCGATTGGAAAGCTAGGATGAATATCTTCCTCAAATCAATGGATGAAAGTGAGTGACAAGCCACAGTGACTGAATGGAACCCACCTACCACTGAAGTGACTAGTATCAATGGTTCAAAATCAATGAGAGTAACTCCTTATTTCTCTTGGACCACCCTTTAGAAAAATGAGAGTAGTGCCAATGCAAAAGCACTAAATGCAATCACTTGCGTACTATCACTGGATGAGTTCAAAAGAATCATATCATGTGATACTGCAAAGCAAGCCCGAGATATATTAGAAATTCCATACGAGGGTACTACAATTGTCTAAAAATCAAAAGCCCAAATCCTCACAACCAAATTTGAAGAAATTCATATGGAGGAAAATGAAATGTTTATGGACTTTTACACTAGATTAAATGACATTGTAAACTCAATGTGGGGTCTTGGCGATAAAATCCCAGAAAGTAAAGTGTGTGCAAAGATACTACGCTCATTTCTTGAACGGTTCAACTCTATGGTAATCGTGATCTAGGAACTTCGTGATACAGATAATATGAGGGTAGAAGAACTAGTTGGTTCTTTACAAACCTATGAGTTAAATTTTAAATCTTTAGAAAGTAAATCTATCGCTCTTAAATCTTCTAAAGACAACTCTGATTTTGAAGATGATATGGCTCTTTTAGCGAAAAAGTTTCACAAGATTTTCAAGAGTACAAAGAGGGTTGATTTTGAAAAATCAAATGATAAGAAAAGATCAAAACCTAAATCTAAAACTTGGAAGTCTTTAAAAGATAGTCAATGTTACAACTACCAAGAATATGGGCATTTAGTAAACAAGTGTCCTAAAAAGGACAAACCCAAAAAGAAGGGTATGTTGGCTTCCTGGGATGAATCGTCTGATTCTGAAGCTTTTTCTGAATTAGAAGATTCTGAAACCGAGTCAGGCAGTGAAGTTAAAGCCCTTATGACTCTAGCCAAATTCACTTTTTTAGATTATGATGATTCAACTAGCGAAGAAAATCTGAATAGTGATTTTGAAAATGAAGGTGATCTTCAAGACGCTTACATGCCCTATACAAGAAAAGTTGTAAAATTACTGTGAAATTGAAACTTCAAAAAGAGAAATTTTCTAAACTCAAAGAAATTTATGAATCTCTTATTTTAGAAAAATCCCAAATTTCAGATTGTTTTGAAAAATCAAAATGCGATTTAGAATTCAAAACCTCCCTAATTTAAAATCTAAAATCTAAAAATGAGAAACTTAAAAATGATGCATCTTCTCTTCTAAGTTTAAAGGATACGTGGAGGTATGCCCAAGGAGATCCAAAGTTAGAAAAACTTTTATCTAGATCTAGAAAATGTGACGACAGATCTGGGTTGGGCTATGATAAAAATGTTCCTCCTAAGCAAAAGTATACTCCTCCTAAGTTTGTGAAAGGAGAGTCCTTTAACTCAAAAGGGAAAAATACTAGTCAAGGTTTTTCTAAAAATACAAAAGCTTTTCAAAAACCAAAAACCAGCTATGTCAACTTGAAAAGCAGAATAGAAACCCACTAGCTGAAAAGATAGTTAATTTATTCAAGGAGCTCTTAAAATCTAACTCAGTAGGTCATCCTTATAACAATAGACAGAAGAAGACCAACTATATTCTCAAAACCCAAAGCAGTTTTGAAATGGGTTCCTAAGTTTACCTGCTTGGTTGCCCACATCACTTTCAAAGTTACAAGCCATTCAAAGTGGTACCTAGATAGTGGACGCTCTAGGCATATGATAGGCGACAAGGCTTTATTCACCGATCTTAAAGATATGATTGATGGGTCAGTTACTTTTGGTGATGAAAGCAATTGCAAGATAATTGGCCAAGGAACGGTTCAAATCTAACCATCCTCTGTTTAAAAATGTTTTATATGTTGAAGGACTGAAACATAATCTTCTAGGCATATCTCAAATTTGTGATAATAACCATAGTGTACGGTTTTCTAATCAAAGCTATGAGATTTCAAACAACAAGGGTTCATTAATACTAACTAGACGTAGAACGTCTGAAAACTGTTATATTGTTAGCAAATCCAGCTCATCTAATCAATCATGTTACATGGTCTATATAGACGAGACTGATTTGTGGCACAAACGTCTTGGACATGTACACTACCAAAATCTATATAAATCAAGCAAACGAGAACTTATAAGAGGTCTATGCAAACTACAAAAAATAGATAAAATATGTGGTGAATGCCAGATTGGGAAATAAAAGAGGAATTCACACAAAAAGGTGAATTCCAATACCACATCAAGACCACTTGAGCTTCTCCGTATGGATCTTGTAGGACTTACCAGGACGAAAAGTCGAGGTGGCAAAAGATATATCTTGGTAATAGTAGATGACTTTACCAGAGATACATGGGTTGTCTTCTTAAGGGACAAATCAGAAACCCTTGAAGAAGTGAAAAAAGTTTTTAAAAGGATTCAAACTGAAAAAGGTTCTTAAGTCAGTAAGATTCATAGTTATCATGGATCTGAATTTGAGAATAGCGGTTTTGAGAAGTTCTATAGCGACCAGGGAATATTACATGAATTCTCAGTGCCCAAAACACCACAACAAAATGGTATAGTTGAAAGGAAAAATAGAGTGCTTCAAGAAATGGCTAATGTCATGTTGAATAGTATGAAGCTCTCTAAGAATCTTTGGGCTGAAGCAGTCAATACAGATTGCTATATCATTAACTGGGTTTACACTTGTAAAGGTAATAATAAAACGGCTTATGAAATGTGGTTCGATAAAAAGCCTACTGTCATATACTTTCGAGTTTTTGGTAGCAAGTGCTATATTTTACGAGATCATGAAAATCTGGGAAAGTTTGATGCAGAGAGTGATGAATGGATCTTTTTAGGATACTCTTTAAACAGTCGGGCTTATAGGGTTCTGAACAAAAGCACTAGTGTGATTCAAGAGTCTATCAATGTAGTCATTGATGATCACTTAAACACGCCAGTCTCAAGTTGAGATAATGATGAAGTTCTAGTAATTGATAAATTTGATGCTTCATCTAATTAGACTGATTCTGAACTGAGGACTGTTAAAGATCATCCAACCACACAGATTCTTGGAAACCCTCTCACTAGTGTTCGTACCCATATACAACTTGAGGATATATGTAATTACGTATGTTTTACATCCCAGATAGAACCACCTAACGTAAAAGAAGCTCTTGCTGATGAAAACTGGATTGTTGCGATGCAAGAAGAACTTAACCAATTTGTGAGAAATGATGTTTGGTATCTTGTACCTAGACCTAAAGATAAACACATCATTGGAACCAAATGGATTTTCAAAAATAAGTCTGACGAGCCTGGTAATATAATTCGAAACAAGGCTAGGCTAGTGGTACAAGGTTACACTCAAATTGAAGGTATTGATTTTGATGAAACCTTCGCACCAATAGCACATCTTAAATCAATTAGACTCTTTATATCCATTGCATATTTTAGAAAGTTTAAGATTTACTAAATGGATGTGAAAAGTACATTTTTAAATGGCGATCTGCATAAGGAAGTCTATATTGAACAACAAATGGGTTTTGAAGACCCCAAAAATGCTGATCAAGTGTATCGCCTTAAAAAGGCACTTTACGGTTTAAAACAAGCTCTTAGGGCATGGTACGAGAAACTAACAAAGTTTCTATTAAGCCATAATTTTCAAATGGGATGTGTTGATAAGACTCTGTTTATTAAAAAATATAATGATCACATTCTAATAGTACAGATTTATGTTGATGAATCATTTATGGATCTACCTGTACTAACATGACTATTGAGTTTGCAAATTTGATGAAATCTCAGTTTGAAATGACCATGGTTGGGGAATTGAATTATTTCCTTGGGTTGCAAGTTAAGCAAAAACCTGATGGAATGTTCATTTCTCAATCTAAATATGCTTTGAATTTGATTAAGAGATTTGGATTTGAGAATGGTAAGAACTTTGATACTCCTATGAGTACAACTTTGAAACTCTCAAAAGATTCTTTAGGTAAAAATGTGGATCCGAAATTATATCGGAGTATGATTGGTAGTTTACTGTATTTAACTACTAGTAGACCCGATATCGTTCTAAGTGTTGGTATTTGCGCTAGATATTAGTCTGATCCTAAAGAGTCGCACATGATTGCTGTCAAGCAGATTATGCAATAGTCGCTAGTACTGTTAATCTCAGTCTCTGGTATCCACATGAGACTAGTGTTCAATTAGCTGGGTACTTGGATGCTGACTGGGCTGGTAATCTTGATGATAGAAAATCAACCAGTGGTGGTTGCTTTTATATTGGAAACTGTTTAGTTTCTTAGTTTAGCAAGAAACAAAGTTTTATATCACTTTCAACAGCTGAAGCTGAATATATCGCAGCTGGTTATGCGTGTACACAGCTTGTTTGGATGAAACATATGCTAAGTAATTATGAAATTAAACAGGATTCTATGTTAACATATTATGATAATTCCAGTGCCATAAATATTTTAAAAAATCTAATTCAGCATTCTTGTACTAAGCACGTTGACATTAGATTTTATTATATTCAAGATTTAGTAGAAGAAAAGGTTATATCTTTGGAATATATCCCTACAGAGAATCAACATGTTGACATTTTTACTAAACTGCTCGACAAAAGCAGGTTTAACAAAATAAAATTTGATCTTGGCGTGTGCATTTTAAAATGAGTATTTATGCGTATTTGTATCGTATTGTATATATTTGCTTGATTAGATTTCAAATTTTGTATATATTGTTGAAAATTAGATTTTTTTAGCTGGTACTCGACCAGTCCTGAGTATACATGTAACTCTCTCATATACGAATTTCATCAAATGTAACGACCTTGGAAATTTTTGTGCTAATCTTTCCTTAAGTAGTTGTTTTTGGGGTAATTAGCGCTATACTCGATTGCTTGTGAAATTCGCATCAATCACTTTAAATTGTATCTGCATGGCTCTAAACTTGTAGATTAGTTAGCGCTACGTTACTCTGAAATCTGAGATCCATCGCTAAATTCAGTTGTTCTGGAGAATTTTTGAAAGATCTGGATCGGACCTGGACCGTGCGTCGAAAGTCCGATAGCGATGATCTTGGGCTGTTGCGGTCACTATGTTGGGCTTGACCATCACCTCGAAAATCAAGTCCATGTGATGTTTTGGGTCGATTTGATTGAGTTCGGAGTGAAGAGTGTGAGAACGGTTGGATATTTAATAAGTTTTTATGAAATCTGAGTCGTGTCGCTTGCGCAACGATTTTAAGCTATCTGACCATTGGATTCTGACCAAATTTCACCCTCTGATCAGGGAAGGTGGCCCAGGCATATCCTAGTGCTTGTGGACTTGATCGAGATTTCGTGACCGTTGAATTGTGTGTGGTCTGCCACGGCTGATCTGAAGAGCCGGTCGGTATGAAAACTTAGCTTGACGTAGATCCAGGGTCAATGAGCTTAAGTCTAACCTTTCGTGGTTATAGGCCCACCAGAAGTGCTTCGTTGGATCGTAAGAGGCAGGTTTTAGTTATACTTTAAGTATACCTTGACCCTGGGGTTATTTTCATCAATTTGAGGCCTATTTATAGTCCTTAAACCCTAGCTCTCTTTTCCATACGAATTTTCTCTAACCCTAGCTTGGAAAGAGAGTGGAAAAGAGAGAGATAGTGAGAGAGATAAGTTGGTGAATCATCTTGGATTCTTTCTTGTTCTTCTTCATCTTTGAACCTTCACTTTGAATCGTTATTCTGCCGGTTCTGAGTTCATCTTGGGGTAAGTTAACCTAACTCTAATCTATGTTAGCGCTTAGATTAGTCTTGGTGTTGTTGTATCTCATTTCTATCCTTGTTTTAGGGTATCCTATCGCCGTTGACGAAGACAACTCGTCTAAATCAGTTCGGTGTTTCTTTCCTCGCTTAAGGTGCGGACTTTAAGTATATAGGTTATGGTTTTCAAGGCTTTCAATATCAGTTAATGATTTATTCATGTTATGGATGAGATTTCACATGCCAAATGTTGTGTTTACGTTACTTTCCTGATATGCATGTGTTATATTGAGATTTGTGTATTCTATGTGTATGTATAAAGTACCGTATACGTATAAAATATGCACTAATGTTTGCCATGATTATTTGTCATGTATGTATATTAGATGTATGTGTGACAACTCCTTGGTAAAAGGAATTGTCCAAATGCATGTATTTCAACATACGTCATGTATGTTGTTCCATGTATGCTAAGTGTTTGTAGAAATGCATGAATGATCTAAAGTGTAACTTATTACACTAATTGCGGGCATTGAGAAGTGATTCTCAACACTCCTATTAATGTGCATGATTTCCTTTATGCAAGTTACATTCCATATTATTTAAATTCAAGCATTTCATATGCTTACATTTATGTTAAGTTGATATTCTTCAAATGTCTATGTACCATGATTGGAGTTGTTGTTCCTTTACTGTTTTACATTCAACATGAATATCTGTTGTAGTGTAAGGTGTTTGGGACTATGCATTAGTCCAGGAAATCGGTAATCGACCCTATGTTCATGGTTGAGGTTGCTTTCGCCACGTAGGACGTATTAGACGAACCCGAGCCGTATTATAGTTGTCGGCGGTGGTTTGGCCACGCGGAGTGTTTGCGCACTCTATGTCGCTCAATTCAACGTGCGCTCGTGCTAGTCGAATTCGTCAAGTAACCCGATTGTCCGATGTATGTTCACCATGTATTGACGCTACTGCTTGAATCTAGGGTACCGAACTTACCAGGGAAATCCTAATAACCATGGTACCTTGATCCGCTAAGACTCATGAGTCGCACATGGTGGTATGGGACACCGTGGTCGAGCTGTCGGCCTACGCTGGGGTGACGAGCCTCCCCGTAGTGATCAGTGAGCAATTAAACTCGTGAGCCGATTATGGTGGTATGGGACACTATATTCGTGCTGTCGGCCTACATTGATTGGTGATGAGCCCTTTGTAGTGACCTCGAGCATACCTGAATACCGCAATGAGGTGACAAGTCGAACTGTGGTAGTAAAGGTGTGAAAGGCGTGCATTGATTGGTGAAGAGCCCTTTGCTACGACGTCAAATATATGATCGTATGAGATGTCTAGGATTGACGACCCTAGAATGGATCACTGTTTGGATGGTGACTGAGGAAGGTATCTTAGCTTCCCAATCCTGCTGTATGAAATGGACTAATAACAACTTGGTAATCATATCCATGCACCGCATTTGCATGTATTTTGTAGATGTGGCGCACTTTGAGGTGGTGTCATGCGTAATGTAAGATGAAGATGTTGAGGGTGTACACGTGAGGGCACGCATCATATTGCATACATTCTTGCATTAACAAGAGTACTTAGGATTTATTTAATTGTTCTGCTTTATCATTACTATTTGATTGAACTGATAACATGTTAACCTGTGCCTTATTGTTCCACTGAGTTGATCACTCACTCCCACGTTTCTAGGGCGGTGCTAAACACCCACCCGACTCTGTCTTAGGTTCTAATGTTGCAGATGTTGATGCAACTTCTGAGGCAGAGTGGGAGATGGATGATGATGAGGCTGCCTTCTCTTATATGCAGTTTTTAGACGGGTTCTAGCGAGCCTTGGTCTGATGCACGGGATGCTGGGATTATTTTTAGGAATTTAAATGATGTAACTTGATACTTATAATTTTGTTAAATAACACTTCCATACAACCTGGTTTGTATATGTACTTCAAGGATTTACACTTGTACACATATTTTTCTATAAGTCTTCCGCTTACTTTATTCACTCATTCCTGAATCATATCTGTGTTTTGGCTTAATCTATTCCATGTTTTATGCACTAATACAGTCAACATACATCCATCATTAAATATGTTGCATAAGTGATGTTTTGGAACTCGGGAGCCGAGTTATGCTCGACCCCCGAATTTCAGGGCGTTACAAGTTGGTATCAAAGCATGATCTGGATTAAACCGGACTTGGGTTATGGTCACACACCGCACGTTGTCGCCACTTTAGTGTATTTGGGTGCGGGTCTATCATAGATTTTGTGTTTGTGCTCCGTAGTTTCTATTGGTGAAAGTTTCCTGAAAACCTTCACCGAGATCGAGTCTGTGCTCTCTCCTAATCACACACAACGACCCGAAACCTTTCCTAGACCATCTATTAATGAGTTTAGATGATCTATCTTCCCTTTTTAACCCTTAAACCTTCAAGAAATCTCTATTTTAATAAGATTTCTGCCAGAATGGCCCGATAGGCGTCAAATCATGCAAGGGGCCAATCGGGGCATTTCCTGTGGGGCCCAGGGGGGAACCACATCATTTGGACCATATGGGACCTGGAGAACCTCGCCAAAATGGCGAGGCATCACCGGAATGTCTAGAGACCGGCGATGCCATCGCCGGTTCGGCGAGGGCTCGCCGGCCAACTGGCTAGGCCGGCGCGGGCCGATGGATTTTCGGTCTTGTGTGGCCCACCCCTCCATGGTTTTCACTTTAAAACCTTTTCTTTCACCTACTTCCTTCATAAACACCCCTCCCAAGCTTTCCCTTTCTTGAAAACCCTCTCCAAATCCTTCCAAATCTCTCCCAAATCTTCTTCTTCTTCCCTTTTTCGTACAAACCCATCACCCCATCTCCAAATCCTCCCTCCCATTGCTGATTTCTTTTTCTTTCCTTCTCATTTGAGCTCTTACATCCCCTTTTTGGCTATTAGTTGTGTGGAAGCTTCACCATCTTCCTATTTCTCTCTTTCTCTCATTTCTCATGGCCCTCTTTGAGATTGTGACGGCCATCTTTTCCATTTCTTCCCTTCTTTCCTTGATGGTGAAGAAGAGAGCGCCCTTGGATGAAGCCGGGCCGAGCCGCCCAACCCGTGCACGGAGGCCGAGAGGAGTCACCGCGAGCACGTCCGCCCCTCATGAATTCTAGACGAAGCGGGACCTTGATCCTCGAGCTCCCGTTAGTAGGACCTTGTTGGCGGAGTTGTCGCATGGAGCCTATGAAGGCCATAGAGTCCTTTTTAAGGCTCATGTTGATCCGCGGCTCTTTGGTGAGTTTATGTTGTTAGAGTGCCTAGAAGGGGCTGGTTGGGGTCCCTTGTTCGAAGGCGAGTATCGCGCGAATGCTAGCACTGTTCGAGCCTTTTATGCAAATATTCTTGATCCTTCGCTGGAGCCTCTGCAGTTCAAGATTCCTTGTGGTAGCGGTCGTGTGGGTATTGTCGATGTTGCTTTGATATCCCGCCTCCTGAATGTGTCACTTGGTGAAGTGCATGCCAGCGAGAAGAATGTGAACAATGTGCACGAGAGGGATCGTCGCACCTGATCCTTGTGTGGTCGTCTGGTTGAATGACAACCAAATAGGAGTCTTCTGGCTACCTACATGACGGATGACTTCCGTTTGCTTCACCACATCTTTACGTTCAATGTATATCCAAGGTGGAGCAACCGCAGCGAGTGTACGCGCCTGATGGTGGATTTCCTGTATCAGGTAGGGCAGGAAGCGAAGTTGTGTGTGCCGACGTACGTCCTGCGCCAGATTATTCTCATTGCTCGTTCGAGTAGAAGGACTGAGTCGCTTCCATTTGGCCGCCTCATTTGCAAGCTTGCTCATGAGTTTGGCTATAGGCTTGGAGCTGAGAAGCCAGTTCCTGTTCGTCATATCAATCTGAGGACTCTTAAGTTGATGGAGGTTAGTTCTGGTCGGCATGCCTCAGAGAGTGAGGCTGAGTCTGAGAGCGGTGGTGAAGAGAGTTATGCTGAAGGTGGTGCGGAGATTGAGGAAGATACAAAGAAGGACGAGGAAGGAGATGAGGCACAGGATTCGAGTGATAACTCTCCTCCTGTGGCGCCAGAGCAGAGCGCAGAGCAAACTGCCAGAGATGCCCGTCTTACACGGCTTGAAGAAGGGTAGGCTGTTTTACGCCAGGATATTGTTGATCTTCGAGGCCTTGTTAAACATAAGTTTAAGAAGGTGACTCAAACTCTGAAGTCTATCCTATGTTGCTTGCAGGATAAGGGTGCTCCGCCTCCATCTCCTGATTCCGATGAGTAGCTGTCGTCGTGGCCGTCTTTTGCTTTGTTTGTTGTTTTCTTTCTATGTGTAGCCGTTGTTGGCTTGTTGTTGTAGTTGTTGTAGTTGTTGGAGTTGTTTGTGGTTGTTGTAGTTGCTGTGGTTGTTTGAAGTGTTAGATGTTGTTGTTTACATGCTTTCCTAGTCGTGATTCATGTATTGCTGCACTACTTGTATTGCGACGATTTTGATTAATGGAATGCATGTTGTTTGTCTTTGGAGTTGTGCTGTGTTATTGTGTGGATGGATTATATGACGTAGAATCTGACAGGTTGCATCCTTTGTTGAATGTAGGGATGCCTCCTAAGGGTTCGAAGTCTTCGGCCCGTCTCTCTTTGATTGAGTCGCTTGCTGGGGTTCCTCCCTTGAGCGATAGCCAGTCAGATCAGCAGGCAGGTCCATCTCGTGCCGGTGTTGGGTCGACACCTATGGTTCCTCCAGTCACACCCTCGGTTCCTGAGCCGAGCCGTGCACCTTCGTCTGCTTCGCCTACTGATAGGTTTGAGCAGATGATGTTGTTGATGTAGCAGCAGCAGATTTAGCAGCAGCAGCAGCAGCAGCAGCAACAGGAGTTCCTCTCTTCCATGGCTGGCATCTTTGCTCAGTCAGTGGGGGCGACTCCACTTGTTTCACCTATGCCTCCATCTGGGAGCGTCAGTGCTAGCGGCACTTTCGAGCGATTCCAGCGCTTGCGACCTCCTACTTTTACGGGTTCTCATAGACCTGAGGAGGCCGAGTATTGGATAGACCGCATCTCTAAGATGCTGAGACCGCTGCACTGCTCTGAGGTCAAGCAGGTTGAGCTTGCTACCTTCATGTTTGAGGAGGCCAGTCTGTGGTGGGACAGTGTTCTTCGCACTGTCGAGGAGGATTTTGTTTAGTCGTGGCAGGCGTTTGAGGACCGCTTCCACAAGAAGTATTTTCCGGTTACGTACCGACATGAGAAGGAGAGTGAGTTCCTTCGCCTCCACCAGGGAGGGTTGTAGGTGACGGAGTATGAGAACCGGTTCATTGAGCTGAGGCGGTATGTTCCTTTGATCTTGGGCGATCAGCCGATGAGGATGCGGCATTTCTCTGAGGGATTGAGACCTGAGATTCGATCGAAGATTTGCTGTGTTAGCATTTCTTCGTATACGGAGCTCGTGAGCATGTCCTTGCGAGCAGAGCAAGACGGGGATAGAGCGTCCCGCATGCGAGCACCGATGCTTCCTAGGCAGCGACCGGACTTTCAGGGTGCACCTTTCCTCGGTAAGAGGCCACGAGCAGATTCTCCTCCGAGGCATTCAGCGCCGCCCGCTCAGCAGATGAGAGCTGATCTTCGATGTTCCTATTATGGGAAGATGGGGCACTTGGACCGTTTTTGCTTCTCTCGTATGCGAGCCGGTGGTTTTACTCCACTGCAGAGGGTTAGCCGTCCGATGCCTCAGGTTATTTCTCCTCCACCTCTTCGGTTAACGCCAGCTCATCCATCCTTCAGACCTGCAGTTCCTAGCTTCAGGCCACCTCAGCGGCCCATGGTTCCTCCACCGAATCGTCAGCAGCAGGCTCGAGTTCATGCGCTTTCAGCTGAAGCGCCTATGTCTGACTTAGTGCCGAGGTCCTTCGAGGTGACAGCGCACATTAAAGGTATTCCCGTTTCTGTGTTAGTGGATACATGGTCCACTACTTCTCTTATATCTTATGCGGCAGTTAGGCGTTTGGGTTTGAGATCTGTTCCTATGCAAGGAGTGACGCTTACTACCGCTACGGGAATTTCCTCTGCTTTGGGCAAGCGTTGTATGGATTGTTTGGTCGATCTGGGAAGTGGATCGATCCGTGTTGATTTGTTAGTCGCACCGCTTTATCACTACGATGTTATTATGGGTATGGATTGGCTCATGAGGATGCGAGCTGAGATTGATTGTGAAGATAGATCAGTGACGATCCATGGACCTGAAGGCGAGACTGTTACTTTTCCAGTTCAGGTCAGTTACCCTCTTTGTATTGATTATTATTCTTCTCTGTTGGAGAGTATGGCTAAATCGGTGTTAGTTAGTACGCCGGTAGTTTGGGAATTTGAAGATGTGTTTGAGTCGATTCCTGGATTACCTCCTCAGTGTGAGATTGATTTTGCTATCGATCTTATGCCTGGTGTGGCGCCCATATCTTTACCCACCTATCGTATGCCTCCAAGTGAAATGGAGGAGTTGAGGAAGCAGATAGATGGTTTGCTGGATTTGGGTTTTATTCGGCCTAATGTGTCTCCTTGGGGAGCACCTGTTTTATTTATGAAGAAGAAGGATGGTTCCTTGCGATTGTGTATTGATTATCGCGGGTTGAATTTGGTAACTGTGAAGAATAAGTACCGTTTGACCAGGATTGATGATCTGTTTGATCAGTTGAAGGGGGCACGGTACTTTTCGAAGGTTGATCTGCAGTCAGGGTATCATCAGTTGCGCGTTAAGGATGGAGACGTGCAGAAGACCGCTTTCAGGACGAGCTTCGGTCATTATGAGTTCCTTGTGATATCGTTCGGTCTAATGAACGCACTGGCCGTGTTCATGGATTTGATGAACAGGGTGTTTCGACCATTCTTGTTCCGATTCGTTGTTGTCTTTATTGATGACATCTTGATTTATTCGGCGAGTCGGGCAGAGCACGAGGAGCACTTAAGAGCGGTTTTGGATACTCTTAGGAAGCATCAGCTTTTCGTGTAGTTCAAGAAGTGTGATTTCTGGAAAGAGGAAGTCAAGTTCCTAGGACATGTGGTGTCCAAGGAAGGAATAGCCGTCGACCTTGCCAAGGTAGGCTGCGTGGAAGCGCTGGTTATTGAGGTAAGGAGTTTTTTCGGGTCTTGCAGGCTATTATCGACGCTTTATTCAAGACTTCTCGAAGATTGTCAGACCGTGTCGCAGGTGACACGGAAAGATTTGAAGTTTGCTTGGAATGAGTAGGCGGAGTTAGCTTTTCGGGAGGTGAAGGACAAGTTGACGTCCACCCTTGTGCTAATTGCCAGAGCAAGAGGTTAAGTATATTATATATACGGACGCCTCTCGTTGGCCTGGGTTGTGTCCTTATGCGGAAGGACGGGGTGATTGCTTATGCTTCGCGTCAATTGAGGAAACACGAAGAGAATTACCCTACGCACGACCTGCAGCTGTTATATTCGCATTAAAGCTTTGGAGACATTACCTCTATGGTGAGGAGTTCGAGCTCTTTTGCGACCACAAGAGCCTTAAGTATATTTTCACGCAGCTTGATTTGAATATGAGGAGCGCAGATGGATGGAAACATTGAAGGACTTCAAGTTCGATGTTTCTTACCATCCGGCAAGGCGAACCTTGTGGCGGATGCGTTGAGTCGCAAGAAGGCTATTGAGTTTGCGGCTCTGCTGATAGCAGAGTGGGATATGTTGGAGTTTGTGCGCGATTTTGAGTAGAAGCTTACGGTGGTTGAGCCGTATGAGGTTATCGCACACATTCGTGTACAACCCCTTATCGACGAGAGGATCGTTGCGGCTCAGGGAGATGATGAGCTTTTGGTGAAGATGAGGCGGCGGGTTGGTACAGATGAGAACTCCGATGGAGTGTTAGTTTTGATGGGGGCCTACGTTTTCGTGGCCGGTTATGTGTTCCGACATCCCTGACTTGGGACGGGAGGTTCTCGAGTTAGCCCATAGTTCTAAACTTGTGATGCATCCGGGTAGCACGAAGATGTATCGAGGATATGAAGAGGTCTTATTGGTGGGACAATATGAAGGTCCAGTGGTTGAATTTGTTTCTCGTTGTCTCACGTGCTAGTAGGTCAAGGCAGAGCATCCGACCTCCTGGTTTGCTTCGGCCCATGCCCATAGTGAATGGAAGTGGGATTTCATCTCTATGGATTTTATTTATGGGTCGAGGACGAGGAAGGGATATGACTCTAACAGGGTGAACGTCGACCGAATAATGAAGACGGCGCATTTCTTATCGATCAGAGTCACTTACTCTGCAGACGAGTTGGCTAGGATGTATATCAAGGAAATAGTGCGTCTGCATGGAGTTCCCCTGGAGATTGTGTCTGATAGAGACACGCGTTTTACATCTATCTTATGGACTCGTATCCAGGAAGCAATGGGTGTGAAACTGAAGTTCACACCGCGTTTCATCCGCAAACAGATGGGCAGACGGAGCGCGTGAATCAAGTCCTGGAAGATATGTTGCGAGCTTGTGTTTTGGATTTCAAGGACGGTTGGGATGATTGTCTTCTGTGCAGAGTTCGCGTATAATAATAGTTTCCAGGCGAGTATCGGCATGGCTCCCTATAAGGCGTTGTATGGTCGCCGTGCAGAGCACCCATTGTTGGGCAAAAATTGGTGAGCGTAGTTTGCTTGGCGGAGTTGGTGCGGGTGACTTTAGAGAAGGTTGACATCATTTGATGTCGACTTCTGACAAGGAGTAGGCGAAGAGTTATGCTGATACGAGGCGGCGAGCGCTTGAGTTTGAGGTTGGAGACCATGTTTTTTAAGGTCTCTCTTATGAAGAGAGTTCTGCGGTTCGGTAAGAAGGGGAAGCTGACGCCGTGATTTATTGGTCCATTTCAAGTTCTGGATCGAGTGAGAGCGGTAGCATACCGCCTTGCTTTGCCCACACCTCTTGCGGGCGTGCATAATGTATTTCACGTTTCTATGCTGAAGAAGTACGTTCTTGATCCTTCACATATTATCAGTTGGGAGCAAGTGCAGTTGAGTGAGGATGCCACTTATGTACTGCGACCGACGCGTATTCTCGATAGGAAGGAGCAGGTATTGCGTAGCAAGGTTATCCCTCTTGTGAAGGTGCTATGGATGCATCATGGTGTGGAAGAGGCTACTTGGGAATCTGAAGCTGAGGTCAGAAAGACCTACCCTCTGATCCTTGAGGATTATATGAAGGTATGAATTTCGAGGACGAAATTTTCTTTAAGGGGGGTAGATTGTAACGACCTTGGAAATTTTTGTGCTAATCTTTCCTTAAGTAGTTGTTTTTGGGGTAATTAGCCCTATACTCGATTGCTTGTGAAATTCGCATCAATCACTTTAAATTGTATCTGCATGGCTCTAAACTTGTAGATTAGTTAGCGCTACGTTACTCTGAAATCTGAGATCCATCGCTAAATCCAGTTGTTCTGGAGAATTTTTGGAAGATCTGGATCGGACCTGGACTGCGCGTCGAAAGTCCGATAGCGATGATCTTAAGCTATTGCGGTCACCATGTTGGGCTTGACCATCACCTCGAAAATCAAGTCCATGTGATGTTCTGGGTCGATTTGATTGAGTTCGGAGTGAAGAGTGTGAGAACGGTTGGATATTTAATAAGTTTTTATGAAATCTGAGTCGTGTCACTTGCGCGACGATTTTAAGCTATCTGACCGTTGGATTCTTACCCAATTTCACCCTCCGATCAGGGAAGGTGGCCTAGGCATATCCTAGTGCCTGTGGACCTGATCGAGATTTCGTGACCGTTGAACTGTGTATGGTCCGCCACGGCTGATCTGAAGAGCCAGTCGGTATGAAAACTCAGCTTGACCTAGATCCATGGTCAATGAGCTTAAGTCCGACCTTTCGTGGTTATAGGCCCACCAGAAGTGCTTCGTTGGATCGTAAGAGGCAGGTTTTGGTTATACTTTAAGTATACCTTGACCCTGGGGTTATTTTCATCAATTTGAGGCCTATTTATAGTCCTTAAACCCTAGCTCTCTTTTCCATACGAATTTTCTCTAACCCTAGCTTGGAAAGAGAGTGGAAAAGAGAGAGATAGTGAGAGAGATAAGTTGGTGAATCATCTTGGATTCTTTCTTGTTCTTCTTCATCTTTGAACCTTCACTTTGAATCGTTATTCTGACGGTTCTGAGTTCATCTTGGGGTAAGTTAACCTAACCCTAATATGTGTTAGAGCTTAGATTAGTCTTGGTGTTGTTGTATCTCATTTCTATCCTTGTTTTAGGGTATCCTATCGCCGTTGACGAAGACAACTTGTCTAAATCAGTTCGGTGTTTCTTTCCTCGCTTAAGGTGCGGACTTTAAGTGTATAGGTTATGGTTTTCAAGGCTTTCAATGCCAGTTAATGATTTATTCTTGTTATGGATGAGATTTCACATGCCAAATGTTGTGTTTACGTTGCTTTCCTGATATGCATGTGTTATATTGAGATTTGTGTATTCTATGTGTATGTATAAAGTACCGTATATGTATAAAATATGCACTTATGTTTGCCATGATTATTTGTCATGTATGTATGTTAGATGTATGTGTGACAACTCCTTGGTAAAAGGAATTGTCCAAATGCATGTATTTCAACATACGTCATGTATGTTGTTTCATATATACTAAGTGTTTGTAGAAATGCATGAATGATCTAAAGTGTAACTTATTACACTAATTGCGGGCGTTGAGAAGTGATTCTCAACACTCCTATTGATGCGCATGATTTCCTTTATGCAAGTTACATTCCATGTTATTTAAATTCAAGCATTTCATATGCTTACATTTATGTTAAGTTGATATTCTTCAAATGTCTATGTACCATGATAGGAGTTGTTGTTCCTTTACTGTTTTACATTCAACATGAATATCTGTTGTAGTGTAAGGTGTTTGGGACTATGCATTAGTCCAGGAAATCGGTAATCGACCCTATGTTCATGGTTGAGGTTGCTTTCGCTACGTAGGACGTATTAGACGAACCCGAGCCGTATTAGAGTTGTCGGCAGTGGTTTGGCCACGCGGAGTGTTTGCGCACTCTATGTCGCTCAATTCAACGTGCGCTCGTGCTAGTCGAGTTCGTTAAGTAACCTGATTGTCCGATGTATGTTCACCATGTATTGACGCTACTGCTTGAATCTAGGGTACCGAACTTACCAGTGAAATTCTAATAACCATGGTACCTTGATCCGCTAAGACTCATGGGCCGCACATGGTGGTATGGGACACCGTGGTCGAGCTGTCGGCCTACGTTGGGGTGACGAGCCACCCCGTAGTGATCAGTGAGCAATTAAACTCGTGAGCCGATTATGGTGGTATGGGATACTATATTCGTGCTGTCGGCCTACATTGATTGGTGACGAGCCCTTTGTAGTGACCTCGAGCATACCTGGATACTGCAATGAGGTGACGAGCCGAACTGTGGTGTAAAGGTGTGAAAGGCATGCATTGATTGGTGACGAGCCCTCTGCTACGACCTCAAATATGTGATCGTATGAGATGTCTAGGAATGACGACCCTAGAATGGATCACTGTTTGGATGGTGACATGAGGAAGGTATCTTAGCTTCCCAATCCTGCTATATGAAATGTACTAATAACAACTTGGTAATCATATCCATGCGCCGCATTTGCATGTGCTTTGTAGATGTGGCACACTTTAAGGTGGTGTTATGCGTAACGTAAGATGAAGACGTTGAGGGTGTACGCGTGAGGGGACGCATCATATTGCGTACATCCTTGCATTAACAAGAGTACTTAGGATTTATTTAATTGTTCTGCTTTATCATTACTCTTTGATTGAACTGATAACATGTTAACCTGTGCCTTATTGTTCCACTGAGTTGATCACTCACTCTCACGTTTCTAAGGTGGTGTTAAACACCCACCAGACTCTGTCTTAGG
Source organism: Magnolia sinica (assembly GCF_029962835.1). Taxonomy (NCBI): domain Eukaryota; kingdom Viridiplantae; phylum Streptophyta; class Magnoliopsida; order Magnoliales; family Magnoliaceae; genus Magnolia; species Magnolia sinica. The sequence goes on from NC_080580.1 coordinate 59,809,360, forward strand.
TTCTGATGTTGCAGATGTTGATGCAACTTCTGAGGCAGAGTGGGAGATGGATGATGATGAGGCTGCCTTCTCTTATATGCAGTTTTCAGACGGGTTCTAGCGAGCCTTGGTCTGATGCGCGGGATGCTGGGATTATTTTTGGAAATTTAAATGATGTAACTTGATACTTATAATTTTGTTAAATAACACTTTCATACGACCTGGTTTGTATATGTACTTCAGGGATTTACACTTGTACACATATTTTTTTATAAGTCTCCCGCTTGCTTTATTCACTCATCCCTGAATCATATCTGTGTTTTGGCTTAATCTATTCCATGTTTTATGCACTAATACAGTCAACATACATCCATCATTAAATATGTTACATAAGTGATGTTTTGGAACTCGGGACCTGAGTTATGCTCGACCCCTGAATTTCAGGGCGTTACACAAAACGTCACTTATGCAACATATGCATTGATGGATATATGTTGTCTGAATGAGTGCATAAAACATGGAATAGATTAAGACAAACTGCAACATAATTCAGGGATAAGTGAAAAACGCAAGCGGAAGACTTAAAGAAATATATGTGTACATGTGCAAGTCCTTGAAATATATATGCTCTGCTAGGTCATAATTACAAGTGTTTAACTTCAAAATACATGTAACAAAATGAAATTATCTATGCCAAAAGAAAACCCAGAATGCCCGTTAATCAGGACACGACTCACATGAACCCGCCTGAGAACTGCATAAAAGAAAACGCGTCCTCATCATCCTCGTACTCCTGCCCTGCCTCATGGGTCGCATCATCATCTGCATCTAAGACAGGGTCTGGTTGGTGTAGAAACACCGTCCCAGAATGTGGGATTGAGTGATCAACTCAGTGGAACTATAAAGTAAAAGTTAACATAATATCAAATCAATCAAGCAGTAATGATAAGACAATACAATCAATACATCCTAAATACTCTTGTTAATGCAAGGATGTACAGAGAAATGATGCATGCCCTCGCCTGCACTCCATCGACGTCTTCATCTTACGGTACGCATGACAACCTCCCGCAGTGCCAACAACTCCTACGCACATGCAATGCGGTGCATGAACATGATTACTAAGTTATTATTAGTCCTTTTCATACAGCAGGATTGGGAAGCTAAGGTACCTTCCTCATATCAATTTCCACATAGTGATCCATTTTAGGGTCGTCAGTCCTAGACAATCTCATACGATCATATAGTTCTAGGTCGCTGCAAAGGGCTCGTCACTAATCAATGCATGCCTATCATACCTTAGTTACTACTCTAAGGCTCGTCACCTTAATGCAGTATCAAGGTATGCTCGAGGTCACTACAAAGGGCTCGTCACCAATCAATGTAGGCCGACAGCACGAATATAGTATCACATACCACTATAATCGGCACACGAGTCTGGTGTGCTCACTGGTCACTACGGGGAGGCTCGTCACCCCAGCGTAGGCCGATAGCTCGACCACGGTGTCCCATTCCACCATGCCAACTCATGAGTCTTAGCGGATCAAGGTACAACAGTTAACGAGATTGCATCGGTAAGTTTAGTACCCTAGATTCAAACAATAGTGTCCATATATGGTGAATATACATCGGAACAATCGGGTTACTTGACAAACTCGACTAGCACGAGCGCACGTTGAGTTGAACGACATAGAGTGCGCAAACACTCCGTGTGGCCAAACCTCTACTGACAACCCTAATACGACTCGGGTTCGTCAAACACGTCCTACGTGGTGAAAACAACTTCGGCCATGAACTCAAGGTCTGTTACCGATTTCCTGGACTATTCATAGTCCCTAACATATTCAACTATAACAGATATTCATATCAACAATTTAGAACAGTAATGGAACAAGAATTCAAATCATACAGTATGTGAGCATTTGAAGAATATCAACTTAACATAGATTTCAACATAAGTAGTGCTTGAACTTAAATAACAAAGAATGTAAATTGAATGTAGGAAATCATACACACTAATAGGAGAGTTGAGAATCTCTTCTCAATGCCCGAATATAGGATAATATATTACACATTAGACCATTCAGACATTTCTACAAACACTTAGACTACATTTTCCAATATACATGACGTATGTTGGTGATAACACACATTTGGACGATTCCTTTTACCAAGGAGTTGACACACATACAACTAGTACAAGTACACGACAATTAATCATGGCAAACACATGTTCGTATTTCATACGTATACGATACTTTCTACATAAACAAGGAATACACAAATCTCGATATAACTCAAATATATCAGGAACGCAATATAAACATCGCATTTGGCATGTGAAATTACACCCACAACAATGTTAAACCATTATCTGACATTGAAAGCCTTGAAAACCATAACCTATACGAATGTAGTCCACACCTTAAACAAGAAAAAGTGCACCGATCTGATTCAGATGATAAGTCTTCGTCAACGACAACTAGATAACTTAAGACATGAATAGAAATGAGCTACATCAACACATAGACTATTTTAAGCTCTAAAACAGGTTAGGGTTTGATTAACTTACCCAAGAATGAACTTAGAATCACCGAAATAACGATTCAGAAGTGATGGTTTAAGGATGCAAAGAAACAAGAAAGAATCTCAAGATGATTCACCAACTTCTCTCTTCTTCTCTCTCTCTTAGCTAGGGTTTAGGAAATTCGTATGGAATAGAGAGTGAGGGTTTTAAGGTCTTTATATAGGTCTAACATTGATGAAAATAGCCCCAGGGCCAAGGTATACTTAGGTTATAACCAAAATAGGTCTCTCTCGATCCAACGGAGTGCTTCCGGTGGTCCTCTTTCCACGTGCGGTCGGACTTAAGCTCACTGACCATGGATCTAGGTCAGACTAAGTTTTTGTATTGATCGGATTTACAGATCAGCCGTGGCGGACCAATCTCAATTCAACGGTTACCGAAACTCGATTAGGTCCACAAGCACTATGACATGCTTGGGCCATCTTCCCTGATCCGAGGGTGAAATTGGGTCAGAATCCAACGGTCAGATTGCTTAGAATCAGCGCACAAGTGACACGACTCAGATTTCATAAAATCATATTTAATTTCACTGTTCTCACACTCTTCACTCTGGACTCAAATAAATCAACCCAGGACATCATCTGGACTTGATTTTTGAGGTGATAGTCAAGCCCAACAAGATGACCATAATTGTCTAAGATTATCGCTATCGGACTTTCGATGTGCGGTCCAGGTCCGATACAAAGATTCCAAATACTCCCGAGAGTAACTGGATATAGCGTTGAATCCCAGATTTCAGAGTAACATAGCGCTAACGATTCTACAGGTTTTGGGTCCTGCAGATCAAATTTAAAGTGATTGATGCTAATTTCACAAGCAATCGAGTTTAGCGCTAATTAACCCACAAATGACCTCTAAGGATTTGAGGTAGTACTCGGGTCTTTGCACGAATTTTTTCGGGTCATTACAATACACGACCAGTCGTGCTACGACTGGTCGTGTACATCCATGACCAGTCATGAATTGCGTGAATCACTTCAAATTGGGGGAAAAACTTCATCTTCTTCATTTTCTCTTCATTCTCCAATGGGCCGACGCACAACTAGTCGATCCCTTCCTTCAAAATCTTCAAGGTTAGTGCTCTATTTGTATTTTTCTTGTAGATTTGAGTCTAGATTTTTTCTATTTTTCTCTTGAACTTATCTATTTCAAATTTTGTTAAGATTTGGGGCTTTTCTTGGGTAAAATCTGATTTGAGAAAACCCATTTCTCAATCCTTTACAACTCTCTATTTCCTTGAACTCCTTGTTACAGATGGCATCTAGAGGGAGAAAGACAACATCCCATGGTCCATCTTCTTCCTCCAGATCGGCCCCTATCACCAAGCGTCATCTTCGAGCTCCTGAGGACGATCCATCTTATGTTCGGGACATCAGATTGGGTAATGTTATTGTTGAACATCCTGTTGATACTAATCATGTTGCTCCTTTTGATATCCTTCCTATGCTCCAAGCTGTAAGTTGGGATAACTTATTACATTGAGGTGAGCCAGCATACCGATCCATTGCCCAGTCCATGCTCGCATGCATATGTGATTTTTTATTGAAAAATTTATCTTTTAAGATAGCCACAAGAGAAGGACCATTTAACATTGATCGTCATTTAATTTCAGCTCTTATGGAAATTCCTATGAATGATGCGGGCATTCCTTTCCAGACCTTATCTGAAAAACCCTCAGTATCTAAAAAACGTATGCTCACTGAAGATTTATGCAATTTGGATGTTCAATGGATACATAAAGGGAATGTGCTTCCCTGAAAGTATCTGTTACCCAAATACAAAGTTCTTTACAAAATCTTTGTGTCTAACTTGTATCCTTGATCGGGTAATAAATCTGAATTGACTTCTTTCATGGTCTGTGTTCTTCATGTTGTTGCTAGCGGTGCTCATATTTGTCTACCATCCTTGATTTGTCACTCCATTATTCAGTTTTGCCTCCATCCAGATCACAGTGACATTCCTTACATTCCTTTTAGTTATTTGATGACTGTGTTGGGTACGCATATGTTAGTCGATATGCCGGTTAGAGAGGCACCTATCCATCATCTGATATTTAACAATTCTAATATCAATAAGATGAAACTTGATTTCCTTCCTGGTCAAGGTGCTGGTGTTGGCAATACTGAAGCTGAACATGAAGAAGAAGCTAGTGATCATCCTCCTGCTGATATTAACATGGATGATATTTTTGACGAACTTGGATCTGACTCTGCAACTAATCTAGATTATGAGCCTTCTGAGTTTGATGCACATTTGCGTGCATTGGAAGATAAGGTTGAGAATATGAATGTTAAGATAGAAAACATATCTGTTGCCCATGATTTACAATTCAAGTATATGGGCAAATATCTTAGGCGCTTGAACAAGGGCATGCATCAACTTGATCCTTCCATCCCTGCTCCTTCATCTGGTTCAGATTATTATTTTTTTATTTGCTAGTATGTTATAACTTTATTACTCTTGCACTAGCTTAACTGGTTTTGAGATTGTAGCTATCTTTGACTTAGCTCAGTTTATGAATTATGTGGGTTGTTTATGCTGATTACTCATATCTTATCTAGTTACCTCTCATATATCTCTTTACTCATTTCTCCTCAGCCATCTGTTATGTGCTTCCTTTGTCCTATTGTGACAAAAAGGGGGAGAATGGATATGGATGTGATGTGTCTAATGATTATGTTATGAGGAGGGAGTAGCATTACGTGTTTTTGATGTATGTTACTCAGGGGGAGTATGTGCAGAAGTGGACTATATGTTATGTTTATGTTATGTTGAATATTGATTTACAGGTTTGCAGGATCATGTTAGTATGCCGGTTGATAACAATTGGTGCATGATTCTTTAATAAGATATTCTACGTTATGTAACATATCTTGAAGTGTGTTTTGTCACTAATTTGACAAAGGGGGAGATTGTAAGTAGTATAGTTAATAGCCCCTTTATGTTGTCAAATTTGTGGTACCAAAGACACTATTATGAAGCTTGCATATGTGAAGAATAAAGCTCTACTTAAGATCAACTTTGATTGACAAGCACTGTTCACAAGTCAAGATCTCAAGAAGCTTTCAAGTTTGAACTTCATCAAGACTTCAAGCTTTACTACTTTTAAAGGTCACTTATCTCCTATTTTTAATATCCTTACGTCACTATTGAGGTATGACTGACCTTCGGTTGACATTTAGAGTAGGCCATTCTAGATACATAATTCATATGTTTTATATAAGTGAGTTTAGGTTGTTATAAGACTAGTCCTGGACCTTGTTCAACTAGTCTTAGCACTGCTTCGACCTGTCTAAGAATTTCCTAGATCAGTCGTAAGTTTGTTACAGAATTCAGAAATTTTCTGTTAGGCTTTGACTAGTCTTAGGGTCTGTTCGACTAGTCGTATGAATAGTGTCGACTGTTGCTTTAACCAGTCGTAGACTTATGACTCAAAATACAGTGTTGAAATTCAGCTAGCTTCGACTAGTCATGAGCAACCTACGACTAGTTGAATAACACCTATGACCAGTCGTAGACTACCTACGATTAGTTGCGAAACCGCCGAATCTTATCGCGCCCGAATTTTCAAATATCTGTTGGTTCTACGACCAGTCATAGAATTCTTTAGACCAGTCGAAGACGTGATTTACTCACCTATAAATAGAGCATGAATTTCAGAATAAAACATGAAATTCAAGCTACTTTAATTCAGCCTTCTGAGAGATAAGTTTGTGCTCCATTTTAAGCTAAGTGTGCATATTTAATATTCTCTTTTTTTATCTTTTCTTATTTGATTTTGCTCCTATATTCCAATCTTATTTGAAAAGAGGAATTGCTGTATTCCGTCTTCTTGGAATCAAAATCAATTAGAGCTACGCCCCATTTGGTTTAATTTAAAATCTATTAGAACCTAGAACCATTATAAAGTGAGTATTGGACATTGAACATTGACATTCAAATCTCTACTCCGACTTAGTTCTTCTGGGATGCTACAACAAAGGAGAAAGTCAGGTATTTTACGTTTATGTAATTTACTTTCATTTGGTTTTCTTTTGGGATTTGCTAGAAAAATCTAATTGTATTGGTTATCTGAGGAGAGCTAGGAAATCTCAAAAGAGGGGTTTTTTTAATTGTATAAGCTCACAGAGAAAGACACAATTGTGAAGGTTTTGGGTGAACTTGGAAAACCTATCTTTAATAGTGAACGCTGATATCCCCTGTGTGAGGATATTAGGAGTGGAGTAGCTGTGTGGCTGTTTATTAACAGTTGGTGTACACACAAGCGAACCATTATAATCCCTTGTGTTTTGTGGTTGTGTGATTTATATTTCATATCTTTAATTATTCATTTGTAGGATGTATATGTGAATGTGAATGATTGTAATCATTTTATTTCAAAGCTTAGTGGGGAATGTTGTAATAGTTTAGATTTATATTTCTGCAACTTATTCCTTGCTATCTCTTTATTAGTTTGAGCTTTAGTTTCTCTAATTGTTCTAGTAAGGTTGCCCTGCCATTTTTATGGTGCATGGTTGTCCTTAGAACAATTAATATTTTAATATTGCATTCAACATTTTTTATTGATTTATTTGGCTATCTCATTTTCTTTATTTCCACTGTATTTATTTTAAATTTGGCATAGTCCTATTCACCCCCCTAGGATATAAGCTTAGCCATTTCACAAGGTGAATTTAAGATCTTGGATTGGAAAATGTGTTAAAAGCATGGATTTGATGATCAAATATCACCAAGGCAAAGAATGGATCGTAGGTGATAAAGATTGAAGATTTTAAGGTCCCAAGATTCAAGAAAACCAAGTAGAGAAGGAAGAAAGTCGAAAGAACAAGTGCAGAATACACATTGTCTGTGTTATGAAACACCGTTCAATGACATCTAACATAGGCTGATGACATTGAACACAGGTTGATGACATCGAATTTATGAAGGAAAATTGAGTTAGTCGTTGGATAAATTAAAGACATTTTTCGATGACTCGAGAACTTGTTCGATGACTCGAAGTTTTACTTGATGACATCGAAGGCCAGTTTGATTACTTCTAATTTTCTGTGGAATTCTAGCAAAACCTGTTGGACACATTGGGCACCATTTTCCATTACTCGAAGGTTTCCTTGATGACATCGAAGACCTGCTCGATGACATCGAAGGTCTATTCGATGACATTTAAAAGTGCCTTGATTCGTCAATTAGCGTGAGTGTTGAGTCAGCCAGACAAGTGAGCCCCATAGGAAGATCATTCGAGCGTCTGCCTCAACGGGATGTGTGCCCGAACTCATCAAAGGTAAACCTAGCCTCACATCCCATGTCGCAAAACACCAAGTATATAAAACCCTTAAAAATGGTTAGAACAACATAGGGTTTAAGGTGAGAAAACTATTTTGCAAAATCAGGAAAATCTCTAACTTTTTTTCCTTTGTCAATTTATCAAAAAGTGATTTAATGAAATTAGACTTTGTTATCAATGTCCTCAATACTCACTCGATGACATTGAACTGAGGACTTCAAATGTCTAGTAACCTCAATGAATCCTGGATTGAATTATCGATGAATCGATGACAGGCTTGATATCATCGACTTTCGAATCTTGAGTTCATTGAGATGGCTTGATAAAATCAACAACTAGTTAAGTTGTGTCCAGAATACAGTTAAGGAAAAGCATGTGATTTTCAATATCTCTAAGAGAGCCTCGATATCCTCAAAATTCAAACCTCGATGATATCGATGGACCTTCGATGATATCAGATTGGGACACAAATCTGACTAGCAAGCTTTCATGTAAATTCATTTAAGTATCGAGGAGTACCCGATGATATCAGTATTCAAACATCAATCATATCGAGACCAGGTCGATGTCATAAAAATATGACACAAACTGTCCAGCAAGCTTGTAGGAAAAATCCTTGAAAATATCGATGAAATCAAAAATGGTATCGATATCATCAACATTCAAATTTAGATGATATCGAGGGATGCTCGATCATATTAATACCTGTTACTCAAATGCAAGTTTGCTCTCAAGTTTTCAAATGTCGAGGAATCAAACCATGTGTCGATGAATCGAACCATATGTAGATGAAATTGGAGTTCGAAATCCAATGACATCGAAGCATGTTCGATATCCTCAACTAGTTAGTAAAAAGGTTCAAAAGCGTTTGACTGATTGAGTTCGTGTCATCGAGCGGGCTTTCGACGTTATCGAGAGTATACACTCGATGATATTGAAGCCTGCTCGATGATACCGAATTCTATCAAAAATATGATTGTTTTATTTCCGTTGGAACTTTTTGCCTATTTTAATGAAAGCTTGCCTTTGGTTGTTAGTAGAGAAAATAGATAGAGATTTTGAGTGATTAATTCAGATTACCTACCCTAAGCCTTTTTCTCTCCTGGGAGTTCATCCTCCAATCGACCCTCATCATTGATATTCAATAGAGTGGATTGGAGAATGAACTTCCACATTCAAGGATCCTCCAGCTATCACCTTAATGGAAAATCATTGAGCTAAGATGCCTTGAATGTTTAAATGCTTGGAATCACTCTGTTTCTAATAAATGAAAACATTTCATAGAGTAGGATTCCAACATAACCTTGACCCAACCCGTCGCCTTACATTGAACCATCATCTATGTTGCGGTTTAAGGGAGCTGAAGATTCTTCATCATCAATGGAGGAGATCTTCATCAACATGCTTAATTGGGATCATCTACTTATCTATGAGTCATTAGAGTCCAGAACCCTTTTGATCATTCCTTTTGTAGGATTGTGTCAAAGGTGTTTCTCACCCCATCCTCATAAGAGGCCTCCGATGGGAGAGTACGTGGGGGAGCTATGTGTTGACCCTTGCTCTATGGAGAGCATAAACTTAGGTGCCTTCTGTGGATCCTCGGCCTTTGCGGCCTAAAACCTTGGTGTTGTGTGTTGACCTTTGCTCTTGTGTAGGGCATAAAATGTTAGGTTCCTTATTTGAATCCTTGGCCTGTGTGGCCTAAAATCTGGGTTCTGTGTGTTGACTCTTGCTCTTGTGTGGGGCATAAACTTGTGTCTTGTGGAGACATGTTAGGTACCTTGTGTATGTACTAGAGTCAGCCTTGTGTAGGTTGTATTGGTTTGAGGTGAACCTAATTTGAAACCTCCGTCAGTGAGATCCGGTACACTAAAGGGTTAAGTGCGTCTGCCGGAAGTTGAGTAGACATGTAGTCTAACCACTATAAAAATGACCACATTTGGGATTATTATTTACTTTTACTACTTGTGTGATTTCTCTGGATGTTCTCATAATCCATGTTTACATGATTTCCTATAACTAATTAGAATCACATCTCACTCACAGTTATATCCATCATTAACTATGTTATACATCTTGCTTATGTTCTAAATAGTCTTATAATTGGATCCTCTATTTAGCTTGGAAGCCAATAGAGTTACATTAAAGAAATCCTGCTATTTGCATATTAGTGCCGAATAGGGTTGATAAATTTTAAATCATCATACAATTTTAAAAAGTCCTATTCACCCCCTCTAGGACATCTTGACATATTCCCACTTCAACTAGAGCATTCATTACCGCAATTTCAATTGGTATCAAAGCAGGTCTCTCTTAAGGGTTTCACCGCCTAGAGAGTGATCTTGACTGAAGTTGGTAATATGGCCAAAGGAGAGGGTTCATCTGTAACTAGACCTCCTGTATTTAATGGATCAAATTATGCATACTGGAAGGCTAGGATGCATTCCTTTCTGAGATCTTTGGATCATGATGTTTCAGATATTGTTGAAAATGGATATGTGCCACCAATCGAACAAATAGTACTTGAAAATGGCACAACCATCAAACCAAAATCCAAAGAAATGTGGACAACATTCGATAAAGAGAAACAAACCTCTAAAGCTAAAGCAATGAATGCTATCTACTGTACTATGTCCCAAGAAGTCTTCAATCAAATTAGTATGTGTGGAACTGCTAAAGAAGCATGGGACTTGTTGAAAATAACTCATGAGGGAACCAGCACAGTGAAAAGATCCAAACTGCAACTCCTAACATCATAGTTTGAAAGTCTCAGAATGGAAGAGCATGAGACCTTCATGGAGTTTTTCATAAAACTGAACATCATCTGCAACTCCATGGGTGGATTAGGAGAAAAAAGTTCTTGTTCCAAAAATCTGTAGGAAAATTCTAAGATCCTTACCAGAACAGTTCAACTCGAAAGTTACAACTATTGAAGAATGTAAAAACATAGATGAAATGAAAGTAAAAGAACTTGTAGGTTCCCTACAAACATTTGAATTACACTTCAAGTAAACTCCTAAACCCAAAAATATTGTCCTCAAAACTTCAAAGAACAATACAAATAAGGAAGATGAAAGTGAAAGGGAGAATGAAGATGAGGAAGTGGCCCTGTTGGCTTAACGGTTCATAAAATTCTTCCATAAAAATCATGGCTGACCATTTAAAGGAAGACAGTTGGACAACAAACATTTTACAAGTAAATATAATAAATAGTCTAAAGAACCACAGTGCTACACCTGCCGAAAGTTTGGACACCTGTCCATTGAATGCCCAAATAGGAAAACCAAAGGAAAGGAAATGGTAACCACATGGGATGATATTGAAAAGTCAAATTCAGAATGTAGTGACTTAGAGAGTGATGGAGACCAAAAATCTCTAAAAATTCTTATGGTCTCTACAGCCTCTAACATTCCCATAGAAACTGAGAAAATCAAAGAACCTCAAGCTACTGAATCATTCCCATCTAATGATGAGGAGACAGAGAAAGAAGAAGATGAAGAGAAGGATAAACTGCAGGAAGGCTATAATTAACTTTATATCTATAGCATCAATATCCTTAAAAGATTTAGGATTAGTGAAAGTAAAAAAAAAAAGTTGCTGCAAATGGATCTAGATAAAATTTCAGAAGCCAATACACACCTAATCAATGATCTACAACAATACCACTCTGAAAATGATAAGCTAGAATGAATCAACTTGTCCCTCAAATCCGAATCATGAAAACTGACAAAACAGATTGATCTATTGAAAGAAGAAAATGTGCATCTAAAGAATAAGAATCACACACTCATGTTTGATGTAAAGAAATACAGAAAACTTGTTGAACTGAATTATAAATTTTCCCAAAGTAGTGAAAAATTAGAAAAACTGTTAGGGATGGGAAGACCTGGAAGAGACAAGAGTGGATTAGGATATGACAAATTCAAATCAAAATCTAAAAATGCAGCACCAATGTTTTCAAAATTAGCCGCATTAGGAAGTAAAACAAAAGCTACTTCTATTTGTCATTCATGTGGAGACTCTAGCCATTTCAAATTTGAATGTATTGCTCCAAGGTGGACTCAATCTAATTTCAGTCTGAATCATATTGGTAAATATAGACAAACCGAAAAATCAATATATAATACTAAGAATTCACTAAACAATATGGCAAGAAGAATACATCCATCTCCTTCTAGAATGACTAAGAGAATGAAGGAGCTATTGAATCATGTGGCTGAACTAAATCAGAAAACAAATGAATTTATGAAACAAGGAAACATGGTTCAGTTATCCAACATACCTACAAAAATTCTTAATGAAGCAAAAACTTCCATAGCAAGAAATCCTATCACAAAATGGGAAGTGAAAGAAAAGAAAAAATGCCTTGTTACTCACTAATCATTTAACAGGCAATAATGCTTAGTGGTACCTGGATAGTGGATGCTCTAGACATGTCAAGGGTGATAAATCTCTACTCACAAATTATTTAAATCTTGATGATGAGATAGTCACCTATGGGGATGGAAGCACCACTAAGGTATTAGGGTAGGGAACTATTAAAAGAATGGATATGCTCAAAAGTGAGAATGCATTTTGCATAAAAGGACTGACACATAATCTTCTACGCATTTCTCAAATATGTGACAATAAGCATATGGTTACATTCAACAAGCAAGAATGCGAGATCCTAGACTTATCAGGTAAGCCAGTGATGAAGGGTCGTCACACAAGTGACCACTGTTATGTCATTAAAGGCAATGGGAAGGACGATCCATGTGCCCTGTAACAATTGAGCATGGAAAACAAGTCTAGGTCATAGCATCTAGACCTAGATGGATAGTTTAAATGATGCATTTTTGATGATTTTCATGATATATCTAAGGTTTATACACCTCAAACATTTTTTTTAATAAGCTTACTGATGTTTATAATTTTGGATGGTACAACATTTGTAAAAGTTTTGATGTGTATAGAAACTAATACAAAAATATACTAAGTTATACATATATGAAAGAACATCGAAGTACTGAAATAAATGATATACATCTTCTCTTTGATAAGTCTGTCGATGAATCGTATGAATCGTCAATTAGATTGAACAAATATGGATATCATCGATGCCTCTTCGGAATCAGAACTGTCACATGTTCTAGAATGTTATCGAGAACCTCCTCGATAACATCGAATAGGGTATATCGATTTCATTGAAGAAAACTTTGATGAAAACTTCAATGATATCGACGGTAATCGCCCGATAAAAGGTGGGTGAGCGGGAAAAATTCATTTTTGCTTCCCCTTCTCACTGTTCAACTTCACTGGGAGTTTCTTCCTTATTTCTCTCCTTTTGTCGACCATCTGCCGTCTAGGGTGTTTCGAATTAGGTAATCTCTTGCACATACTCTTGATTCCTCAACGTTTACTTCATTGTGATAGGGCTTTCTAGATTGATTGATATCCTTTAGTTGTAAATTTAGGGTTGGTCCTCATAATCTTCAGTCTTGTCAGATTCCCTTTCCTTTGATATTCCCTTCTGAGTTATTTGTGGTTCAAATGAGTAAGGAGAAAGGAAAATCTCATGTCATTGGTGAGCCATCTAGGCCTACCAGAAAGAAATCTATGGCCTCAAGAGAAAGAGGAAGGGCTCAGTCTCAACGATCCCCTGCACACCCACGGAGCTCCTCTACTTGGCAATCATCACGTAGGGAAGCTTAAGTTGTGGCACCTGCACGTCCACATACTGTTGTGGTCCCTCCTTCACACATTCTTGAAAAGTACTCAGGGAGGCACTTGGTGTATGAGCGTAGGATTGACAGGGAATGCATCAAACCCTACAATGTGGAAACTCTATTAGAAGCATTCGGCTGGCTGCCTCTTCTTAATTTCGGGGGTCCATGTCATGATGAGCGGACCTATCGCTTTCTTGTATACTATCATTCTCCAACATTAGATCCACCATCCATTGCTGTCACAGTCGAATATGATAGCATTGATATTACTGCAGAATCCATCGCTAGCGTTTTCGGCTAACCTTGTCTCCAGTTGGGTTGTCTGACCTTGATCTTGAGAATCCAATCACTTGGTCTACAATTAGAAAATTCTTATGTCAGGACCAAGATATCCCATGGTACCAAGGGAATGCATTGAAAGCTAAATATATGCACCCTCAATACCAGGTCTTGCACGAAATATTCTGCTCCAACGCTTACCCTCGTGGACCGAATCGAGCTGATCTGACCGGATTCATGGTCATGGTTTTATATTGTATTACCACTGGAATCAAGCTGTGTTTGCCTACCTTAATTCGCACCAATTGGCATGTGTCATCCACCAGTCTAGAGAAGTTCATTTGCCCTTTCCTCACATTGTTCATGTGATATGCGATACAATCGGTATTCCTTAGACAGATGATCCTGAGCGTCCTCTTAAGCATTTTAATAGGGTCAATATTCAAAAACTGGACCTTAAATGCCATTCATATCTGGAAGATCAATCTGAAGAAGCTATTCATGAAGGCCGTGAGATGGGAGAAGGTGTAGTGCCAAGAGGAGGAGATCCTCTAGAGCCTCAACAAGTTCAAACTCCGAGTGGTTTTGCTCAGATCCAATGCTTCAAATTTCATCAAGATAGTGTCGGGGCAATGCATCGTGGATTGGCCCGAATAGAGGATATGCTGGAGAGACATGATGCACGGTTCTCAGCATTGGAGAATATGGTGTTTAACATACAGCACATGGTCTAGCAACTCGTTGATCTGCTGACATGCCATCGAGATGATACAATACCATCATCCTTAGCTCCAGCACCTTTGAGTCGACAACTATCATGCCACTACACACATCGACTACTCATTTGCATGTACGGGCATGGATACCTTTTTGAATGTCCTGCAGTCTTGTGTGTGTATGTGGTGGCTAGCTAACATGAAAAGTCTAATTTTCATTTTTTGGTGTGGGTTATGGATATCCTCTGCATGAGGAAAATACTCGTATTTTTGTATGCCCCTGGTTGGGCTAGACATTTGGTTGTGTTGGTTTGGGATGGATGATGAAATACTGGCGAGCTTGGGCAGTTTTTATTTTGGATATTTTTGTCGACTGTTGTTTGATATTTCATATATCTTTGCTATCAGGTCTCTCTACTCTCAATTATGCATGAAATTCTATGAAATTCTGGTATGAATTGTGATTGTCTTCTCCTGCATATTCCTTAACAATTGAAAGTTGGTATATGATTTATGTCATTTCAAATTATACTACTATTTTCTATTAAAATCACAGTTTTCCTTTGACCTAGTCTGCATAAATGGTTTCCATGCAAATAGAGATGTCGTTATCTGTTATACATTTGTCTCTTACTGATTATGTATTTTAGAAATTTTTTTGGTATATATGGTAATATCTGGATCTCTATTCTTTCTCCCATATCTTTATGCTACGACTTCAGTCAACTAGTATTGCTATACTACCCTTTGCCAATGACTAACAAAAATGGGGAGAACAAATCCCACCACGAAGAAAATTGTGTGTATCTATGTATGAATGGTGGTATAGGTGTTAAGGGGAGCAGCTGCATGAAGACACGGGGAGCAGCTACATACTTGTGTGCTTGAACTTGCAGTAGCATTGTAAAATTGTGTAAAGAGTTATATACACACAATTTAGGGTGTTGGTCTAAATGTTATTCTAGGACTTCAGGTTTTTGTCACGTAATTCACAAAGGGGGAGATTGAAAGTGCCCAGGTTTGTCGATTAGCGTGAGTGTTGATTCAGCCAGATAAGTGAGCCCCATAGGAAGATCATTCAAGCGTCAGCCTCACCAAGATGTGTGCCCGAACTCGTTAAAGGTAAACTTAGCCTCACATCCCATGTCCCAAAACACCAGGTATATAAAACCCTTAAAAATGATTAGAACAACATAGGGTTTAAGGTGTGAAAACTATTTTACAAAATTAAGAAAATCTCTAAGTTTTCTGCCTTTGTCAATTTATCAAAAAGTGATTCGATGAAATCAGACTCTCTTATCGATGTCCTTGGTACTCACTCAATGACATCGACCTGAGGACTTCAGATGTCCAGCAACCTCAATGAATCCTGGATTGAATTATCGATAAATCGATGACAGGCTCGATATCATCGACTTTTGAATCTTGAGTTCGTCGAGATGGCTCGATAGAATCGATAACCAGTCAGGTTGTGTCCAGAATGCCGTTAAGGAAAATCATGTGATTTTCGATATCTCGAAAAGAGTCTCGATATCCTTGAAACTCAAACCTTGATAATATTGACGGACCTTTGATGATATCGGATCGGGATAAAAATCTGACTAACAAGCTTTCAGGTAAATTCA
The DNA here is from genome assembly GCF_029962835.1 of Magnolia sinica. NCBI lineage: Eukaryota > Viridiplantae > Streptophyta > Magnoliopsida > Magnoliales > Magnoliaceae > Magnolia > Magnolia sinica. Next base: position 59,825,538 of record NC_080580.1, read on the forward strand.
TTTAAGTATCAAGGAGTACCCGATGATATTGACATTCAAATATCGATCATATCGAGACCAAGTCGATGTCATTGAAATAGGACACAAACTGTCTAACAAGCTTATAGGAAAGATCCTTAAAAATATCGATGAAATCGAAACTGGTATTGATATCATCGACATTCAAATTCAGATGATATCAAGGGATGCTCAATCATATCAATACTTGTTAAGTCTCGAAGGCAAGTCTGCTCTCAAGTTTTTGAATGTTGAGGAATCGAACCATGCGTCGATGAAATCAGAGTTTGAAATCTGATGACATCGAAGCATGTTTGATATCCTCGACCAGTTGGCAAAAAGGTTCAAAAGCGTTTGACTGATTGAGTTCGTGTCATCAAGAGGCCATTCAACATTATCGAGAGTATGCGCTCGATGATATCAAAGACTGCTCAATGATATCGAACTCTGTCCAAAATATGATTGTTCTATTTCTGTTAGAACTTTTGCCTATTTAATGAGAGCTTGCCTTTGGTTGTTAGTAGATAAAATAGATAGAGCTTTTAAGTGATTAATTCAGATTATCTACCCTAAGCCCTTTTCTCTCATGGGAGTTCATCCTCCAATCCACCCTCATCATTGATATTCAATAGAGTGGATTGGGGAATGAACTACTACATTGAAGGATCCTCCAGCTACCACCTTAATGGAAAATCATTGAACTGGGATACCTTGAATGCATAAATGCTTGGAATCACTCCGTTTCTAATACGGAAAAACATTTAATAGAGTAAGATTTCAACATAAGCTTGACCCAACCCGTTGCCTTACATTGGAGCATCATCTATGTTGTGATTCAAGGGAGTTGAAGATTCTTCATCATCAAATGAGGAGATCTTCATCAACATGCTTAATGGGGCCTATCTACTTATGTATAAGTCATTAGAGTCCAGAGACCCTTTTGATCATTCTTTTTGTAGGACTGGGTCAAAGGTGCTTCTCACCCCTTTCAAGTCCACATAGGAGGACTCCAACGGGAGAGTACGTGGGGGTACTGTGTATTGACCCTTGCTCTATGGAGAGCATAAACCTAGGTTCCTTACGTGGGTCCTTGGCCTCTGTAGCCTAGAACCTAGGTGTTGTGTGTTGACCTTTGCTTTGTGTAGGGCATAAACTGTTAAGTTCCTTGTATGGATCCTTGGACTGTGTGGCTTAAAATCTGGGTGCTTTGTGTTGACCCTTGCTCCTGTGTGGGGCATAAACTTATGTCTCATGGAGACATATTAGGCACCTTGTATAGGTCCTAGAGTCAGCCTTGTGTGGGTTATACTAGTTTGAGGTGAACCTGATTTGAAAACTCCATTAGTGAGATCCGGTACACTCAAGGGTTGAGTGCGTCCGCCGAAAGTGGAGTAGACACGTAGTCAAACCATTATAAAAATGACTATGTTTAGGATTGCTATTTACTTTTACTACTTATGTGATTTCTCCAAATGTTCTCATAATGCATGTTGACATGATTACCTAAAACTAATTAGAATCACATCTCACACACAGTCACATTCATCACAAACTATGTTATACATCTTGTTTATGTTTTGAATAGTCTTATGATTGGATCCTCTATTTTGCTTGGAAGCCAATAGAGTTACATTAAAGAAATCCTGCTTTTTGCATATTAGTGCAGTATAGGGTTGATAGGTTTTAAATCATCATACAATTTTAAAAAGTCCTATTCACCCCCCTTTAGGACATCTTGCTATATTCCCACTTTAACTAGAGTGGTCATTACTCCATTTTTAACATTGAATTTATTTAAAAAAATTGAATAAACTTGCTGTACTGTTTTGGACGTATTATCGATTCCTCGAACAACATTCGATGACATCGAAGGCCTCTTCGATGACATCAAATGTAGGTTCGATGACATCGAAGGTTACAAAGATCAGATGACGTTACAAAAGCATGAAAAAAGCAAGTATAAAAGACATCTTCAATGACATCGAAGGCAATTCGATGTCAGCGAATGAATCGTGCAAAGCTACGCAGAGTACGTAAATTTGAGGCAGTTTCTATATTTTTCCAAAGAGGTGCAAAAGGACGTGTTGCACAATTATAAATAGGAGTCCCCAGGGCATCCCTAAGGATCTTTCTAATCAATCTAGGGTTTGGAGGAGTGAAGCACAAGAGCGGAGAGCCATCGCCAAACATTTTTTTCCTTTTTTTTCTTATTTTTTTCATGTTTTCTTCTAAGGTTTTAGATCCAATCATGTCTATGGTTGGCAAAACCTCTTAGATAAGGCTAAGAGGTGAAGCTTATAGTGTGATGGGATGTTTTCTATTGCTTTCATTCATGTTTATGTAAAATTATCTTTGATTTTAGTTTGATGTTTAAGAAATACTTTCAGTTTTTAATGGTTTATTGTGACTCAAATTACAATAGATCTACAATAGCTTTGAGTATCTTCTTTTCATGTATTGAGATTGTGAAGTTAGTAAATCTTGTTGTTCACCATCGTCCCTTGGGCATGGTTGGGTGATAGAATCCCTTTTAATCTTCATAATTCTCCTATGTTGATTGTGAATTGGTATATCCTATTGTGAGCCATCATCTCCTGGGCATAGTTTTGTGATGGAATCATTTCTAGTTCTCACAACTTTCATCCGTTGAGAATTAGGTTTAAGGAAGTTCAGATTTGGTTTTATTGAGATATCTTCTAAATGGATAAGATAGGACTTTGATTCTAGTTGTGTCCTTGAATCAAGTAATAGATCTTCCTGATTGCTACAAGTGGATCCTTGGAAACCCTAGTTCCCACCTTTGAATTTCTTAAGTTTTAGTTAAATAATTCATAATTACTCTCTTTACACTTCCAGATTTAGGTTTGTATCTTCTTATAGTTCTACTTCTAGTTACTTTTAGAATACACATGAGATTAGTCCCTGTGGATTCGACCTCGGTCTCACCGAGATTATTACTGCATCGCGACCCTACACTTGGGGTTGTGAACAATGTGTATACTATAAATTTCACTCCTTCTTCAAGCAGCATGAGCACGGATGAAGAGGTTAGCCTATTCTTATGTTCTTGGAAAGCTTCGTCAGCCTTTTCATCCCATTAGAAGTGGGCATTTTTCTTTGTTAAATTAGTTGAAGGGTGAGTTATTATGAAGAATCCCTTGATGAAGCGCCTATTATATCCCCCTAGACCAAGGAAGCTCCTGACTTCAATAACAGTATTGGGCATAGTCCACTGAAGTACAACTTTGTCCTTTGCTGGATCGACTGTTATACATTGGCGATTTATGATGTGTCCTAAGAACTTGACTTCTTCCTTACAGAACTCATATTTCAAAAGTTTGGCATATAACTGATTTTTCCTTAGCAGACTCAAGACCATTTGTAGATGTGTTTCGTGTTCCTTTTCACTTTGAGAGTATATTAGGATGTCATCAATGAAGAGTATAACGACCTAATGTAAATAGGGTCAAAATACTCAATTCATGAGGTCCATGAAAACAGCTGGAGCATTCATGAGACCAAAGGGCATTATTAAGAATTCATAGTGCTCGTATCTCGTCCTGAATGCGATTTTAAATGTCTTCATCCTTGATTCTTAGCTAATGGTAACCTGATCTCAGATCAATCTTTGAAAAAATTATGCTCCTGTAAGTTGACCGAAGAGGTCATCAATGTGAGGAAGGGAGTACTTGTTCTTTATTATGGCCTGACTCATACGGTGGTAGTCAATACACAATCGTAGGGATTTGTCCTTCTTTTTGACAAAAAAAAACTGACGCACCCCAGGGAGACACACTTAGTCAAATAAATCCCTGATCTCGGAGTTCTTCTATTTTCTTCTTAAGTTCTACTAACTCAATTGGTGCCATACGGAAACTAGGTAGTGCGATCGGGGGGGTCCCTGGTATTAGGTCAATACTAAAGTCTACCTCCCTCCTAGGCAGCAATCCTGATATCTCTTGAAGCACTTCAGGGAATCCCCTAACCATTGAAATTTGGTCCACAGAGATCTCTTCCAAACCCATTACTCGTCCCAAGGGCTCCTTCTTCATTTTACCCTGTATTGTAGTGGGGGAATGCCTAGGTAAGGTGAAAGTGATTCTTTTGGCTCTACTTTCTATAATTACCCTAGTTTCATCAAGCCAGTCCATCCCAAGAATTACGTCGAATCCTTTCATGTTCATCCTTACTAGGTTGACCGAAATTTCGATGTCTGTCATAGTGATGGGGAAATTTGTAGAATGCTTGGTCAGTTCTATTATCTTCCCTAAGGGTGACGCCACTATGATGGGTTCTTTCATGCATTTTAGTTATAGGCCCAAACATTCTTCTATGGAAGTGGAGATAAAAGATAAGGTAGCCCCACAATCAAATAAGAGGATGACTGGTACATCTCTGATAAAGGTTGTACCTTCTATTAGGCTAGGGGTAGTGTTTGAGTCTTCTGATGAAGTCATGTCGTATAGCGGTCTTGTGTTTTCTGAGATGTGATTGGGGTAGATTGTTGCATCTGGGCTGGAATGGGGTGGCCTTCATCTCACATTTTCCTTAAGCAGTTCTTCACTTCATGGCCCATCTTTCTATAGTAGTTATAGCCTAGGGGATTGTCCCCCTATTTCCTTTGTTCTGGGGAGGTATTCTGTTGTAGAATGACCTCGGTCTTTTTGTCCGGTATTTGTGGTGAGTTAAAATTCATCCTTAGTCTTTTCCCTGCCTTATGATGTTGTAGTCTCGCTCATGTTCTCTGATCGTCATCATTTTTTACACAGGTGGCCTTATCTATTATGTCAGCGTACGTTAGCAGGTCCAAGCATCATATCTTAGAGTAGATTGAGGGTCTTAAGCCATTCTTGAACCGCTTAATCTTGAAATCTTCATCCTCAATTAATTTCAGTGTGTATCGTGATAATTCGGTGAACTTGGCCTCATACTTCGCAACGGTCATTCACCTTTGGTGAGCTTTAAAACATCGAACATCTTTTCATCTCGATATGACTTTAGGAAGTATTTCTCGAAGAACTTCTCTTGAAACTCCTCCCAGGCCCAGGTGTGATTTTTGGGAACAATCCTTTTTATTACCTCCCACCAATTAACGGCCTCTCCCTTGAACTTAAATGTGGCTAGGGAAACCTTGAGGTGCTCTAGGCATCCCATGGTTTTTATTGTTCTCTTGATCTATTTTACCCAATGTTCAGTTGTCGCTGGATTGGGGGTGCCTGAGAACTCAGGAGGTCGTACCTTTAAGAACTTTTCCAGCATGAAAGACTCATCATAGTGTTCCAAAGGAGGTGGAGCCAGTGGGGTAACATGAGTAGGTGGTGCCAGAGGTATCGCGATCCTTGGGAGAGTACCGTGAGCATGTTGTTGTATGTCATCCACGATTTGCTCGGTCCTTTATATGAATGTCTCAATTCGCCCAAGGATATTATAGAATGGTGCCCATGCTAGTGTATTAGGGGGAATTGATCCTGGGGGTCGTCTTGGGGGTGCGGCTCCCTAGTTGGTTGTCGATGGAGATGACATAGACTCTTCCATGGGTGCTTCCTGAGGGGCACTGTTCTCTGTTGTACGTTCCGGAGGTACGGAGTTTGCTCGAGTAACCTTTCTCTTGGGGGCCATATCTTCAATCCAAAAAGGAGAGTTAGTTAAAGTGACAACTAAATTTTAACACAATGTTATTCTGCTTATCCTTTATTTCTGTGAATAATGTAGGTTCTCTAAATAGCCATGCTTGCTTAAAATTTCAATTTCTGATCTCTATATCCAATTTGTCCAAAATTTGGATTTTAAGTCCTTGACTTATCTCTGAAGCTATAGGAAACTTTTCGAGGTAAGATTCCACATCTAGCAAACTTGATGGGGAACCTAAGTATGGGTTTCTAATTCTTCAAGTTCCTAATTTCATAAACAAATCGCCTAAGTGTAAGTCTTTAGTTCATGATCCTATCCGAGTCGTGTAGAGCTTATGATGGTCCATTCCCTCAGGCCTAGTTAATCTCATTCTCATGCTCTGATACCAATTGTAACATCCTGAATTTTCACGACGCGAGTACATATTTATGCCCAAGAATTCCCAGTGTTAATAATGTAAAGATTTGGATGCTTTAAAATATTACCTTGATTTTCTTTCCATTTATATCACATCCAGTTACATTTACGAAAGTAACCATTCACGAGAGTAAAATCAACTGTATTTATTATTCCATTAGATTAAAAGAATTCAACAAATTATCAAATTCCCTCTTAATGGGAACTTATTACATTATCAAAGTGTGCAGCAGAAATAAATAAAACTAAACACAAAGTTATCTCCTCCTTTATTCATAATAATCTTCCTTAGGGAGATCGTTATCCATATCTTCAATCTGTACATCACATGCATCATCTGTATGGTTGGAGAGGGTCAATGCCCTACTCATAGTGATGATTATCCTTTAAGATTAACAATAATTCAAGAGATTCATAAGAATAATCTAAGGGTTTGATACATCTCGTACTACACCACTACAAGTGGTATCAGTATGCACACCCAATATATATATATATATATATATATATATATATATATATGAATGCATGCCTAGCAAAGTGTGTGTGGCTCATCATACGCGGTGATCATATCAATGTGGAATATGATTCATAGAAAACCATGGAGATTCTCCGTCGTGTCCGACGCTACCGTGGATTTACGTAAACACCTTGAGGCAGCACAACACATGAATCTGATGAATTACGTGACACGATTTATTCATGGACTGACTATTTGTGACATCCAATCCTGGAAGTGATGTAACATGCATTGCGAATTACTTACATTGATTTATGCACCACTACCCAAACCTATGGAATTACTTGTCGACTAAGAGGGTTACTACCTGGAGTGCATTACATCCACAATAAATATTCAAATCGTTAGTTGTGATACCTCTGAAAGTGTTATGTTGATGAACCCTAAGTATTGTTAAATTTTGGTGTGACAAACCAATTCAAGTTTGTATCTTAATTTGTATCAAGCTTGTGCATTTGTTCACATTGAATCTTTGACATTTATTTTATTCATGCTGAATCTATCTTACAAATATCTATGACGAACTTACCGATATCTTCAAACTGGAAGAAAGTGAAGACTTTCATATATTGAGTGAAGACAGTTTTCAAGAACATTGCTGTTCAAGATCTAGAATAAGAAAAGTTCAAGAACTCAAGACCTAGTTAAAGATTATATTTGGTATGTTGAGTTCAAGCTTTGAAGATCGCAAGAATTAAAGCTACTAAAGTGATCCATAGATTAAGTGTTCATATATTCTATCCTACGAGGTATGATTGACTTAGATTGACCTTAGACCATGATTAGATCACTTCATACTTTCGGTCGGTCATTTTGGTCATTTTATAAGTGTAAAATTTTATTATTTCGACTAGCCCTAACACTGGCTCGACCAGTCCTAGTATTTCCTCGACCAGTCTAGGATTTGTTATGAATTTTTAAAATTTATCTATTAGTCTACGACCAGTCCTGGAAACTGCTCGACCAGTTGTGTGAATAGTGCTCGACCAGTCTTTCAGTGCTTGACTCGTTTTCCAGTGAGTAATCTGGACTCATACGACCAGTCGAGCATGCCACTCGACTAGTCGTGGGACACATAAGGCCAGTCGTGCAGCTGAAAAATCTTATTGCGCTAGAATTTTTAAAAATCTGTTTGGATAAGGCCAGTCGTTGCTAACCAAAGGCCATTCATACGAACCGATTTTTCACCTATAAATAGTTCTCGAATTTCAGAGTTTTCTATTCAATTCTTATCATTCTTAAGCAATCACTTTGAGATAATTTTGAGTACATTCTATGCTATTTTGTGCATATTTAAGATTCTTTAAAGTAGTTCTTATTTTTTTTATTTTGATTCTCTATTCCATTCTCATTTTGAAAAGGGATATTTGATTTACCCTTCCTTGAGATCAAAATCAATACAAAGCCCTTACCGATTTAAATAAAAATCATCTAGACTTAGAACCCTATACACTTGTGAGACTGAACGTTGAACATCTACATTGTCATCAAGTTGGTTCTACTGGGCTATTTCAGAATCGTCATACAGATAAGTTTTTACTTTTTTTTTGTAATTCAATTCATTTCTAGTTTGTGAGATTATTCCAAAAAAATCTCTATTTTGGTTTTGTCTGAGGTGATCCAGAAAATCTCAGATCGAGGGTTTTTTTTGAATTGTGTAAGCCCATCTAAAGACACAATTGTGAAGGTTTTAGGTGAACCTCAAAAAGCCTAATTTGATTAGTGAACGCTAACATCCCAAGGTAGTGGATATTAGGAGTGGAGTAGTTGTGTGGCTGTTTATTAACAGTTGGTGTACACACAAGCAAACCACTATAATTCTCTGTGTTTGGTGGATGTGTGATTTATTTCTTTATCTTTTATGGTTAAGATTGTGAGATGTATTTGTGGATGTGAATGTTGTAATCTTTATATTTCAGTATTGTGTGGTGAATGTTGTAATAGATTAGTTTCTATTTCTTTCATATCCTCTTAAGTTTGAGTTTTTGATACTCACCCATATTTTAGTAAGGTTGTCTTGCCATAAACCATTGGTTTTTGGTATTAGGTTGTCCTTAGAACCAAGTTTGTATCAACCTCTCAATACTTAATTTTTGATGTTGTTATTTCTTTTTGTTATTTGCATTCTTTTTGGCTATCTGTTGTCTATATTGTGCTTATTAATTTTTATTTGGTATAGTCCTATTCACCCCCCTCCCCCCTCTAGGACATATAGCTCAACTTTTTCAAGTGGTATCAAAGCCTAATAGCTTGTTTATTTGGATTTAATTCCTGATTTAACCGATCTGAGCTTTTAAGATGTCAAATTTTAATAGCCTTTCTATAACTAAGCCTTTACCTATTAATGGCTCCAATTATGCTTATTGGAAAGCCAGAATGAGAATTTTCTTGAGGTCTCTTGATGAGAATGTGTGGCAAGCCATAATAACTAAATGGACTCCATGATGGAACTAAATCTCCAAGGGTTGCTCCCTATAGCACTTGGACCACTCTTCAGAGAACTACGAGTAGTGCCAATGCCAAGGCTTTAAATGTAATTACTTGCACACTATCACCAAATGAATTCAAAAGAATTATATCTTGTGATACTGCGAAACAAGCCTGGGATATCTTAGAAATGACACATGAGGGTACAACTACTCTCAACAAATATAAACTACAAATCCTCACCATTGGGTTTGAGGAAATACGTATGGAAGAAAGTGAAACATTCATGGACTTTTATACTAAGTTAAATGATATAGTCAACTCTATGTGGGTTCTTGGAGATAGCATCCTATTAAGTAAAGTCTGTGCAAAGATACTACACTCACTACCTGAAAGGTTCAATTCAAAAGTCACGGCCATTCAGGAACTTCGTGATACAGACCATATGCAGGTTGAAGAACTGGTTGGTTCTTTACAAACCTATGAGTTAAACTTTAAAGATCTGAAAGGTAAATCTATCACCCTTAAGTCTTCGAAAAGCATGTCTCATTAAAATAGCAATTCTGATTTGGAAAATTCTGAAGATTATATGGCCCTTTTAGCTAAAAAGTTTTACAAGGTTTTCAAAAGTAAAAAGAGGGTTGATGTTCAAACACCTACTGAAAAGAAAAGATCAAGATCAAAAAATTGAAAATCTTTAAAAGACAACCAATACTACAACCGCCATGAATATGGGCATCTAGCGAACAAATGTCCTAAAAAGGACAAACCTAAAAAGAAAGGTATGTTGGATACATGGGATGAATCTTCCTTCTTTGAAGCCTTTTTTGAGTTAGAAGATTCTAAAACCGAGTCGGGTAATGATGTTAAAGCCCTAATGACTCTAACCAAGTTCACTTTCTCAGATAATGATACAACCAGTGAAGAAAATCTCGGAAGTGATAATGAGAATGGAGAATATATTTAGGATGCTTATGATGCCCTATACAGGGAAAGTTGTAAAATATTTGTTAAATTAAAACCATAGAAAGAAAAGTTTTTAAAATTGAAAGAGAATTTTAATAATCTGGTTTTGAAAAAATCACACCTTTCAGATTTCTTTGAAAAAACTAAGTGTGACTTAGATTTCAAAACATCCCAAGTTGAAAACTTAAAATCTAAAAATGAAAACCTAAAACTAGAAGTCTCTTCACTTTTGAGTTTGAAGGACACATGGAGGTATGCCCAAAGTGACCCTAAATTAGAAAAAACTCCTATCCAGATCTAGAAAATATGGTGATCATTCTGAATTGGGCTATGATAAAAATATCTCTCCCAAATATAAAAATACTCCACCTAAATTTGTTAAAGGAGAGTCTTCTAACTCAAAAAGGAAAAGTCTGAATCAAAATATTTCTAAAACAACTAAAACCTTTCAGTCCTTAAATCCTAAAAAGAACCATATCAACTATAAAAATCAGAACCGTAATCATTTAGCAGAGAAAATTGTATACTTGTGTGAGGAGTTCTTCAAACTAACTCAGTGGGTAGGACGTATAACAATTATACTCAGAAGAAGACCAATTATGCTCCTAAACCTAAAATTGTAATGAAATGGGTCACTAAGGTTGCTTATTTGGTTGCCCACACTGTATTCAAAGCCACAAGCCATTCAAAGTGGTACCTAGATAGTGGTTGCTTCAGACATATGACAGGTGACAAAAGTCTATTCACCAATCTTAAAGACACGACTGATGGTTCAATCACATTTGGTGATGGTAGCAACTGTAAAATTGTTGGCCAAGGTACGGTTCAACTCCCTAACCTCCCTCTATTTGAGAATGTTTTATATGTAAAAGGTTTAAAACATAATTTATTAAGCATTTCTCAAATTTGTGATAATAATCATAGTGTAAAATTTTCAAACCAAAAGTGTGAAATCTTAAATAAGAATGGTTCTGTAATATTAACTGGTCATAGAACTTCTGAAAACTGCTATATAGTTAGTGACTTAAGCTCATCTAAGCTATCGTGTTACATGGTCCATACCAATGAGAACGAACTATGACATAAGCACCTAGGACATGTACACTATCACAACTTTTATAGATTAAGCAAAAGTGATTTGGTAAGAGGTCTACCCAAAATAAAGAAATTGGATAAGATATGTGGCAAGTGCCAGATTGGTAAACAAACCAGGAATGTTCACAAAAAAATAAATTCTACTGCCATATCTAAACCACTCGAACTTCTTCACATTGATCTCATTGGACCAACTAGAATGGAGAGTCGAGGTAGTAAGAAGTATATTCTGGTCATTGTAGATGACTTTACCAGGTATACTTAGGTAGTCTTCTTAAGAGAGAAATCTGAAACTCTCGGTGAAGTAAAAATGGTACTTAAACATATCCAAAATGAAAACGAGTTACAAGTCACTAAGATCCGTAGTGATCATGGTTCTGAGTTTGAAAATAACAGTTTTGAGAAATTTTGTAGTGACCAAGGAAAATCACATGGATATTTTGCTCTCAAAACACCACAATAAAATGGGGTAGTGGAAAGGAAAAATAGGGTGCTTCAAAAATGGCAAATGTATTGTTAAATAGTATGACGCTTCCTAAAAATCTCTGGGCTGAAGCCATAAATACTGCTTGTTATATAATTAACCATGTTTATATTAGAAAATCTAATAATAAAACGGCATATGCGATGTGGTTTGATAAGAAGCCTTCTGTCAAATACTTTCAGGTTTTCGACAGTAAATGTTATATCTTGCGTGACCAAGAACATCTTGGTAAATTTGACACCAAAAGTGATGAAGGGATATTTTTAGGGTATGCTCTTAATAGTCGAGCATATCGAGTACTTTCCAAGAGGACCAGTGTAATACAAGAATCTATTAATGTGGTCATTGATGATCATTTGAATACACCTGTCTCAAGTTCAAAAGATGATAAGGTTCTACTAATTGATAAACCGGACTCTTCATTTAATCAAAATAACACTGAACTACGAATAAATAAAGATCATCCTACTGATCAAATCCTTGGAAATCCCCTCACTGGTGTACGCACTCATAAACAATTACAAGATATGTGTAACTACATATGCTTTACATCTTAGATTGAACCGGATAACGTAAAAGAAGCCCTTACTAATAAAAATTGGATTGTAGCTATGCAAGTAGAGCTCAATCAGTTTGTGAGAAATGATGTTTGGTATTTAGTTCTAAGACCAACTGATAAACATATTATAGGAACAAAAAGGATTTTCAAGAATAAGTCTGATGAATTTGGTAACATAATTAGAAACAAGGCTAGGTTGATTATACAAGGATAGACCCAAATTGAAGGTATTGATTATGATGAAACCTTTGCCCCAGTAACTCGTCTTGAACCAATCAGACTATTATATCTATTACGTGTTTTAAAAAATTGAAAATATATCAAATGGATGTTAAGAGTGCATTTTTAAACAGTGATTTGCATGAAGAAGCATACGTTGAACAACCAAAGGGTTTTGAAGACCCTAACCATGTTAATCATGTTTATCACCTAAAAAAGGCACTCTATGGTTTGAAACAGGCTCCCAGGGCATGGTAGGAGAAATTAACTAAATTCTTGTGAAGTCATGAGTTTGTTATGGGGAGTGTAGAGAAAATATTATTTGTTAAGAAACATAATGATAATATTTTAATAGTGCAAATCTATGTTGATGACATTATCTATAGATCTACCCGTGCTAACATGACTGTTGAGTTGCAGAACATATGAAGTCCAATTTTGAAATGAGCATGGTTGGAGAACTAAATTATTTCCTAGGGTTGCAAGTTAAATAGCTTCCTGATGGATTCTTCATCTCTCAAACCAAATATGCTCTGAACTTAGTTAAAGGGTTTGGATTTGAGAGTGGAAATGAGTACCACTCTGAAACTCTCTAAGGATTCAACAGGTAAGAGTGTGGATCCTAAGTTGTATCACAGTATGATAGGAAATTTATTTTATTTAACTATGAGTCGACCTAATATTGCTTTTATCATTGGAATTTGTGTTAGATATCAATCGGACCCTAAAGAGTCTCACTTGATTGTTGTTAAGCGAATTTTACGATATGTCACTAGTTCAGCTAATCTTGGTCTCTGGTATCCATATGATACTAGTATGCAATTAGCTGGTTACACGAATGTTGATTGGGCTGGTAACATTAATGATTATAAATCAACCAGCGGTGGTTGTTTCTATGTAGGGAACCGTCTAGTTTCCTATCTGAGTAAGAAACAAAGTTCCGTATCGCTCTCCACTGCTGAGGCTGAATATATTGCTATAGGTAATGCATGCACTCAGCTAGTATGAATGAAGAGAATGCTAAGCGATTACGTAATTGCACAAGAATCTATGATGTTATATTATGATAACTCAAGCGCAATTAATATTTCTGAAAATCCTATTCAGCTTTCACGAACCAAGCACATTGACATTAGGTATCATTATATTCGTGAATTGGTGGAAGAAAAGATAATTTCATTAGAATATATTCAGACCAAGAATCAACTAGTTGACATATTTACAAAACCGCTCGACAAAAATCGATTTACAAAATTGAAATTTGATCTTGGTATGTGCAATATGAACTAATGATTTGTGCTCATTTGTGTCATAATCTATGTATATATTATTTTACATTTTTTAAAAATTTAAATATATATTAAATTGCACATTTTCAGTGTTACACGACCAATCGAGTACACACTCGACCAGTCGTGGCACGACTGGTCGAGTATGTACATGACTAGTCATGAAACTCGTGAAATGAGTTTTTATTTAGGGAAAATGTCACTTTTTTCATTTCTTTCTTCTTCTCCATCAAGCCCAACCATGACTGCTCGAACCCATCTCTTAATTACTCTCTGGTTAGTGAACTTCATTTTTTTATTTCTTTGTGGATTTAAGTTCTTTGATCATCCTTAATCTTGATTTTGCTTCTTGTTTTAAGATTTATGATGGTTTGAAAGGGTTTTTTCCTTAAAATCTGATTTACTTAGAATCATTTGTCTCTTTGCTTTCTTGTTGCAATGGAAGGAAGAAATAGGAAAAGAACCACTCGTGGTCCCTCTTCATCCCTTTCCACACCCATTACCGTGCGTCACCTTCGGCCTCCCGAAGAGGATCCCAAGTATGTGCAGGATTTCTGACTTAGAAATGTTATTGTTGAGCGTGTTGTCATTGTTGATCATCTTGAGCGCTTCAACATTATCCCTCTCCTTCAAGCTGTAGATTGGGAAAACATACTATCTTGGGGCGGTCTTGCATACCGATCCATTGCTTAGGCTATGTACGCTTGCATCGGTGAGTTCTCTCTGGCAGATTTGACATTTACTGTGTCAACTAGAGAAGGTCCAATTGAGGTAGACTGTCATTTAATTTCAGCAATCATGAATATACCTGTTGTTGATGACGACATACCTATATCCACTTTGCAATCTAGACCTTTTGAAAATGCTAAACAATTGATTACGAGAGTTCTTTGTAACATGAATGTGGAATGGAACGACGGTATTGCGCTCAGTTCCAAATATATGTTGCCTAGATACAGGGTCTCATATCATATTTTTATTTTGAATGTCTATCCTCGTCAGGTAACAAGACTGAGCTGACCTCTTTTATGGCCTGCATTATGCATTCAGTTGTTTCTGGCATCCATATCTTTCTTCCTTCTCTTATTTGTCATCATATTATTCAGTTTCGTCTCCATCCTGGTCGTAGCGATATTCCATTCACTTATTTTATGACTGCCTTAACTAATCATACTTTGATAGTTATGCCTATTGGAGAAGGTTCTATTAATCTCCGTCCATTTAACAATTCTAATATCAACAAGATGAACCTGGACTTGGCACCTGGTCAATTTGAGGGGAATGTTGGAGGAGATGAAGAAGTTGGAGAAGCTGATGCTTTACCTCAAGAAGACGTTAATATGGATGATTTATTTAATGAACTTGAATCAGATTCCGAGGCTGACCCTGATTATCAGGCTTCTGATTTTGATGAGAGGTTGTGTAATCTTGAGAAGCAAGTGGCTCAGATTCGTGTAACCCAGGATTCTCAATTTGCTTATATGCGCAAACATATGAGACGCATTACTAAGGGTTTACATCAAGTTGATCCATCTATTCCTACTCCCTCTTCAGGATCTGATTAGTTTTATTTTGATTTGATGGTATCTGTAATAACTTTATTATAACTCTTTTCCCTATGACTAATTGGATAATTTATTTAAACTATTATCTATTCAGTTCACATACTCTATTTAGTTGATTTGGATGAGTAGTTATTAATTCTACATGCTCTCTTATTCTCTTCATTTATCCTTATTCGTTTCCTTTGTCATGTTGTGACAAAAAGGGGGAGACATTGTAATATTAAATGATATGT
Source organism: Magnolia sinica (assembly GCF_029962835.1). Classification (NCBI taxonomy): domain Eukaryota; kingdom Viridiplantae; phylum Streptophyta; class Magnoliopsida; order Magnoliales; family Magnoliaceae; genus Magnolia; species Magnolia sinica. Next base: position 59,840,940 of record NC_080580.1, read on the forward strand.
GGATATGATATGATGAAATGTGGCTAATATTTTTTCTGCAGAGAGTAGTGGATTAAGGGGAAAAGTTGATTATTGTGCATGATATCTATTATGGATCATATCATACATGTGTATGCATGTTAGTGCAACATGTTTGTGCAATGTGTTGTTTGAATATCTATTGCATATTGTAATTTTGGTTTTGTCACAAATTTGACAAAGGGGGAGATTGAAAGTGCTATGTTGATAAACCCTAAGTATTGTCAAATTTTGGTATGACAAACTAATTCAAGTTTGTATCTTAATTTGTATCAAGCTCGTGCATCTGTTCACATTAAATCTTCAACGTTCATTTTATTCGTACTAAATCTATCTTGTCGATATCTACGACAAACTTACTGAGATCTTCAAACCAGAAGAAAGTGAAGACTTTCATATATTGAGTGAAGACAGAGTTTTCAAGAACACTGCGATTCAAGATCTGGAACCAGAAAAATTCAAGAACTCAAGACCTAGTTGAAGATTATGTTTGGTATGATGAGTTCAACCTTTGAACATTAAAAGAATTAAAGCTAGTGAAGTGATCGATAGATTAAGTGTTCATATGTTCTATCTCACAAGTAAGGTATGATTGACCTAGATTGACCTTAGATCATGATTAGATCATTTCATACTTTTGATTGGTCATTTTGGTCATTTTTTATTTGTAAAATTTTGTTTTTTCGACTAGCCCTAGCATTGGCTCGACCAGTCTAGGATTTGTTATGAATTTTTAAAATTTTTTTGTTGGTCTACGACCAGTCCTAGAAACTGCTCGACCAATCGTGTGAATAGTGCTTGACCAGTCGTGCATTGCTCGACTCATTTTCCAGCGAGTAATCTGGACTCACACGACCAGTCGTGTGGTGTCCACGACCAATCAAGCAGGCCACTCGACCAATCGTGGGACCCGATTTTTTACCTATAAATAGTGCTCAAATTTCAGAGTTTTCTATTCAATTCTTATCATTCTTAAGCAATCAGTTTGAGATAATTTTGTCTACACTTTAAGCTATTTTGTGCATATTTAATATTATTTAAAGTAGCTCTTGTTTTTTATTTTGATTCTCTATTCCATTCTCATTTTGAAAAAAGATATTTGATTTACCCTTCCTTGAGATCAAAATCAATACAAAGCCCTTGCTGATTTAATTAAAAATCATCTAGACTTAGAACCCTATACACTTGTGAGACTAATTGTTGAACATCTACGTCATCATCAAGTTAGTTTTACCGGGCTACTTCAGAATCTCTATTTTGGTTTTCTCTGAGGTGATCCAGAAATTCTCAGAGTGAGGGGTTTTTTGAATTACGTAAGGTTTTAGGTGAACCTTGAAAACCCTATTTTGATTAGTGAACACTAATATCCTGAGGGAGTGGATATTAGGAGTGGGGTAGTTATATGGCTATTTATTAACAGTTGGTGTACACATAAGCAAACCACTATAATTCTCTGTGCTTGGTTAATGTGTGATTTATTTCTTTATCTTTTATGGTTTAAGATTGTGCGATGTATTTGTGGATGTGAATGTTGTAATCTTTATATTTCAGCATTGTGTGGTGAATGTTGTAATAGATTAGTTTCTATTTCTTTCATATCCTCTTAAGTTTGAGTTTTTGATACTCACCCACGTTCTAGTAAGGTTGTCCTGCTATAAACCATTGGTTTTTAGTGTTAGGTTTTCCTTAGAACCAAGTTGGTATCAACCTCTTAACACTAGATTTTTTAGGTTGTTATTTGCATTTTTTTGGATATCTGTTGTTTATATTCTGCTTATTAATTTTTATTTGGCATAGTCCTATTCACCACCCCTCCCCCCTATAGGACATATAGCCGGCCTTTTCAACCTCTAACACATCACCTGTACAAAAGGGAAATAAATTGAAACATGGAAGTTTTGAAATTCCAAGACACATGCCCAAGCCATAAGGGAGGTAGCACAAGGCTAACCTAATAAAGGAGAAAAGTAGCATTAAGCTATCTCAATAAAAGAGTAGAGTAGCAACTAGGCTAACTGTAAGTGCAATGGTTATTTGTTCCCTTGATTGTGAAATTTTGTAGTGCCAAAAACTCAATCTCTGTCTTGTGTAGCACGTTGATATATAAATGTTCAAGGCACTTCATCACAATGTTCCATGGCAAGAACAGTGATCTACTTCAAGTAGTGCAAGAATAAGTACATTGTTCTCTTCTCTAAAGCTTTAGAGTTTTAAAGCTACGAGATCCTGTTCAAGACTCAAGGTGAAATGCAACTCAAGAACTACAAGTTCAAGGTTTTAAAGATCTCAAGTTCAAGCTTCATGAACTTCAAAGATCATCTATCATCTAAAGAAATGAAAGTTCAATGTCCATACTTCACATTTAAGGTATGAATGACCTTAGATTGACCTTAGTGTAGGTCATTTTGTATACATAATTCAAATTAAATTATTTTATAAGTGTTTGGCCTATTCTTAGACTAGTCCTGGACTCTGTTCGACTAGTCTTAGAACTGGCTCGACCCATCCAAGAAATTCTAAGACCAGTCTTAAGTTATTGCAAATTTTCAGAATTTTTTGGTTCAGCCACAACCAGTCATGGAGTCTACTCGACCGGTCGTGTGAACAGTGCACGACTCGTTCATGACCAGTCTAGCAGCGCCGATTCAAACTCCCGCAATGAATTCTAGTTTCTCGTGACTAGTTGTGGGCAAGTCAGGACCAATCATGGAGAACATAGGACCTGTTGTGAAGTACCTACGACCAATCATGGAACGGTTTTATCTAATCGCGCTAATAATTTCAAAATGTTGTCGGTCCTACGACCAGTTGTAGTGTCCACAGGACCATTCATAGATGCGATTGCTACAACTATAAATAGAGCACAAATTTCAGAGTTTGATATCAAATTCAAGTAAAATCTAAGACATAAGTTTATGCTCTTTTTAAGCTACATTGTCCATATTTAATATTCTCTTTTGTTAGCTTTTTATATTTGATTTTGTTTCTGGATTCCAATCTGATTTGAAAGAGGAATTGTGATATCCCACTTCTTGGAATCAAAATCAAATAGAGCTAGCCCAACTTGATTTAATTTAAAATCAATTAGAACTTAGAACCATTTCAAAGTGAGTATTGGACAATTGAACTTCTATATTCGAACTTCTACTCCAATTTGGTTCTTCCGGGTGGCAACAAAAGGAGAAATCCAGGTGTTTTACATTTGTGTAAATCTTCTATGTTTTTGGTTTCTTTGAGATTAATCCAGAAAAATCTCTAAGTGTTGGTTATCTGAGGAGAGCCAGAAAACTCAGAGTGTGGGGTTTTTGAATTATGTAAGCCCACTTGAAAGACACAATTGTGAGGGTTTTAGGTGAACTTGGAAAAACCTATTTTCATAGTGAAAGCGAATATCCACTGTGTGAGGATATTAGGAGTAGAGTAGCAAGCTATGTGGCTGTTGTTTAACAGTTGGTGTACACACAAGCAAACCACTATAATTGTTTGTGTTTTATGGATGTGTGATTTATTTTCTATATCCTTTATCATTCAATATTGTGGGATGT